>NC_139994.1:11146817-11746817 GCF_964263955.1 Coregonus lavaretus | reverse complement strand
TAATTCAATCAACCTCACTGTAGGCTTTCAAGGTGGTGGCTTACCTGTGGTATCTGTTTGAGGGCCGACGGTGTGAACGTCATCATGATGCTGAACAGCGACCCCGTCTGTAACAGCTGAAGTACCGCGAAATTAGAACGCTACCCGCAAAATTCCTGCGTGAGCTCTCATGATGAAACATTGTTGCAACACTATTACAACAACATTGTAAAAAGTGATGCCTTCAGAAATGTTTAACTCGCAAATTAAATGTAGGCTTATCATTGATTCCATTTTCGTAGGACTCACCTCCCATGTCGTTGTGATGAGAGACGACGCCGTGCTCACCTTCAGGAAATAAGGGACGAAGAAAAACTGAGTGGTGATGGCTAACATTTTGGAAAAACTTTTTTGAAAAGTATATTTTTCCTGTGTGAAAATAAGCGTAGAACACTTTACGCTGACAGATAGACGTCCTGGGAATTTTCATCCCTGGACCGTTTTTAATGGAGGTATTTATTTTGCCAGCACTGGCCTTGGTGAAGCCTATTTTCCATCATGACACTCATTTTCCACAAAAGTTATAGTTCAATGAGACAATTGTTGCTCGAGACATAACATAAGACCATAACAGGTCCAACAGTTGTGGAAAAAGTACCTAATTGTCATACTTGAGTAAAAGTAAAGATACCTTAATAGAAATTGACTCAAGTAAAAGTGAAAGTCATCCAGCAAAATACTACTTCAGTAAAAGTCAAAAGGTATTTGGTTTTAAATATACTTAAGTATGAAAAGTAAAAATATAAATAATTTCACATATTAAGCAATTAACATATTTTCTCGTTTTTTAATTATTTATGGATAGCCAGGGGCACATTCAATACTCGGACTTTTGTGTTTAGTGAGTCCGCCAGATCAGAGGCAGCAGAGATGGCCAGGGATGTTCTCTTGATAAGTGCTGAATTTTCCTGTCATGCTAAGCATTCGAAATTTGACAAGTACTTTAGGGTGTCAGGGAAAATGTATGGAGTAAAAAGTACATTATTTTCTTTAGGAATGTAGTGGAGTAAAAGTAAAAGTAGTCTAAAATATAAATAGTAAAGTAAAGTACAGATATCCCAAAAAACTACTTAAGTAGTACTTTAAACTATTTTTACTTAAGTACTTTACACAACTGAGGTCCAATCCATTATTTCGCACATACAGCAGGCAATTAAGCAGACAGAAAAAGTTGTTTATGACTAACAAATGCATTGAAATAGGTTTGTAAATAACGGAGAATTCAAACACTGAGTTACCAGCATCTAGTAGGCCTACGTCTGTAGCCACAATCTGCTGCCCAGATGGATCTGAAAAGCAAAAACACTGTCATAGCCTACCAATACAATGGTGTATTTTGCATTAGGCGTATTGTGATAAATAATATCAAGCACATATCCTCAATGCCTCTCAAATAATGCATGTGGCATTTGTTTTGCTCCATCAAATGCAAATATACCCCTGGTTCTAGCCTAGTCCTAGCCTGGTCCCAGATCTGCTGCTTTTGCCTACTCCATTGTCATTGGAAGCTAAACATTTAATTGTTTGGCATGACAATTCCATTAGGAGTTGGCAGGAGAGCAGAAACAGACTGGCATCCAGGCTAGCCTTGGCCTACTGGCTTCCATAGACCTTTAGGGTAGACATACCTGTTACATCATGATGCATGTCATTGACCGGATGGTCACCTCCATGTATGTCTGTAACCTGGCTTTGACGACCATTCCCTGCAACATACATGTTAATCTATGCTGACATTATCTTAATCATCCTTTATATTCCTACGTCTGAGCTGGACACATTAATACCATTCTCTGAAATACATTCATAGTATAATGTATTTAATTAAATAATTAAATATATGTCATTTAGCTGACACTTTTATCCAAAGCGACTTACAGTCATGTGTGCATACATTTTACATACGGGCAGTCCCGGGAATCAAACCCACTATTCTAGCATTGCAAGCAACATGCTCTACAAACTGAGCTACAGAAGATCACCTTTAACGTGGGTATGTTATTTTTAGTCCTGAGTGTGATCCTACCTGGGTGGTCAATCTGTGATGATGAATAATCAGTATGTGACATCACTGCTACTGGGTGGTCTGGAGAGAGAAACTGAGATGAAGCTTTTCCATGCCGTCTTGGTCACTATCCTCTTACAGAGATTATGATTTTAGTGTATTTACCTGTAGTATCGGATAGACCAGCATGATCACCTACTGAGTGGTATGATCCATCGAAACCTGAGCTCAGATAAGGATGGTCGAGCCCTGAGTAGTCAGTGGTGCCTGCAGATAAAAAGAGACCACAAGTAGGGCAATGATACAAACTAGTTGACAGACCCTATTTGCTTTCACCCATAACTACTGTTTACATTTTCATTTTCAACTGTGAATCATAATCTATTTATTAGACAATTAATAATTGTGGCTCACAATGCCTACCTGTAAAATCACTTATTAGACCTATGTGATCTACAAGACCTGGAGGAAGAAAATCAGACACGCAGAGAAAGAAATAAAATAAATGATTGGATTATGTGAATCATGAGAACCCTCATCTCTTGTTATTGCACTGCATCCCTCCTAATAGGCCTGACCCCATTCATCAGTGATGGTGGTGCTACTCCACCAAGACATAAAGTCTACAGCAAAGCTGCAAAGATAAACAATGTCAAGATCTGCAAAGTTCACAAGCACAGCTACACAAGTAACTCGCTGTCTGCACAGACAGGAACACATGGACCCAATGATAATCTTGGAGTTTTAAAAATTCTTCGGACGTAAATTCTCTGGGACGCTCTGAAAACTCTGTCATGATTACAAGCCTGTGAGGAGCTCTCTCCGAGGTGAGGTAGAGAACAGAGCCTGAGTAGATGAGGGACGACACAAGAGGGAGGGGTGAGGTGATTTACAGGACCTGGCGGAGGGTAGAAGACGTGCCAGTAGGTACCTGGTGGAACGTCTGGATCCGGGCTGCTACTGGACGACAACGCCGGTCCTGGATCTGAACCCACAGCTGGATGAGAGGAGAGAGAGAGCAGAGAGAGCAGAGAGAGCAGAGAGAGAGAGAGAGAGAGAGAGAGAGAGAGAGAGAGCACCAGACAGCCAGTGATATATATATATCAAACCTGCAAACCTGATTTAAAGCAGTTTTCCTTGAGTAAATTATTACAAGAGCTGGAATAACTGTAACAGTGATTTACTCTGCAGCAGCACAGATAACTAGCACAATATGGAATATAAACTCCTCAGAGTGGAGTTTGTGGCTTGCTGTTTTAACCCCTCAGACAGAGAGTTACTTAAATAAAATTATGCTTTAGAGATGTAGTATAACATTATCTGTGCCAGTTTAAATATACCTTAAATCGGATATAATTTAGAGTAACTCTCCCACAGAGTAACTCTCCCAAAGGTGTTGCATTGTAACGTTTCTTTCAAGTGAAGAAGTGAAGTGACTAACGGAGGCTTGAATAAAGAAACGTACCTATTGAGTCTAATGGAGAAGTAATTCCAGTGTGATCTATCAATAGAGCAGTGTTGGTTAGATATTTCTGATTCAACAAAGAAGAACAGTGATTCTTTATAGTCCGAAAAGACCCAACAGAAAGCAGACACAGAAGGGCTATGATGACAAACCCACCTGAGATGTCGATATGGATGTCAGGACCATACGGATCCCCCACACCACCTGGAAAGACAGACAGTTAATGAAGAACAAACTTGAATTACCTAAAAAGAAACATCAACGATAAGTTCTTACAAACACTCACCCATTAAACCAATGAGGAAGTCATGGCTGGATTGGTCGATAATACCTGAATGTCAATATGGAATTAAGTGAAGAAATGATGGAGAAGCAAGTAAATATACCAGACAGGAGCCAAATGTGAAACATTGCACCCTCACCTGGACACTCACCTGTATTGTCCAGGTGAGAACTTGCACCAAGTGGATCCATAGCACCTGAAATGTTGAACCTATTAAAAAGTATCAAGGCATTCTATCGTCTACTCATTTGCCCTATCATTAAACAAACAAGCCCATGACTTCATCTTTATTGGATTTTCAGCAAGATGTTACCTGTGGGATCCATGTGAGTTGTGTCCTCGATGAAGAGGTCAGTGACTACAGGTATAACTGAGACACAGAAAGACATTGACAATCAAAATGGCCTCACAAATGCCAAACTCCATCATGTTTTCTGATCAAGAGCAATGAAGTCCTTCTCCTTACCTGCATGTCCATTTTCTACTGCTCCTCCAATCAGCAGCTTGTGACCATTACCTTGGAAACAACATTGAGATCCAATAAATACCATGACACTTCTGGTTCGTAACTCTGTTCTTTGTAGGATTATACCAAGGAGTGTAAGAGAATTGTGATCTTCACCGTTCACATGTACATGATGTGGCTAAAATAAATTGAAAAATGGCTTATCTGAGATAATTACCATTAAACTCAGGTGACTCAGGTGTGTCATACTCAGGAGACTCTATTTCAGTCTCACTTGCTGAAACACATACAATACATGTCTTGATCAATCATATTTACATGTACATTTGAGTAATTTAGCAGACGCTCTTATCCAGAGCAATTTACAGTTAGTGCATTCATCTTAAGGTAGCTAGGGAAGACAACCACATATGATATCACAGTCATAGTAAGTTAAACTTTTCGTCAGTACAGCAGCTATCAGCAAAGTCAGTGCTAGTAAAGTCAGTGGTAGTAAAGTCAGTGCTAGTAAGGAAAGAAAAGTGCAAGTGTTAGTGCAAGAAAGCTACCAGTATACCTATACCTGTAAAATTATTACATACAGATGTAGGATCTTAATTTGACCTATATTGTCACAGCAAAATAATCCTGCAGCAACAGGATTTTAACTTTTTGTCCATAATGTTGCTTTATCAGTGGTTAGGGTATTAGCTGGCCAAAAGTAGGCTACGTGAAAAGTGCAATACTGTTAATATAACTGTCTGTTAGTGTGGGTTTTCAGGGAATTTATATACATCACAAAGCTCATTGGCATTTCCTGCGATGCAGGAAAATTCTCAGCAACCAGAGAGTGATCAAGTTAAGATCCTACATCCTTACAGTAGTGTGCCTGTGTTGTTCATTCCTCATTCATGTAATATATTGTAAACTGATGTTTTTCCATTCATGGTGATAGTGTCTGTCTGCTTCTTTAGTGTCAGTATGAACTTACTTGGAGCCTCAGTCTGAAGGCCAGCAGCATCAAATGTATGAATGCTGCCACCTGTAATAAAAATGCAACGCTGCCCTGATTTAATCATTGTAAATATGCCAGTTGTGGATCATATATGTGATGTACTTTACATACTGTAAATAATATACAGAGCATCTTGGAAATTGAAATGATTAATAAACCTTTACTGCAGTGGGCTAAATCAGAGTCACACAGAGTGTTTCTTGGTAGTCTTAAACAAATCTACTTTGAAACAAAAGTATACACCTTCACACACATGGTTATGGGCTTAAAAAAAATAAGACACCTGTACCATGTCAGATATAGAGTTGAAATGTATTCAATTTTGAGTTTGCATTCTAATATTATACTTTATATACATCACAGAATACTGAAATATAACAAAACTGTTTGACATAGAAACACTGGATTTTCGGGCGAGATTTGTAAAATTATGTTTATTATTTATGAAATTATGAAAAATATTAATAACATTCCACCCATGGTGCGATTTGGTCATTTGACTGCAGGAAAGGGGTACAATGGATTTTAGACCGTAGCTTAATAATAATGTTTACCATTTGAATCTAGATGAGATCCACTTTGTTGGTGGGCTGACACTAAAATAAAATATTAAAGACAAAGTTTACCTGACTATGTGTTATCCATGGTACTTATCCAAACCCACACATTCACTTGATTGTTCGTTACCGGTTTGCTACACATGACTGAGTGATATTATTATTGGTCGTTATAACTCATAACTGCATATGATTGTTTGTCACAGGTCTGTCACCAGAACTCTCTGTGGCTGTATGTAGTGAATGATACCTGCAGGCTGTGGATGAGTCTCATGGATAATGATGAGAGTGGAGCTCCCTCCTGCTTGTCCCATTGAGCCTATAAGGTAAACACATTGAACATAAGACAACGTTAATCACTGCAAGGGACTATTGAGATATGCTTATACAAACTAATTAAGAGTTTCATTCCAAAATGCTATTTATCTATTTTCATTTTCATAAATGTTGGGAAATTAGCTTTTATTGTTTAAAGAAATTATGAAGGAGATAGGTGTGTTTTTTCACTGTCTAATCATGGCATTGGGTTATTCAATGACATACAAGTATTTGTTTAAAATCTATCACTTGATGGTTTCATTCCAGAGAGGCAAATTATCATGTTTTTTTTGCAAAATTCTATATATCCGCTTCACTCTCAGATAAATAAATAGTACTGCTAGGTTTTACACAGTCAAATGTAACAAATAACTACATTTTTATAAAGAAATGTACAGTAGTATGAGATCTGTATGTAAAACATTTGTATTTTACATTTTAGTCATTTAGTAGATGCTCTTGTCCAGAATGACTTACAGTTAGTGCATTGATCTGAATATAGCTAGGTGGGACAACCACAGTAAACAGGATCCCAACATTCCATTCCAGCTAAACAATGGATATAAGCATTTTGCAAAAACAACACATTTTGATACACATCTAAAATCTATAAATAAATAATCTGAGAACAGTCATATTTTACACACACTTGTATGTACCATAAGTATGTACCCATAAGCAATAATTTCTGATGAAAAAACACAAATGTGATTTTTTGGGGGGATATAGCGTTTTGGAAATAAACTCTTCAAATGTAGACCAAGATGACTTACCATGAGAGATTGTATCTGAGTGGACAACCCCTGTTCCTGGGTGGACAACCACTTTTCCTAAAATAATGATGTTGAAATTCAGCTTCAGCAAAGAGATTATCAATACAATTTATCCAGGTTTTATGTCATGCATTATTGGACTATTGTTATAGAATTGAACCAAGGCAGAAATATTACCTGGGGCTTGCACGTGTGACACTGAACTTCCCTGAACCCCTGCACCTGACAAGAGATCATTAGTTCAACCTCCCCAATAGAGACAAACCACAGCCATTCAGACAGAGCTTGTAAAACATCCAGGTGGTTTTTTGGTCTACTTCAAATCTTGTGGAGAGAGCGGGTGTAGCATTACCTGTTTGACTCGGATCCAAACTTGGACCTGCATTGAAAGGAAAACACTTTTCATCAAATTTTAGTAGATACAAACATGCCACTGTTTATTAGATTCAATAGAGATATAATTTCAAACATTATATGACTTGATTAATAATTAATAATTTATAATAAGTAATTTTATCTGCAATACTGGAAGAGGAACCTGTATGTCCTGGCAAAGAAGCATCTGAAAGACAGGGGATGTTAAGACAGATTGTTTAAACCAAACTCCTAGTAGCACTTAACATGACAGCGCAGTATGAAGTTGTAATAACATGGTAATAGATGACAGAACAAGGCTTTACCATGGGAGCTGGGGTCAAAGGGTGAAGTATGTGCATCTCCTCCACCTCCTCCTCCACCACCATCACCTCCTCCTCCACCACCACCACCTCCTCCTCCACCACCACCATTACCTGAAGCAGATAGGAACACATCAGGCCATTCAGTCCACAAATGTATTCCACCATGGCTGCGTTTACACAGGCACCCCAATTCTAATCTTTTGCCCAAATATGGGCAAAATAATTGATGTGATGGTAAAAACGTATAGTTCCTCTTTTTAGGATGTCAATATAAATGAATGTAATATGGTTGTTTGTTATTTTGTCTTGTCTTTTAATCATTATATGGGTTATTTGTTTTTACCATCGAGGACCACTTTGGAAACAAGTGTTTTAATTAATAATTTTAAGTGCTATCCTTTGGGTCCAAATTGTACATTTTGTTCTATATGTCTTTTACCCAAATAAATCAAATCCAATTCAAAAGTGAAACAAATATCAGAATTGGGCTGCCTTTGTTAAAAGGCAATTCCCCCACTTTTAAACCTAATTTTCATTATCTCCAGTACAATACCAGTGTCTTCACGTGAAAACGGCGCATTTCTACGCTTTGTAAAAAAAATATATAATTAAAAGGTTCTACCCTTTGACATCATCAAAAGTTAAACCATTTTAAAAACAGTGATTTTCAAACGCTATGAGATTCACGGTGACCCTCCCACTGGCTAGAAATTCATTGCAGGTTTTGAAAATCACCATTTGTAAAAACTTTTAATCCAACCCTGTGATGTCACAGAGAAGCATTTTTTAGAACCTTTCTTCTTATCTTTTTAACCACAGATCATAGAAACGCTCTGTTTTCACATATGTAGATACTGGTTTGGTGCTGGAGATAATGAATATTGAAAAGTGGCGGAATTGCCCTTTAACTCAGTCCATGTGCCAGATCTATAGTATGTATAATTAATATGGAAATGCAATGGTATGGCCTAATTCTTCTAACACAAATCGATTTATAATTAATGTTTTACCATTACTTCCTTCTGATATTGAGGTACTGCTTGATGCTGTAACACAGCAAACAACATTTTCAAAATATTTAAGATTGTAATACAGTTTTTGTTAAATACAAATAAAAAGGGCCACATATTTAAAGTTATGGAGCCTAACTCACGGTCAGGGCCAGCTTGCATGGCACTATCCCCATTGAGTTTATGTCCTACAAGAAGAAGAGGTACATTCGTGAGGGATTTTATGTTGAGGGTCATCATAAGACTTTTCTTGTCTGATTTGTGTAATTCAGATGTGAAATGTCCTTAATACATTTACAAGATCAGCCTACACACAATCCCCACTTATAACCAATTACACAACCAATTTACAGCCCATACGCTTACCAAACCAGTAAAGGGAGTGAATGGGTTCCTATAAAATATTTTTCAAATGTACAAATTGTATTTGGATTGACTGTTATAAAGGAACTCCTCCCTTACCATTTGGAGCTTCGCCCTGGAACGAGGTGCCAGGCTGAGCGCTTATACCTAGAAGGAAACCAGCCTTTAAGTCTAGACAACCTTATTTAACAGTCCATTGAAAACCTTTCAATACATTCCTTTACAAATATGTATCCTGTATTGTAAGACTCAAACATATTACAGACTTCTGCAGTGAGTTTAACTCACTTTTATGGAAGAAAGCCTCAAATGGTCTGATTGCAAGAATGATGAATAACATGTTATTAACTTTCCTGATAGGCTATCTAATGGAAAAATCTGCCAAATATCTGCAGCATTTACCAGATTAAAGTCTATACTCTAGACAACTTCACCACTTTGCACTAAGAACTTGTTAGAGTTGAACTCACTGAACTAAGAGCTAGTCTGTTTTTAACATAAGCCGTATCCCCTGAGCTAAGAGAGGATTAGATTTGTCTTACCCAGGCCTTTAGATATTGTGGTAGCTTGCTGTGCTCCAATTCCTTGAGGGAAGAGAAGGGAAAAGGAAGATACTTCTGTTTGAGATTCTGTATGATTACATCTTTATCAATTAAAAACCTTTATTCTGGTATAATACCTTATTGGAGAGGATTTAAGGTTTACATGCATGCGCACATGCACATACTTGTGTTTAATGATAGTTTTATACCAACAATATGTGATATTTTACTTTAAATGTACTCTTATGTCCTGTTTGTAGCTTTATCATATTCACATTTTCATTATTTTACTATTTTATATTTTGTTTGTATTTGGGATTAATGAGGGCCCATTTGTCTTTGAAATGTGTTATGGTAATATTATGCAAAACATTCAAACAGGAAAAACAAATTTATGCTCTTAGTTTAACCATTTACGTAAGTTTACTCTCAAAATGGGGCTTTAGTCACACAGGTAGACGTTGGTTTATGCACAAAGGTTAGATATGTTCTATTCATTGGTGGCAAGTTGTTAACTTCTCACCCATATTCTTTTCCTGACTCTTGGAGTCATCATCATCTGAAAAGAAAAGGAAGTTGAGACATTTCATAAATAGCTGCTCATATTCTATACTTCCCAGAAGTCTGTGCTCCACACATATTTAGAAGACGTCGTTCCCTCTATTGAAACAAATGTAAAATATTATGAAGTATAAGTTGCCGAAAAAAGATACACAAATTGGTCCTGAAAGGTTACACGCTTAGAAAAAAGGGTTCCAAAAGGGTTCTACCTGGAACCAAAAAGGGTTATTCAAAGGGTTCTTTTATGGGGACAGCCGAAGAACCCTTTTAGGTTCAGCACCTTTTTTTCTAAGAGTGTATAGCCTTTTGCATGAGTGGAGGAAATTGGTATTAACTTTATAGGTCTGAGTGCCCTTAAAAAATTACTTTATAATTTATTTAAAGAGGGTTAGTCCTTTTTTAAATTAGTTACATAGAATTTATTTTGTTATATTAGACATTTCTACACTCTCACCCAATGTATTCTTTACCTCATTTTATAATCAGAAAAGACTGCATTGATCTTTGTTTTGACCTCTGTTAGCCATAGGGGGGAAGGCATTATTTTAGTTTGTTAATAGCTTACTATGTCACATTTAGCCTAGGACTCTTTTCGTCGTACCAGCACTAGCTAGTCCTATGGTATCCTGACACATGACTCTAACCCCCCACTCCCTCATCCCTCCCTGAACCTCCCTCCCTCCCTCCCATCTCATACCCTCCTCCTCTTCTGAGAGTTCCTCTTCACCATCCTCTACCTCTATCTCCTCCGGCTCTTTCTCTAAAGAAAGAAGGCATTGAGTTGTTTACCTGTTCAAATATCACAATTAATACAACTTTGATTAAATGAGCTACATCCATACCTTCCACAGGAGCAGTTGAAATTGTTGTTGCCAAAAAGACAACTACAGAAGCAATTAAAATATTTCTGTAGATAAAGAAGATGTATATCAAAAGATGGAGGAATACATAGGTGTAAATCAAATGTTTTATAACAAGGATCAATTATATCCCTGGTCCAATCTTAAGTGTATGATTCAAGTTGAGATAGAGTTTTGCAGATAGAAGTGACATTTCATTGTGGATGGATAAGTCTGCCATAAACATACATTAAGTCCATATTCTTGTCATCCATATCATATTTTATATCCTCAGTGCATACATCTAAGATGTCTCTAGGGCACAGTATTCCAAAGCCAGCATATCAATTGTGTTACATCAAGAGGAAGAATCAAGAAAGATTGCCAAATAAAGCCAATATGAAGCATTCAACATAATGCTAAGACCAGAACTGAGCATCAGTCAAGTATTTGATCAGATAGTATGTATTCTTCAACATCAATATCAACAGCAAACATTTACATGACATAAATTATTTCTCAAGCTCTTGAAAAACTATTATCTTAATCATATGAAATGTCAATGCTTTACTAGTACATTTTTCATTGTGTGGATACTAACCCTGAGAATCATCATAAATTGATCAATTACATCAGCATTACATAACAATAATCATAATCAAGGCCTAACGAAAATCTCACACTTTGATCAAAACGCCTGGACCAAGATGCAACATTTCATTACTAATATTCCCTGTTTCAGCATTCATTATACACAACATTTGCAGCTATTCATTGTTTACTTACCGTGACAACATGTTTTGTAAAGGTCTATGTGGGAAACTCAGGAGCAGACATATAGAGCAGGTAGCACACAGGGTTTTAGACTTCCTTATGCTTGACTGGGCATCTCTATATGTTTTATACCCTCTCTTCCTCCCATCTTAGGAAGGGGCAGGACTTGTGTGATAACCCCAGCCCCTACCAATTGAGCTCAGCTACTCCCTAGCTAGGTTTATTTCTCTACAGGTGAAAGTACTACAAAAGCACATTAACATTATTAAATAAAAAAATGCATTTCTAAAATGGGTAATTCCAATATGAATATTCAAACATTTCAAACAAATCCTGAGTCAGGCAGTCTCTTACTGATGGATCTTGCTGAGAGTGAGACAGACAGAAAGATAGATGTGGACAGTGGTGAAGAGTAAGCCTAGTGGGGAGAGAGAACGGGTCGGGTTGCTCTACCTCCTTGCCTTCCCTGAATCCCCCTGACATGAGCCGTCACCTGTTGATCTCAGCTCTGAGATCAACAGTTGAACTGCTCTGCCAGTGGAGGGCACAGCCACCCTTCTTATGAAATGAAACAGAGCGGCCTTCTGCATTCTGCTCTCATTTCCTGTTCGCTGACAGACAGGTACATGAAAAGTGCAGCAGCAGCATTTCTGACAACGGGGTTGTGGATTGTTTTTCGGTTCTAGTGGCCCCCTTGTTGAAGATGGCCTGACAGGGAGATGGTGATACTGATCTGTAGAGACTGGTTCTCCAGAGCCACCGAGAGAGAGGCAGACAGACACAAAGACACTCAGAAGAGGTTTTCTGTGGCGCACCTCTTCCCTCCCCGACCCACACCTCTGGGATAATGGGTTAGACTTGTCGATGTTGAGTAAGGCTTTATGCTCCCTTCCCATTCGTTGTGTTTCAAGGCCCAAGATGGCCTTAGATATGAACAGAGGAGTCAAACTTGCTATGAGACTTTTCTCCAGGAGATAGCGTACTTCCAGCCCACATAAAGACAACTTGAAGCCCTTTGATCTCCCAGGTTTGCCATGATGTTACTGGATACTGTCATGAAAAACAACGTACCTTTTCTTAATTACCATTTATTCTTTCTTCCCATGGAACTAACTACCTACAGGTAACTGCCAAAATAAAGGAAACATCAACATAAAGTGTCTAAATAGGGGGTTGAGCCACGAGCCGGAACAGCTTCAATGTACCTTGGCATAGATTCTACAAGTGTCTGGAACTCTATCGGAGGGATGCGACACCATTCTTTCACAATAAATTCCATCATTTGGTGTTTAGTTGATGGTGGTGGAAAACGCTGTCTCAGGCATTGCTCCAGAATCTCCCATAAGTGTTCAATTGGGTTGAAATCTGGTGACTGAGACTGCCATGGCATATGGTTTACATATTTTTCATGCTCTTCAAACCATTCAGTGACCACTCGTGCCCGGTGGATGGGGGCATTGTCATCCTATGGGGGCATAGCCATGGTAGCCCAAAACAATTGCCAAAATAATGGGCTGCCAGCATTTTTATACATGACCCTAAGCATGATGGGATGTTAATTGCTTAATTAACTCAGGAACCATACCCGTGTGGAAACACCTGCTTTCAATATACTTTGTGTCCCCTATTTACAAGTGTTTCTGTTATTTTGGTAGTTACCTGTATATTAGCTATTAAACCGCTCTTTAGTCCCTCCTCTGTTTGCCAACTAGAATAGTACATTAAACCCAATGTTGTCCGGAGAGCCACTGTTAATTGAGCCCCTTTCTCCAGTGCCGGGTGATTGCATTCCTGCTGAGCTTGCCAATTCGCATCAGTCCCAGCCCAGGTCAGGGCAAGTCGACGGACTGTTTTACACTGTCATTAATATCTCGAAGCTCAGAAACTTATTGGTTTAATAAATTCTCCCTGATGAACTGGAAAAGGATATCTTTCATAACAAAAGTAATTACCTCTGCCATTAAAACAGACTCCCATTGTTGTCCACTGAAATATAAGACCACCTGTTCCCCTGATCAACCCAATAACTTTTGTTAACTCTATAGACTTCAGTGGCACAGAGAAACTTCAACCGTATACACACATATATATATATACAATTTTGCATTGATACATCTAATTTTGATGTAGGACCTACATTTTTAAATCAATCGCCCTGTTACTTGATTTGATTATTTAGCAACAACCGTGTCTTGACTTTGGCTATTTCAAGTCAATGTAGTGGATGTGTAAAATACAGAGAAAGGTTATTGTGCTTGTGTTCTAGTAGCCAGTTCTTATGTAGCCAAGCAAGAACAACTGAAGAGAACCAGCACCATGGCCTAATTTCCTTTAGAAGGTTTGGGACTGGTACTCACAGTGTGTCTGCAGGAGATGCGACCCTTTCTCCTTTTGGATATCAAAATAACAGGGTTGATGAGGAGGACATATAGAAAGGCTGCCTTATTATAGTGTTATGGACCCTGTCAGATCTAGCCAAGATGCCTCTTAGCTAGATCCATGTCCCCCCCACACCACCTCATGTGACTGCTAGGCTCCTTGAGCCGGGACAATGGGTTGCTGTTGTGGGCTGAAACCATAGTGGCCTTGGAGCCAAGCTTGGGTGACGGACAAGATTAGAAGCCTGACTGGCTGGTGGATCGATCCAGCATCGTCCTCAAAGGGGAACCAGTGCAGATGTAATCTGTCTTTACTGGGGGTAACTGATGACTTACCACTCAGACTCAGGCCCAGTGGATATGGCAGACAGAAACTATGGGTTCTAGACTGGTTTGAGGTTGGGTTAACTGAAGCTCGTTGGTATAGCAAGTGAGTGAAACACCTGCACAAACTGGATTGTACCAATAGTGAATATTCATGTTCAGTGTAATGACTTTGTAGTGAAGTGCGAACGATGGAGAAGAAAGGAAAATACTATTTATTGTAGGCTGTGAAATATCGGAGACAGATTATTCATTTGGCAAAGCATCCTTGAAACATCCTTGAAACAAAGTTTGCATTCTACAACAGTACATTAGTATTAGTCCTACAGTGCACTAAACAATTTAACTGAGAAGGCATTTGTGTAATTTTGATTAATAGTGAATAAAGTGAATAACTTGTTTATAGCTCGTTTTCAGTTAAATACCCGTACACAGACACACATTATTGCTTACAGACACAGACACATGCACGCACACACGCGCACACACACACACACACACACACACACACACACACACACACACGAACACACACTTCATCCTTCTCATGTTACCATGCCATCTCAAGTTGATCTCAAATCCTGTTAGGGCTTTTTGTCCTGGTGGTCACGAGCCACCTCTGATCCTCCTGAAGGAGTCATTCTCTGTGGTATTATGAGATATTTCTCAAATGACTGGCGGTGGAGTGGAGTTGCTCTCTCTTGGTCATATATCAGCTTGTAATTAATCTCTATGGGAGGAATCAAATTAAAATCAAATCAAACTTTATTTAAAGTGCAGTAAAGCATTAACATAAAGGAGATTAAAAACAACAGAAGGCAATAAAATAGATTAATAAAAGAAGATCAATCAAAAAAGATGTCTAAAAGGATACAAAGAACCACTAGAGACAAACGGCACTTAAACACACCTTTTCAGATCATCTTGGTCATCTCAGTCTCACTCTAGGCTGCAGGCTCTCTAACATTGTTCTTATACATAGAGTGAACATTGGATCATAATATATGGTCTCAATCCCCTCTCCCCCTTTAATCACCTTTGTTTTATCACCTATTAAATAACAGAGAAAAATGTTAAAGATAGGCCCTCAGAGTTGAATACAGGCCTCAACTATCTAAAGAACAAAACTGTATACTGCTTCTAGTGTTTCCTGATGTAGACACTGTTAAAGACATTCTCTGTTGAGAGGGACTTCCAGTGCCTAAAATGTGATCACATTTACTTCTGAATGCACCCTACCCACGGTCAGATTTGTAAGGCAAGTAAGCCATTTACTGGACGTTACACTTTACAGGTAAAAGGTAGCACTTTTCTCACCGATATCATACCTTCCATCAGGTAGCAGGTGTTTAAAACCTCTTACACCTCAAATTAAAGTACCGGTATAACATTACTGCAGGTTTCTGGGGCTCTTCCACCCGCTCGACTCTTTGGGAAAGTAGCATGGGGGAGGTTAGCTACTAATGTAGGGAGAAGGAGGTTGTGGGGGGGGGGGTCAAGCTTCAGTGGCCACCCCCACTTCGTCTTCTGGCAGGGCACAGACCCTTTGTTCTGAGCTGTTTGGAGCCTTTTGTCTTTGGTTCACCTCCCCTCTCCTCCTCTTCCTTCTCCTCCTCTTTCTCCTCCTCTTCCTCCGTCTCCATGCAGGCCGCGTCCGGTCTGGACCACCAGGTTTGATTTATTTGTAACGTGAGAAGGCCTCCAGGCTTCAGGGGCCCTTTTTGAGGAGCCACGTGGAAACTTGAGCCCCTCTAAACAGCTCTTTTGGGGTTGGGTCAAGCGATCTAGTCCACTGGATGACTTCAAAACCCAAACGTTGAGAACATAATATCCTCTCCCCTCCTCTATGTCTCTCTGTCTCTCTGTCTGCCTTCTCTTAAAGGTTGACCTCAGTTAAGGGATATTCCATTTCTGTATGAAATCTGTTTGAAATATGCTGGGGTCCAATGGGACACAAACTGCTGAATTGTGGGAAAGGGTAATTTGATGTCAAGCTCTTCCTGGTTGCACTGTGCTAAAGAGAGACTCTCATAATCATAAATTGTTAGGGCCTTAAGTTTGGGAATATGTCATTAAATGTTCAGAGGAGACTCATATAGATACCTACTTTAGGGAGAGTGTGATGAATGAAGGGTCACAGTTGAGCCCATTCAACCATCCTCCACAGGGGGGACAGAGAGAGCACACAATCAGCGTATACATATCAAATCAAATGTTATTTGTCACATGCTTCGTAAACAACAGGTGTAGACAAACAGTGAAATGCTTACTTACGGGCCGTTCCCAACAATGCAGAGAGAAAAAGCATGTGCAAGCAAGGAGGCCTACAAACCTGACTCAGAATGCCCCAAAATTCACCCAACTTATTGTGGGAAGCTTGTGGAAGGCTACCCGAAACGTTTGACCCAAATTAAACCATTTAAAGGCAATGCTACCAAATACTAATTGAGTGTATATAAACTTCTGACCCACTGGGAATGTGATTAAATAAATAAAAGCTGAAATAAATCATTCTCTCTACTATTATTCTGACATTTCACATTCTTAAAATAAAGTGGTGATCCTAACTGACCTAAGACAGGGAATTTTTACTAGAATTAAATGTCAGGAATTGTGAAATACTGAGTTTAAATGTATTTGGCTAAGGTGTTATTTGGCTAAGGTGTATGTAAACTTCCGACTTCAACTGTAACTAGGAATAAAGTGACTAGGCAACAGGATAGATAATAAACAGTAACAGCAGCATATGCGATGAGACAAAAGAGTTAGTGCAAAAAGGGTCAATGCAGATATTCCGGGTAGCTATTGGTTAACTATTTAACCAACTATTTAGCAGTCTTATAGCTTGGGGGTAGAAGCTGTTCAGGGTCCTGTTGGTTCCAGACTTGGTGCATCGGTATCGCTGGCCGTGTGGTAGCAGAGAGAAAAGTCTATGACTTGGGTGGCTGGAGTCTGACCATTTTTAGGGCCTTCCACTGACACCGCCTGGTATAGAGATCCTGTATGGGAGGGAGCTCGGCCCCAGTAATGTACTGGGCTGTATGCACTACGCTCTCTAGCGCCTTGCGGTCGGATGCCAAGCAGTTGCCATACCAAGCGGTGATGCAGCCAGTCAAGATGCTCTCAATGGTGCAGCTGTAGAACTTTTTGAGGATCTGAAGGCCCATGCCGAATCGTTTCAGCCTCCTGAGGGGGAAGAGGTGTTGTCGTGCCCTCTTCACGACTGTGTTGATGTGTGTGGACCATGATAGTTCCTTCGTGATGTGGACACCGAGGAACATGAAGCTCTCGACCTTCTCCACAACAGCCCCGTCGATGTGGATGGAGGCGTTCTCAGCCCTCCGTTTCCTGTAGTGCATGATCAGCTCCTCTTGCTGACGTTGAGGGAGAGGTTGTTGTCCTGGCACCACACTGCCAGGTCTCTGACCTCCTCTCTGTAGGCTGTCTCATCGTCGTCAGTGATCAGGCCTACCACCGCCGTGCCGTCATACCTTCTCAGAATGTGTTCATGTGAAAAAAAAAAAATGTATTCTACAGAAAATAGTATTGTTCCAGATGGCTTTCTGCGTAGTGTTGTTTTATTCGGAAAGTATTCAGACCCCTTCCCTTTTTTCGCATTTTGTTACGTTACAGCCTTATTCTACAACGTATTAAACAAAATAAAAAGTTAGCAATCTACACACAATACCCCATAATGACAAAGCGAAAACTAGTTTTTAGACATTTAGAAAAACAGACATTTACATAAGTATTCAGACCCTTTGCTATGAGACGACTCGAAATTGAGCTCAGGTGCATCCTGTTTCCATTGATCATCCTTGAGATGTTTCTACAACTTCATTGAATTTAATTTATTGGACATGATTTGGAAAGGCACACACCTGTCTATATAAGGTCCCACAGTTGACAGTGCATTTCAGAGCAAAAACCAAGCCATGAGGTCTAAGGAATTGTCCGTAGAACTCCGAGACAGGATTGTGTCGAGGCACAGATCCGGGGAAGGGTACCAAAACGTCTGCAGCATTGATGGTCCCCATGAGCACAGTGGCCTCCATCATTCTTAAATGGAAGAAGTTTGGAACCACTAAGACTCTTCCTAGAGCTGGCCGCCTGGCCAAATTGAGCAATCGGGGGAGAAGGGCCTTGGTCAGGGAGGTGACCAAGAGCCCGATGGTCACTCTGACAGATCTCCAGAGTTCCTCTGTGGAGATAGGAGAACCTTCCAGAAGGACAACCATCTCTGCAGCACTCCACCAATCAGGTGTTTATGGTAGAGTGGCCAGACGGAAGCCACTCCTCAGTAAAAGGCACATGACAGCCCGCTTGGAGTTTGCCAAAAGGCACCTAAAGGATTCTCAGACCATGAGAAACAAGATTCTCTGGTCTGATGAAACCAAGATTGAACTCTTTGGCCTGAATGCCACCACCATGCTACGTTTAAGCATGTGGTGGCAGCATCATGCTGTGGGGATGTTTTTCAGTGGCAGGGACTGGGAGACTAGTCAGGATTGAGGGAAAGATGAACAGAGCAAAGTACAGAGAGATCATTGGTGAAAACCTGCTCCAGAGCGCTCAGGACCTCAGACTGGGGCGAAGGTTCACCTTCCAAATGGACAACGACCCTAAGCACACAGCCAAGACAACACAGGAGTGGCTTCGGGACAAGTCTCTGAATGTCCTTGAGTGGCCCAGCAAGAGCCCGGACTTGAAGCCGATTGAATATCTCTGGAGACCTGAAAATAGCTGAGCAGCGACACTCCCCATCCAACATGACAGAGCTTGAGAGGATCTGCAGAGAAGAATGGGAGAAACTCCCCAAATACAGGTGTGCCAAACTTGTAGCCTCATATCCAAGAAGACTCAAGGCTGTAATCGCTGCCAAAGGTGCTTCAACAAAGTACTGAGTAAAGGGTCTGAATACTAACGTAAATTTGATTCTTCCGTTTTTTATTTGTACTAAATTTGCAAGAATTTCTAAAAAACAGTTTTGGATTTGTCATTATGGGGTATTGTGTGTAGACTGATGAGGAAAAAAATATATTTAACCCATTTTAGAATAAGGCTGTAACGTAACAAAATGTGGAAAAAGTCAAGGGGTCTGAATACTTTCCGAATGCACTGTATGTGAAAATGATGCGTTTCTATGTTTTGTTGTAAACAGTTGATGGAATGATAGAGTTTAGGAGAAATGTGTGACCGCTGGCCCTGCCTTACCTGTTGCTATACAGTGATTGCTACCAGGCCACTTCACACTTCTTCTTCATGTCATCATCGTCATTGCCATGATCCCTTTTATTACTGTGTTGGTTACTAGTGTGCTATGTTATCACAGACCCTGGATGTAGGACTTGGTGTGCTACTTCAAAACATGGCTATTGAATTTGACATGTGTCACATTCTAGTAACTCCATTGATTATTATTATGATATTATATTTTGTACATTCGTTATATTATCATATTATTTATAGTTGATATTAGTGTAAAGGAAGCATTTCACCTGTTGTTTACGAAGCGTGTGACAAATAAAATGTGATTTGATGTGAAAGTCCGGCGAGTCCATGAGTAGGCTTCTTACCTGCTTCTCGTTTCATCAACAGATTCACAAAAACACACACATACAACTTTTTATCCCCAAAAACTTGCCGACAACTCAGTCTTTATTAGATTTCCCCCCTGTATACATATTAAAATGACATTCTCATTATGTCTATACAATTGTTATTTTACAATTTATCCGACCAATGTAGATCACACTTTTCTAGTACTTTCTCTAGATTTGTTTTGTATACCTTATTAAAGACATTGTCGCGTCATAAAATGTATGTACACTTCATTTTGCATAAATGACCTTGTGTTTTTCATAATAAAAAAAACGAATGTTGAGCTGAGAGTCAGTTGGAGTTATTTTTCAAATGTAGCAGCCGTTATTGGTTAGAAGGACAAAGTTCCAATTGAGCTTTCTGTCAAGGACTGAGACAGCAATGCATAATAGGAAAGCAAGAGAAAACAGTACAAACCTTGCAGAAACATAGAAAACCAACAATGACTGAATGTTATCTTAAAAAACAGACTTCTGGTTATCTCAAGGGCATTGTAAGAGAACATAGTGACATCTTATCAATATGCAAGTTGATACGACAGTGGTGTAACTAAATAAACTGTCTTTAACAAAAACAAAGTTGAAAAAACTACATTCTTCATGGTCCAGTCAAAAAGTGGGTAAAAATGTAATGTACACCAAAAAAGTAGAATAATTTAATTTTATCCTCGTAGACACTGCACACACCTTCACCATTTTGAGGGGCAAAAGAGGGTTAAGGAACTTAAGAGCAACATTTGACTAAAGTTTTTGTTGATATTGCTTGTTGTCAGTTTTCTGTGGGATTCACCATGATGGGTCTGCAATGAAAGGAGACGGATTGAAGTGAAATGATTATATATAATTTCAAGGTACAGGATACCTCTCCTCTCATTAGTAAGTACAAATCAATGGATATGGCTTTAGGTACCTATCAAACTGTCTGACTCCATCCACAGTGTGCTGTCGTCTCAACCCACAGGGCTAAGACTGGGCTGCTGGGGCGGTGGCAACAGCATCAGCGGCTGGAAATCAAATTAGATATACAGTACATAGAAATTAATACAACACCATCTGATCATACTGTACAATAAATGTCCTCCATCTCTCTGTATGTCAGAGTGACAGACGGGTCAAATAAGTCTGGAATGGAAATGTAAAATGTACGCACATAAAATGTCTGCACGTATGACTAAGTCACTTCGGATAAAAGCATCCGCTAAACTGCATATATAATTAGATATGAATATGCTGACATGGCTTGGTGTGTTGCAGTGTTCTGCTGACATTACCCTGCGAGGCACCCTGTGTCGTGTCATCCTGTTGGTCTGGTTGGTCCAGCATGTCAGCTGTAACAGCTGAGAGAGAAAAGAAAGTAACACATTTATTCCAATAACTTTCTGTCATCTGTGTGTCATTCTACCTCATCATGTGCTTTGGATAAATTAATCAGATAAATCCCTGCAATCTCTGTGTGTGTGTGTGTGTGTGTGTGTGTGTGTGTGTGTGTGTGTGTGTGTGTGTGTGTGTGTGTGTGTGTGTGTGTGTGTATGTGTGTGTGTGTGTGTGTTTGTGTGTGATAGGCTTATGAAGGAGAAGAAAGGGGCCATTTAAAGCAATCTAGCACAAACACAGCCAGTCCTCCACACCAAACCTCTGGTGAGTTCATTAGAGTTGTTTAATTAACTGGTCTAGCTACAACAAAGTGCCCTGGATTCCTGTGTGTGTGTGTGTGTGTGTGTGTGTGTGTGTGTGTGTGTGTGTGTGTGTGTGTGTGTGTGTGTAGTGTGTGTGTGTGTGTGTGTGTGTGTGTGTGTGTGTGTGTGTGTGTGTGTGCGTGCGTGCGTGCGCGCGTGCGTGCGTGCGCGCGTGCGTGCACGCGTGCATGTTTGTATCTGCATAGTGTCTATTGTTGTGAGCTGTGGGAGGCATCAGACAGGGCAGTCCTGTCTCCTCTCTTACCTTCAGTTGCCTCGACAGCCAAGTCCATCTCATCAGACTTCATTATCTCTGTTCAAACAAACAGACATCTGATCAGAAAAGTTACAAGGACAAAATATGTGTTTACTTTGTGGCTCATTGACTGAGTTGACTAGTGAACACAAATGCTCTGTTTCTTCCCCTGGCAAGAAGCCTTAGAATGGTTGGGCCTTTCATTGGTAACCACCCCAAGAAGTAAGTCCGTTTTGGACTTACCTTCTGAATCTGGAGTCATTGTTTCTGCCCCATCCATCTCATCGTCATCTGAGAAAAAAAAACATGAATCAGCCTTGTTTTCACTATTTCAATTATTATTATTTTGCGCATCATACATACGAGAAAAACTAATTATTTCATTCTTTTAAAAAAAATGCATTTTAGGATACATGTGAAATAAAATAAATGGCCAAATAATGTATTTTTTATGCATTTTGTAATGTCTTTTAATGCGTGACATACATTTGTAAATCTATTTGGAATACATACATTTGTATGGAATACATACATTATTTGGAATGCATACATTTGTATGGCCAATTATTTCACATGCATTTTTATTTTGGTATGTTAATCCTTGTTGGTCTCATCCTCATCTAAAGAACAGATTCATATATATTATGTTGAGCCACAATAATGAATTTAAATGTTACAACAGCTAAAGAGCAAGCCATTTGAAAGCCCAGGTGATATGATTCAGGATCAGAGGAAGTAAACCTGTGTGTGAGTCTGGCTCTGCATCAGATTCAGAATGGTCATCCTCTGAGTCTATGAAAAGAAAATGTGCATAACATCAAGCAACAGTATGAAATGATGGACCGTTTGGCATAAATTACTTCTGTCTCTTTCATTCACTACTGCATGGATCATCTGAAAAACAAGCAAGGTGATCAAGTGACACAAGATTGAGAGACTTACCAGAGGCATCTGTGTCCATATCATCCTTGTCCATATCATCCTTGTCCATATCATCTTTGTCCATATCATCCTTGTCCATATCATCTTTGTCCATATCATCCTTGTCCATATCATCTTTGTCCATATCATCTTTGTCAGACTCAGCACTGTCAGAATCTGTATCAGAAAGAAGTGTTTCAGTTACCACAATATGATACCATTGTCACTAACAATACTACACCATCTTTTACATGGAATCACATATGTATTTTTCATCATTATTAGCTGTTTTTCCTGCACATGTGACCTGGCCTAATTATTAGCTACATTTCTTTCTTTTGTAGTGGTAACCGCACCTTTGGGCTCTTTCATCATGCTATCATCAGTGTCCTCTGGCTGGGCTTCAGTGTCCTCTTCACTGTCATCCTCTTGTGGTTCAGGGGCATCGCTGGTCCCAATGTCCTTCTTACTGTTGGAGTCTGGTTCAGCCGCACTCTCATCCTTACTGTCCTCCTTACTGTCCTCCTCACTGTCAGACTCTAATGTTTTTAGTTTCCTCTCCTCCTCCGCCTCCGCCTTCTCTAGCTCCTCCTCCTCCTTTGCCTCCAGCTCCGCCTCCTCCTCCGAATCTTGTGGAGGCTCAAAATCTTGGCTCCCTACAGGGCTTCCCACCTCGATGCTGTCTTCAGGGCCAGGCTTCTGGTCCCCCACATCACTTCTCTCCTCCATGTCTGCTACTTCAGCCTCTTCCTGGCTGCCAATCACTCCTCCCTCCTCCAGGTTCATTTCCTGCTTCTCTGGTTCCTCCTTGGGGACCTGGATCACCTCATCGCTGTCATCGTTGCTGTTGTCTGCGCTGTCGCTGTCTTTCTTATCATCTTTGTCTGGCTTGTCGTCTTCTTCTCTGGTGTCCTTGCTGTTGTCTTTGCTGTCATCTGAGTCGTTCTTGTCATCTTCTTCTCTGGTGTCCTTGCTGGTGTCTTTGCTGTCATCTGAGTCGTTCTTGTCGTCTTCTTCTGTGGTGTCCTTGCTGTTGTCTTTGCTGTCATCTGAGTCGTTCTTGTCGTCTTCTTCTGTGGTGTCCTTGCTGTTGTCTTTGCTGTCATCTGAGTTGTTCTTGTCGTCTTTTTCGTCTGTGTCAGCGTCTGAGTCTGCGGCGTCTTGTTTGCTGTCGCTGTCCGCCGTTTCCTCTGTCTGTGTTTCTTCTGCACTGTCTTTCTCTTCTGCAGGGGCCTTAGCATCTAGTTCAGTGTCCTTATCCTCAACACTGTCGTCTTTGTCTGTGGCAGCATCTGCAGACAAGTGACAGAGTGTTTAGACATCCTGGTAATGAATAGGGTTGGGTTAGGGTATATGAAGTAGAATATGTAGAACCAAGTGAGAACAAGAGAGGTCCTAGTACTGAGCCTTGGGGGACGCCAGTGGTAAGACCTACCCTATCATGACCCTTTGTGGGTGAGAAACACGCAACCTTCAATGAGCAAACTCACCTGCAGCATCCTTCTCACCTGCATCAAGAGGACAGCTTTATGACCAACTGAAGGGTAGAACAGCTCAAAATGACAGTTTCCCAGACAATGAATGTCCAGTTCAGAAATGTCAATGAAACACACCTGCATCAGTCTTGTCGTCACTCTTGTCACCATCTTTGTCCGTCTCTGTGGCCTCATCCGTGTCATCACTGGTCACATCTACAATCACACATGATTTATGTCATCAAACTGCCGTAACCTATTATTTGATGTCTTTGAATTGCCAATTAACCTGTCTAGTACAACATTATAATAAAAACATTGATGTTCTTCTTTATACTTACCAGCAGAGTCCGCTTGCACGTCTGTCAGCGCTTCATCTTAAAAAGAAATAAAAAGTTGGTTGTGTGTTTTATTATGTTTTCATTCAACAGGAGAATGTATTGTTTACTTATCAATGCTTTGAATGGGGGATCAGTGTATTGTGTGTGTCAGGACTGTCACAATGTCTGCTTTAAACACACTTTACCTGTGGAGTCACTTCCTGGAGACTCTGTGGAGTCATTTCCTGGAGACTTATCCACATCTGTTGTGTCTGAAATCATAATTTAATTAGCAACAGATTTATTATATTTATTAATTAACAACATAGATCTATTATAAGTTGGCCTGTTGATGTTTATAGCAATGTTTGTTACACTGATGATGTTTATTACAATGATAATGTTTGTTACAATGATAATGTTTGTTACAATGATAATGTTAGTATGTTCTGATGATCTGTGAAGTTAGAGTTTGGTTATTGTGCAAGTAAGTCAGAGAGAAAGGGTCTTACCCAAATCCTCTGATGACACCTCTGCTGACACCTTCCCCCTGTCATCACCACCGTCTGTATCTGTGGTGAAGACAGACTAAATTAGTCAAAAGTCAAACAATTTATGGGCATTTTGTAATGGTTGAGTGTTAATGTGGCCCTGGTCTAGAATTAGTCACTGTTTTAGGTTACGTCCCAAATGGCACCCTATTCTCTATACAGTGCACTACTTTTGACCTGTACTAAAGAACGCAACAACTGGGTCAGTATCCCGATTCCAATACTTATTGTTGATCTGTCTATCTATTGATCTACGTTTGTCAAGTAAAAATTATCATTCACAGTGATGAATGACTTGAAGATTTACGCTCAGTGGTTGTGAAGACTGCAAGGTGTGCCCTCACCTGGTATATCAGAAGTGTCTACGGTCTCTGTCACAGCCTCAGAGGCATCTGAAAAAACAGATCATATTTGATCATATACTGACAGTCATCATCAGCTCTAACCCACATCCCTCAATGAACGTAGCCATGTGGACTCAATGAACTGTGTGTAGCTAATAATGTAACCTAACGTAGCAGGCGCCAAAGAAACGCCTGAGCGGACTTCCCACATCCGCTTTTCAGCGGAAAAGGAAGCTAGGTTGAAGATCGGATGCATCCGGTTGTTGGCAACTCCGCTCCACTAAAGGTGCTAGTAATGTAACAGTACTTTTGTATCATTATATTACTATGTATCATATAAACTACCATTTTGTACTTTATTGTATTACTAGGTGTGATAACTAGTCTAGAAGAACTTGCCTTTCACTTTGTTATCTTTGTTTTGACTGAAGTAACTGTTGTGTCCAAAAGAATGAGACAACTGTGACATTGGGTCCCAAGAACATCTCTCAAAACATATCGCTTCACTCACCAGCTGCATCCGTTGTATCTTGGCTGCCTGCTGCTTCAGCTGCATCTTAACATAATGACATTAATGTTATTGGAAGGTATGAAAATACTGTATAATTTCTTACCTTGTTATTGAACATGACTACATAACCATACAGTAGTTTGGCCATCTATTTACTGCTGATGTTAACTGCCACTAAAACAATGTATTTTATTTATGCTTGACAATAGATGTAAGGCTGCAGTATGTCTCCCCCCAGGTTTGTCAATTTCGTACTTGAAAGTAGACAGACAGATGCAGTATTTATTGTAAAAAAAAATGTTGCACATGACATCACAGCACAGCGTGCCGCACTTGCCTGGGGAAATAACAAATGCCATGCATCCTCATCATCACCATGGAAATGATTTTTTGGGGTGTCTGACTTTCTGTCACAGATTTTGACCCAGGCGAATGTGGCATGCTGTGCTGTGACAAACAATAGAAGACTGCACCTGTACATCCTGCATTCTTATCGTATGATTTCGACCTTTGCCCTTAACCCTTATCCTTGACCTTTGTGTATTTTGCTCCTAGGCCTCACCTGGGGCATCAGAGGCATCAGGATTGCCTGTGGTTTCCACACTGGTATCTCTGTCTGTATCAAATCAAATCAAATTGTATTTACCACATGCGCCGAATACAACAGGTGTAGACATTACAGTGAAATGTTTACTTACAAGGCCTTAACCAACAATGCAGTTTTTAAGAAAAAAAATGTTTAAGTTAAAAATAGATAAGTAAAAAATACAAAATAGCAAATAACTAAAGAGCAGCAGTAAAATAAGATAACAGTAGGGAGGCTATATACAGTGGGTACCGGTACAGAGTCAATGTGTGGGGGCACCGGTTGGTCGAGGTAATTGAGGTAATATGTACATGTGGGTAGAGTTAAAGTGACTATGCATTAATAATAAACAGAGTAGCAGCAGCATAAAAGATGGGGTTGGGTTGGGTTGGGGTGGGGGGGCAATGCAAATAGTCTGGGTAGCCATGATTAGCTGTTCATGAGTCTTATGGCTTGGGGGTAGAAGCTGTTAAGAAGCCTTTTGGACCTAGACTTGGTGCTCCGGTACAGCTTGCCGTGCAGTAGCAGAGAGAACAGTCTATGACTAGGGTGGCTGGAGTCTTTGATATTTTTTAGGGCCTTCCTCTGACACCGCCTGTATAACTTTTTGAGGATCTGAGGACCCATTCCAAATCTTTTCAGTCTCCTGAGGGGGAATAGGCTTTGTCGTGCCCTCTTTACGACTGTCTTGGTGTGTTTGGACCATGATAGTTTGTTGGTGATGTGGACACCAAGGAACTTGAAGCTCTCAACCTGTTCCACTACAGCCCCGTCGATGAGAATGGGGGCATGCTCAGTCCTCTTTTTTTCCCCTGTAGTCCACAATAATCTCCTTTGTCTTGATCATGTTGAGGGAGAGGTTGTTATCCTGGCACCACACGGCCAGGTCTCTGACCTCCTTCCTATAGGCTGTCTCATCGTTGTCGGTGATCAGGCCTACAACTGTTGTGTCGTCACCACTACTGTCATTATCAGGAAATCCCCAGTATAGGGTGTTTTTCATTGCCATTCAAATGAATTGGTGACTCACTGTTTGTGTCTGTGGATGTATCACTGCTACTGGCATCTGATAAATGAAGAACAAACATCAGGTGAGTTGTAATTAGATTTTTGGCTATTGAACTTGTTTAAGCCATGGACTCTTCAGTACTAAAATCTGTCTGGGTAAGATTAATATTACCATTACATGTTTCCTTGGTAACTGGTTTTGATTGGGCTTACTGTCTTTCAGATAATGTATTCCTCTAAGACAGGGTTCTTCAATTCAGGTCCTGGAGGGCCGAAACACTTCTGTTTTTATTTCTACCTGGTAGTTAATTGCACTCACCTGGTGTCCCAGGTCTGAATTAGCCCCTGATTAGAAGGAGAGGATGAAAAACAGAGGTGTTTCGGCCCTCCAGGACCAGAATTGAAGAACCCTGCTCTAAGACATCTGATGTAGTTTATAGTGGATGTTATAGAATGACTTTGAAGAGACAGTAAGTAAACAATGTGTTATGGCATGAGGAGGTTTGGGGAATTGGGGAAGTGGTTTTTGGCGAGCCTTGATATACCTTTGGCTTGGATTTGTGACCCCTTTGGTTTATTCTGTCAATGTTGCAAACCTTCAGCATGGCCGCACAGCAAATAGTCAGACTGAGAAATGTACTGTCTGGTCTAGAAAGCATTTGCTTAGCTATGTTTCAGGGGGGTGCTGTTGTTATTCTGTATTTATACATGTTTATCTGAGTATCCACCATTGCAGATCCTCTATAGGGGATAGTTAAGTGTTTTCATTATAGTCTTATAGCAGGCCTATTTTGTCTGCTCACTAACTATTTGCTATCATTTGGATAATTGTGGCTAATGAATGATTAGGTGTGTGTTTCTTTACATTATACTCTGAGCTGCTCAACATGGGTTGTCTTTTTGAAGTCAACACACACACACAAACACACACACACACACACACACACACACACACACACACACACACACACACACACACACACACACACACACACACACACACACACACACACACACACACTGACCTGGGGTGTCTGTTGTATCAGTTGAGGAATCCACTGCACCTAAAAACAAATAAGTGTCATGATCAACAGCTCAGTGATCCTTCTCTCATGTTGAACGTCCTTCGCTGGTACTGTAAGGGGAAATGTTTTACTTTCAGAGGGAATCGAAATCCTCATTCTTCTTCTCTAATTTACAGAGTTGGTTTCCTTGAGAGTCTAGTTGAGTTGGTTCTACATCATTCACTCAAGATGGAAAGATCCCTAAACCCAGACACTCATACCTCCTGCTAGCTCTTTACTGGAGTCAGTCCCATCTGTGGTCCCTGTGAACAACAGAGGATTTCTTATTAGTTTCCGTCGGTATAAAATGGTACATACCTTGTGTGGTTAAGAAGGTATTAGGTAGGAGATACATTGGCGTCAGTACAAACCTGCGGAGACTCCAGCTGCTGCTGCAACTTCCGGGCTGCCAGTGGGGGCTCTGCCATCTTTGGCACCTGAGACCAAGAAAGTATCATAGCACCACTTGCCAATGATCACCCAGCTAAGCCAATAACAAACTAGAAAACTCAGTATCGAATGTATCCAATTATGCAACACTCGAATGGTTTGATTTCTAGCACTGTTGAGGTTTCAGTCCAGTGTTTTCAAATGTAAATGAAATAAAACGACAAAGCACATATCGGAAGCGATCCAAACACACAGCACAAGGAATGGTGTCATTACACCAGCATAAACACTAGTTCAGACTGAATACAAACCACTTATAACTAACAAAGCTGATTAGCATGTACTTTTCTAACTGTTGTGGTAATTATGAACATCATGATAAAACACAAATTACACATTACCATCATTGTCTGCCTCTATTCCATCTGTAAAATAAATAAATATGCATTAGAAAGCATTAGGGGAGCATGATTAATGGTTTGGGGATCTAGCTTCATTTGAATAGACCATATATGAGGCCCACACTGCTCCTCTCTCTATCCCACATCAAGCAAAGGAGAACAGACCTCTTTTGTGTCTCCACAGAGAGACCAGGGTTCTGATTACACTGCCATTGTGGAGAAGCAGAGGACTCCCATTGTGATTCAATGGGATGGATGGAGGTCGCTGTATACATTGGAAATGCCTCCTCACTTAAACATTATGTAATGGTCATTTTGCTTGATATATTTGCTCACTTAATGTTTGCAATGTAGCTTAGAGTAGCGTAGACTGGATAACTGGAAAGGTGAAGCATGATATGCCTAACCCAATGTAGCTTAGAGTAGCGTAGACTGGATAACTGGAAAGGTGAAGCATGATATGCCTAACCCAATGTAGCTTAGAGTAGCGTAGACTGGATAACTGGAAAGGTGAAGCATGATATGCCTAACCCAATGTAGCTTAGAGTAGCGTAGACTGGATAACTGGAAAGGTGAAGCATGATATGCCTAACCCAATGTAGCTTAGAGTAGCGTAGACTGGATAACTGGAAAGGTGAAGCATGATATGCCTAACCCAATGTAGCTTAGAGTAGCGTAGACTGGATAACTGGAAAGGTGAAGCATGATATGCCTAACCCAATGTAGCTTAGAGTAGCGTAGACTGGATAACTGGAAAGGTGAAGCATGATATGCCTAACCCAATGTAGCTTAGAGTAGCGTAGACTGGATAACTGGAAAGGTGAAGCATGATATGCCTAACCCAATGTAGCTTAGAGTAGCGTAGACTGGATAACTGGAAAGGTGAAGCATGATATGCCTAACCCAATGTAGCTTAGAGTAGCGTAGACTGGATAACTGGAAAGGTGAAGCATGATATGCCTAACCCAATGTAGCTTAGAGTAGCGTAGACTGGATAACTGGAAAGGTGAAGCATGATATGCCTAACCCAATGTAGCTTAGAGTAGCGTAGACTGGATAACTGGAAAGGTGAAGCATGATATGCCTAACCCAATGTAGCTTAGAGTAGCGTAGACTGGATAACTGGAAAGGTGAAGCATGATATGCCTAACCCAATGTAGCTTAGAGTAGCGTAGACTGGATAACTGGAAAGGTGAAGCATGATATGCCTAACCCAATGTAGCTTAGAGTAGCGTAGACTGGATAACTGGAAAGGTGAAGCATGATATGCCTAACCCAATGTAGCTTAGAGTAGCGTAGACTGGATAACTGGAAAGGTGAAGCATGATATGCCTAACCCAATGTAGCTTAGAGTAGCGTAGACTGGATAACTGGAAAGGTGAAGCATGATATGCCTAACCCAATGTAGCTTAGAGTAGCGTAGACTGGATAACTGGAAAGGTGAAGCATGATATGCCTAACCCAATGTAGCTTAGAGTAGCGTAGACTGGATAACTGGAAAGGTGAAGCATGATATGCCTAACCCAATGTAGCTTAGAGTAGCGTAGACTGGATAACTGGAAAGGTGAAGCATGATATGCCTAACCCAATGTAGCTTAGAGTAGCGTAGACTGGATAACTGGAAAGGTGAAGCATGATATGCCTAACCCAATGTAGCTTAGAGTAGCGTAGACTGGATAACTGGAAAGGTGAAGCATGATATGCCTAACCCAATGTAGCTTAGAGTAGCGTAGACTGGATAACTGGAAAGGTGAAGCATGATATGCCTAACCCAATGTAGCTTAGAGTAGCGTAGACTGGATAACTGGAAAGGTGAAGCATGATATGCCTAACCCAATGTAGCTTAGAGTAGCGTAGACTGGATAACTGGAAAGGTGAAGCATGATATGCCTAACCCAATGTATCTTAGAGTAGCGTAGACTGGATAACTGGAAAGGTGAAGCATGATATGCCTAACCCAATGTAGCTTAGAGTAGCGTAGACTGGATAACTGGAAAGGTGAAGCATGATATGCCTAACCCAATGTATCTTAGAGTAGCGTAGACTGGATAACTGGAAAGGTGAAGCATGATATGCCTAACCCAATGTAGCTTAGAGTAGCGTAGACTGGATAACTGGAAAGGTGAAGCATGATATGCCTAACCCAATGTAGCTTAGAGTAGCGTAGACTGGATAACTGGAAAGGTGAAGCATGATATGCCTAACCCAATGTAGCTTAGAGTAGCGTAGACTGGATAACTGGAAAGGTGAAGCATGATATGCCTAACCCAATGTAGCTTAGAGTAGCGTAGACTGGATAACTGGAAAGGTGAAGCATGATATGCCTAACCCAATGTTTTGTCATAGCGTTGAACCTGAAATTAACCTGAAATAAAAACCATCGTCTAGACAACATCTTGTGCACATAATTATAAAATTGTAATTATTGTTAAACTGTAGTTACTGATGGAAGAATTCTAAATTTAAGGTTTACTTGAATGTTTTCTTACCAGTAACGGGGGCTGAGATAGCAAGACCAGCCAAAACAAAGATCAAAGGAACAGTCAGCGTTCTGTTAGAATAAGAACACAGAGATAGAACTGGTCACTTCACTTTTTAAACAATCATTTAGTCAAACAGATTCTGGGTTCTCCTAGAAGCCATCTTATAGTTTTTAGTGGCAGTGGATAATGAAAAAACGACTATTTGAATGGAAGGTTGCAGGACATTTGTTTCCCCTGCTCATAGCATTATAATACATTTGAATATACCTTGCAGCAAGGGAAGGTATCTTATTACATTTACATTTTACATTTTAGTCATTTAGCAGACGCTCTTATCCAGAGCAACTTACAGTTAGTGATTACATATTTTTTTTATACTGGCACCCCGTGGGAATCAAACCCACAACCCTGGCGTTGCAAACACCATGCTCTATCAACTGAGCTACATCCCTGCCGGCCATTCCCTCCCCTACCCTAGACGACGCTGGGACAATTGTGCGCCGCCCATGAGTCTCCCGGTCGCGGCCGGCTGCGACAGAGCCTGGATTCGAACCAGGATCTCTAGTGGCACAGTTAGCGCTGCGATGCAGTTCCTTAGACCACTGCGCCACTCAGGAGCTCTTATGGAAGTTCTTATGTTCAACATATCTTATGGATCATTAATGACCACTAAAATCAATTAAAAGTGAATCAATGAAAAGTTGTTAGATTATGTACTTTATCTTTGTAATATAATGAAAAGTCAAACACAGGCTGTTTATTAAACATTTTGACTTAGGCTAAAACTTACTCAAATTCTGACTTTTTCAAAGCTTTTTAAAGACTGTCTAGAGTCCCATCATTTTATCTAGTACCACAATCATCATTGGGTTTTGATGCTATTGTAATTGGAGTTTAGAAATGAACAAGGAAATCTTAAATAAGAATAATAACTACATATACATTGCCAACATATTGCGATCACACAAAAACACACACAAAAACAATTAATTCAACTATTCCCCTCTCTCCATCATTGAAATACCCCCAGCAGATGTAAACTTCTCAGGTTTCATTCTACAGGTAGACTGACAAATAAAACTTCCCCCAAGAATACAGATACATGTCCAAATAGATTGAGTAATTTTATAAGTACACACATAAGTGAAAAATAAATACCCAAAGCTAGCCACCCTTGTGTTAGTATTCACTTACCGTGACAACATTGTGACGGGATAGTTTAGCCAGTGGGGCAACACTCAGGTGTCTCTATAGTTTCCAGTAGGTCTAAAGTCTGGCTGGAGGGAACCCAATGGGTTTTATACTTTCACCACTCCCTCCGCTCCTAGGGGGCAGAGCCTGTGAGACACAGAGAGACACAGAGAGAGACAGAGGCGTTGCAGAGGAACAGCATTACAATCCTTTAAAATAGGGTTGAAAGTGAGGCTCTGACAACTTTGTTTGTGTTTCCAAACAGTGCTATGTATTAAGTCCCCTCTGATCGGAATCAACCCCCATATCTCCCCCCTAAACACTCAGCCCCTCTCACACACTCATAGCTTACACACTCACCCCGCCCCCCTCTGAAAGTACCCACAGATATCACTTTGGTGTGTAGATCGTTTTGTTGTTTTATTTTTTTTGTTTGCCCATGAGATTTTATTTGGGTTTGTCAAGTGAGCTGTGGTTGGTGTGTTCTTCTGGGAAACAAAACACAGATATGTAGTTATGCTGGAAATGTTTGAGGATTTTAACCTCGTGATTACTCTGCGCTTGTTTCTCGGCAAAGCAGGCTACTCGTAGACTACCTGCCTAGAAGTTATCTAGTGGTAATGGTATGATGTAGCCAGATATAAAGTAGGTATGTTGTGATGTTTTGATGGTGTGAACTGAGAGTCCATGGCAGTAGAGGAGCAGGTTCTACAATGCTATTTATGAAGGTAATGGAATGATCACCGACACGGGATGTTGAACAAATTAAAGCTTCCTCAAATCTGTCCCTAAAATCTTTACATCCTTGTCAGAGCTAAATGCCAGCCAGAGAGGAGGAGATTGTTGAGAGACCTTCAGTCTTTCTTTGTTTTCATTAGACAGTAGAGAACCTGCTCACAAGGTTCATAATGGTTGAAACAGTGAAGCAAACATCAAGGCATACAGTGTGCCTCGATGTTTACATTTTTACGAACGTTGCATCATGTTTAAAGCTTTGTAACTTTTTTATGAAGTTTTCTAACAGTGTTTGGGCTCCTCTGTGATAGTCTATGACTTTATTCCACTCTCAGTGACTTCATTAGTGATGATTAGGATTCAGCATGTTACGTTTTGAGACTTTGACGTAAAGATAAACCTGGACCAGCATGGATAGCTTTAGTATCATCTCTATGGACAAACAGTTGCTACATTATCACCCTTATCATTTCACTCCACACAAGTTGCATCACAGACTTAAACTCACACTCTGAGGAAACTTTTAAAGCCAGTGTTGAAGAGAAAGGAGAATTTTTGTTTCGTAGTTCCAACCAAAAATGTTCTTGCATGCTTGTCAAAGAACTCTCCTACTAACCTGATTAAAATATTCATTAAGACATTTTCACATGCAGGAGACCCCACTGGCAGGATTATAATGGGTCTTTGTCTGTGCTCTTTTTCTTATAGGTCAGATTAAACTTTCTTGAGGATTGGGGATTGACTGTTTCAGATGCTAATCTGATGCTAATGCTAACGTTTGTATGGTAATTAGGCGAATAGGTGATCACTGACGAAAAGCCAACAGATAGTTAGTGTAACAGAATATAAGATCATTAGCTAGCTTCCACTCCTATTGTTAACTTTATAAACCACATTAGAATGGCATGGCTGCCAAAGTTTTTGTATTTATTTTTGGTAATACCAAGTACTCCACTGAAGACATTCTTTAAAATAGTATACTTGGTCATAACAGACTTTATATGGTCAAATAAAATTCATAGAATAAAAAGGAACATTTTGCATCCTCCTAAGTCTGAGGGTGGTTTTATCCTTCCAGACTTGGAATTGTATCAACTCGCTACTCAAGGCTTTTACTTGCGACATATAGTTAAAGCTGCAATATGTAACTTTTTAGGCGACCCGACCAAATTCACATAGAAATGTGAGTTATAGATCTGTCATTGTCATTGAAAGCAGGTCTAAGAAGCAGTAGATATGTTCTATGTGCGCTATTTCTATGCTTCCAGTTGTTAAGTTTAGTTTTTGCTCTTTTACTTTCGGTTTTATACACCAGCTTCAAACAGCTGAAAATACAATATTTTTGGTTATGGAAAATATATTTCACAGTGGTTTAGATGGTACAATGATTCTCTACACTATACTTCCTTGTTTTGTCACATAAACTGAAATTAGTCGAACTATTAGAATTTTAGCAACCAGGAAATGGTGCAGCGATTTCTGCATAGTTCATCTTTAAATGCACTAAAGAGGACCAATGGGTACATATTGAAGATGTGCATGCTCATCCCCATAATATTGTTAGGTGTCTATTTTCAAAGGATAATGCTAAGAACATTAACAACTTCATAGTTACGAACACTGTAACAATATGGAAGAAAATGAAACATATTCTACAAGAACCAATATCACTTCCTAAAAACACAACCTTGGATAGCTTTTCAGAATTCACTGATAAATTGGTCTACATGGAAAACTAAAGGCATAGAAATTGTAAATGACTTGGTAACAGGAAATACATTTATTTCCATGTCAGTAATAACACTGTCACGTCTACTCCTGCTCCTCCCCTCCGGCGTGCGACGTCGCCGGAATACTAACCACCAGTCCTGAGATTCATCATTACGCACACCTGACATCCATCATTACGCGCACCTGCAGATCATTTTGATTCACACCTGGACTCCATTACCTTCCTCATTACCTCCCCTTTATATGTCCCTCCCTTACGTTTAGTCCTCAGTCGGTATTGTTCCTGTGTTTATGCTATATCACCACTGTTACGCTGTCTCGGTTCATGTTTGTTGTTTAATTAAACGTTTCACCTGCTTCTCGACTCACAGCGTCATTGTTACTGAATACCGACTCAAACCATAGAAGCGGCAGGAAATTCGACTATCTCTCAGACGGTCGATGAACAGGGTTAACTTCTACGTCAACACTATGACCAGCTGGCACAACGGGGATCGGTTATGGAGGAGGTTCTTCGCAGTGTGCAACGTCTCGAACAAACCCAGGAGGCGTTGTCTTCATCCAGCGGAGGATACTCTACAACCAGTCGACCCAACGAGCCAGCACATCAGCCCATTCAGCAACCCGCTCAGGTCCCTCCCGGATAAATATGACGGTACACCATCAAAATGCTGTGGCTTCCTACTTCAATGCTCTCTCTATTTTTCGCATCAGAGGGGAGCTCCCACCACCGAGAGGTCCAAGGTTGCCACAGTGATTTCTCTGCTGACTGGGCGGGCATTGGAGTGGGCTACAGCCGTCTGGGAGAGAGGAGAGGAGGAGCTTGATTCTTATGAGGGGTTCATGGCTCTGTTTAAATGTATTTTTGATCATTCCCTTAGGGCAGAGAGGGAGGTGAGCGGCTACTGCAATTACGGCAGGGTAACCAGACGGCTGCTGAGTACGCACTCCCCTTTCGGACAGTAGGAGCATCCAGTGGATGGAATGAGCCGGCGCTTCATACGCTATTTAGAATAGGTTTGTGTGAAGAGGTCCAGACGGAACTGGCCTGTCGAGACGACAACCTCCCCTTGGACGAACTCATTGCGATGGCCATCCATCTGGATAACCTACTTTGGGAGCGCCAGTACTCTCATCACTTCTCTCCCTCCCTCAGTGAACACTCGGAATCAGAGTCTGAACCCATGGAGGTACGGGTCACTCGTCTCCCCGCGGCAGATTGCTGCAGACGGATACAGCTGGGGCTCTGTCTGTACTGTGGAGAGGGAGGGCACAAGCTCCAGAGGTGTCCGACATGTCCGAATCCGGGATCCTCAAGAGCAGAGGGACGGTCACGTCATCTTCCACCCCCTAGGGTAGGAGTGAATATTCCATCTTCATCACTGTCTACTAGGCTCTTTTTGGTGTCCATTACACTATCTGAATGTCCCTCATGTACTGTGTGTACAGCGTTAGTGGATTCCGGTGCCGCAGGGAACTTTATTGACCAGACCCTTGCCTCCTTTCTTAACATCAACTCATACCCGCTCTCCTCTCCTTTTCCGGTTCAAGCCCTGGATAGTCGGCCTTTAGGATCCGGAACCGTCACCCACATCACTCAACCACTCACCCTCACCATGGAGTTCATTCATCAGGAGAACATTCTCTTCTTCATTACCAGTGCACCAGTCCACAAGATCATCCTTGGCCTCCCTTGGCTTCAACGCCACAACCCATCTCATGGTCGAGAATGAGAATTACAGACTGGTCACTCGAATGCCGGAGGACCTGCTTCCCTGTCCCCTGTGGTTCCACGTCAGTTGAGAGTCCTGTGGTTGCCCTTCAGCCCAACATCCCAGAGGTATACCAGGACCTGCGGGAGGTATTCTCCAAGACCTGCGCCACCTGTCTTCCTCCTCATCGCCCCTGGGACTTTGCCATCGACCTGCTTTCAGGTTCTGCACCTCCGCGCAGACGCATCTACCCTCTGTTGGTGGCTGAGACCCAGGCCATGAAGGATTACATCCAAGAGGCACTCCAACAAGGTTTCATCCGCACATCCACTTCCCCTGCGTCGGCTGGTTTCTTCTTCGTGGCCAAGAAAGATGGAGGGTTACGTCGTCAGCCATCGAGCTGCTCCGCAGGTCACGGTTCTTTACCAAACTGGACCTGCGGAGTGCATGCAACTCATCCGCATCCGGGAGGGGGATGAGTGAAGATGGCATTTAGCATGATGTCTGGTCACTACGAGTACTTGGTAATGCCATATGGATTAGCCAATGCTCCGTCAGTGTTCCAGGCATTCATTCACGAGAAGTTCAAGGACATTCTCGACCGCCAGGTGCTCGTGTATATCGATGACATCCTGATCTACTTGGCTACCTTGGAGGATCACATCATTCACATTCGAGCAGTCCTGGAACGCCTTCTCGCCAACCACCTGTTCATCAAGGCTGAGAAGTGCCAATTTCACCAGAGGATGGTGTCCTTCTTAGGTTACCAAATCAGTCCTCAGGGTGTGAAGATGGACGACAAGAAGGTAGATGCAGTCATGGCCAGTTCCAACCACCTTAACCCTCCCGTTGTCCTAGGGTCAAAATGACCCGCCACTGTGTTGAACCAACTTTATTTAATTTTTATATTTTTTGGATCATTTGTGAGAAGGAGGCAGTGATACTTTCTTTAAAGTCTCACTGCCTCCTTCTCACAAATGATCCCCCAAATATAAACATTTAATAAAGTTGGTTCAACACAGTGGCGGGTCATTTTGACCCTAGGACAACGGGAGGGTTAAAGGGGTTACAACGTTTTTTTGGGGTTTGCCAACTTCTACCGCCGCTTCATCAGGAACTTCAGCTCTGTCGCCGCTCCTCTCACCTCCCTCCTTAAAGGAGGGCCCTGTAGGTTGGTGTGGAACCCAGCAGCCGATGAGGCCGTTTCACCTTCGCCTCAGTGCTCAAACACCCAGATCCCACGACATCCTTTGTGGCGGAGGTGGACACTTCAGAGGTAGGTGTGGGGGCAGTTCTGTCTCAACGACAGGGTAACCCACAGAAGTTGTACCCATGTGCGTTTTACTCTAAGAAACTGTCCCCGGCAGAGAGGAATTACGACGGCTGTGATCGTGAGCTGCTGGAGGTGAAGTTGGCATTAGAGGAGTGGAGACACTGGCTGGAGGGCGCCAAGGAACCATTCGTCATTCTCACCGACCATCGGAACCTGGAGTACATACTGGTGGCCCACCTTAGTGCAGGATGTCACTCGCTATGTCAACTCCTGTTCCGTATGTGCTCAAACCAAGTCCCCCCGGAACGCTCCAGCAGGGAAGCTCCTGCCACTTCCCGTGCCTCAGCGACCCTGGTCACATCTATCCATTGACTTTGTAACCGATCTCCCCTTCTCTGATGGTTTCACCACCATTTTGGTGGTAGTGGATAGATTAATCCATGTCATTTAATCCCTCTTCCTGGTCTCCCCAGTGCTCTCCTGGTCGCTGAGGCACTCTTCCAGCAGGTCTTCTGGCAATATGGCGTTCCGGAGGACATCGTCTCTGACCGTGGGCCCCAATTCACATCACGAGTATGGAGGGCGTTCGGTAAGCCTCACTTCCAGGTACCAGCCTCAGTCCAATGGGCTGGTGGAGAGGATGAACCAGGAGCTGGGGAGGTTCCTGAGGAGTCACTGTCAGGACCTGCAGGGTGAGTGGGCACGATTCCCTCCCTGGGCAGAGTACGCCCAGAACTCGCTACGTCACTCCTCCACTGGGCTGACTCCCTTCCAGTGTGTTCTGGGTTTTCAGCCGGCCCTGGCCCTGTGGACCCCGGGCCAGACCAAAGTTCCTGCGGTTGATGAGTGGTTCTGGCGCGCAGAAGAGGAATGCCATCCATCCCTGGAGTTTTCCCGGACTTAAAGTCTTTAATTGCATCCAGAAGTTCCTCCTCTGTAATTTCACCTTCACATGAGTCTTTCTGTATGGCTGTTAATTTTACATTATCAATAGAAAAAAATCTCTACAATTAGCTTCAGTTAGAGGAGATGAAGGCAACTGAAAAGAAAACATATGCTTAAAGTACTTTGTTTCCTCCTTCAAAATATCATTTGGTGAATCATGGGTGACTCCGTCAATTGCAACCAGTTTCATTAAATTATTTTTGGTAGCATTCCTATGTTGAAGATTAAAAAATAATTTTGTGCATTTTTCCCCATATTCCATCCAGTTTGCTTTATTTTTATAATATATTACACTTGATCTTTCTTGAATAAGTTTCTCCATTTCTTTTTGTTTTTCCTCTAATTTATTCTGAGCCTCTATGTTACAGTTTTTATTGCCATCTATCTGTTCTGTTAGACTTTCTATTTCCTTTGTTAGTATAAACTCTTTTGACCTAAATTGCTTTTGTTTTCGAGATGAGTACTGAATTGCATGGCCTCTAAAGGCACATTTAAAGGTGTCCCATACAATAAGGGGATTTGCTGTACCTATGTTATGCCGGAAAAAGTCAGTTATAAATTCCTTTGTCCTAATTAAAAATAAATTGTCATCCAATAGGCTTTGATTAAATGTCCAATATCCTCGCCCACGTGGAAATTCAGTAAGAGTAATGTATATGCCAATTGGTCCGACCGCATTCTGTCCCCTATCAACACTTTTTAAACTTTTGGTGCCAACGAGAATGAGATAAGAAAGAAGTCAAGACGACTAGCTTGATTGAGTCTCCGCCATGTATATCTCACTAGATCAGGATATTTAAGCCTCCATATATCTACTAGTTCCATTGAGCTATTTAAAACAGTATTATAATCCCCCACCATAATAATATTGTCTTGAATTGCTTGCAGGGTTGATAATTTATTATATATATTGTCAAAGAAGTGTGGATCATCATTATTTGGTCCGTAAAGGTTAATGAGCCATATCTGTTTATGGTCCAATAACATATTTAAAATAATCAATCTACCTTGCATATCTATTTGGACAATTTGCACATTCGGATTGAAATTACTATTAATTAATATCATCACCCCTTTTGAATTTCTTTGCCCATGGGAGAAGTATATTTGTTGAATTGTTGTCGAATTGTTGAATGAGTTTTCTGTAAACAATAGATATTATATTCCTTCTCTTTGAGCCATGTAAATATTGTTCTTCTTTTGTTATTATCAGCTAAGCCATTACAATTATAACTGGCTATACTTATTTCACCATACACCATAATGAGATACAAGTTTGAAGTCTATTTATCATTATATATGTTTGTAAATTTACCAATAAAAATACCGTAATGATTGAGTGTCCATATAGCTGTACCGTGATATTTGCATTGCTACTGAGTAACCCTTCAATTGTTCTCCACTAATTCCCCCGCTAAAGCCCCTCCCCATCCCAAGTTGAGCCGTCATCCCAGTGATCGGCATCCCACCCACGTCCCTCCGGATCCCTAAGGCCCCGAGAGGCCAGGTTCTGGCGCGCAGAAGAGGTGTGGAGCGACGCTCACGTGAGACTCCAGCGTCATTGTTACAGTCAGAATAAAAAGTAATTTTGGACTGACCAAATACATGCAACTTAAAAGTTACATATCACGAAATTTCGATTTGAAATCTTTTGGACATCAGAGCAACCTTGAGGGAATCTTATTTGAGTTGATATTTCTATGATGTCGTTTGTATGTGTATGTTTTGTATTGTTTATACAAGATTAAAGAAAATCTTACAGAAAATTAAAAGGATAACTTTAGTATCATCTCTATGGACAAATAGTTGCTACATTATCACCCTTATCATTTCACTCCACACAAGTTGCATCACAGACTTACTCACACTCTGAGGAAACTTTTAAAGCCTGCGTTGAGGAGAAAGGATAATTTTTGTTTTGTAGTTCCAACCAAAACTCTTATTGCATGCTTGTCAAAGAACTCTTCTACCAACCTGATGAAAACATTCATTAAGACATTTTCACATGCAAGAGACCCCACTGGCAGGATTATAATGGGTCTTTGTCCGTGCTCTTTTTCTTATAGGTCAGATTAAACTGTTTTGAGGATTGGGGATTGAATGTTAATCTGATGCTAAAACTAACCGCTTGTATGGTAAATAGGCGAATAGGGGATCACTGACAAAAAGCCAATAGCTGGTTAGTATAACAGAATAGAAGATCATTAGCTAGCTTCCACCCCTATTAACTCCCTGTTGTTAACTTTATTGGGTCGTCATTTTAGCATTGTGCTGGTAGAGGGCCACAATGAGACCCCCAATCCTCAAGGGGCTTTCCACCCTATACTAGTGGGCCTAAACTGCAGACCATGTTAGGAGCTGGTAACATAAGCATTTCGCTGCACCCGCTATAACATCTGCTAAACTGTGTACGCAACCTTTGATTTTATTTTGTCAGATCGTAGAGGCTCATTTAAATGACTCGGTACCATTAATAAGCTTGGTACAGATGCTAACTTCAGAAGGGGCTTTTCCACCCTATAAAGCAGTAGGACTAAGCTTTAGACCATGCAACAGAGCGACAGTCAATCAGTCAGCCTGTGCAACAAATAAGCATTTGATATCTTTCTCTTTCCTCTTAGCTTGTTCCTGACTCCGATGTCTAACCCCGGTAGATTTCCAGAACACCTTGATAGTCCTTTCTTGTTCTTTTTAGTTACACAACATTTCAGTGAATGAACCTGTGAGTGAACTCAGGTTTTTGCTGACCAGGTTGCTTGCTTGGCATTATCAAAACTAACTGCATCGTATCAGATTTAAATCTTGTTCTTTTTAGTTACACAACATTTCAGTGAATGAACCTGTGAGTGAACTCAGGTTTTTGCTGACCAGGTTGCTTGCTTGGCATTATCAAAACTAACTGCATCGTATCAGATTTAAATCTATTGAAATCTCTCGGAAAAAGGCTTAAATGTAAATAAGGGAGATTTCAGAGCCAAATGCTGACCCCTAATGAAATGTCTCTGTTTAATGTGCAGTTTTTCATAGAAAATAATTCCTGAAAGCTGATCTGTTGAGGAGGTATACTGTTGTGTAATGATGAGTCTTGTGACTGAACAATGAAGATAGTGTGGTATAATGGATTACATTGGGTTTCAGTGTTAATGGTCTCAAATCACATCGTTTGGTATATTTGCCATATTCAGTGGTTCACTAGTTGGCCTCAACACTACAGTATTAAATAACAGTTCACTTCTTGCCCAACATGGCTGTGGATTATCAAGTGTGAGGCATCACCTTACACGTTTTTAACAACCTGCTAACTTAAACCTACTGACCCATTAGTTAATACAGATTCAAGTCCAAGGTTTTAGGGATAGAGAGTTAGAGATCAGTGCTTGATCTTTCCACTTGCCATAACAGATGTAGTAGTACAACTGACCAGTCATATCAATGCTTTGAAAGTGAATGCTTCAGTCAGTGGTGTTTGCGCTAGCGCATCTATGCCCGCTTGTACACCCACTCAGTATTAACAGGGAACACTTCCTCATTGCTCTGATGAGAGCTTTTGGTAGGGTGGCTGTTATCTTCTCATTTTACCTGGATGTTAGCTCTGTAACACAAAATGAGAGTCCTGTTATTTTTGTCCTAACCCTTCTTTAGAAGCAAGCACCTGTTTTCTAGCTCAATCCCAACCCATCCCTTCTGCATTCATTACCCTATACTGTAATGTACATTACCGGTCAAAAGTTTTAGAACACCTACTCATTCAAGGGTTTTTCTTTATTTTTACTATTTTCTACATTGTAAAATAATAATGAAGACATCAAAACTATGAAATAACACATGGAATCATGTAGTAACCAAAAAAGTGTTAAACAAATCAAAATATATAATGAAGCCACCCTTTGCCTTGATGACAGCTTTGCACACTCTTGGCATTCTCTCAACCAGCGTCACCTGGAATGCATTTCAATTAACAGGTGTGCCTTCTTAAAAGTTAATTTGTGGAATTCTTTCCTTCTTAATGCGTTTGAGCCAATCAGTTGTGTTGTGACAAGGTAGGGGGGGGTATACAGAAGATAGCCCTATTTGGTAAAAGACCAAGTCCATATTATGGCAAGAACAGCTCAAATAAGCAAAGATAAACGACAGTCCTTTATTACTTTAAGACATGAAGGTCAGTCAATACGGAAGATTTCAAGAACTTTGAAAGTTTCTTCAAGTGCAGTCGCAAAAACCATCAAGCGCGATGATGAAACTGGCTCTCATGAGGACCGCCACAGGAATGGAAGACCCAGATTTACCTCTGCTGCAGAGGATAAGTTCATTAGAGTTACCAGCCTCAGAAATTGCAGCCCAAATAAATGCTTCACAGAGTTCAAGTAACAGACACATCTCAACATCAACTATTCAGATGGGACTGTGTGAATCAGGCCTTCAAGGTCGAATTGCTGCAAAGAAACCACTACTAAAGGACACCAATAAGAAGAAGAGACTTGCTTGGGCCAAGAAACTGAGTAATGGACATTAGAATGGTGGAAATGTGGACATTTTTGAGTCTAACCGCCGTGTCTTTGTGAGACGTGGTGTGGGTGAACGGATGATCTCTGCATGAGTATTTCCCACAGTAAAACATGGAGGAGGAGGTGTTATGGTGTGGGGGTGCTTTGCTGGTGACACTGTCTGTGATTTATTTAGAATTAACCAGCATGGCTACCACAGCATTCTGCAGCGATACGCCATCCCATCTGGTTTGGGCTTAGTGGGACTATCATTTGTTTTTCAACAGGACAATGACCCAACACACCTCCAGGCTGTGTAAGTGCTATTTTACCAAGAAGGAGAGTGATGGAGTGCTGCATCAGATGACCTGGCCTCCACAATCCCCCGACCTCATCCCAATTGAGACGGTTTGGGATGAGTTGGACTGCAGAGTGAAGGAAAAGCAGCCAACAAGTGCTCAGCACACCTGTTAATTGAAATGCATTCCAGGTGACTACCTCATGAAGCTGGTTGAGAGAATGCCAGGAGTGTGCAAAGCTGTCATCAAGGAAAAGGGTGGCTATTTGAAGAATCTCAGATATAAAATATATTTTGATTTGTTTAAATAAAATGTTTACTACATGATTCCAAATGTGTTATTTCATAGTTGTGATGTCTTCACTATTATTCTACAATGTAGAAAATAGTAAAAATAAAGAAAAATCCTTGAATGAGTAGGTGTGTCTAAACTTTTGACTGGTAGTGTATATGGGGCATTAGTCTCAAGGTGCAGGGCTGAGTACCGGGCAGGTAGCCGGCTACTGATGGCTGTTCAACATTCTGATCGCCTGAAGAAAGAAGCTGTTTCTCAGTCTCTCTGTCCCAGCTTTGATGCACCTGTACTGTCTCCGCCTTCTAGATGGTAGCGGGGTGAACAGGCCGTGGCTCGGGTAGCGGAGGTCCTTAATGATCTTCTTGGCCTTGACACCGGGTGCTGTAGATGTCATGGAGGGCAGGCACCATGTCTCCTGTGATGCTTTGGGCTGACCACACAACCCTCTGGAGAACCATGTTGTTGAGGGCAGTGCAGTTTCCGTACCAGGCGGTGATGCAGCATGACAGAATGCTCTCAATGGTGCATCTGTAGAAGTTTGTGAGGGTCTTAGGGGCCATGCCAAATTTTTTCAGCCGCCTGAGGTTGAAGAGGTGCGGTTGTGCCTTCTTCACCGTAATGTATTTACTTATGCGTCATGCACCTTCTGTGGATTAGCTGTGGCATGTGATTTGGACGGAGTCAGGCGCAGGAGGGTAAATCACAGAATAAAGGTTTATTCCGTATATATGGCCCCATGTAGCTCAGTTGGTAGAGCATGGCGCTTGCAACGCCAGGGTTGTGGGTTCGTTTTCCCACGGGGGGCCAGTATGAAAAAATGTATGCACTCACTAAGTGTAAGTCGCTCTGGATAAGAGCGTCTGCTAAATGACTGAAATGTAAAAAAAAATATGTTGATACAAAGTACAAGGAGCTCCACTGACCTCATATAACCTCCACAATAAACAATCACACACAAAGACAAGGGGGGGCAGAGGGAACACTTATACAGGTACTGATGAGGGGAATTGAAACCAGGTGTGTGTAATAAACAAGACAAAACAAATGGAATGATGAGATGAGGAGCGGCAGTGGCTAGAAGGCCGGTGACGACGAACGCCGAAGCCTGCCCGAACAAGGAGAGGAGGCAGCTTCGGAGGAAGTCGTGACATTAGCAATGATACCATATTTGGAGACTTAGACATCAGTTCAACGTCTAATTTTGATTGAGATTTTATTCACTTGTCAAACATGAAACAACGTTGAATCAGCCAGTTTGTGCCCAGTGGGAAGGGCCATATGTATTTTTCATCACATTTAAAAAGAGCATTGTGGCCTATGGAGGATGGAGTTGTTTTTATGGAAAATCATGATGTATTCCGCATAGCTCTTTATTTGGTCATGGCTGATATCAGGAACAAATGATACATGTGCGTATATATGTGGGAAGTACAAATCCCTCTTTTCAATCCAAGTCCTGGAAACAGACTCCTTACCTGTGACTGTGCAGCTTCATAAGGAAAGGCTTGTTCCTTTAGCTGACTGCTTGCTTGCTTGCCATGCCCTTCAGTAGCCCTGCTCTATACAGCTACAGTCACAACTGGCCTGGACAGAAAACCCAGAAAACAGACGACAAAGTGAGGTCTCAGGAAACTGGGGTTAAATGAGGGATCCAAAAAAAGAGAAAGGTAAATCTTGAAGACAGACACCTCTGTTAAAAGATGGAGGCCATTCAGTGAAAGTGCAAGCAAGGTAGCCAGCCAAACTCTTTCCATTGCCCTGTGTTTCTTCAACTGTTTTATTCACAGTTGGAAGCTGGTGGTATGCATGCAAACTGCTCTTAATGAGAGAGAGAGAGAGAGAGAGAGAGAGAGAGAGAGAGAGAGAGAGAGAGAGAGAGAGAGAGAGAGAGAGAGAGAGAGAGAGAGAGAGAGAGAGAGAGAGAGAGAGAGAGAGAGAGAGAGAGAGAGAGAGAGAGAGAGAGAGAAGAATCCCACCTCTTTCTCTTTATGGCCTAACTGGTACACTTTGCTGACTAGGTGATGGTGGAGAGCCCACTACTCTACTATGACACCTTACCACTGTCTGTGTTGTTGTGTGTCAATAGCAACCGTGTTGGGTGGTTGAAGCATGCCTCCAGCCTGAAAGAAAATAAGTGACCAGTTTTCTGACTAATGCCCCCCTCTCCTCCCAGGCTCTAGGCCTAATTCTACTTACCTCAGTGTCTGTGTTTAATGACGGTGAAGTCACACAGAGAGCAACTGGTTTGCCTTTTTATATTTTAAAGCCCTGTCAGTAGTTCCGATGTGGATGTGGTGGAGGAGTCAGGCGCAGGACACAGAGGATACGTCCAAAATAATTTAATAGTCCAAAGAGCAACAAACAAAACACGACCTCGAAAACAGACGGAGGCGAGGCAATTACGCAAACACGCGTAAACAATAATCCCAAACATAGACAGAGTGCAGACACGCAGCTCTGCACGACAGGCAGAAAATAACAACACACAATCAGACTAATGCAAAACAAGGAACTTATAAGACAAGTAATCAACACACAAATGGACACAGGTATAAAAGACAGACAAAAGCAATCACACTACGAAACATAGAGCGGTGGCAGCTAGTACTCCGGGGACGGCGAACGCCGAAGCCTGCCCGAACCAGGAGGAGGAGCAGTCTCGGCAGAATCCGTGACAAGCCCTCAGTGAGCGATAGACTTTTCTGAAGTTTGTGTTTGGCCTGGTCTCTAACAAGGCTATGAAACAGACCTAATACAAATATAAAAACAATAGTTCTTCATTTGATTTATTTTGTGTGTGATTATGATTTTAGTTCTTCATCCTTGTTTCATTTGGATTCACTGTGTTTTGTCTTGTGAAAAGTAAGCACAACAAATGCCGTCTTACTAACGTGAGTGTCTGCAATCCTTCTCAGGAGCAGCAGGGAGCAGCGCTGATGCCACCACCCGATCAACTGTGCACAGGCTCATAGACAAAGGGGACGTAACCCTAGCAGAACTTTATAGTAGCCACATTCAGTTCAGAATTGGGTCCCTACAAAAATCTGGACAATACAACATGCAGTAGATCGTTCTAAATTCCTGTGTCAGTTTGACATGTGACTGATATTTCAGAGAGCATGTTCATGTTCACTTGATCCTTTTTCATGTGAGTGAAGTGAAAGACTGTTGCTTAGAGCAACAGAGCGTCTTTGTCTTTCTGGCACCTAGTGTCTGTGAGGGAGGCCTTTGAATGACGCAGCACATCAGAGAGGAGAGATGGACCCTTAAACTGCTTTAAAGTGGTTGTGTTCAGAGTCTGTACTGAGTTTAAGTGATGCTGCTGTAATTTTAGCTAGTCAGTTCACCTTTAAAGCAGTTTTAGGATGCAGCCTATCCAAGTCACAGCAAAGATAATAAGTTGGATTGTTCCCTATATACATAAGCCAGTATATGCTAGGTTTGTCGTTAACATCTTTCAAATATTGCAAACCTCTACAACCGTTCATGAAACATTAAAACACAACTAAGAAAAAAACTGTGGTAGTACAGAGAGATAAACATAGAGCTTTCGCCTCATTGTTATACCTGCAACAGAGGGTGTTTTGTGGTCGCAGGGAAGCGCGGGGAAACCCAGCAAAGGAAGGTGACACCGGAGACCAGTGAACCATAAAAGGTCGATAGAATCTGGAGGAACTGGGCTGAGTGTTGTTTTGTCGTGCCGGTGTGTGGGTGTCACTCTAGAAGTCAAACCCCTCACAGAAAATATAAGAGGGAGGATGGAGTGGAGGATTATGGGGAGGGGAGGGAGCGTTAATGCCTCATAGGATAGGCTTGGAGGCTTGAGCTCTATAACCTTCTTGCATGGTTGTGTGGGATTCGGCTGAGAGAGAAAGTAGAACCTGGTTGCCTCTCTGAGGAGGGCTGCCTGGGGCCGGGCCGGATCCAGGGGCTTATCCATCCGATAAGGGCTCTTGCCAGCCCCAGAAGTTTAATGGATCAGGCTGCAGGGGTGTCCAGTAACCTGGTGGTATCCGCTTCAGTGTAAGACTAAGAGTGGCCTGACCATTATGGGGGAATAGAACAGGTAATGCTATTGTTGTATTGGTGGTTCATAACTCTGATGGTTTCGTTCAGGGATTGGAAGTGGTTGCTGACTAGAAGGGACCTCGAGCAGGGTTACCCACTGTCTGGGCATTCACACAGGTAATGGGGTCACATTCACACAGGTAATGGGGTCACATTCACACAGGTAATGGGGTCACATTCACACAGGTAATGGGGCCACTAAGGTCAAGTATTCACTAAGAGGGTAGTTTGGGAAATGTTATTTTGATGTACACTGAGTGTACAAAACATTAGGAACACCTGCTCTTTCCATGACATAGACTGACCAGGTGAATCCAGGTAAAAGCTATGAGCCCTTATTGATGTCACTTCAATCAGTGTAGATGAAGGGGAGGAGACAGGTTAAAGAAAGATTTTTAAGCCTTGAGACAATTGAGACATGGATTGTGTATGTGTGCCAATCAGAGGGTGAATGGGCAAGACAAAATATTTAAGTACCTTTGAACGGGGTATGGTAGGAGGTGCCAGGTGCACCAGTTTGAGTGTGTCAAGAACTGCAACGCTGATGGGCTTTTCATGCTCAACAGTTTCCTGTGTGTATCAAGAATGGTCCACCACCCAAAGGACATCCAGCCAACTTAACACAACAGTGGGAAGCATTGGAGTACACATGGACCAGCATCCCTGTGGAACGCTTTTGACACCTTGTAGAGTCTATGCCCTGATGAATTGTGGCTGTTCTGAGGGCAAAAGGGGGTGCAACTCAATATTAGAAATATGTTCCTAATGTTTTTTACACTCAGTGTAAATTCGTACATACCGTATGTTCTGTCATCCTGAATGTGATGGTTTATTGATATGTAAAGCACTTTGGGTTTGTGAGAATTCACTTTACTGTATATACAAATACAATACATTATTATTATAACTGTAAAGACTCAATCACCAATCAAAGAGATTATTACACATATTTCTCAATGTCACGTCAGGAGAATTTAGCAAAACAAGGTAGCTTTATTCATGTCAGAGGAATTGATCTGAGTGCGGTGCAACTCCATACGATTCAAGGTTGCTGTGCTCACATCAGGGGAACATAGCAGGAGTAAAACGTAGCTGCAACTCCATACGATATGATACACTATATACAAAAGTATGTGGACACCCCTTCAACTTAGTTGATTTGGCTATTTCAGCCACACACGTTGCTGACAGGTGTATAAAATCGAGCACACAGCCATGCAATCTCCATGGACAAACATTGGCAGTAGAATGGCCTTACTGAAGAGCTCAGTGACTTTCAACATGGCACCGTCATAGGATGCCACCTTTCCAACAAGTCAGTTCTTCAAATTTCTGCCCTGCTAGACCTGCCCCGGTCAACTGTAAGTGCTGATATTGTGAAGTGGAAACGTCTAGGAGCAACAACGGCTCAGCCGCGAAGTGGTAGGCTACGCAAGCTCACAGAACAGGACCGTCGAGTACTGAAGCGCGTACTGTCTGTCCTCGGTTGCAACACTCACGACCGAGTTCCAAACTGCCTCTGGAAGCAACATCAGCACAAGAACTGTTCGTCGGGATCTTCATGAAAGCTCGCCGCCATTGGACTCTGGAGCAGTGGAAACGCGTTCTCTGGAGTGATGGTGGTGTGAACTAGTCTCCCACTGGTGTTATTAGGTTTTATGTCATCACAATAAATTGTTAATTTAATGCTACATTTTATTCACAGAGAAATGCCCATGAGTTTGTATTGAACATGCCACTGAGTTTTTTCCACAGAAGTTACAGTAAACAATATGTAACGTCATGCTGACTTTGTTCTGCTTCACAAGATACAGCAAAACAGCTTCATCATGTGCGTACCGTTCTGTACACCTCCTTGTTATGGCATATACAGTAATAGGATACAATATTTCTTCTTCTTCTATGTAATTAACTAAAAGTAAATGTTTGCCTCCGTGTGTCTTTGTGGCATTTCAGGGCTGACGGCGGGAGGGTCGTGATCTCCTCTTCTGTTGTGGGGCTGGGGCCTTTCTCCGGTTCCCACCTGCTGGCCCAACTAACTTTCGTGAGTTTTGTTGTGGAGCAGGAGGAGGAGGAGGAGGAGGAGGAACAATTCTTTTTTTCAGACCTTCATCTGAGCTCTCATCCTCTGAAAGATAAAGAAACGTTAAAGTTAATTGTAGAACATTACACACATTTGATTGGTTCAATATTCATCCTTTTTCTCCACTTTTAATATCTGGAATGATTCCTGTGAGGTATTTGTGATTTGTGTTGAAAAGGTGTGTGTTTGAGTGTGTTTCTTGTCCCCACAAGGATAGTAAAACAAGTAAAATTCGGACAAGTGGGGACATTTCGCCGGTCCCCACAAGGAAAAAGGCTATTTTAGGCTTAGTGGTTAGGTTTAGGGTTAGGGTTAGGCTAAGGGTTAGGTTTAGGGTTATGGGTTAGGGAAATTAGGATTTTGAATGGGAATCAATTGTTTGATCCCCACAAGGATAGTAAAACCAGAATGTGTGTGTCTGTGTGTGTTTGTGTGTCTGTGTGTGTGTGTGTGTCTGTCACCTCTGGTCTCTTGGCCCTCTCACCCCTACGGGAGGGCAGCTCCCGCTAAGCCCAGTCCAAGCTGTTCTCTGTCCTGGCACCCCAATGGTGAAACCAGATTCCCCCTGAAGCTAGGACAGCAGAGTCCCTGCCCATCTTCCGAAAACATCTGAAACCCTTCCTCTTCAAAGAGTATCTTAAATAATCCCACAGCACCCCATCCCCCCTCGCACCCCCTCCTCACGCCCGACCCACTAAGACTCACACTTGACTTTTTTCCCCGTTACTAGCTCTGACTTTGTGATAGCTACTTTATTGAGGAAAAATGTACTTACTATGCCTGTGATATGTGGTTGTCCCACCTAGCTATCTTAAGATGAATGCACTAACTGTAAGTCGCTCTGGATAAGAGCGTCTGCTAAATGACTTACAATAAACAATAAAACAAATGTGTGTGTGTGCATGGTGCTTCCCTGTTGGAATATAGTATCTTACCCTCCTGGTCCTCAACACTGTTTGCCGCAACACCTACAATAAGGAATTGAAGCACATTCATAGAAATGATATTTTTTTCTCACAGGCATACATTTGTGACTAAATGGTGACCATATGTCTACGGGTTATATTCCTACACATAACAAAAGGACACCTACCAGGTCCAGTGACACCGTTAGGTTTAGGAGCTGTAGGGAGACAAATGATGAACAGATACTTTAGATATCAACACAATTATGTTTATTTCTTCATTCATCATTTTTATTATACCAGTATTCTTTCAATGGTTTTATTGGGAATACAGAATGACGTAAACTCACCATCTTGTCTAACTTCTACACTTGTGCTGCTTACATCTAAGATGAGACATGTTGACATGTTACAGAGCAAGGCATACATTTTCTGTCTAAATATAGATATATTTTTTTCATCACATTTTATTGTGTTTAATCTTGTAGTATTTGCCAAACTGTAATTATACTGCATCAGATAATTAAAAAGCCCCTACCAGCAGTCCCTCCATTGTAATACTGTGGCTTTTCTATAAAGAAATGTAACAAAAATTGCATCATAATAAACAGTATCATTAGCTATATTGCCTTGATTCAATATTTATAGTTAGCGTTACTGTCTGCCAGCAAGATTCAGGAAATGTTGCAGGATACAAGAAGTACCACTAGATGGCGGTGCAGAACAAAGTTCCAGCATCTCTCCTGATTTGGGTGGTTCTATTGAGTCACAGAAAGGGCTCTACAGACGTTTCTGACGTGCAAACGTGCAAACTGATATATAATTTCAGAATTGGTTAAAATTAGGTTCAGGTTATTGTTAGGGTTATGGACAGGTTTAAGGGTTTGGTTAAGTTAAGGGTTAAAGGTCAGTTTTTGGTTTTGGCTAGTTTGTCTGTTTAGCCCTTCCCATAGGTCACATCCAGTGGAAAATAATATTTGTTCCTGTGACAGTGACTCCAATCTACACTGAGAGGCAGTGACATCTCTCTGTTTTCTCAGGAACACTCTAGAATGTCCATGCACAGAACAGAACCTCAATTTCTCGCAAGAGCAGGCTGTCACAAAGTTGACAGGCAGCATGTTATAGAACTAGTCATTTAACCATCACATCTTTGGCATAGATTTGAAGATCAACATTTTAGTTTTTTCAGCTAATTTTAACTTTCAGGGGGAATGGTTTACCTGTTGATGCTAGACACAGTCAAGTCATCATAGTTACACCACTATTGTAGCTTCCTCCCGCTCTCTTGAGAAAATTGATTTATTTGACTTTCAAATAACCAGTCGCGACACCTGCCTGGGTTTACAAACAAGTGTGCCCAGTCTCATGTCACATGATAATGGGTGGGGTCTGTGACTCAGCAGACAAACAACCATCTGACCTGGGCTAGTCAAGACTACAAGACCCACTTTTATTTAGTGAAATCAGAAGCTTTTGAATTTGGCTAGTTTGCCTGTTTAGCCCTTCCCATAGGTCACTTCCAGTGGAAAAAAATATTAGTTCCTGTGACAGTGACTCCAATCTACACTGAGAGGTAGGCCTAATTGCCCAACATCAGTGCCCAACCTCACTAATGCTCTTGTGGTTGAACGGAAGCAACTCCATATTAATACCCATGATTTTGGAATTAGATGTTCGAGGAGCAGGTGTACACATACTTTTGGTCATGTAGTGTATGTGGCTATGTTCACGCCAGCAGAACGGAGCAGGAGTTAACGACTTCAGTGAAACTCCACATGATTATTGCATTTCCATTTTCATTTTTGTGTTTTGCATTCAATAGCATCTATGAATCACATGTTTATGCATAGTCTTGACGTCAAACGGAAGAACCAAGGACACGGATGGTTCCTGATGTTGTGAGATTCTCTCTGGTGTTTACAGAACAGCTGGTGCTGTGAGATTAGGATATCAGGACCTGCTTAGACAAGGCAATTGTAACAGCAGAGCAAAGGAATCGCAACGCATGGGAAATGAATGGCTGCAGTATTTCTGTTATAATGAGTACATGATGCATGGAATGCTAAGGCATAAATGTATGAAAGTGTGTATTCTTATAAAAAATGTATGTAGTTCTGTCCTTGTGCTGTACTTGTCTATTCATGTTATGTATTATGTCATGTTTTATGTTTTGTATGGACCCGAGGAAGAGTAGCTGCTGCTTTAGCAGTACCTGATGGGGATCCTAATAAAATATGAAATAGTAAAATGTATTAATTACTGGTTACCTTGAAAAAAGTGCATGCTAGAGAAATACTACACTGGAGGAAAGCACAAGGCTCATATTGGCACCAAGACTCCAGGATCGGTATTCAGAACACAGGAAGCTTCAGGTCAGAAACAGAGAGCAGTGTACATAGAAAATGGTAATAACAATAATAATCTATTATTTTCTTTGTACTTAGGTCTTCTTTCATCCTCATATTTCCATGTCTAATTTCCATTTCCAGGTAACCTTTCTTGAAACAGTTAGAAATTATTTAAAGTAGAAGACAGGTATAACGTTAACCAGAATAAGAATTACATTTTGAAATGCCAGCGAATCAAGGCCATTCACTCTAAATAAAGCACGATTTTCGAATCCTTTTTGTTATTTAGGAATGTATTGTCAATTCATTATTATTATTATTATTATTCATTTTTATCATCTCTTCCCTCTGCTAAATCCTTCTCCCTCCGGTCTCCTGATTCTGCCTCCTCGACCCTCCTCTCCTCCCTTTCTGCATCTTTTGACTCTCTATGTCCCCTATCTTCCCGGCCGGCTCGGTCCTCCCCTCCTGCTCCGTGGCTTGACGACTCATTGCGAGCTCACAGAACAGGGCTCCGGGCAGCCGAGCGGAAATGGAGGAAAACTAGACTCCCTGCGGACCTGTCATCTTTTCACTCTGTCCTCTCTACTTTTTCTTCCTCTGTTTCTGCTGCTAAAGCCACTTTCTACCACTCTAAATTTCAAGCCTCTGCCTCTAACCATAGGAAGCTCTTTGCCACCTTCTCCTCCCTGCTGAATCCTCCTCCTCCTCCCCTTCCCTCCTCCCTCTCTGTGGATGACTTCGTCAACCATTTTGAAAAGAAGGTTGACGACATCCGATCCTCATTTATTGAGTCAAATGACACCGCTGGTCCTCCTCACACTGCCCTACCCTATGCTTTGACTTCTTTCTCCCCTCTCTCTCCAGATGAAATCTTGCGACTTGTGATGGCCGGCCGCCCAACAACCTGCCCGCTTGACCCTATCCCCTCCTCTCTTCTCCAGACCATTTCCGGAGACCTTCTCCCTTACCTCACCTCGCTCATCAACTCATCCTTGACCGCTGGCTATGTCCCTTCCGTCTTCAAGAGGGCGAGAGTTGCACCCCTCCTCAAAAAACCTACACTCGATCCCTCCGATGTCAACAACTACAGACCAGTATCCCTTCTTTCTTTTCTCTCCAAAACTCTTGAGCGTGTCATCTCTAGCCAACTCTCCTGCTATCTCTCTCAGAATGACCTTCTTGATCCTAACCAGTCAGATTTCAAGACTGGTCATTCAACTGAGACTGCTCTTCTCTGTGTCACGGAGGCTCTCCGCACTGCCAAAGCTAACTCTCTCTCCTCTGCTCTTATCCTTTTAGACCTATCTGCTGCCTTTGATACTGTGAACCATCAGATCCTCCTCTCCACCCTCTCCGAGTTGGGCATCTCTGGCGCTGCTCACTCTTGGATTGCGTCCTACATGACAGGTCGCTCCTACCAGGTGGCGTGGCGAGAATCTGTCTCCACACCAAGTGCTCTCACCACTGGTGTCCCCCAGGGCTCAGTTCTAGGCCCTCTCCTATTCTCTCTATACACCAAGTCACTTGGCTCTGTCATATCCTCACATGGTCTCTCCTATCATTGCTACACAGACGACACACAATTCATTTTCTGCATTCCCCCTTCTGATAACCAGGTGGCGAATCGCAACTCTGCATTTCTGGCAGACATATCAGTGTGGATGTCTGATCACCACATCAAGCTGAACCTCGGCAAGACGGAGCTGCTCTTCCTCCATGGAGCGGGAAGGACTGCCCACTCCATGATCTCGCCATCACGGTTGACAACTCCATTGTGTCCTCCTCCCAGAGTGTAAAGAACCTTGGCGTGACCCTGGACAACACCCTGTCGTTCTCTGCTAACATCAAAGCGGTGACCCGATCCTGCAGGTTCATGCTCTACAACATTCGCAGAGTACGACCCTACCTTACACAGAAAGCGGCACAGGTCCTAATCCAGGCACTTGTCATCTCCCGTCTGGATTACTGCAACTCGCTGTTGGCTGGGCTCCCTTCCTGTGCCATTAAACCCCTGCAACTTATCCAGAACGCTGCAGCCCGTCTGGTGTTCAACCTTCCCAAGTTCTCTCACGTCACCCTGCTCCTCCGCACACTCCACTGGCTTCCAGTTGAAGCTCGCATCTACTACAAAACCATGGTGCTTGCCTACGGAGCTGTGAGGGGAACGGCACCTCCTCACCTTCAGGCTCTGATCAGACCCTACACCCAAACGAGGGCACTACGTTCATCCACCTCTGGCCTGCTAGCCCCCCTACCTCTACGGAAGCACAGTTCCCCCTCAGCCCAGTCAAAGCTATTCGCTGCTCTGGCACTCCAATGGTGGAACAAGCTCCCCCACGACCCCAGGACAGCGGAGTCACTGACCACCTTCCGGAGACACTTGAAACCCTACCTCTTTAAGGAATACCTGGAATAGTATAATAGTAATCATTCTACCCCCCCTTTACCACCACTGTCTTTTGTCTAAACTAACACCTGACTTATTTCACCTGCTAGCACTGACTTGTTTAAAGAAATGTACTTATTGTGATCGAGATGTAGTTGTCCCTGATTGCACTGACTTTGCTCACAGCTGCTTGTTTGAAGAAGTGTACTTTCTGTGATCAAGATGTGGTTGTCCCACTGGCTATCCTAAGTTGAATGCACCAATTTGTAAGTCGCTCTGGATAAGAGCGTCTGCTAAATGACTTAAATGTAAATGTAAAATGTTTAACAATCCGGCATGGTTCAAGGATGGAAAACAGTCACTTTGCTCAAAGAAGTTTATTTAGAATGATATCATGTAAGATAATGAGGTTTACACTTAAACATGTTTTGAAATTGATATTCATCAAACATGTTTTATACATAATGTGTAAAATACTGTGTGTATAAAAATGATGATTAGAATAAAGAAATAAACACTTTTGATTGAAACACTGGTTTTGTGTTCGAGAGCAGGGTTGTTTTTGAAGACTATCAACTAACAAATATGCAGAGACTGAGTACAGTAGAACAGTCTTTGGGTAGGCAGCACCAGTCAAAGGTATCCTCATCAACTCTGAGAGAAATGATGGGATTTCTTTAGCATTTTCTTTAAAGGATGAAGAAAAATATAGTTGATAAAGAATATCTAGTCTTTTCACTTTAGCTAACAACAGCTTGTATTGCAAGTTCGTACCTCCATATTGCCACCAACTGGCTAATGATCCAAATAGCAAGATTATCTCTAAAGGCACTGACACACCGGTATCGTTTTCCCACCGAGAGTACATAGCACCTCTGAACAGAGTGCCAGCTGTAATTTGCAAACCGAGTGCAAACCGATTCTATATGCGAAAATGTTGGCAATCAGACGCCCACCGGCAAGTGGTCCGTAAAACACACCACGCCGAACGAATGGCGAAGGAACAGCAGATAGACATTCGGTGCGGTGTGTGCGTTCCTTTAGAAATGGAGGTATTTTCATGGGAGTGAGGTCCTTGCTATTTTGAAACAGGTTGGTGAATTTAGAGCAGTATCATTGACTCTTAAGGTTGAGGTCAGTTATGACGCTGCACAAAGCATGCCTCACCCTGGATTTTAATGGTGGTGTGAACTAGTCTCCCACTGGTGTTATTAGGTTTTATGTCATCACAATAAATTGTTAATTTAATGCTACATTTTATTCACAGAGAAATGCCCATGAGTTTGTATTGAACATACCACTGAGTTTTTTCCACAGAAGTTACAGTAAACAATATGTAATGTCATGCTGACTTTGTTCTGCTTCACAAGATACATCAAAACAGCTTCATCATGTGCGTACCGTTCTGTACACCTCCTTGTTATGGCATATACAGTAATAGGATACAATATTTCTTCTTCTTCTATGTAATTAACTAAAAGTAAATGTTTGCCTCCGTGTGTCTTTGTGGCATTTCAGGGCTGACGGCGGGAGGGTCGTGATCTCCTCTTCTGTTGTGGGGCTGGGGCCTTTCTCCGGTTCCCACCTGCTGGCCCAACTAACTTTCGTGAGTTTTGTTGTGGAGCAGGAGGAGGAGGAGGAGGAGGAGGAACAATTCTTTTTTTCAGACCTTCATCTGAGCTCTCATCCTCTGAAAGATAAAGAAACGTTAAAGTTAATTGTGGAACATTACACACATTTGATTGGTTCAACATTCATCCTTTTTCTCCACTTTTAATATCTGGAATGATTCCTGTGAGGTATTTGTGATTTGTGTTGAAAAGGTGTGTGTTTGAGTGTGTTTCTTGTCCCCACAAGGATAGTAAAACAAGTAAAATTCGGACAAGTGGGGACATTTCGCCGGTCCCCACAAGGAAAAAGGCTATTTTAGGCTTAGTGGTTAGGTTTAGGGTTAGGGTTAGGCTAAGGGTTAGGTTTAGGGTTATGGGTTAGGGAAATTAGGATTTTGAATGGGAATCAATTGTTTGATCCCCACAAGGATAGTAAAACCAGAATGTGTGTGTCTGTGTGTGTTTGTGTGTCTGTGTGTGTGTGTGTGTCTGTCACCTCTGGTCTCTTGGCCCTCTCACCCCTACGGGAGGGCAGCTCCCGCTAAGCCCTGTCCAAGCTGTTCTCTGTCCTGGCACCCCAATGGTGAAACCAGATTCCCCCTGAAGCTAGGACAGCTGAGTCCCTGCCCATCTTCCGAAAACATTGGAAACCCCTCCTCTTCAAAGAGTATCTTAAATAATCCCACAGCACCCCATCCCCCCTCGCACCCCCTCCTCACGCCCGACCCACTAAGACTCACACTTGATTTTTTTCCCCGTTACTAGCTCTGACTTTGTGATAGCTACTTTATTGAGGAAAAATGTACTTACTATGCCTGTGATATGTGGTTGTCCCACCTAGCTATCTTAAGATGAATGCACTAACTGTAAGTCGCTCTGGATAAGAGCGTCTGCTAAATGACTTACAATAAACAATAAAACAAATGTGTGTGTGTGCATGGTGCTTCCCTGTTGGAATATAGTATCTTACCCTCCTGGTCCTCAACACTGTTTGCCGCAACACCTACAATAAGGAATTGAAGCACATTCATAGAAATGTTATTTTTTTCTCACAGGCATACATTTGTGACTAAATGGAAGCCATATGTCTACGGGTTATATTCCTACACATAACAAAAGGACACCTACCAGGTCCAGTGACACCGTTAGGTTTAGGAGCTGTAGGGAGACAAATGATGAACAGATACTTTAGATATCCACACAATTATGTTTATTTCTTCATTCATCATTTTTATTATACCAGTATTCTTTCAATGGTTTTATTGGGAATACAGAATGACGTAAACTCACCATCTTGTCTAACTTCTACACTTGTGCTGCTTACATCTAAGATGAGACATGTTCACATGTTACAGAGCAAGGCATACATTTTCTGTCTAAATTTAGATATATTTTTTTCATCACATTTTATTGTGTTTAATCTTGTAGTATTTGCCAAACTGTAATTATACTGCATCAGATAATTAAAAAGCCCCTACCAGCAGTCCCTCCATTGTAATACTGTGGCTTTTCTATAAAGAAATGTAACAAAAATTGCATCATAATAAACAGTATCATTAGATATATTGCCTTGATTCAATATTTATAGTTTGCGTTACTGTCTGCCAGCAAGCTTCACTATACTGAGGAAATGTTGCAGGATACAAGAAGTACCACTAGATGGCGGTGCAGGACAAAAAGCTCCAGCATTACTCCTGTTTTGGGTGGTTCTAATGAGTCACAGAAAGGGCTCTACAGAGTTTTCTGACGTGTAATCGTGCAAACTGATATATAATTTCAGAATTGGTTAAAGTTAGGTTCAGGTTATTGTTAGGGTTATGGACAGGTTTAAGGGTTTGGTTAAGTTAAGGGTTAAAGGTCAGTTTTTGATTTTGGCTAGTTGGTCTGTTTAGCCCTTCCCATAGGTCACATCCAGTGAAAAAAAATATTTGTTCCTGTGACAGTGACTCCAATCTACACTGAGAGGCAATGATACCTCTCTGTTTTTCTCAGGAACACTCTAGAATGTCCATGCACAGAACAGAACCTCAATTTCTTGCAAGATCAGGTTGTCACAAAGTTGACAGGCAGCATGTTATAGAACTAGTCATTTAACTATACCGTCTTTGGTATAGATTTGAAGATCAACATTTTAGTTTTTTTCAGCTAATTTTAACTTTCAGGGGGAATGGTTTACCTGTTGATGCTAGACACAGTCAAGTCGTCATAGTTACACCACTATTGTAGCTTCCTCCCGCTCTCTTGAGAAAACTGATTTATTTGACTTTCAAATAACTAGTCGCGACACCTGCCTGGGTTTACAAACAAGTGTGCCCAGTCTCATGTCACATGATAATGGGTGGGGTCTGTGACTCAGCAGACAAACAACCATCTGACCTGGGCTAGTCAAGACTACAAGACCCACCTTTATTTAGTGGGATCAGAAGTTGCGTGCCAGTTATCCACTCTCTTCCTGAAGTGTGCACTTGCACACTCCCTTCCAGAGTTTGACCCATGCCTAGAGTTTCCCCTCTCCCATAGGTAAGACAACGCCCCCCTCCCCCTCTCTGTTGTGCTCACCGTTAGGCTGGTCCGAGGAGATGGCATTCATGCTCTCTGTGGAAAAAGCAGAGATTACCATTATGAACAGGTATATAGAACACAGATTGATTACTGTTATGAACGGGTATATAGAACACATATAGACCACAGATTATAGATTAGACTACAGGCTTATTTAGCATTGGTTGTAAAGAGTTAGCCAATGAGGTGATGCTGCTCTTACCAGTTGGAGCTTCCTCCGAGGTTGAGTCCTTATCTGTTTGTGAGAAAAGGGAGTGTGGTTCAGAATCAGATAGCAATAGGGCTTTCATTACATACGCTATTCATAGAATTCAGATTCAGACAACTTTAACTGGGTAAGTGCAGTGCAATTTCAAAATACAAATGATTGAATCAAAGTTATTTTAAAAGTTACATCAAGACCAACATAGGAGTTTGGCAAAAGCAGAACATTTCTTAGATTACCCGTGGACATGGCTTGGGCAGCATGATCTGAAAGTGTCACACAGAGACACACATTGTGACCACCATCCACAGATAGTAACTCATTAATAACAGTTAATAAGTACGTTATGCTAATGTTACTATACATGCTGTTTGATTCAGCATCTGTTTTTATGTATTAAATCATAATGCCAACACTTACCGTTATTAGTATCGAGGTCAGCTTGTACTAGCAGAACTGCCAGAGAGCAGAGGATGAGAAAATTCCTGGAAACAGAAATTCAAGAGGAATTTAAAAAACAATGCTAATTGCAGATTAGTTAAAGAAGCAATGGCCTCGACACAGCTGTCTTCTCTGTTTCAGACTCTTTTACTTAATGCCTGTCTCAGTGATTCTAAGACCATCTGTTATTCTGAATTCTAATTCCCAATCACACACCAAATCCTTGTAATCAACAGGCTGCTTTAGGAATATTTTTGTTTAAGTGCCAACCGAAGGATCTCTGACATTATCCACAACTTATTCCCATTGATCTGAGGGCAGACCTGGTTCTTTAATCAGTGTATGGCACGCCCATTGTAAAATACCTAAGCCATCCTAATGTGGCGTTTTAAATCCACTTTCTATTGAAAAACCCTGGGATCATAAAAAAAAGATCTAAATTGTAAAGGTATAGTGGTATCAAAAAGAGGTAAAATGTGTCAAAAACAAAACAATTGGTTATGTGATAACCATTCAAATTAAAGATGTAAACCAAAAATCACTCTGGATAAGAGCATCTGCTAAATGATGTAAATGTAAATGTTAGGCAAAATATCAAAATTGGGCTGTCTGTGTAAACGCAGCCTTAGGGTCACATTCTGCATCATACACTTAACCTTAAAAAAAATATATTAAAGATAATACACTTACCTGGTCAACATGACTTGAGGTTAGAGTCTGGATCCTGAATGGTACAGTACAGGCTTCAATATTGCACTTCAACTGGTCCTGACGCAAAAGGTGGTGGTGGAGCTTTTATACCTTTCCCAAAGCCCATTGGAGATGGAAGGAGGTGTGGCCTGCTTATTGTGGACAACCTGTGAAAGAAGAGAAAGACACTGTCATACCTATTGGATTTCATTAGTAGCATAGCTTAATGTACGGATTCATATGTCTCCTACCTACACACATTCTCTCAAAGGAATCTCATTCCCCCAAAAGGCACATCTAAATATCATAGAAAACCTTTTGTTATATGGGGGTGTTTCTAACATCATATTTCCCTCTTTTCTGTGTGTTTTTTTTTATCTGAAGGAGACTTTGCACTAAAAGTATTTTTAAAGTTCAGCCTCTACGCTACAGTGGCTGTCTGAGGGGGTTGATGGGAACCGGTGCCAAGAAGCAAGGTTAAGGTTGAAAGCAGAGTGGGCTTAGGGCCCATAGGGCTCTGGTCAAAAGTAGTGCACTAATAGGTACTAGGGTGCAATTTGAGACACAGCCCTGATGATGGGAAGCTTTGAACAGCCTCTGTCCAGACCAGACTACCTGGCCAGGATTACACACACTGCTTCTCCTGAGAAATGTGTGTACTTTCCTGCATTTTAGGCTAGTGGGCGGCAGCATCTCGATAGGGGGAATTCCCTGGTCCCAAATAGGGATCCTGGACTGAAATTTAAGTAAGTAAGTAAGTAATTAAGTAAGGTAAACCCGGACTAGGTGAAGGTCAGGAAAAAGTTGGTGAAATAAGGTTACAAGGGTCTATTTCATTCAAACATAATCCCAAGGACCTAGTTTCTGTAGATGGGCTTGATAGACTTAACCCAGATTGTATCAAACTTAACAACAGTCTTAGCTTGGCACAGGCAGATCTTATCCTGTGGTATTCCTCTTCAAACTCTCTACATACTGTAGCTTATACTACAAAAAAAGGTGCTATCTAGAACCAAAAAGGGTTCTTTGGCTGCTACCATAGGAAAACCCTTTGAAGAACCCATTTTGGTTCCAGGTAGAAACCTTTTGGTTCCAAGTAGAACAGTTTTGGGTTCCATGTAGAACCCTTTCCACAGAGGGTTTGACATGGAACCCAAAAGGGTTCTATCTGGAACCAAAAAGGGTTTTACCTGGAACCAAAAAGGGTTCTCCTATGGGACAGCCGAACAACCCTTTTGGTACCCTTTTTTCTAAGAGTGTACTTTTTAACTGCAGTGGACGTGGAAGTAGGATCTCACCTTACAATGCAGACTTTCTTCCGAGAACCGTCTATGACGGGTTCTACCGAGAACCCTTTTATCTTTGGAGGTTTCTTCTTAGAACCCTCTATGAACGGTTCCACCAGCCTTATTAGCCTTTAAAATGTAATTATTGATGACAATACATTGCATGTATCATAAGGCCTTTCTTTGAGGGCATAGTTATACCCTAACACATTGTTGTTAGGAATCTCCTGGTTTACAGGCCACATCAGTTTTGTATTTTTGTAGAAATTCACCTTACGGAACAGCAGGGACTGTGAAGAGACACATTCAAAGGTACAGACATGCGCATACGCATACACATACATTGTAATTTTTTGTATGGTGGTATTATACATTTTGTATTATACATGTATTGTAGATATGTAGTGGTGTAATAATGTTATATGATGTACTGTTTTATATTTTGTTTTATATGTACTGTAAGTACTTAAATGTGTTTGGACCCTGGGAAGAGTAGCTGCTGCCTTGGCAACAGCTAATGGGGATCGCTAATAAATAGAAATACAAAATCAGGCCTAGGCTGGTTCTAATCCCAGAGTCGACTAGGTGAAAAATCTGTCGATGTGCCCTTGAGCAAGGCACTTAACCCAAATTGCTCCTGTAAGTCGCTCTGGATAAGAGTGTCTGCTAAATGACTAAAAATAAAAAAATAAAAATAAATTATGCTGGCTTGCAAGGTGATGTGTAATTCCTTTTGGAATCCAGCTAAAGTTAGGATATCCAACAAATTGAATTGTTAATCTCCCGCAACCTGCCTTCAGTCAGAATGACTGCCAGGGTAGGGAGATTGAATACTGAGACTACCTCAATGATCTAAACTGGAACAACCATCTCAGTAACGGGTGCAATAAATCCAATTACTATCAGATTGGATTAGTTTAGATGGTATGTATCTTTGTGTAGCATAAAATGAATCAACCAATCAATGTACATGCAAAAACACAGATATTACAGTAAAACAAACAATTCTGAAATCTTCCTGCAGTAGAGCATGCTGGGAAATATTGTGTATGGTTCTATGTAGAACCCTTCTTGCCTTCCAAAGAATCCTTCTTGCCTTCCAAAGAATCATCAAAGAACCCTTTCTTCCAAAAACGGTTCTTAGGATGTTAAAGGTTCTAGGTAGAACCCTTTATGCAGGCCTTTGATACACAAATGCCAAATCCAATGTTGTGTGAAAGTATTACGGCACTTACAGTACCAGTCAAAAGTTTGGACACACCTACTCATGCAAGGCCTTTTCTAAATTTTTACTATTTTTTACATTGTAGAATAATAGTGAAGACATCAAAACGGTGAAATATCACATATGGAATCATGTAGTAACCAAAAAAGTGTTAAACAAATCAAAATATATTTTATATTTGAGATTCTTCAAATAGCCACCCTTTGCCTTGATGACAGCTTTGCACACTCTTGGCATTTTCTCAACCAGCTTCATGAGGTAGTCACCTGGAATGCATTTCAATTAACAGGTGTGCCTTCTTAAAAGTTAATTTGTGGAATTTCTTTCATTCTTAATGCGTTTGAGCCAATCAGTTCTGTTGTGACAAGGTAGTGGGGGAAGATAGCCCTATTTAGTAAAAGACCAAGTCCATATTATGGCAAAAACAGCTCAAATAAGCAAAGAGAAACGACAGTCCGTCATTACTTTAAGACATGAAGGTCAGTCAATACGGAACGTTTCAAGGACTTTGAAAGTTTCTTCAAGTGCAGTCGCAAAAACCATCTAGCGATATGATTAAACTGGCTCTCATGAAGACCACCACAGGAATGGAAGACCCAGAGTTACCTCTGCTGCAGAGGATAAGTTCATTAGAGTTACCAGCCTCAGAAATTGCAGCCCAAATAAATGCTTCACAGAGTTCAAGTCACAGACACATCACAACATCATCTGTTCAGAGGGGACTGTGTGAATCAGGCCTTCATGGTCGAATTGCTGCAAAGAAACCACTACTAAAGGACACCAATAAGAAGAAGAGACTTGCTTGGGCCAAGAAACACGAGCAATGGACATTAGACCAGTAGAAATGTGTCCTTTGGTCTGGAGTCCAAATTTGAGATTTTTGGTTCCAACCGCCGTGTCTTTGTGAGACGTGGTGTGGGTCAACGGATGATCTCTGCATGTGTAGTTCCCACCGTAAAGCATGGAGGAGGAGGCGTTATGGTGTGGGGGTGCTTTGCTGGTGACACTGTCTGTGATTTATTTAGAATTCAAGGCACACCACAGCATTCTGCAGCTTTTAATGAATGAAAACCGTCTCCAGCGCAATACAGATAGCAATTTCATAAGTATAGAGTAAGAGTAATTAGAGTACAGTAGCTGTGTGTGAACTCATTGCCCTAGTCTGAACACAATGACAACACTGACATTGCTCTCTGGAGAATGAAAGGCAAATTTGAGCCCCAGACTGCGGTAAAGTTTGCCCCATGTGCATCCAAAATCACCTGAAAAAGAGGAGAAAGAAATCCAGCACTACCTGCGGGGACATGGTCAATTTCACAAGCTCATGCAGCTAAGACTAATGCCCTTGTAAGTCCCCTCCATTCGCATCTCGTCTCCCGCCGTCATCCGATCTGCTGGGTTATTTTCTTTTTATCAGACGGAACAAATGCCAATGGAAATGAATTGACCGTCCTCAGACTAGACAGGAAGTCTAACCATCTGGGTTTTACCTTTCCTGGCTTTCTATGGGGGAGCCGACGCAAAAAGGAAGGCTCCTCTCCAGAGCAGAACCGAGGTTAGAGCGCTGATAATGGGAGAAAGTAGTCCCCCTGTAATTCAGTTACATCTCACACGTCCCCTTGCTTTGGTATTTAGGCCTGCTCTGGCCCAGGTATCAAAGGAGTCCTCTGTCTGCTCTCACTAAAAGGATTTCTCTCTTTAAGTGTAAAAGGATAATTAGCCGTTTCTCTCTCTCTCACATTATAGTGCCCCTGATCAGGCCGATGGGAGCTGTCTTTTCAAGGCAAACATTGGCCTGGAAAGCCTTTGAAAGCTAGTAAGGTCAGATTTACATGTGCATAGGGACGAGGAAGCCCATGAGTGCACTGGACTACTAGGGTTCCATCCCAAGCACTGAAAGGACTGGGACCTAACTTCACTGTTAATTAGGGATCCTTGTACATTAAGAAAATAAGAAGACTACAGTACTGTATATCAATGACAGTGGCAGTGACCCCTCTTAGGGAAAGTTCATGAGATTGTAAACACATTATGCAGAACTCATTGACCTTCACTATTTTTGATGTATTGTTTATTAAACAACATACAAATCCTTTAGTATGAACCTTATACACTGGCCACTACTAAGGTCTCACCTCACAAAAAAAGTAGGGGGAAAGAAATGATGTTATTCTTGATATTAATTACAAACCACAATATTATTTTTCAAGACAACATATTGATTTACTCCTGATACATCTCGACTTTCACTGTAAAAATCTGTTTTAAAGACGATGTGATGACAGAAGACAACAGCACAACACTCTCAGGTCTCCGGTGTCCTCTCAAATACTATTGAATAAGATTGTTCGGTGCCAACTTTGTAAATTGCCTATAATAATTCAGCTGCAATTTTCAGAGCTCTCCATCACCATGAAGAATTAGACCCTACGACCAGCACATACCAGACAGGATTTATTAAACTGGGGATGGTATTTAATGTCTAAAGTGTCACGCATAGTCCGAGAATGAACCTGAATCATGATGTATTGTCTTGATTGTGATGGGGAATAATCTTTCGACTGTATAATCTATGGACTCACCAACTCTAATGAGCAGTATAGAGACATACCTGTCTTTTGGGTTGTGCTGAGTGACATGTTCAACACCCGCTTATGAAGGTAACAACTATAACATGTGATATCTCCAGACTAGTTAAGAATTTCTATCTATATAGATTATCTAAAAAGTACTCATGTTCCCTTTATGGTACAGACCGATAACACTTTGTTTTTGCTAAATTGTGTTGCACAACAGCACTGGATTTAGGTTTTTACATATATCAAGGTCATGTAACAAGAACATTGTGCAATGCAAACACATTCTAGACCACTACAGTCAGTCAACTGTCTGGTCAGATGGAGTCCTGTCATTGCCCTGACCATGGTCAGATTGGACACTTCTCACTTAATGTAGGCCTACCTAGACATAAACTTAATTTCAGGATTTCAATGTATAAACTACTATATGTAATGTTGGTGTTTCAGGTGGTTCAGTGAACAATGCTTGGATGATGTGTCCTTGCCTGATATCTGAACACTTGCATTAGCTTTGCGAGTGAATACTTCAGTTGGCGAGCTAACACGGTCTTGTGGTAACATTTTGTTCACTGCCTCGAATTTCAGTGTGGGGGTTGTTGTGATGTTGCTTTGTCCCTGGCTCTGCTCTGACCTGCTTGTCTACCACTAGCCTACTTGTCTAAAACGCTATCTGCGTTTGGTGAATTAGGATAGATAAACGACGATTATTCAATATAGCTAAGTTAATAGAGTTGAACAAAGAAACGGAGAGGAAATCCGGTGGAGGTGGTTGAGCAACACAGGGCTGTGACTGGAGCAGAGATGGATGGAAAGGTAGGGGGGTTAGGAGTTGAGGAGGACGGGATGGAGTGGAGTGGTGGAGTGGAAAAGGGTGGCGGTATAGTAAGAGTAAATGTTAAGAAGAAGAGGAAGCCTGAGGAGCCTTTGCCGGTCTTATCAGAGGAGAGTAGTGACGAGGGAGGTTCGGGTCGCAGTGTTGTACTGAGAGAAGTGGAGTTCAAGGTGATGGTGAAATGTAAGGATCAAGGTGGAGTCCAGGCGGTGAGTCCGATCGCATTGGCTAGGGATTTGGAGAGTAAAGTAGGAGAGGTTGTGTCTGCTAAAGTTATTCGTGATGGAAGTTTGGTGGTGGTGTGTTTCAGTATGAGAAGGCGCTCAAACTCAAGCAGGTATGTAAACGTGTGGTTGATAGTAGCATGCCGAAACCTTTGTTGTGCTATAACTGTCAAAGGTTTGGCCATGTGGCGGCGGTGTGTAAAGTCAAAAGGAGGTGTACGAAGTGTGAGGGAGAACATGCATATGGGGAATGTGGAGATGGGGTCCAGTTAAAGTGCTGTAACTGTGGGGGCGCCCATAGTGTAGCTTATGGGGGTTGTTCAGTGACGAACAGACAGGTGGACGTGCAGCAGGTGAGGAGTGAGCGTAACATCTTGTATGCAGAAGCAGTGAAGGTAGTTCACGCAGAAACAATCGGGGCACCTAGAAGAGCAGGTATTCCAGGGCAGATTCAGGTTGGGCGTGATGGAGGGAGCAGAATGGGGGAGAACACAAGACTGGTAGGAGACATGAGGAAGGTTGTTACATTTGTGACAGCAGCAATCAATTGCACAGAAAAATTACAATCTATGACTAAGAAGATAAAAATCATAGTGGAGCAGGCAGTGAGGTATTTTGGGATCACAGGCAGGACTGACATGGGAAAATGTACAGGATGACCTCAATAAGATTGAGAATCAGTCCAGCCAGGAATCCTGTATTGGTTAATTTGCATTGTGGTGTTAATCCTTCAATGGAATGCCAACAGTTTGATGGCTAATGGGCAAGAGTTCAAACAGTTTCTTGAGGAGTTACCAGTCAAACCTGATGTGAAATGTCTCCAGGAGACATGGCTAAAACCTACTCTAGATTTTGTATTACAAGGTTGTATTGCAGTCTGTAGAGATAGGATGGCAGCGAGAGGAGGAGGGTGTGCTACCTTTATAAAGCGTGGGATCCCATATAGGTGTGTGGGAGAGGGAGTGGAACAGGAGTATGTAGTGGTGTGGTTGGGAGGGGGGAATATGGTAATAGTGAACTTTTACAACCCGTGTAAGAGATGAGTTGCTGGCCCTTGGTAATGTAGAAGGTCAAGATAGGAGACGGGTAATGTGGTGTGGGGATTTTAATGCTCATAGTACACTCTGGGGAGGATTATGGACTGATGTAAATGAACAAGTGTTGGAGGAACTACTGGATGAGAAAGGGCTTGTGAGTCTTAATGACGGCCGGGGAACCAGGATTGACCCAGTAACTGGAAATGAATCTGCTCTGGATCTTACTCTGATCTCAAGTTCAATGGCAGGCAGATGTAGTTGGGGGGTTTTGGAGGAATCTACAGGGGGTAGTGATCACCATCCTATCATGTGTACTGTATGATTGAGTGAGGAAGAATCAGTAGGAAATGGATTGAGGAGATGGATATTTGGGAAAGCTGAGTGAGGTCAGTTTCAGGAGTTGAGTGAACAGGAGCTGTCTCATGTAGATCTTAATTCAGATATAGAAACAGGCAATGATGGTATAAGAGGAGCAAAAGTAGGAGCTGCAAGGCAGGTGATTCCTATATGTACAGGGGGGAGAAAGAGTAATGCAGTCCCCTGGTGGAGTGAAGAGTGTAGAGAAGCAGTGAAGAATAGGAACAGCGCTTTCAGAATGTTGAAAAGGTCCCATAATTACCAGCACCTGATTCAGTATAAACAAGCACAAGCAGTAGTAAGGAGGATCATTAGGACAGCTAAGAGGGAGTATTGGCGCCGGTTCTGTGGAAACATAGGCAGGACCACTCCTGTGGGAGAGGTATGGGGGATGATTAAGAGGATGAGTGGGGTCAGAAGAGATTGGGATCTCCCTGTGCTGAAAAGTGGGGAGATTGTTGCAGTGAGAGATATGGAGAAGGCAGCGATGTTAGCCCAGGCATTTGTGAAGGTGCACAGCTCAAATAATCTGACAGAAGAGGGGCAGCGTGGGAGAGAGAGGGTCAGAGGAGAACATCCGGGGGTCCTGGGTCAGAGAGAGATGGTGGGTGATACATTGAATGGCCCTTTTACATTGACTGAGATGAAGAGAGCATTAGCTAAAGTTGGGGTAACATCTCCTGGGAAGGATGAGATCTGTTACATCATGATGGCTCATCTCAGTGACACTGCAATGGGGAAAGTATTGGGCCTTTACAATAAGGTGTGGCAGGAAGGGAAACTGCCTGGAAGTTGGAAGCAGGCGGTAGTGGTGCCAATACGGAAACCAGGGAAAGAACCTGCTAGTCCTTCAATCTATAGGCCGATAGCGTTCACATCTCACGCATGTAAACTTATGGAAAGGATGATAACAGAAAGGCTGACTTACTGTCTGGAGAGTAGAGGACTAATGTCACCAGATCAAAGTGGGTTCAGGAAAGGCAGGGGAACGATGGATCCTGTACTGTGCCTTGAGTCAGTCATACGGAAGGCACGGGCAAATAAGGAGGTGCTGGTAGCAGTTTTCTTTGATGTAGAGAAGGCTTATGATATGATATGATGTGGAAGGAAGGTCTACTTATCAAGCTGGATAACATGGGGGTTGGAGGAAGGATTTTTAACAGGATAAAGGATTTTCTTTTTGGGTGATCAATGCAAGTGAGGGTGGGGAGCTCTATGTCAGAAAGCTATGAGGTGGATAATGGTACCCCCCAGGGAAGTGTCATTAGTCCTTTGTTGTTCTCCATTATGATTGACAATGTATTCTCTCAGGTGAGACCTGATATTGGGAGGTCATTGTTTGAGGAGGATGGAGCGCTGTGAAAGAGAGAGAGAAATATTACCCATACAGCCAGAAGAGTTCAAGAAGCGATTAGTGAAGTAGAGCAGTGGTCCCACAGGTGGGACTTCAAGTTTTCAGTTTTTCTAAAAGGAAGGTTGGGGAGGAAATATACTTGAAGTTGTATGGAAGGAATCTGAAGAGGGTGGGTGGGTTTAGGTTCCTGGGGTCTGGTTTGACACTTGAATGACATGAGCGGAGCATATTAACAGAGGAGTTGTCAAAGGAAAGAAAATATTGAATGTGATGCATTGCTTGTCAGGAATGGAGTGGGGGGCAGAAAGAATGGCGTTGAAAATGATATATATATATATATATATATATATATAGCGCTGTTAAGGTCATCAATGGATTATGGAAGTATAGCATATGGATCAGCAGCTCAGACATCTTTATAAAAGCTAGATGTAATCCAGGCCCAAGCCCTAAGAATATGTTGTGGAGCACTCAGGACCTCCCCAGTGGCAGCGATGCAGGTAGAGTTGGGAGAGATGCTGTTAAAGTTAAGAAGACAACAGCTAGCCATGACATATTGGGTACATCTACAAGGACATAAGGTTACACATCCTACAGAAAAGGTGCTCCTAGAGTGCTGGGAACATGAACACAATCTGAATACAAGCTTTGGGTGGATAGGCAATTGCATGGCGAGAGAGATGGGGTTGTTTGGGAGGGAGTTTAGCCCCTCTGTGGTTCTTCCTGCTATCCCACCTTGGTTTCTCCCTCAACCAGTGATAGATATAGCGTTGCTTGAGAGTGTAAGAGATGTTGAGGAAGGAGTAGATTCAGTTGTAAGTGAACACTTAAGAACACAATACTATGCTTTCTTGAATATATTCACAGATGGATCTAAGGACCCTAAAACAGGGAGGACAGGAGCAGCTTTTAGTGTTCCTGAGTTTAAGGTGGCAGTGACGAAAAGAGCAACAGATAATTTATCTGTTTACACAATGGAGTGGTTGGCCATACTATTGGCTGCAGAGTGGCTGGAGGAGGTAAGGCCAGACAGGGTAGTCATCTGCTCTGACTCTTGGGCAGCACTGATGAGCTTAAATTCATGTGTGTCTCAGAGCAGACAGGATGTATTGTATGAGGTTTTGCAGTGTTTGTATTGGGTGAAACAGATGGGGGTATTTGTGATGTTCCTCTGGGTACCAGCTCATGTGGGAGTAGAGGGGAATGAGGAAGTGGATATTATTGCCAAGCAGGCTCTTAAACATTCTAATGTTGAGATGGAATTGTCAATCAGTAAAGCAGAAGCTAAGGGATTAATAAGAGCAGTGGTTAAAAATAAATGGTAAGAGTTGTGGAACAGGGAGAGTAAGGGAAGACACCTGTATAAGATCCAGGAAAAGATGGGAGCAGGGAGGTCCTCAGGCCGAGAGAGAAGGGAGAAAAGTGTAGTCACAAGGCTGAGGCTGAGACTGGGACACACAAGGCTAAATAGTACATTGAAAGTGGTGGGGAAACAACCGACTGGGAGGTGTGATCATTGTCAGGTAGCTTAGTGGTTAAGAGCGTTGTGCCAGTAACCGAAAGGTCGCTGGTTCTTATCCCCGAGCCGACTAGGTGAAAAATCTGTCTGTGCCCTTGAGCAAGGCTCTTAACCCTATTTGCTCCTGTAAGTCGCTCTTGATAAGAGCGTCTGCTAAATGACCTATTATTATTATAGATGGAGACAGTGGAACATGTTTTATTTCAGTGCCAGAAATATGTGAGAGAAAGGGAGCGATTGTTATCGAAGTAATGGGGTTGGAGAGCCAGGATTAAGTGAACTGCTAGGGAAATCGTCAGGGGATGTAGTATTTAATTATGTATTTAGTTTCTTTAGGGAAACGAGATTATTGGGTAGGATTTAGACCTTCACGGTCTCTGATCCACACTCCAGTCCAGTTAGTGGCGGTAATGCACCTTAAAGTTGGTTGCCAACCGCCATGTAAAATCCACAGAAGAAGAAGTGCAGACAAGCGCCACCCCGAGGAGTGGAGGTCTTGAGGAACTGTCTTCTTTTATCTCAAACTGGTTGCTGGAGTTCAGTGTCGCCATATTTTCATCCCGAAGCTCGGAGAGGTAATATACTGTATATTTGAATCGATTTTACCCCCGTTTAATTGCCCCTTTTTGCGTAGAACGCATAGGAATGTTTAGATTCTAGTGTAGCTTTCAACACTTGTTCTATCGCGCGCATGTTATCATCTCGTGGAATGGATGCGGTAGCTTGCTAACTACTGGGAGTTTTTTCCCCGGCCACGGCTTGCTGGTGAGCGGCTAACCTTAGCCAGTTAGCAAGGTACTATAGCTAACTATCTCTTATCGTTGTGTGGCAAGGCGTAAACCAAGGCACCGGGATAGAAATATGACATTCTACTCACGTAAGAATATTGAAGTAGCTAACACACACTAGCTTTAACATGACTGAAATCTCCAAATGTGGACATTTCACTATTCTGAACCACCGGTTTTAGCTAACCTGGCTATGCTAGCCTCGTCGATTAATCCCAGACCCAGATTTTATTTAGCTAGGAAAACCCCAGGCTTCTGGCCTGATGACCGTGTGGTTATCAATCAATGAAATTTGCTTTTTGGTAACAAGAATACCAATGTGATGGGGGTAGTGATAGCCTTAAATGGGTTTGAACCTTTTACATATATTTTTTAAAAATTTTAATCTATAGCTACTACTTTGGAACTAGCAAAGCGTTTATGAATATCTAGCTAACTAGCTAGATAGTTAACGTTAGCTAGCCGGCTAGTTGATGCTTCTATCAATAGCTAGCTAGCTAACGTTAGCTATAATTCTAGCCAAGATTAGTTGGAAAGCTATCTTTAGGGGTCTATTGAATTAACTTTTTATTGTGTGTTTTATTCATTTTGTATCTTGTACAGGTGAATGACCAACTCATCTAGATAGTTGGTTTCACATTTTGACAGCTGACATTCTGATGTTGAGTGTGAAGCTAAAGAGGACATTTTGTTGGAGACTAGTTAACGTTATCTTCCTAGCTAGCTACCTAGCTAATTTATGCAATGTCTCTTGTCTGACTAATATTCAATTAAAATAATACATCTATTGTTTGTATCTAGAAGCAATTAAATCATATGATTAACAGCTCATCAATTCCTTGAATGATCACAAGCTTGACTCAAGCGCTGGCTATGTGTAGCCTACTACAGGGTAGATGACTAAACTCAAATCATGGTGAAATAAGTTTCTGATGGAGTTGAGTTTAGTCAGCTAATTACAGGGGAATTCTAGCAAGTTTGCTAGCAATCTCTTGACATTGTTTCCTTTCTGTGTTCAATTAGGTCCAGCACTATACAGACAGTAATTTCTGATAGGGAAATTAAGGAAATGGAACCATGGTTCACAAAAGTAGTAGCTAATATGTTGGTATGACTCATGTAGGCCAATTTTAGGTGTCTGTGTTCCAGATCCCATCACATTTTTGGTCCATGGATCACTTCTTGGTTTGCAATGGTAGCTCCTCCACCTACCATTCAAGATGAATCCATGTTACCTGGGCATCTATATTTATCAGCTGCTATAAAGGTGTACTCTCAGGAATCATGTCTCCCATGATCATTAGGCTAATGCCCCTCTGCCCTTTTTATTGTTGAAAGCCAGCTGTTTTGCTATCTTATCTAGCCTATGCAATAATTTGATATTAATTGAGACAGTCTGTTTCAAACTTACAACGGAAATGTAATGTAGCCTATGTTAGATCTAGCCTAGGTCTCATGGTACTGTCCCAAATACTGAGATCCAGATCCCTTTGCATTGCTTTTTTATGTTGAATTTCTCTGGTATTTTAGATTTCACTCCCTATCGTTTATGTTTTCCCCATTTTTATCTATGAGGTGAACAAAGATCTGCCTTAGAAGTGCTGGCACAGGTCTTGTGACTGGCTCTAACTTTGAGAGGAGCGTGTGATCTGCAGTTATTTAGCTATGGTACTGTTTAACAAGACACCTCACTTTAAGGTAGTGTGGAGGCAAGGGTGTTGGAAAGGGGGCCTTGGAATCTCTGGAATGGTATTCTAACCAAAAAGTTATGCTGCAAAACAACAGTAGCTGTTGTTTCTGGTTCACCTCAAACAATGCACAAGTGTATGTTACATTTTTCTTATGCGCGGTGACTTTGGTGTTTGGTTTGAGTGGAATGTGTCTAGTTGTTTCAAGGTTTGGTATGTGAAGCCATTGTGATTCTATGTGCCATTGTCATGGTGTGAAGCAATATGGGTTTATGTGATTTTGAGTGTTTCCCTTTGTTGCAGTAACGACAGGTTAAATGCCAATGGAACAGTTATGAATAATATATTGTGTTAATATAAACATCTTCCAAGAACTAGCCTAACCTACATTTCCTTAAATGATTTCTGTAGCAAACTACTACTGACCTTTGTTATCATCGTGTTAATCAATTATGTTTGTGATGCTCCATCTTTAGCTTGTATAGGCCTTCAGGGTGAAATAAGGGTCAACAACATTCACAGCTGGAAAGGACAGAAGGGCCTGTTTTTTAGTGATGGGGGAAAAAATCTATGCAGTTGAATATTGCAATATTATTTGAAGATATTATAAATATATTTATTTCTGGGAGGCGCTAGTCTGCTTTTCCTGCGCCAAAACTCTTCTTTGTAAATAGTGAACCAACTTGTTTTCAGAACTGTTATTTCCATGACTGATCAAAATAAATGTTGTTTCTCTGCAACAGACATAGGCCTATAGTGAGCAGTATGTTTGGAACATCGAATCGCAATAAAATTGCAGTATCAAATCGCAACACATAGAGCTGTGATGCATAAAATTGCAATGCATATCGTAACGGCACCTAAGTGTCGTGATAATATTGTGTCGTGAGGTCCCTGGCAATTCCAACCCTACAGTCCTTATAGTGTACTGCAGGTATTATACCATTAGGTCTGCAGCACAGAATTCATTCTTCACACAGGACAGAAGGGATGTCCCGTGCTGTTGCTGTTTTAAAATGGCAGTGGTGGCACACAGTTACCATTTACCATTTACAGACAGACTTTAACATATGTTGCCTGAAAAAAACAATTTTTTTTTAGAGCTCAATTCATACAGACCCATTTTTACCACATTCTTGTCGGGATAATAAGCCTTTTATATCTCCCAGGCACATGCCGGCAACTTTAGGAGTGGGAGTAGACGTGGGCCGTTGTGGATGGATGTTTATTTTAATAAATCCATTGAATATAGACCATCACAAAGAAACATTATTAATTGGTTATAGGCAGGTCCTAAGAAACATAAAACTAATCATGTATTTTCAAAAGAATAGAATGGCTTATTTTGAGTTGAATCATGTTACTGGTCTGTGCAGCCTATATGCTACATGGCTGTTCCATGCACATTAAATCAATAGTTATTTTGTTCATTAAACAGACAAGACACACTTAGGCTACCCTGATTACAGTAAACACACATTTAATAGTATGCTAAGAATAATATGAAATACAACAGAATCAAATATAAAGGACATTTTTCCCACACAACTTGTATCATGGCAATGTGTGGAACCGCTGTCATATAAAAAAAGGTGATATTTTGAAACAGAGCCCAAGGCAAGCCCATACTTTTTTGATCCATGTTTCATCTCTTTCCTACCCTCACTCCACTTTGTTAGGGAGCAGGCGTAGGGTCTTACATTGAGCATCTTCATCATGATACCGATAGAAAATAATATCAATCTATATTTTCAAAGCTTTTGCAAGCTTTGTATGGAGCCAGATACCTGCCAAAAGGTTGAACGTACGTATCGTTAGGATCGTAAGAAAATCCATACGTAAATTGTTAGGATCGTTAAAAAAGCCATGTGTGAAACATGAACGTAAAATGTAATCTGTGAACATATAAACACCATGTTACGATTAGACTAACATTTAGGCTTGAACAAATCTTGTGTTGAAATTCTAACGTACAATAATACCTTTCAGAGGTTTGGCAGTTTCATCTCACCAACAAAATAAACGTACACCAAATGGCCTATGCGGAGTGCTATCCAAACAAGCATAACACAGTATAAAAAAGGAAGTCAGGGAAACCGGAAAGGGGTATCCTGCATGTTTTCAAGTTAAAATCTCCATTACTCCTCAGTTGAGTTTACTTCACATTTAGGTAGCTAATGTAATGGATTTGTTCGCCAGTGAAAGTCTAGATAGTACTAGCTGTATTATGCCTACAACAGTGAAGTTTCAGTCCGCTAGGTGTATCTCTACAGCATGGGCATATCTCTGGGTGACGTGGACATCCCCATGCATGCACCTTATCAAAATATGACTAATTAAATAGTGCACCATCCCATTTTCTGGGCTCTGTCTGCAATCATAGCCAGTAGTATATACCAGGAATAATGAAACAGAATAATAATAATAGATATTTGGTGAATCTATAAATGTTGTATGACCACTGGAGTCTTTGCCACTCAAAATATTTTTTATTAAATACTTTTATATTTATTTCGTCACTCAATCTTGCCAAAACATATTCTGTAGGAGGGGTTAATATGAATTTCAAATAATTGTGCCAAATTTCTTCAGCCTCCTGAGGTTGAAGAGGCTCTGTTGCGCCTTCTTCACCACACTGTCTGCGTAGGTGGACCATTTCAGTTTGTCAGTGACGTGTACGCCAAGGAACTTGAAGCTTTCCACCTTCTCCACTGCGGTCCCGTCGATGTGGATAGGGGGGTGCACCCTCTGCTGTTTCCTGAAGTCCACGATCATCTCCTTTGTTAGAACTGTCTTATCCATTTGTTATTGAAATCCATGTTTATTCAAAATGATCTAAATTCTCCAAAGTTCTTTAGCCTATCACTTTAATAATTCAATGTTTTAATTTAGGCCTGTCCAAATAAAAAATAGGCCTTCAACTTGTAGGCATTGCAATTTAGGGTACTGGTGTCTTGTGGAATAATTGTAGAACTCTATTTGTGTTTTATAACTGTGTTTATTATAGGGCTCCCCTTTAAAAAGAGACCCTAGCTCACAGGCCTCTAAATACATTTAAAACAAAATAGTTGAAGAAGCACAGGCAGTGGCTGATGGGGAAAACAGACCTGGCAATAAGAATGGTCTATAGATGGTCTTGACCATTTGGGACCCCTTGGCTATTTCACTCAGGACAGGTTATAGCCAAGACTTAATCAATATTTTGTTTTGTCTCATTTATTGATATGGATATAGCCTCTGCGTGATGGGGTTGTGCAACGCAAATGGCTGTAACAAGCCTACATACAGAGTGGAATTCAGTAATACAACAGTCAAAATGCCTAATATAAGGCCTACAGTCCGTGCTCCCAAATACTGGAAAAAGTGTGATTCATTAGGTTACATGATCACCACAATAGCCCCACGCGGCTATAAAAAATTAATTATGCAATTATATGGCCATTAAATAACACAACAGCATGGCATATTTAGATAGCGGAATAGGCCTAAATCATATTGACTTTCTATTTTGCAGCTCAGTCTGTTATTCTAGACAAGGTTCTTCTGTGTCTTTTATCATTCTCACACAAGTCATTTGCTGAAGGCCCAAGCATGTATTACGTCATCTACTGGTATAACGTCGTTATTAAATGCAGTTCTAAAACAAGGACTATACTTTTTATTTTATTTTAATGAAACCGGAAGCTACAAAGCAACTCTAAAGTCTGGGCTAGAGTTGCTTGATTGACTAGCTAACTTCGGTTCATGTCCTTTGCAGATGACACATTACTGACAAAAGTTTGTAGGCATACAAAAGATCTGTAACCGAGGAAAGGGAGACGTAAAGTAAGAATTGAACGTGTAACTCTTCATTCATAGGGGTTGTACGTTTACAGATCTATTTTAACGTTTATGTTTCATGTTTCACACATGGCTTTTCTTACGATCCTAACAATTTACGTATAGATTTTCTTACGTTTGATCTTTTGGCAGGTATCTGGCTTTGCCTATATGTGATAGAGCAAAATAATGGCCTACACTTGATTTATTTGATTTAGGCTACATTATTGCATGCTAAATGTTTCTGATCAGTGATAGATAAGAAAATGAATAGATGAGCTATACCATCTCCACTTATTTGCCCAGCCAGAGAATTAATCAAATATACAGACGGAGATTCAGTGAAACAAAATCACATTTATTGAGTCACAGGCTTTTGGTCGGGAGTAGGCCTAGGCTACTAAATGACTGCGAGTGAAGAGCAAAATAATCCACTTGTAAAACTACATAACGTGCTGGCAAAATGTTTTGATCAGTGCTAATAAATGAGCCAACTAGACAAGATGATTATGAGCAGCCCTCAGCTCAACTTGGTTAACATCTCCACAGCCTAGTTGTAAACTAACCAACATCCAAACAGAGATTCAGTGAAAATAATCATCTGACATTGATTGATTTGATCAAGACCCCAGGGTTGTCTCAAAGCAGCGCTGAAACAGTTGACCACACGTGGGTAGGCTATTGTTTACATTGTATTATAACAATATTGGATGACTGGGCAGTTTCAGTAAGCAACAAGTTGATGCCTTCCATTGCATTGGCATACTTTATTCCAGTATTTTCCTAATTCAGTGATTATTTATTCCTGCAGTAATTCGTTATGGATCCGTCCAGTTGTGGTTAAGAAAGTCATGCATGTGGTGGGCTTTGGGAAGAGATGGGTGAAGTGACTAACATGCCTCGCAAAGTTTAGAACTGCCAGGATGATCGTAGTAACGGGCGCTGCTTAGCAACCATCAAGAGCTTAAGAGTGTAGTGCTGCAAATGCCACCTCAGCATTACGGCTACATTTCATACTAAGCCGTAGGCAGAACTTTTCCGCAATCGTGACTAGGTTGGTTGACGTAAATAAAAGTAGAGGCTTTGTCGCTGGCAATACCTTTCATATAAAGAAAAGTTGGCAAAAAGTTGGCGGGAAAACATGTTGGTTTGAAAGGTGTGAGAGTGTCAACACCTTGTAAACGGCTACGGTTTCTAGTGGCATGTAATGCTAGCTGGGAAACACAATGCATTAATTCTGTTGTTAGGCTAAATGTTGCGTTAACCAAACTTGTAGTATGGTCTTCTTTTTGGCATATTTACATGTAGCTAGAGGCCATGTTTTTCCCTGTTCATTGATTCAGTAGCAGAAATCCAATTGGCACAAATATTAATGAAGTTATCCTGCTAAATAATAAAAAAATCACAAATTGTTGCCCAAATAACCGCCCACATGGTGGCCGTTTGGAATGGATAGGATGAGGTTCTACAATGGGCCGTGATGACAGAAACACCCCCGTTTCATATTGCTCCACACTATAGCTCAACTTATAGTTGATATAGGTGTCTGGACTCAAAGTAGGTCACAGGATTCATCATGCCTTTAGCCATGTCGATACAGCCAGTGAAATGCATCATGGGAGTGCAGCGGCTTCACAGCTCTGGTCCATCCATGTTAGTGTGTGTGTTTCTCTCTCTGATGCATTTCTATGGTCTTCTTCTCTGCCCTGACCCGCAGGTCCTGAGGAGAGAGCCTTTGCGTCCACCTGAACATGTCTGGCCCGGTCACCAGTCGATCCCGGGTTTACCCCGACGTGAACACACAGAGACCCCGGGAGTACTGGGATTACGAGTCACATGTCGTGGAGTGGGGGTGAGCTGAGCTAGCCATCAAGCCATCTGATTGGTCCGCGGCAGCAGCACCACATCCTTACCCCATTCAGTGTCAGACACTACAACACTAAGGGAGAATCTCAATTGCATACTCCTCCATCTCAAAACCTATTGGAGGAGGTCAGAGGGGAGGGACCTCTGGCTTTCGCATTCAATGGGTTTTGAGAAAGAGGCGAAGATTCTTCCTATGAGATTTAGCTATGGCATGCGCCCCTATATGGGCCATGTTCAGCAACGGCACAACGGTGTGGAATTGTAGTGTTCAGATAGAAATATATGAAGTAGAACAAACGTGCCTTCCTTATCTCTCCCGAGTGGCGCAGTGGTCTAAGGCACTGCATCGCAGTGCTAGCTGTGCCACTAGAGATCCTGGTTCGAATCCAGGCTCTGTCGTAGCCGGCCGCGACCGGGAGACCCATGGGGCGGCGCACAATTGGCCCAGCGTCGTCCAGGGTAGGGGAGGGAATGGCCGGCAGGGGATGTAGCTCAGTTGGTAGAGCATGGCGTTTGCAACGCCAGGGTTGTGGGTTCAATAAAATAATGTATGCGCTAACTGTAAGTCGCTCTGGATAAGAGCGTCTGCTAAATGACTAAAATGTAAATGTATGTAGAGTAAGGAATCACGTCAGCTCTATTCATCACATTTCTATCTGCAACATTCCACAACATTCTATCTACAACATGAGCCTGGTGCGTTGCAAATTGCGTTCTAATTGAAAACTTGGAATGTGCCAGCTTTATCATCACGTATCACAGTGTTAACTATCTGTTGGTGGAATCGTGGGCTTATCTGTCTTGACATTGTTGTGAATATTACTCAATATTTTATTCTCTGATCTGACCCTCAGGAATCAAGATGACTACCAGCTGGTGCGAAAGCTCGGCCGGGGCAAATACAGCGAAGTGTTTGAAGCAATCAACATCACAAACAATGAGAAAGTAGTAGTCAAAATACTCAAGGTACTGGCTCTAGACTGAGACCCAGCGTGTTTCTTTCAAATATATATTAAAGGTATTTAGATAGTTGGAAACAGAGGAGGAGACAGGCAAGCAGGAATAACAGTAGGAACGGTGGACACGGGGATCAAACCCCGGTCTCCAGTGGGGAGAGACATGTTAGGCTTTCTATATTGGCCCTCTAGGCTTTCTGTATAGGCCTTTATATGATTTCTGTGTTCTGCTCACAGCATGGTATTTCACAGAAGCACTGTCAAACATTGTTCTTCTCTTGTGCCCCAACAGCCAGTAAAGAAGAAGAAAATCAAGCGAGAAATCAAGATTCTAGAAAATCTGCGAGGCGGCCCCAACATCATCACACTTCTAGACATCGTCAAGGATCCAGTGGTCAGTTTCTCCACCTACCAATAATACATGCCATCATGCTGCTCGGTACATATCATATGACATTTTGGGTACCACTCTCGCTGAAAATCCAGCCGAATCTAATGCATACAAGATTTTACTTGCTAGATATTGCTGCACTGTCGGAACTAGAAGACACTACACTCGTGTCTTAAAAAGAGAAAACATCTGCTAACCATGTGTATGAGACCAATACATTTGATTTGCATCCGCTATGTAATGATTTTACTAAACATATTTGGTCTGTGTTTTATAAACATTTCAAAAACACATTTTGTCCCATCATTGCAGTCTCGGACTCCAGCCCTGGTTTTTGAACACGTTAACAACACAGACTTCAAGGTAAGTAGCATCGCTCTCATTTGTTTCCATTCAAAATGGAAGCCTTCGCTTTGACCGCACGTCTGTTATATCCCTCAGTGGCGTTCTAGTGAAATGTGTTTTGTTTTTATCTTCTTGTAGCAATTATATCAAACGCTATCAGACTACGACATACGGTTCTACATGTACGAGATCTTAAAGGTAAGACCTGCAGGGGGGGGTAGCCAGCCAACGAACGGCTATCCATTTAAAGTGCGTATATGCAGAAATATGTGTATATATTTCTTAATTCCATTCTTATACTTTTTAGATTAGTGTGTATTGTTAGATATTACTGCATTGGTGGAGTTAGGAACACAAGCACTTCCCTACACCCGCAGTAACATCGGCTAAATATGTGTATGCGACCAGTAACATTTTGGACACACCTACTCATTCAAGGGTTTTCTTTATTTTGACTATTTTCTACATTGTAGAATAAAGTGAAGACATCAAAACTATGAAATATCACATATGGAATCATGTAGTAACCAAAAAAGTGTTAAACCAATATTTTATATTTGAGATTCTTCAAATAGGCACACTTTGCCTTGATGACAGCTTTGCACACTCTTGGCATTCTCTCAACTAGCTTCACCTGGAATGCTTTTCCAACAGTCTTGAAGGAGTTCCCACATAGCTTAGCACTTGTTGGCTGCTGTTCCTTCACTCTGCCATCCGACTCATCCCAAACCATCTCAATTGGGTTGAGGTCGGGAGATTGTGGAGGCCAGGTCATCTGATGCAGCACTCATCACTCTCCTCCTTGGTCAAATAGCCCTTACACAGCCTGGAGGTGTGTTGGGTCATTGTCCTGTTGAAAAACAAATGATAGTCCCACTAAGCCCAAACCAGATGGGATGGTGTATCGCTGCAGAATGCTGTGGTAGCCTTGCTGGTTAAGTGTGCCTTGAATTCTAAATAAATCACAGACAGTGTCACCAGCAAAGCACACCCACAACATAACACCTCCTCCGTGCTTTACCGTGGGAACTACACATGCGGCAATCAGCCGTTCACCCACACCGTGTCTCACAAAGACACAGCGGTTTGAACCAAAAATCTCAAATTTGGACTCCAGACCAAAGGACACATTTCCAACGGTCTAATGTCCATTGCTCGTGTTTCTTGGCTCAAGCAGGTCTCTTCTTCTTATTGGTGTCCTTTAGTAGTGGTTTCTTTATAGCAAATCGACCATGAAGGCCTGTTTCACACAGTTCCCTTTCAAAGTTCTTAAGTTTCCGTATAGACAGACCTTCATGTCTTAAAGTAATGATGGACTGTTTCTGTTTGCTTATTTGAGCTGTTCTTGCCATAATATGGACTTAGTCTTTTACCAAATAGGGCTATCTTCTGTATACACCCCCTACCTTGTCACAACACAACTGATTGGCTCAAACGCATTAAGAAGGAAAGAAATTCCACAAATTAACTTTTAAGGCAGCACACCTGTTAATTGAAATGCATTCCAGGTGACTACCTCATGAAGCTGGTTGAGAGAATGCCAAGAGTGTGCAAAGCTGTCATCAAGGCAAAGGGTGGCTGTTTGAAGAATCTCAATTATAAAATATATTTTGATTTGTTTTAACACTTTTTGGGTTACTACATATGTGTTATTTCATAGTTTTGATGTCTTCACTATTATTCTACAATGTAAAAATAAAGAAAAACCCTTGAATGAGTAGGTGTGTCCAAACTTTTGACTGGTAGTGTATATGTATGTGTGTCTGTCTCAAAAAAATGTATTGCAGCGGTGGCAACAATTTTGGAGGGGAAGCACCGCTATAACTGGGGGTGCGTCCCAAATGGTACCCTATTCTCTATAGTACAGAGCCCTGGCCAAAAGTAGTGCACTATAATGGAATAGGGTGCAATTAGGGACGCACTCTGGGTGAGCGGAACGGGCGCTTCTCCAATCTCCCCTGATTGAAATAGCCTGAGGTAGAGGTCTTCTCGGGGCCAAAAACTTGTACCCGAGGACAATCAGACCTAGATCAGCTTCAAGTCACAGCACTGTTTACATACCTTAGCTGCTGTAGTCCTGCACAGTGGATACCCCTCCCCACCCCACCCACGTCTACACACTATCCCTGTCACCCCTCCCCTCCCACGTCTACACACTACCCGGCACCCCTCCCACGTCTACACACTATCCCTGTCACCCCCTCCCCTCCCACGTCGACACACTACCCCTCCCCTCCCTTTTCTGTCCAGTACACCTGCCACTTTTACAGTAACTATAATGTCTCAAGCATAGTATCCACCTGGTACTGGACTGTTATGACATGTTAGAGTGGAGGCAGGCTGCATCAATGACATTTAGGCCTGACATCGGTAGGGTATAGGCCAGTAACTTGCATTTACCGCTGAGATTAGACTACATTCTGATGCACAGTTCCTGTGCTGTATTTAGGACATGCTATAGAGCTTTAGGGAGGACTAGGGTGGGGAGCATCTAGTCAGTCTCTCCCACTGGGGAGGCGATTTAGCCTAGCTGCCGCAGTGTTAATTTTGGCAGCTGTGTTTAGATTTAGTTTTAGTCTTAATACCTTTTTAGTCTTGGTCACATTTTAGTAATTTCATCCTTCGTTAGTTTTTAGTTATCAGTCAACTAAAATGCTGGACAATTTGTCTAGTTTTAGTCACAGTGCATTTTCTTCCCAATTAATTAATATTGACCTTTATCGTCCATCATGGGCACAATCGGATAGCGTTGTCCAGCTAGGTCTACTATCCCTACATATATCTTAGCTGGCAACATTGATATTGTGGCAGATTGTAATAACCATATAGGCTATAAAGCCTTCGCTACAGGTTCAACAATTGATATCATAACTGTTGGAGGGGGGGTAAATAACAGTGATTTCAATGAAAAGTGGAGGATCTGAGCTTTCCAAAAATGCTAGAAGTATTGCTGTACTCTTAAAATTCTGCAAATAGCATTTTGTTTTTCCAATCGGGTAAAAGGAACCACAACTCGCATTTCCTCGAGAGTGGCAATACAGATGAATAACGGCGCACGTGGCAAAATAGAGCTTCTCATGTGATCAGTGCAAAACTTGCCTATATGAAAGCAAATATTATCAGACATTGTTTCTAATTGAGGTACGTTGCAATTGAAGTGTCCTGGCTGCGCATCAGTTCAAAAGAGAGGCGAGTGATTGAAGTGACCTCGCGGGAACTGTGTGTGTGGGAGAGTCTGCTTTGCTCAAGCAGCCCGCGCAACTGAAAGACGTTATCAGCCATTGAGAGGATTGCATTAAATATTCTGAGATGAAAAGTAATTTTAAAGAGTTATTTAGTAATCGTTTTTTTCCACGGCGTCTTGTTATAGTCATTCGTTTTTGTCAGGAAAAATAGGTAGTTGACAAGTATTTTTCATTGTAGTTCTTGTTGACTACTGCTGAGGGCCTCTCTTCACTGTGGCAAGCAGAAACCCTGAGCAGGGCAGGCGAGGGAGAGGCAACCCATATGGAGGAGACGTGTTAAAGGGATGAGGCTTTATCTGAGTGGACAGGCCTGACACATTGTGTCTCCCTCTGTACTCCCAGCCCAACCCCTGCTCAGCCAGGAGTATTTACACCACAGCTGCTCCTCACGCTGGTGCTTTTGAACTAGCTACAGGAAAATAACTATGCCTGAGACTTCATCAGTTTATTTGTATTCAGTTGTTTACACTGTAGCCTGGATGGATGGATGAAAACCTGCTGGTTTTATATTTATTTTTATATAATTTTTCAGCATATACCACATTTGACTATCTCTGAGGACAATTGGTAGATACTGTACTTTTGTTTGTCTTCAGCATCTTTCTCGTAAACACACCTGATGTTTAAAAGATCTGTCTCTATAAATGGCTGGCGGTGGATTACAGTACTATGGTCTGTCTCAGTGGTAGCAGCCAAGCTAAAGTGTGCTAAGCAGGATCACGGAAAAGCTCTCCCCAGCCCACAAGCACGGAAAAGCATCTGCTCCCGTCTTTATCCCACTGACTTGGCCTTCTCACATATCTGGTGCGCTCTCTCCCTGGCCTCACTGATGTAGGTGAAAGATCAGCTGAAGGAGCTGTCAGAGATCAGGAATTAAGGATAGGAATCACGATCCATGGTTGTTAGCCTATAGAATAGTAGTGATCCCCAATCATGGGACAAAAACCTGCAGCTCTCTAGGAGTAGGGTTGATGAGGATCACTTGCCTGTGGTGTTCACGTTTCATCTGTGCTTTTGAGTACGATTATTGTATTTAAAACGGACTATTATTAAGTCAGTTTAAGTGCTGTACACTGTGTGTAGGGCTATATGCTGATGGTGGGAAAGCAAATCAATCATTACACCATCACCACCGATGATACTTAATAGGTGTGTTGGCCAAGTATTTTCCATTATGTTTACGTCAGTAGGACTTAATGCAGCCATAAAGATGACTGACAGGACCATTCTCCCCGCTTAATTGGCTAGGATACGTGAGAGGGATCTGTTATCCGCCTGAGAACACCGTGGCTCTGTTCGGTTGTGTTCCGTACACACACAACTGAAGAAAGCGCTCTGAACTTCGCTCTGAACTGTTTTCCGTTGCACAACTTTCTGCCTCTGTGTGTCCTAGTTAACATGAACCAGTTCCCAGCTGTTTCTGCTCTCCTCTCTGTTCCCACCCACAGGCCCTGGACTACTGTCATAGTATGGGCATCATGCACAGAGACGTCAAGCCACACAACGTCATGATCGACCACGAACACAGAAAGGTACTGGCCTATTTCTCAATTTTCCCTCCCTTCTTTCCCTGATTGGCTAATTTGCATGTGGTCACCAAGACCAATTTATGGGCAGAGTATTGCCCCACAGTGTGCGGCTGTTGGGTTTAGTTGGTTCACGAAGCACCCCGGCTCATCTGTGATTGGTCCAATTGTGACATACAATGCATTTAGCCAATCGTTGAGCAAGGCACTTAACCCTAATTCGCTCCAGAGGTGCCATACTACTATGGCTGACCCTATAAAACAACACATTTCACTGCACCTATCCGGTGTGACAATACACCATCTTTTTTCTTTTTTTTACCTTTTCATTCAGTTGGTAGGATAATTCATGTTGCCTCCTGAGGTAAGATGCATTTCAGAGAGAGTCTTTGGTTTATTTTTCTAATATGAAATCATGAATAATCTTTATTTACTAAGGTTTGGTCCCCCATTGTGACTAGAAAGTGTAGAAATCTAATGAATAAATGTATTATTTATCTGATTCTGTATACACAAATATACATTAATGTATTCCACCCACACGCATATCTGCTAAATTTCAGACAAAATCTCCTGAGCGTGTTCGTATGATCTATCTTTATGACTATAAAGTCCTGGCTGTTTGATTCTAGTGAGATGTTTTTAAAGTAAGTGTTGATTGGTTGTTTCTAGCTTCGCCTTATAGATTGGGGTTTGGCAGAGTTCTACCACCCTGCTCAGGAGTACAATGTACGAGTGGCGTCCCGATACTTCAAGGGTCCAGAGCTGCTGGTCGACTACCAGGTCAGGCAGTCCTCTGCTATCTGTTTTTAGAACATTTTGTTCTGATGCCATTCCCTGTTGACTGTGTCCTGATACCATTCCCTGTTGACTGTGTCCTGATGCCATTCCCTGTTGACTGTGTCCGGATGCCATTCCCTGTTGACTGTGTCCGGATGCCATTCCCTGTTGACTGTGTCCGGATGCCATTCCCTGTTGACTGTGTCCGGATGCCATTCCCTGTTGACTGTGTCCGGATGCCATTCCCTGTTGACTGTGTCCGGATGCCATTCCCTGTTGACTGTGTCCGGATGCCATTCCCTGTTGACTGTGTCCCTGTATAGATGTACGACTACAGTTTAGACATGTGGAGCTTGGGATGCATGCTGGCCAGTATGATCTTCAGGAAGGAGCCTTTCTTCCATGGACACGACAACTACGACCAGGTGAGAGCTTAGCCACCCTATCAAATCAACCAAACTAAATATCAATCAATTTCATTGTATTTGTATAGAGTGCTTTTAACTAAAATATTTGTCAGTGTTTTAATAGTAACCTGGCCTTAACCCCCAAAGTGAAGGTAGAATATTACTTTATTGTCCCGTGCGCACACATGTCCAAATGGAAATGTGTGTACTGCTTTATCCTAACCTCTCTGATACACACTTCTAGTAGTGGTCCTAGTGATGTTCAGACAGCAGATGCTGCCCCCCAGTGTTTAATGCATGTCAGTCCCGTTTGCTTTGCAGCTTGTACGGATCGCAAAAGTCCTGGGCACAGAAGACCTTTATGACTACATCGATAAATACAACATCGAGCTAGACCCACGGTTCAACGACATTCTGGGCAGGTAGGTTGATCTCAAATCTCGGAAGTTGTTAGTGTTGCGTCTATCTGTCAGTGTGTTTGAAGGTGTCCGTTTGAGCAAGACTAGGCATAGAATCACACAATGAGTAGTTATGTGGGATGCAAGATGATTTGTAGATCAGCGATTCAGCACATTCCCAACTGCAACACACTCCTCACTGTGTGACCATTTATGCTCTGTCATTCCCGTAAGCGGTGGGAGAGGTTTGAGGAGAGGCTGTGTCCATGTTGTATTGTCGCTGACCATTTAGTCTCTTTTTGTTACCCAGACATTCCCGTAAGCGGTGGGAGAGGTTTGAGGAGAGGCTGTGTCCATGTTGTATTGTCGCTGACCATTTAGTCTCTTTTTGTTACCCAGACATTCCCGTAAGCGGTGGGAGAGGTTTGTGCACAGTGAGAACCAGCACCTGGTGAGCACCGAGGCACTGGACTTCCTGGACAAGCTGCTGCGCTACGACCACCATGCCCGCCTCACAGCCCGGGAGGCCATGGACCAGCCCTACTTCTGTGAGCTGCACCTCATTATCCATCTCTCTCACACACACTCACACCATGGACCAGCCCTACCTCTGTGAGCTGCACCTCATTATCCATCTCTCTCACACACACTCACACCATGGACCAGCCCTACTTCTGTGAGCTGCACCTCATTATCCATCTCTCTCACACACCATGGATCAGACCTACTTCTGTGAGCTGCACCTCATTATCCATCTCTCTCTCACACCATGGATCAGACCTACTTCTGTGAGCTGCACCTCATTATCCATCTCTCTCTCACACCATGGATCAGACCTACTTTTGTGAGCTAGCACAGCAGTCACTCACAGTTTAGCTTTAGCGCTCTGGCCATGGACCACCCCTTCTGTGAGCTTTAACGTTACCTCCCTGTTATCCAGAGTTCACGTATCAGTTTCTCCACAAAGTCGACACTGGACTATATTGGACAGTCATGCATCTCTGCACGCCGTTTGTGTATTCAATGACTGCTATACTTTTGTGCTATGTTTGCTTGTGTGATTGTCATTGAGTTTGTCTCTCTGTCAGACCCCATTGTGAAAGACCAGGCGAGGATGGGCTCTACATCAGGGCTGTCGACTGGTTCTACCCCAGTCAGCTCCTCCAGTATGATGACAGGTAACACACACAGGGTCTGATGATGAGGTGTCTGCAGGGGTCTTTACAGTATGTTGCTCTTCTAAAGAGATGATTCTACAGTTGGCAAAGGAGGATGGTTATTGATAGAAAGTAGTATCAGTTCTTGTGTGATAATTTGCTAATGGAGGAGGTCCCCAGCCACTGCCTCTGATGCTGTTTAAAAAAATATATATTTTCATTTCTCTTCTCTAGGTATCACCTCCATGTCCTCGTCGCAGCCCCTGGCTAATGTGGCAGGCTCTCCTGTGATCTCCTCCCCCAGTGCTCTGGCCACTCAGGTCCCAGCCGCCGCCGGGGCCCAGCCCTGAACGGTGCCCGGGATTGACCCACTGCCTCTGTCTGGCCCGGCCTACCCGGCAACAACCATTTTTATGTTGAGTATAACAAAGAATAAGATATTAGGTTCCCCTTTTTCTTTTTCCATACAATAATTATATATTGACATCCGGGCGCACAACAAGAGGGAGAGAGCTGCGTTCATTCGTGATGACGGTGTCTAGAAATGCAACTACAATGTAGAAAGTAAGCAAAATGGATAATAAAATTTATTTTATATGTCCCTAAAGTACATGTTTGTTTTGTTTTGAGGTTGTTTTCTATAGGTCAGAGGTTGTTGATTTTTCTAGTGTTTTTTTTGTTTTGTTTTTTTAATCAACCGTTAGTGGTCACATCAAATGACTCATGGGCTGCTTGTAACATTTAGTTAAATTCATTTTCTGTTGTAAAAATTTTCGTCATTGAATTTCTCTCAATAGAACGGCACCCCCGGTTTAGTTATTTTCAATGTCATCCGTAATGTTTTTATCATGAGGCAGTTTCGCAATGATTATGCTTGTTATTTAGTTGTGGCTATTTCAGGCTTATTGAACGAACATTTTGTACAAGAGTTACGGTGACACATGACTGTGTTTATAAAATGTATTCAATAAGCCCATGTTGTTTTTACTACACCCAGTGCACAGTTCACTCTCTAGTTTAAGAGACTTCACTGACCCATTTGTTTTGTTGACTTGTGTTTGAAGCCGAGATGGAAAGTAGAGACCATGGAGGAAGTCCAGTGGGCTTGATAAGAGGCTTAAGTTTCTCAATCTGCTTGCTGAGTTGCTTACCTTATGGAAAATGTAGGTAAGGAAAGCACCCAGTTCGAATAATTAATCAAGGAGATACATGTATGTAGATCCATCAATGAGACCAGGAATGGAATCTCTAACTCTGTAGCTAAAGGGGTATACTGAGTTCCAATTCTGAGATTCAATTTGGTTAAATAGATTCAGAACCGGGTGAGTTAGGGCTGTATTAAATCCATATTGCGGAAGTTCAGCGTTAGTGTGATTTTAGAAATTTAAAGGCAATGCTCCCGCGTTAGCGGAGACTGCATTCAGGGTAAATGCTGCATATGTCGGCTCAATCAGAAATTACCTTAATTTATATTGCGAAATCCGTAACGCTTCAGCGATCCAGATTGAATAGAGCCCTTACTGTAAGCAATGGCCTGAAAGGCTGCAGCTGAAACTGAGTTCAGTATCTGTCAGGTAGGACTACGAGTGACCACACCCCCAGGGTTGTGTTCAGAAGGGAGCAAACATTTTGAAACTGGAAGATATTATCTGAACCGGTGCAATATGAACACAGATTTTCGTTTTCCGTTGCCAAAAGATTTGCTTCAGTGGCCCCTACTGAACATTACCCAGGTGGACACATGAGAACCTGTAGATTTGGTCATGTCAAGTGGAAAAGACCCGGCCCTCATGCAATGCTGGCTCCCTAACAGTGGGTTCATTCAACAGCAGTACATCTAATCTATTAGATTGAGTACTGCTGAGGGGGTTTTCCCTGCTGTGAGTGAGTCACAAGGAGGATAGTGTTACAAAGTAAGTCCTCTGGTTCATTTGATACAGACAACCTTTACTGGTTGAGGAGCAGAGCACCCACCTAGATCTCATTGAGTGCTGGGTCCACGGGTAGCTGCGGCTGTGGCCCAAATAGCACCCTAATTACCTAGTGTCCTACATTTGACCAGGACCTATAGGGGGATCAGGTTGGCATTTGGGACACAGCCTGGGAATCCAAACCCAACGTAGTCTGGATTCCCACGCTAGCCCAGAGGCGCCCTACCATCTGGGGAAGGTTAGGAAGGGAAACACGGCCCAGGAACCATGGGGCCTTGGTCCTGCCTGCTGAGGTGGAGGAATGGGGGTGACGTGGAGGGCTGAAATATGTGTGGGCCCCTATACAGACAGGTGAGACTACGTTTTTTGACTTATGTGTTGACCTGAAGGAATGGGCTTTCAAGAGCTCTGTTTATACCAGGTGCTAACTGCTGTCCTCATCTTGTCCATGTTCTGATTGCCCACATTTTGAGTTAAATAACTGATGGATTCCCACTAGATGGCACGGCCAAAGTCAATTTGCCATCGTAAAAATTAATAAACAATGGGCTGGATTTGACTTTGTGGCTGTAGTAACTAGTGACGACACATCTAGAGGCAGCTGGGGACTAATTGATTGGTTGGATGAAAGCATAGTGGGCAGAGCTTTAGTGAAAGGTCAGTGGGAGGAGTTTACAGGATGTCACCTGTGCAACTGGAAGCGAAACAACTCCAGATAACCTTTACTCCACACACAGACTCATACAAAGCTTGCCCTCCATTTGGCAAATCTGACCTTAACTCTATCCTCCTGATTCCTGCTTACAATCAAACAGGAAGTACTAGTGACGCGCTCAACACGAAAGTGGTCCGATGAAGCGGATGCTACGCTACAGGACTGTTTCACTAGCACAGACTGGAATATGTTCTGGGACTCATCTGATGGCATTGAGGAGTTTACCACATCCATCAGTCACCAGCTTAATTAATAAGTGCATCGACGACGTCGTCCCCACAGTGACCGTACGTACATATCCCAACCAGAAGCCATGGATTATAGGCAACATCCGCACTGAGCTATAGGCTAGAGCTGCTGCTTTCAAGGAGCGGGACACCAACCCGGACGCTTATAAGAAATCCTGCTCCCTACCAACCAGGACCTCTATACCAGGCGGTGTCAAAGGAAGGCCCTAAACATTGTCAAAGACTCCAGCTACCCATTTTTTTCTGTCTGCTACCGCACGGCAAGCAGTACCGATGCACCAAGTCTGGAACCAACAGGACCCTGAACAGCTTCTACCCCAAAGCCATAAGAGTGCTAAATAGTTAAGCGGACTGTCTGCATTGACCCTTTTTGGGCTAACTTTTTCACATATGCTGCTGCTACTGTTTACCATCTGTCACTTTATTCCTAGTTAAACGTACAGTACATACAGTGGGGAGAACAAGTATTTGATACACTGCCGATTTTGCAGGTTTTCCTACTTACAAAGCATGTAGAGGTCTGTAATTTTTATCATAGGTACACTTCAACTGTGAGAGACGGAATCTAAAACAAAAATCCAGAAAATCACATTGTATGATTTTTAAGTAATTAATTTGCATTTTATTTCATGACATAAGTTTTTGATACATCAGAAAAGCAGAACTTAATATTTGGTACAGAAACCTTTGTTTGCTATTACAGAGATCATACGTTTCCTGTAGGTCTTGACCAGATTTGCACACACTGCAGCAGGGATTTTGGCCCACTCCTCCATACAGACCTTCTCCAGATCCTTCAGGTTTCGTGGCTGTCGCTGGGCAATACGGACTTTCAGCTCCCTCCAAAGATTTTCTATTGGGTTCAGGTCTGGAGACTGGCTAGGCCACTCCAGGACCTTGAGATGCTTCTTACGGAGGCACTCCTTAGGTGCCCTGGCTGTGTGTTTCGGGTCGTTGTCATGCTGGAAGACCCAGCCACGACCCATCTTCAATGCTCTTACTGAGGGAAGGAGGTTGTTGGCCAAGATCTCGCAATACATGGCCCCATCCATCCTCCCCTTAATACGGTGCAGTCGTCCTGTCCCCTTTGCAGAAAAGCATCCCCAAAGAATGATGTTTCCACCTCCATGCTTCACGGTTGGGATGGTGTTCTTGGGGTTGTACTCATCCTTCTTCCTCCAAACACGGTGAGTGGAGTTTAGACCAAAAAGCTCTATTTTTGTCTCATCAGACCACATGACCTTCTCCCATTCCTCCTCTGGATCATCCAGATGGTCATTGGCAAACTTCAGACGGGCCTGGACATGCACTGGCTTGAGCAGGGGGACCTTGCGTGCGCTGCAGGATATTAATCCATGACGGCATAATGTGTTACTAATGGTTTTCTTTGAGACTGTGGTCCCAGCTCTCTTCAGGTCATTGACCAGGTCCTGCCATGTAGTTATGGGCTGATCCCTCACCTTCCTCATGATCATTGATGCCCCACGAGGTGAGATTTTGCATGGAGCCCCAGACCGAGGGTGATTGACTGTCATCTTGAACTTCTTCCATTTTCTAATAATTGCGCCAACAGTTGTTGCCTTCTCACCAAGCTGCTTGCCTATTGTCCTGTAGCCCATCCCAGCCTTGTGCAGGTCTACAATTGTATCCCTGATGTCCTTACACAGCTCTCTGGTCTTGGCCATTGTGGAGAGGTTGGAGTCTGTTTGATTGAGTGTGTGGACAGGTGTCTTTTATACAGGTAACGAGTTCAAACAGGTGCAGTTAATACAGGTAACGAGTGGAGAACAGGAGGGCTTCTTAAAAGAAAAACTAACAGGTCTGTGAGAGCCGGAATTCTTACTGGTTGGTAGGTGATCAAATACTTATGTCATGCAATAAAATGCAAATTAATTACTTAAAAATCATACAATGTGATTTTCTGGATTTTTGTTTTAGATTCCATCTCTCACAGTTGAAGTGTACCTATGATAAAAATTACAGACCTCTACATGCTTTGTAAGTAGGAAAACCTGCAAAATTGGTAGTGTATCAAATACTTGTTCTCCTCACTGTATCTACATCAATTACCTCATACCCTTGCACATACTCGGTACTTGTACTCTGTGTATCTTATTACGCCTTTTACTTCTATTCTTTCTATTTTCTTTCTCTGCATTGTTGGTAAGGGCCCGTAAGTTAGCATTTCACTGTTAGTCCACAACAGTTTACGAAGCATGTGATTAACAAAAGGCATACTGTACGGTCTTTGGAAAAGGCTTGCAGGGAGGTGGATAGAGTTAAACTTAGGCTGTGACACATAAGGTTGCAAGTTCAAATCCCAATGTGGCTTTTGTTTTCCATATTTAACTAATCACATTTCTATCTTGCGATGCCCTTCCATCTACTTGGCAAAACAGGTATTCCTACTGCTCAGAGATCCAAATATGACTATCTTAACAGTTTCTAGACTATATTTTGTCACCCTGATTCAAAGTTTTTTAATTGATTAATAATATAATAGGCTTTTGGATTGAGTCCATGAAGAATAGTTTTAAATTCACGGCCTGTAGTCATTCATTGCGTCCAGCAGGTGGTAGCATTGCTTCAAGAGGGAGTAATTAAAGTAGCGTCACAAAAACACTGGATGGCTGCCTCATTCACAGTACTCCCACTCAGCTCTACTCATCGTCACACCAGACAGCACCAGGAATGGACAGTGGATGACAAACAGTTTATTTCTATACAGCTGAAGGTGGTTTCTTCAAAAGGCTGACAGAAGAAGGCGACTTCAATGCGGAGAACAGAGACAAGGCTGTGTGTCTGTCTGGTGAGGTGTAAACTAACTACACCTGTACAAGAGTTGACCTGATATCAGAGAAACTGGGCTAGTAACTAGAAAACAACTGATGTGCATTCATTCTGCGTAGGCCTAACCAGCTATGCCGATGGGGGCGGATGGGGTAAAGCAAAGTGCCCTCAACAGGCCACTGTGACCCTAAAATTCAGCAACAGCATTTTACTCCATGTGGGTAGATTCAGCATACAGCTTCCATGTAACAAAAAGCATGGTGCAGAGAGAGAAAGACGGCCACGTTTCAGTACAGGATATGACCATAGAGCCACCCAAGTGTGCTAATCTCACAGTGTTTGTCTCAATCGCTCCGGGGTGAAGTGTCCCTTAGGTACAGATCTAGGATCAGCTTACCCTCCACCAATCCTAACCTTAACCATTAGTGGGGAAAATGCTAAACTGACCCAAGATCAGCGTCTAGGGGCATCTTCACCCTACTTCGTCCCATACACCCATTTGCCACGTGAGCCAGTGTAAGTGAATAGTCCTCCTACCTATTACATTTACATTTAGCAGACGCTCTTATCCAGAGCCTATCCTAACATCAATCACAAAGTGGAGGTACAGTACAAATAAACCTGTCGGTTATCATCCAAGTGCACCCCACCCGTTCTCATCTGCAAGACCACCGAATATTAAAGCGAGAAAGTGGCATGACAAAAATATTACAGTAAACACATTTTCAGGGCATTGAAACAAGGGTCCTTGCTATCCGGGATCCTTGGGAAGACCAATTGACGTCACCCCATAGAGCTCGCCAGGTTGTAGAGTTACCTCTGGTTCGTTCAGCCATTCCTATGGGGAAAATTAATGGAGAAAGAATAGGGTTTTGGGATGAATGCCAAAAATAAGGTCAGAGGTTAAAACCAGGCTTAAGAGATTATGTTTTGTTCTATCAGTTAACATGACCTGTATAGATGAAGCCTTTGTGCTTTTTTTGATTACATAAATGCTTCAAAATTCACAAAAAGTGACATTAGCTGATTAAGATTATCTCATAGGAGATCTTATACTTTGTGTTCTAAGCCTGTGTTTACCATAGACCTTATTTTCGGCGTTTATCCAAAAACCCAACAAAATGCCATTCATTTCCCCATAGGCTTTGTCCAACGAACCATGGCAGAGTTAATGGCTACAAAAAGACGCCATTACTATTTCTCTCTATTGAAATGTAAAATGGTAGGCAGTATGGGTTAGGTTAGGGACGTCCCAAGGATTCTGGATAGCATTAACCTTGGAACAAGGAGTGAACAGAAAACGTCCCAGTCCCCCTACTGAAGGCAGGGAGAGAAAGGGTAACTAGGCACAAACATTTTTCCCCCCATGATTCACATTGTTTTCATATTCATACAGCTAAAGCTGGCTCTCTTTCAGACAATGGTTTGAGGCATTACCACCGTTTGGTAGCAAGGGGGCGTTGGAGGTACAATGACAAAGTCAACTGCAAGTCAAATCATTTGCAGCGAGGCACAAACCCATGGTGATGACGGCTATCAATGTGGCGAGTGTCAACGTCCTGTGCCACATCCACCATCCATTCCAAGCTCTTGGATAAAAAGTCTGATTCAAGGAGGGCCCCCTCAGTAAGAGCTGTCTTTAGGCACCAGGGAGACTCATCACACCCTTCCCTTGGTGGAGCTGCTTAGCTCAGTTCATGATTTATAATCTCATAGTTCAGTCACAAAGTGCATCGGCTGTGGACTCGTCCGTCGTCGTTATCCATTCGGGTCAGATCTATCAGGTGGCAGGCAGTTGATTGGCAGAGGGTGGAAATAGGGGTCACATGATGCAGCACTTGTTTTTGAAGATGTGTGGGTCTTTGTAGCGCAGTCTCTGTTTGGGGCGGTACTTCTCCAGGTAGGTCAGCTGCTTGCTGTTGATGGCCCCTCTGCGCTTCCTAGAAAGAAATACACATTTATATAAGGAATTGGCAACTTCTTCTCATTCTGAGAAATAAGCATCCTCTTATCCAGGTAAGCCACTTGAGGGAGGGAGGGGTGGGGGATACTCACTGTCTGATGAACTGGATGGCATCCTCATACTTCATCCCACTCTCGATCAGTGCCAGCGCCACCAGCACCGGGGCTCTGCCAAGACAGAACAAGCACAGCAGTCCCAGTCAAACTACTACTAGCTACATTACCTGCACTAACTGATATAGAAAGATGTCTCTCTTTCTTTGATTACTTTCCAGATGGGACGCAAAGGGTCCCTAAGCATAGCCTTGGGAAGTAGGGGGTGCTGAGGGTGGGACATAGAAAGACAACTCCATGTTTGAAACAATCCCTATGTGCCTGTAGTTGGCTGTGTGTGGGTACACTGTCCCATGCACAACGTTCTCAAGCAGCACAATCCTTGCAAGGCATGGACAGAGACGTGTGCTTTCAGCCAGACAAGCTTCCACTTCCAGTAACCGGTTTAATCCACAAAAGCTTTAGTGCAACACTGCTTCCTAATAGGGCCAAAGGAAGGGGGCTCGTTCAGCCATAAACTGAGTTTTCTGGTCTTTTTAATGACGAGGGAGGTTAGAGATGTCTATGTTGCCACAAAAACATGGCAGTTAGCATAACTAGGGCAGACTATTCTGTGAACGTTTCAAAACATATCAATCTGCGGCCATCAAGGTTTTTACTGTTAGACACACAAATCCAAAACACTTTACCTAAACTGAAGCCTGCAACCCCCTTTTAGTGAGCCTCCCCTAATAGAAAAAGGGTACAAGTGCTGAAAGAGTGTTTCCCATCTGAAACAAATGAACATTTAAAAAAAGTCGGTCCAAGAAAACATTGGCACCCTTTCAAAAGCTGAGGCTAGCTCCTTGGGGAGGAGAAGACGTGCGTCAGAGACGGGGTTTCACCAGGGGCCGGGGGCCCCTCCCCCCTACGTCACTGTGTTTTATGACTTTACCCCCACTACATTCTGTTGGGCTGTTTGTGTGTGTGTGTGTGTCTCCTACAGTATACACTTCAAGCAGCTACACTGTGTGTGTGTGTGTACGTGCGCACCACACACTCCAAGAAGAAGAATAGCAGCAGCCACACAGTGTGTATGTGTTTTACAGAAAGACTGATCAGTATAATACTGTCGTATTGTTCAAAAACGTGTCCCATTTGGGAGGGCCAATAACTGTCCCAGTTGGGAGGGCCAATAACTGTCCCAGTTGGGAGGGCCAATAACTGTCCCAGTTGGGAGGGCCAATAGCTGTCCCAGTTGGGAGGGCCAATAGCTGTCCCAGTTGGGCGGTTGCTAGCTACAACAGGTCACTTTCTCCCAGCTTCAGAGAGAAGGGCGGGAAAGTTAGCCTATCCCTGCTGCAGACACTGAGGGGTGGATCCAGGGTCATCTCTAGTTATAATTCGCTCAGAGCTGGGCATCTGGGCTGCTGGGCTGGGGCCTGATGAACACTTTAAGGAACGGCATGGAACAGCAGATTCAATTATAGGGTATTAGCCCTCTCTCCACTCAGCTCCTCTCCAACTGGGGCTGGGCCTGATCCCAGCTAAAAGGTAATGGAAAGAACCCAGCGTATGCATGTTATAGAGGGAACCGCAAAATAAAATGCCTCCGAAAGCCTTCTTCCTTTTTAGTCTTCAGACTCCCCCGGTGCCTCTAATACTGTGGGATTACTGCCTTACTGCGGCACCAAGGGGACGGTTGGTGTTGACTTTGGCCCAGAGCTAGCTAGCCCTCAGAGAGAGGGAGGGGTGGGGTCTGGGTCTACAGACATGGGTCTAGAGAGGGGGTTGAATTTGATGAGGTGGACACCACTGTTAGCCAGTTCCCAGATCTGTTTGTGATTTCTTGTCCACTCCTTTGGTCATGTCACGCCAGCACAAACAGATCTGGGACCAGGCTACCTCACCGTGGCTGTGTAGTGGGAGGGTGGGTAAAACTCACTCTGAAGCTTTGAGCTAGAAGGATACTCGGTAAAGGGATGAACAAAGGGTGTGACAAAGGGTGTGTCCCAAATGGCACTATATAGTGTACAGGGAATAGGGTGCCATTTGGGATGCAACCAAAGAGGTGCCTATCCTTGAACCTGGAGAGGTGTCGGCAATGGAGGCTCTTCAGAGGAGGAAGGGGAGGACCTTCCTACTCAGTGATTTTTTAATGTTTTTTGGTGAAACATCCTTTTTAGATAAAACTATACTAAATATATTCACATCACCAAATAACTCATTAAAACACACTGTTTTGCAATAAAGGTCTACAGTAGCATCAACAGCACTCTCTGGGGTAGCACTATGGTGTAAGCCGAAGGACAGCTATTTTCCGTCCTCCTCTGGGTACATAGACTTCAATACAAACCTAGGAGGCTCATGGTTCTCACCCCCTTCCACAGAAATTATGACGACTTCTGGAGGACGTCCTCCAACCGATCAGAGCTCTTGCAGCATGAACTGACATGTTGTCCACCCAATCAAAGGATCAGAGAATTAATCTAGTACTGAAAGCATAAGCTATAGCTAGCTAGCACTGCAGTGCATAAAAGAGAGAGAAAGACGATAGTTGAACAGTTTTGAACAAATGAATTTCTTCAAAAATTAAGAAGAAGCAGAGAGAAAGAGAGCTAGCTATATTTCGTTGTATTTTTGTCACTTACTCTTACTTGCAGCTAGCTAATTTAGCCTAATCAAATATCAAGCTCAAACAGAGGAATGCTAATTATGTTAGCTAGCTGGCTAAGACTATCCAACACTGGAACTCTTCCAAGTCAAGGTAAGCTTTCGGTTGTATTAATTTATTGCCACAGGGGCCCACCGGTGTAACTGCTAAACTGCTTGCTGTACACTGTACTGCATGATTGTAGCGGGTTTACTAACAAGTTATTTCTACTAGCTATGTTGGCTATGACGTTAGCTAATATGGTGACAACGATGTGTGTAGTGGTTATGGTATGAAGGCTAGGTTGGAAAGGTTTTTTCGCCTGGTCACAGACAGCTGTTGTGTTGTGCACTGAAGTCCACAACTGAAGGGAAAAGGTGAGAGGAGGAGAGCGCGTAGATGCGAGAAGGAATTATACAACGAGCAAAGTGATGATGCTGTTCGTATGTGGCTGCTATGAAAGTGAACTGTGTGTGCAGGTGATCAGGGTGTATTCATTCCGCTGATTATATTGAAAAACCTTTCTTAAAACGGAAGCAAACAGAACGAAATGGGGATAAACCTACCTGAATTTGTCCAATAGAAACTCTTGTTTGCAACTGTTTGGACTAATGATTACAGCCTAGTTCAGCTAGATGCAGGCAAGAGTGTGCAAGGCGGTATTGAATGTGTCGGTCACCTTGATTACTCCAATTTGTCTCTCGACCTGTGCACCTACGTTATAAACTTTCATTCATAGGCTAGGTTGTAGCAACCTCATAATGGGTATAGGAAAATTTTTAGTATCATGTAGTAGCCTAAACCTATCGATATTACATTGAGCTGGATGAATGGAATATGAATGACAGTCATCCAATATGCTGTAATAAAAATAAGGCCCATATTATTATTTTTTTATCTTCCTCCCTAATCTTAAACAGCACCGACTGCCACTGGGTATCGGGTACAGTGAGAATGAGCCCCCCTTAACCCAGGTTTAACCAACTGACTGTCAGATTAACTTGGTAAACACTGTGCAAAGTTCAGTCTTTGCAGTGACAGTCAACACAACCTCTTTGGATCCTGTTCCCCGTGATACCTTGATCAACAATGCCCCCTTGATCTGATTATAGGCAATGACAGGCATGATGACTCAAACACTGTTGTCCATTCACATCAAATTAAATGGACTACTTCATTTTTCACCGACTGTCTCCCCTATATGTCCCAGGTGTAAAGGTACAGTCTGGGATTAGTGAATCTGTTCAATGGTCATTTTCGGATGTAAGTAAACAAAGTATCCCTTACATGCCCAGTCCAGCCACACAGTGCACAGTAATCCGAGTATCCAACTGGACCCCTACTGAGTATCCTTCTGGACCCCTACAGAGTATCCAGCTGGACCCCTACAGAGTATCCAGCTGGACCCCTACAGAGTATTCTACTGGTCCCCTAAAGAGTATCCTTCTGGTCGCCTACAAAGTATCCTACTGGTACCCTACAGGATATCCTACTGGTTCCCTACAAAGTATGCTACTAGTCCCCTACAGAGTATCTGTAATATTAATATGCCTTTTTTTATCCAAAGCGACTTACAGTCATGCGTGCATACATTTTACGTATGGTCGGTCCCGGGAATCGAACCCACTATCCTGGCGTTGCAAGCACCATGCTCTACCAACTGAGCTGGTCCCCTCACCTGCCCAGTCCAGCCACACAGTGCACGGCCACGCAGCAGCCCGGATCTTCCAGGAAACGAGACCTTAGCAGACTCAGCCAGTCCTCCACCACCTTCGAGGGAGGGGGCGCACCATCGTCAAACTGCCAGTCCTGGGGAGAGACGGAGAAAGAGTGTTAGACTGAGGCCTTAGGTTTCAACAACGCATGATACTCCCGGGAACTAGTATGGTTTGGAATCTTATACATATTGTTTTGTAATGTTGTGTTGACTGTACTGTAAGTGTTCTTTGTTGTAATTTTTGAAACTTCACATACGTATAAAGTCGTGTGAAATTAAATGACAGACGACCACAGTGGTGGAAACATTGGTTTGTATGCCACTGCAACGCCAAGCACAGCACACCTATCAATAAACAGAAGGAGCAGGCATCCTTTCATCTTTTGATTCAACACAGGGTAGGGTGGCCTCATTTTGAGGTTGTGTGAGTGAGCCATAGCCCCTCTATAGATATCTATATGTTAGAGCCAGTTCACCCTATCAGCAGCCTCCAGTCTAAGTCACACATGGTTTATGGCACAGATTTGATTTAGCTGCCTGGGGACACAGGGGTACAATACAGATGCAGATACACAGCCAGGCACGTACATATGTACAAACACACACACACAGACACACGACGCAGGAGTCAGGAGGGTAGTGACGAGATAGGTGAGTGCCAGTCAGTCAGTGATTAGAGGCTTACTCACAGCAGCCCAGTGATGAGCCATGAATACTGATCAGCCATAGTGGTATGGACCCAGGGCCTGTTGATCTCCAGTCACACACTATCTCCAGGGAGGAAGGGACAAAACTGGCTGTCTGGGGAGCTTTTATAATGCACCACTGGCTCATACCTCTTAACAATAGTCCCACGTAGCTACAACAAATACACAATGCAACCACACACAGAGACACTTGCAGGCTAGAATTACACACACACAGAGCCATGTACAAGAACAAACGGGAATTAGAACAAAACAGTACACACACAAACACAATTTGGCTTCAGCAGGTATTTGTCGTTTACAGTAAACAGTGTGGAATTACCACAGTAACACCTTCTGAGAGAGGAGGGAGAGACAGATAGCCTCATCACACCACTGGACTCAGGAAAGCCCACAAATACATGCACACAGATGGACGCACGCACAAACTCAATCAGCCACTACCACAACAGGCTATTCATTTGCCTGGGCTGTGTCTTATACTGTTTTCCTGGGGTCTTAGCATAAGCTCCTGAAGGTTAAATATTTGCAGTGTAGTACATGTTGTAAGCTGCTGCATGATGTTGGCTGAGGTAATGTGGGCTATGTCAACAGGGCGGGAACAACAGCAGCACTGGCCTACTTCGGGAACGAGGTATGGGCGCGCGGTTCCGTTCAATGTGACCTCTGAATGCTTTTTAGAATGTCAAGATGACCTGCAACAATACCATGCCCTCAACACACACACACAATACATCACTGTTCACTCATTAGGTATACCACTATGAGGTTCTAGCTTTGAAAGCCTGTAGCCAAAGCAACTCACTGCATCAGAGCGACAGTGGAGAGGAGACACCGGATAAACAAATCACTACAGATTTCCAATCAATTCCTAGTTAACGGTGATATCCCCATCCAGTTGACAAACATCCCCCATTTTACATTACAAAAAGTTATTCAACAGTTGAAGCAGCCTTTAATAATAACAGCCATCCTCCCAGGGCTATGATAACAGAGTACAGCTCTATCCGTCTGTCTGGTCCTATAGCTTCATTGTTGTTGATATTTTGTGCCACTGGATAGCAGGGTTGGGGTCAATTCCAATTTCATTCCAGTAAATTCAGGAAGTACACTGAAATTCCAATTCTAATTATCCTAGCTTTTCAATTAGGAAAATGTGGAATTGGGTTTCTGACTCCAACCCTGCTAGACAGCTGATGGTTTGATCGAGTACAAGCCCTTTAACTAGATCTCTCCAGATTTCCCCTATATCACTAAGGAAACAGAGGAAGGGGAGAGGAGAGGTAGGCCACGCCCTCCCAGGCACTCACTTCTGTTTTTCAGGACTCTGGAGAGCTAGTACCAATTGCCATGATCCTCAATGTTTTCCAGCGCTCTGGCAGAAAGCTAAGTTTACAGCAGTCCATGGTCTTGTGCTTACATAACAGCATACCTTGTATATCTCTCCTTTCATAACCACACTATTCACTGAGAGAAAGAGAGTGAGAAAAATAAGAGTGAAAGAGCGAGTGAAAGAGAGAGAAAATAGAAAAAGAAAGGAACACATTTAATGGAGGAGGCCACGCAGGGTAACCAGGCTCTGCAGCTGCCATGGCAACAAAGGAACGTTGATGTACTGGTAATCAGAAAAACGTGTCTTCAAGTTCAGTTACAGATACTGGTGTGTGTGTGTGTGTGTGTGTTTGTTTAGGGGTGACCCAGATAAGTCTTTGAAAGGGTGTTGGCTGCTTTCAGGTTGTTGGGTGTATATCAGTATTTGTGTGTGTGCGCGTGTGTGTTTACGAGCATATAAGAACCAGGCATGCTCTTCCAGGAATTGGCCCCCAGCCCCATTGCCCTCCTCTGAACACAGAACAGTCTGTTTGATAACACTCTGCCCCCTCCTTCCTGCCCTGGTCATGTCCTTAGTGGAAATAGTCAGTGGAGTCAAACAAACTTAACCAAAGAATGACGAAAATCACGAAATACAAAAGGAAAATGTGGCAGCACCCATGATTCAGCACTGCTAAATGGACAGCGTCTTAGCACAGGTAGGCATAGACAGGTTGGTTGTTTAGCAACAAAACCGACGTGTGTGCAACTATGGGGCAAACCAGACAGGGTTGGCTTAGACTGCTGACAACATGTAAACTATATTTCTTTTAGAATGTTTATTGAAAACATAAATACATTTGCACAATGAGCACTTGTTGTCTCTCACATACATCGTTAGAGTTCTTGGTTAGCTAGCAGATTTCTGCCATATTAGCATTGACATCAGTCAAAACACCTCAAAACAAGACATGGCATCAAGAACAAGATAAAACTAGCTGAAACGAGCCACCAACAATTCCCCACATGGCAGTTTCTTGTCATTGTTGCTAGCTATCTGGTAATCCAGAACCACAACAACACACGGACTTCTGCCCCAATGAAGCGGCGCATCATTTTCGTGACGTTGTCAGCTAACCCGTCTATAGTGGAGCTCTGTGGCGTGGCGCTGAATGGAAAGCGCCTTCGTCTAGTAGCCAGCTACAGTGAGGGAAAAAAGTATTTGATCCCCTGCTGATTTTGTACGTTTGCCCACTGACAAAGAAATGATCAGTCTATAATTTTAATGGTAGGTTTATTTGAACAGTGAGAGACAAAAAAATCCAGAAAAACGCATGTCAAAAATGTTATGAATTGATTTGCATTTTAATGAGGGAAATAAGTATTTTACCTCCTCAATCAGAAAGATTTCTGGCTCCCAGGTGTCTTTTATACAGGTAACGAGCTGAGATTAGCAGCACACTCTTAAAGGGAGTGCTCCTAATCTCAGCTTGTTACCTGTATAAAAGACACCTGTCCACAGAAGCAATCAATCAATCAGATTCCAAACTCTCCACCATGGCCAAGACCAAAGAGCTCTCCAAGGATGTCAGGGACAAGATTGTAGACCTACACAAGGTTGGAATGGGCTACAAGACCATCGCCAAGCAGCTTGGTGAGAAGGTGACAACAGTTGGTGCGATTATTCGCAAATGGAAGAAACACAAAATAACTGTCAATCTCCCTCGGCCTGGGGCTCCATGCAAGATCTCACCTCGTGGAGTTGCAATGATCATGAGAACGGTGAGGAATCAGCCCAGAACTACACGGGAGGATCTTGTCAGTGATCTGAGCTGGGACCATAGTCACCAAGAAAACAATTGGTAACACACTACGCCGTGAAGGACTGAAATCCTGCAGCGCCTGCAAGGTCCCCCTGCTCAAGAAAGCACATACAGTGGGAGAACAAGTATTTGATACACTGCCGATTTTGCAGGTTTTCCTACTTAAAGCATGTAGAGGTCTGTAATTTTTATCATAGGTACACTTCAACTGTGAGAGACGGAATCTAAAACAAAAATCCAGAAAATCACATTGTATGATTTTTAAGTAATTCATTTGTATTTTATTGCATGACATAAGTATTTGATCACCTACCAACCAGTAAGAATTCCGGCTCTCACAGACCTGTTAGTTTTTCTTTAAGAAGCCCTCCTGTTCTCCACTCATTACCTGTATTAACTGTACCTGTTTTAACTCATTACCTGTATAAAAGACACCTGTCCACACACTCAATCAAACAGACTCCAACCTCTCCACAATGGCCAAGACCAGAGAGCTGTCTAAGGACATCAGGGATAAAATTGTAGACCTGCACAAGGCTGGGATGGGCTACAGGACAATAGGCAAGCAGCTTGGTGAGAAGGCAACAACTGTTGGCGCAATTATTAGAAAATGGAAGAAGTTTAAGATGACGGTCAATCACCCTCGGTCTGGGGCTCCATGCAAGATCTCACCTCATGGGGCATCAATGATCATGAGGAAGGTGAGGGATCAGCCCAGAACTACACGGCAGGACCTGTTCAATGACCTGAAGAGAGCTGGGACCACAGTCTCAAAGAAAACCATTAGTAACACACTACGCCGTCATGGATTAAAATCCTGCAGCGCACGCAAGGTCCCCTTGCTCAAGCCAGCGCATGTCCAGGCCCGTCTGAAGTTTGCCAATGACCATCTGGATGATCCAGAGGAGGAATGGGAGAAGGTTATGTGGTCTGATGAGACAAAAATAGAGCTTTTTGGTCTAAACTCCACTCGCCGTGTTTGGAGGAAGAAGAAGGATGAGTACAACCCAAAGAACACCATCCCAACCGTGAAGCATGGAGGTGGAAACATCATTCTTTGGGGATGCTTTTCTGCAAAGGGGACAGGACGACTGCACCGTATTGAGGGGAGGATGGATGGGGCCATGTATCGCGAGATCTTGGCCAACAACCTCCTTCCCTCAGTAAGAGCATTGAAGATGGGTCGTGGCTGGGTCTTCCAGCATGACAACGACCCGAAACACACAGCCAGGGCAACTAAGGAGTGGCTCCGTAAGAAGCATCTCAAGGTCCTGGAGTGGCCTAGCCAGTCTCCAGACCTGAACCCGATAGAAAATCTTTGGAGGGAGCTGAAAGTCCGTATTGCCCAGCGACAGCCCCGAAACCTGAAGGATCTGGAGAAGGTCTGTATGGAGGAGTGGGCCAAAATCCCTGCTGCAGTGTGTGCAAACCTGGTCAAGACCTACAGGAAACGTATGATCTCTGTAATTGCAAACAAAGGTTTCTGTACCAAATATTAAGTTCTGCTTTTATGATGTATCAAATACTTACAGTGGGGGAAAAAAGTATTTAGTCAGCCACCAATTGTGCAAGTTCTCCCACTTAAAAAGATGAGAGAGGCCTGTAATTTTCATCATAGGTACACGTCAACTATGACAGACAAAATGAAAGAAGAAAAAAAATCCAGAAAATCACATTGTAGGATTTTTTGTGAATTTATTTGCAAATTATGGTGGAAAATAAGTATTTGGTCAATAACAAAAGTTTCTCAATACTTTGTTATATACCCTTTGTTGGCAATGACACAGGTCAAACGTTTTCTGTAAGTCTTCACAAGGTTTTCACACACTGTTGCTGGTATTTTGGCCCATTCCTCCATGCAGATCTCCTCTAGAGCAGTGATGTTTTGGGGCTGTCGCTGGGCAACACAGACTTTCAATACCCTCCAAAGATGTTCTATGGGGTTGAGATCTGTAGACTGGCTAGGCCACTCCAGGACCTTGAAATGCTTCTTACGAAGCCACTCCTTCGTTGGCCGGGCGGTGTGTTTGGGATCATTGTCATGCTGAAAGACCCAGCCACGTTTCATCTTCAATGCCCTTGCTGATGGAAGGAGGTTTTCACTCAAAATCTCACAATACATGACCCCATTCATTCTTTCCTTTACACGGATCAGTCGCCCTGGTCCCTTTGCAGAAAAACAGCCCCAAAGCATGATGTTTCCACCCCCATGCTTCACAGTAGGTATGGTGTTCTTTGGATGCAACTCAGCATTCTTTGTCCTCCAAACACGACGAGTTGAGCTTTTACCAAAAAGTTATATTTTGGTTTCATCTGACCATATGACATTCTCCCAATCCTCTTCTGGATCATCCAAATGCACTCTAGCAAACTTCAGATGGGCCTGGACATGTACTGGCTTAAGCAGGGGGACACGTCTGGCACTGCAGGATTTGAGTCCCTGGCGGTGTAGTGTGTTACTGATGGTAGGCTTTGTTACTTTGGTCCCAGCTCTCTGCAGGTCATTCACTAGGTCCCCCCGTGTGATTCTGGGATTTTTGCTCACCGTTCTTGTGATCATTATGACCCCACGGGGTGAGATCTTGCGTGGAGCCCCAGATCGAGGGAGATTATCAGTGGTCTTGTATGTCTTCCATTTCCTAATAATTGCTCCCACAGTTGATTTCTTCAAACCAAGCTGCTTACCTATTGCAGATTCAGTCTTCCCAGCCTGGTGCAGGTCTACAATTTTGTTTCTGGTGTCCTTTGACAGCTCTTTGATCTTGGCCATATTGGAGTTTGGAGTGTGACTGTTTGAGGTTGTGGACAGGTGTCTTTTATACTGAGAACAAGTTCAAACAGGTGCCATTAATACAGGTAACGAGTGGAGGACAGAGGAGCCTCTTAAAGAAGAAGTTACAGGTCTGTGAGAGCCAGAAATCTTGCTTGTTTGTAGGTGACCAAATACTTATTTTCCACCATAATTTGCAAATAAATTCATAAAAAATCCTACAATGTGATTTTCTGGATTTTTTTCTCTCAATTTGGCTGTCATAGTTGATGTGTACCTATGATGAAAATTACAGGCCTCTCTCATCTTTTTAAGTGGGAGGACTTGCACAATTGGTGGCTGACTAAATACTTTTTTCCCCACTGTATGTCATGCAATAAAATGCAAATTAATTACTTAAAAATCATACAATGTGATTTTCTGGATTTTTGTTTTAGATTCTGTCTCTCACAGTTGAAGTGTACCTATGATAAAAATGACAGACCTCTACATGCTTCGTCAGTAGGAAAACATGCAAAATCGGCAGTGTATCAAATACTTGTTCTCCCCACTGTATACAGGTTCGTCTGAAGTTTGCCAATGAACATCTGAATGATTCAGAGGAGAACTGGGTGAAAGTGTTGTGGTCAGATGAGACCAAAATCGAGCTCTTTGGCATCAACTCAACTCGCCGTGTTTGGAGGAGGAGGAATGCTGCCTATGACCCCAAGAACACCATCCCCACCGTCAAACATGGAGGTGGAAACATTATGCTTTGGGGGTGTTTTTCTGCTAAGGGGACAGGACAACTTCACCGCATCAAAGGGACGATGGACGGGGCCATGTACTGTCAAATCTTGGGTGAGAACCTCCTTCCCTCAGCCAGGGCATTGAAAATGGGTCGTGGATGGGTATTCCAGCATGACAATGACCCAAAACACACGGCCAAGGCAACAAAGGAGTGGCTCAAGAAGAAGCACATTAAGGTCCTGGAGTGGCCTAGCCAGTCTCCAGACCTTAATCCCATAGAACATCTGTGGAGGGAGCTGAAGGTTCGAGTTGCCAAACGTCAGCCTCGAAACCTTAATGACTTGGAGAAGATCTGCAAAGAGGAGTGGAACAAAATCCCTCCTGAGATGTGTGCAAACCTGGTGGCCAACTACAAGAAACATCTGACCTCTGTGATTGCCAACAAGGGTTTTGCCACCAAGTACTAAGTCATGTTTTGCAGAGGGGTCAAATACTTATTTCCCTCATTAAAATGGAAATCAATTCATAACATTTTTGATGTGTTTTTCTGGATTTTTTTTGTTGTTATTCTGCCGCTCACTGTTGAAATAAACCTACCATTAAAATTATGGACTGATCATGTCTTTGTCAGTGGGCAAACGTACAAAAATCAGCAGGGGATCAAATATTTTTTTCCCCTCACTGTATAAAAGTATTCCTTTTGTGGGCAGTTACACATTTTTTGGGGCACAGATAGGTAGCCTACAATGTGTATATGAAAATCATAACTGGCACGCAGATCTTTAGAAATGGTAAATTGGCACTCCACATGAAAAAAAGCCATCCTTGTGGAACCGCTCATACACTGTCTCCTGCGCTTCCCACCAACAGTGTCTCGTTGCGCTGCAATCAGAGATGAATCCCAGCTAATTTTTGCATTTGCCTGTCTGCATTATTCGCCAGGGAAGGGAAATATTCTGCGAATATTGAAACATTGTTGAGTTTAAATGCTGACATCAAATTCAAAACAATCGCCGCTCTGCCTAAACAGCTGACCGGCAAAGCAAATGGCACAGTCTCTGCTCCCTGCCTTCTAAAAGTGACAGAAAAGGTGCGCAGGCTGGCAGCTGCTCTCTGAGCGATGCTCCGCATGGTCTTAAAGCCAGCCATTTAATACTATGAACAGCTGTAGGATTTTAAAATCGGGATTGGAATGATTTCAGTCCCGCCAAAAAATGTGCCTACTTAAAATTTGGGGTCTTGAGCTAGGGTATGGCAACTACCATACCCTATCATAAAAACAAAGAGAGTCGCACACTCCATATGTATAAACTCCCAGTAATTTATTGGGTAAAACACCAACATTTCAGCATCACTGTGTCTTCTTCAGGGTAATGTCATGAATGCTTGAACCAGGTTATGTAGACAAACAATTAGTGCAACCAATGCCAATGCCAAACCATACCCAACTGACACCCCTGGAATCAGTACTGGAAGTCCTGTCCACGACCGAAACACTCCGCTCTACCCTGCTCTTCTCTTCACAGTGTGTGTGTGTGTGTGTGTGTGTGTGTACACTTCGCGATGAAGTGTGAGGGACGTGACACTCTGGTCTGTACTCACCACCACGGTGATGCCGTCCTTCTCCAACGGAGCCTTGTCATAGGTCACCTCACACACTCTCACCACCGTCGTGGCTCCGTACTTCTTAAGGTCCTACAGGGGGAGGAATGAGGGAAGGAGTTTGATTGTGTGTGTGTGTCAACGACGACGTGTATAAAAATATACCCTATACACGTGCATGCACCCATGCTTATATGGTAGTACAACAGCCTGATTTAGTTATTTTAAGGGTTCTGTCTGTCTGTGACTGTCTGTCTGTCGGTTTGTCTGTCTGCCTGCCTGTCCGTGATTTTGTGGCACTCTTTGAGAGAGGGCACGTGGCCCACATGTGGTTCTGAGAAGGGCAGCCGTAGCTCTGCTGTTGTCTGACGCGCGGCACGCTCCTCTCACTGCCTGTGCCACGCAACCGACGTGGCAACGGGACTCATCGCCATGGAAACGGAGGCCTTGTGGAATAGGGAGCAGCCAGCGCACTGTTGTCATCATCAGACCCTCTCTATAGTCTGTGCTCTTTTCTCAGTGTCATAGAAACACCTTTCTTAAGATGGGGCCTTGGAGCAGTGTCGAGAAAATGTGTTAGTGTAACCAAAGACAAGGAGAGAGAGATAGAAAGACAAGGAGAGAGACAAGGAGGGAGAGAGGAAAAAGAGGGAGGATGAGAGGGAAAGAGAAATCGGAGAAAAGAACGCGAGAGAGAGAGGGATGAATAGAGAGAATCACGAGAAAGAAAATATTAACAAGTCTAAACGAGCGGGGATAGAGCGGTCCTCACCTCGATGAAGCTGTTGAGGGTGGAGTTGGTGGGGTTGTGCGTGATGAGCAGCCGCATGTTCTTGTAGCACACCTCGGCCGGCGCCGGACGGTTCATACGGGCCATGTTGACAACCCTTACCCAGCTGGGGGGGTGAACGCAACACTGACAGGGACGCAGGGGGAACACAAACTGGTCGTCCACAGTCGCCACGGTCGCTGGTGGGCTAAACTCCTCCGAAAATTGGCCTTTAACCCTGCAGACGTTCTCAGTCCTGTTCCTCCTTTAAGAAGACAAAAAAGACAAGTCTGTCCTCGTGTTGGTCGATCCTTGGGGAAGTCACTGTGGTTGGTTTAGATGAGGTCTTGGGGCTTTCACTGAAGAGTAGTGGAATAGTTAGTCCAATCACCCCATTAGGGTTCCTGAGAGAGGGCCTTAGGGTGACAGACCTAGGGGGTAGAGAGTCCTGGGAGGCAGGGAGCCCTCGACGCGTTGGTACCCAGGGATCAGGGCAGGGTATTAGGCAGACAAGGCAGCGCAGTGGGCATCCTCCCCTGGATCAGCCTATGCTCTGGGATGTTGAGCGTGGCAGTAGTCTCCAGTCCTCTGCAAGAACGCCATCAAAAGCACAGTGCCAAGGGTGTAAAACTGTGTGGAGCCAAAAGGGGAGAGAAGGGGGGGACAAAGAAAGACAGAAGGGAGAGTTAACCCAGAGCAGGATACATCTGAGAAACAAACATGAAACACTGGCTGCATCCTCATGAAGGGCTGACTGGGGAACAGATTACACAATGATGTTTCCCTCTCTTTCTCACTCTCCCCCCGCTCTTGTCTCTCTCCATTTCTCCCCTCAAAACATGACTGGCACTATGTAAACAGTGTCGGCTCCAAGCATAAGCGACATAAGCGGTCGATTAGGGTCCCCGGCCGCTAGTGGGCCCCCGAACACCAAAAGAGTGAAAAAATATTTAGATAGATATATACTATATGGACAAAAATATGTGAACACCCCTTCAAATTAGTGGATTCGGCTATTTCAGCCACACCAGTTGCCGACAGGTGTATAAAATCGAACACACCGCCATGCAATCTCCATAGACAAACATTGGCAGTAGAATGACCCGTACTGATGAACTCAGTGACTTTCCATGTTGGCACCATCATAGGATGCCACCTTTTCAACAAGTCAGTTCGTCAAATTTCTGCCCTGCAACAAAGAGGGGACCAACTCCACATGATTTTGGAATGAGATGTTCGGAGATCATTGACAAGATCCTCCCGTGTAGTTCTGGGCTGATTCCTCACCGTTCTCATGAACATTGCAACTCCACGAGGTGAGATCTTGCATGGAGCCCCAGGCCGAGGGAGATTGACAGTTCTTTTGTTTCTTCCATTTGCGAATAATCGCACCAACTGTTGTCACCTTCTCACCAAGCTGCTTGGCGATGGTCTTGTAGCCCATTCCAGCCTTGTGTAGGTCTACAATCTTGTCGCTGACATCCTTGGAGAGCTCTTTGGTCTTGGCCATGGTGGAGAGTTTGGAATCTGATTGATTGATTGCTTCTGTAGACAGGTGTCTTTTATACAGGTAACAAATTGAGATTAGGAGCACTCCATTTAAGAGTGTGCTCCTAATCTCAGCTCGTTACCTGTATAAAAGACATAAAAGACACCTGGGAGCCAGAAATCTTTCTGATTGAGAGGGGGTCAAATACTTATTTCCCTAATTCAAATGCAAATCAATTTATAACATTTTTACATGCGTTTTTCTGGATTTTTTTGTTGTTGTTCTGTCTCTCACGGTTCAAATAAACCTACCATTAAAATTATAGACTGATCATTTCTTTGTCAGTGGGCAAACTTACAAAATCAGCAGGGGATCAAATACTTTTTTCCCCTCACTATATGTATGTATGTACAGTGGGGAGAACAAGTATTTGATACACTGCTGATTTTGCAGGTTTTCCTACTTACAAAGCATGTAGAGGTCTGTAATTTTTATCATAGGTACACTTCAACTGTGAAAGACGGAATTGTATGATTCTTAAGTAATTCATTTGCATTTTATTGCATGACATACAGTAGGGGAAAAAAGTATTTAGTCAGCCACCAATTGTGCAAGTTCTCCCACTTAAAAAGATGAGAGAGGCCTGTAATTTTTATCATAGGTACACGTCAACTATGACAGACAAAATGAGAAAAAAAATCCAGAAAATCACATTGTAGGATTTTTTATGAATTTATTTGCAAATTATGGTGGAAAATAAGTATTGCAAATAATAATAAGCTATACATTGTTTTATTGGTAAATTAGTCTAGCCAGCTATCTAAAACTTGTAGTAATCATGGCCGAATACCGACCGGGCACGTAGGGGGCAACCAAATCTCGCTTAGGGCCCCCAAAAGGCTAGGGCCACCCCTGTATGTAAATTATGATTCAAGACGTTGTGCAACACAAAATAATTGTTTGTTTAAATGAGCAACAAAAAGGTATTCAATTCACCTTCAATCACCGTTTTCATTTCCCAAACAAAATTTGCCACATTAGATATGCTGAAAATGATTCTAAGGGTCAAAATAACAATAAAAGCAAGTTTATCTGCTCTACCAACTACATACAATACGTTTGCAATAAAAATAAAAAAACTTTCAGAAATATCGTTTACAATTGCCCACATTAGTCCTGCTCCAGATTCAATAATACCATTAGTAGCTTACATTATTGAAGAATTGTGAAGCATTACACTGACACACACTAATACAGATGAACTTCATAAACTCAACATCCAATTCAATCAGTGCCATAAAAAGCCAATAAGACTGCGCCCCTGTGAGCCGCTGTTTGACATACACTGACCGACCTTAGCCCCTCCAGCCGCGCAAAGACGCACCTCGGTTCACTCCGACGATTTAAAACTCCCGGTGTGAAGAAAACATTATATCCACATCAGAGCCATATATTAATCTAAATATATGGCTCTGGTCCACGTACACCGAATCCTCCGACCGCTCCTCGAAATATGAGTAAACCCTACGACACCGACAGACCAAACATCTCTTGCAGAACGGCTTTCAGCTTGTAGAGGGTCGGAAATAAACCCGACACAACATTCGAGGAACAGGCGCACGCTGGTTATGAGAAGAGACTTGGCCAAACGAGTTTATGCGCCCGTCTCTACCGCTCTCTCGCTCTCCGTCCCCTCCCTGTGCTGCATTAGCCTACCTTACGCAGCTAGCTCCCTGCTTGCAATAATTCAGCATGTTCTGTTGTTTCCAAGAGAATAACTGGAGGTAAACAGTCTTCACAGCCGACACCAAATACCTTTTTCTCTGACTCGGTTGAGACAGTTCAGACTTGATTTATTTATGGCACGTAGCCTACGCGGCTACACTCCGCCGGGTCTGCCGCTCCTATCACAGCAAAGCAGACAGCGGAGAGAGACGAGAGAGAGCCACCCACAACAGTCTATCCCACCAATCTTCATTCTTCAGTTCTCATCACAGTATATGTTGCTGAACCCGCCAAAAGGTTCTCTCAATGCAGGAAGAAATAAACACTGTCAGGGAAGTGTAAAACCCTCTTCCACTAAATCTTTCATTTATCCCCACTGACTATCCTACAATTTAGTTTACCCATTCAAATCGCCCGAGTTTTTTTAATTAGGAGAGTGAAATTCAGGAGAATGCCTCCCTTCACTCCCAAGCAGGGGAAATATCTGTGCCAATGTTACATAAATTCATGACATTTTATTAAAATAAATGAATAAAGTCACTAAAGGGGTCAGGTCCCCCACCAAATAAATCCATGACGTTTGGCCGGCCATTTGCACTCCAAATAAAACAATGAGAGTAAAGTGATCTAATGTTTTTACATTTACGTCATTTAGTAGACGCTCTTATCCAGAGCGACTTACACATTTTCAAATCAAATGTTATTGGTCATGTACACATATTTTGCAGATGTTATCGCAGGTGCCGCGAAATGCTTGTTTCTAGCTCCAACAGTGAAGTAATACCGAACAATACACACATTTCCCCCCCCCAAAAAATACAAAAAAAATACAAATAATAATTTATCAGAACAAGCAATGTCAGAGTCCGGAATATAAATATACACTGAACAAAAATATAAACGCAACATGTAAAGTGTTGATCCCATGTTTCATGAGCTGAAATAAAAAAAAGCTTATTTCCCTCAAATGTTGTGCACAAATTTGTTTACATCCCTGTTAGTGAGCATTTCTCCTTTGCCAAGATAATCCATGCACCTCACAGGTGTGGCATATCAAGAAGCTCATTAAACAGCATGATCATTACACAGGTGCACCTTGTGCTGGGGACAATAAAAGGCCATTCTAAAATGTGCAGTTTTGTCACACAACACAATGCCACAGATTATTCTAGTTGAGGGAGCTATGTAATTGGCATGCTGACTGCAGGAATGTCCACCAGAGCCGTTGCCAGATAACTAAATGTTAATTTCTCTACCATAAGCCGCCTCTCCAACGTTGTTTTAGAGAATTTGGCAGTAGGTCCAACTGGCCTCACAACCGCAGACCACATGTATGGTGTTGTGTGGGCGAGTGGTTTGCTGATGTCAACGTTGTGAACAAAGTGCCCCATGGTGGCGGTGGGGTTATGATATGGGCAGGCATAAACTACGGACAACGAACACAATTGCATTTTATTGATGGCAATTTGAATGCACAGAAATACCGTGACGAGATCCTGAGGCCCATTGTGAGGCCCATTTTTTTAACGGTATCTGTGACCAACAGATGCATATCTGTATTCCCAGTCATATGAAATCCATACATTAAAGTCTATTTAATTTATTTAATATTGACTGATTTCCTTATATGAACTTTAACTGTATATCTTTGAAATTGTTGCATGTTGCGTTTAAATTCTTGTTCAGAATATATGTATATGACGTAGGTGTACAGTGGCTTACGAAAGTATTCACCCCCCTTGGCATTTGTCCTATTTTGTTGCCTTACAACCTGGAATTAAATTGATTTTTTGGGGCTTTGTATCATTTTATTTACACAACATATACCACTTTGAAGATGCAAAATATATTTTATTGTGAAACAAACAAGAAATAAGACAAAAAAACAGAAAACTTGAGTGTGCATAACTATTCACACCCCCCCCCCCCCCCAAGTCAATACTTTGTAGAGCCACCTTTCGCAGCAATTACAGCTGCAAGTCTCTTGGGGTATGTCTCTATAAGCTTGGCACATCTAGCCACTGGGATTTTTGCCCATTCGTCAAGGCAAAACTGCTCCAGCTCCTTCAAGTTGGATGGGTTCCGCTGGTGTACAGCAATCTTTAAGTCATACCACAGATTCTCAATTGGATTGATGTCTGGGCTTTAACTAGGCCATTCCAAGACATTTAAATGTTTCCCCTTAAACCACTCAAGTGTTGCTTTAGCAGTATGCTTAAGGTCCTACTGGAAGGTGAACCTCCGTCCCAGTCTCAAATCTCTGGAAGACAGAAACAGGTTTCCCTCAAGAATTTCCCTGTATTTAGCGCCATCCATCATTCCTTGAATTCTGACCAGTTTCCCAGTCCCTGCCGATGAAAAACATCCCCACAGCATGATGCTGCCACCACCATGCTTCACTGTGGGGATGGTGTTCTCGGGGTGATGAGTGGTGTTGGGTTTGCGCCAGACATAGCATTTTCCTTGATGGCCAAAAAGCTCAATTTTAGTCTCATCTGACCAGAGTACCTTCTTCCATATGTTTGGGGAGTCTCCCACATGCCTTTTGGTGAACACCAAATGTGTTTGCTTATTTGCTTCTTTAAGCAATGACTTTTTTCTGGCCACTCTTCCGTAAAGCCCAGCTCTGTGGAGTGTACGGCTTAAAGTGGTCCTATGGACAGATACTCCAATCTCCGCTGTGGAGCTTTGCAGCTCCTTCAGGGTTATCTTTGGTATCTTTGTTGCCTCTCTGATTAATGCCCTCCTTGCCTGGTCTGTGAGTTTTGGTGGGCGGCCCTCTCTTGGCAGGTTTGTTGTGGTGCCATATTCTTTCAATTTTTTAAATAATGGATTTAAATGGTGCTCCTTGGGATGTTCAAAGTTTCAGATATTTTTTTATAACCCAACCCTGATCTGTACTTCTCCACAACTTTGTCCTTGACCTGTTTGGAGAGCTCCTTGGTCTTCATGGTGCTGCTTGCTTGGTGGTGGCCCTTGCTTAGTGGTGTTGCAGACTCTGGGGTCTTTCAGAACAGGTGTATATATACAGAGATCATGTGACTAACTAATTATGTGACTTCTGAAGTTAATTGGTTGCACCAGATCTTATTTAGGGGCTTCATTGCAAAGGGGGTGAATACATACGCAGGCACAACTTTTCAGTTATTAATTTTTTATAATTTTTTGAAACAAGTAATTTTTTTTCATTTCACTTCACCAATTTGGACTATTTTGTGTATGTCCATTACATGAAATCCAACTAAAAATCCATTTAAATTACAGGTTGTAATGCAACAAAATAGGAAAAACGCCAAGGTAGATGAATACTTTTTCAAGACACTGTATAGACAGTATGGACAGTATATTAATGAAAATAGCTGTAGTTATATAGGATGAGCCTTGACTAGAATATAGTATATGCACTTATGACCTGGGTAAAACAGTGTGTAAACATTATTAAAGTGACTAGTGTTCAATGACTATGTACATACTGTAGGGCAGCAGTCTCTAAGGTGCAGGGTAGAGTACCGGGTCATAGCCGGCTAGTCACAGTGATTAAGTTCACGGCAGGGTACTAGGCGGAGGCCGGCTAGTGGTGACTATTTAACAGTCTAAAGGCCTGGAGATGGAATCTATTTCTCAATCTTTCGGTCCCAGCTTTGATGCATTTGTACAGTCTCCGCCTTCTAGATGGTAGCGGGGGGGAACAGGCCGTGGCTCGGGTGGCTGAGGTTCTTCATGATCTTCTTGGCCTTCCTGTGACACCGGGTGCTGTAGATGTCCTGGAGGGCAGGCAGTGTGCCCCCGGTGATGCATTGGGCTGACTGCACCACCCTCTGGAGAGCCCTGCGGTTGCGGACGGTGCAATTGCCATACCAGGCGGTGATACAGCCCGACAGGATGCTCTCAATGGTGCATCTGTATAAGTTTGTGATGGTCTTAAGGGCCAAGCCACATTTCTTCAGCCTCCGGAGGTTGAATAGGCACTGTTGCACCATCTTCACCACACCGTCTGTGTGGATGTACCATTTCAGGTTGTCAGTGATGTGCATGCCGAGGAACTAGAAGCTTTTCACCCTCTCCACTGCGGCCCGTCAATGTGGATGGGGGCGTGCACTCTCTGCTGTCTCCTGAAGTTCACGATCAGCTCCTTCGTTTTGTTGACATTGAGGGAGAGGTTATTTTCTTTATCTTTCCCTATATGCACATCAACAACAACAAGATCAACAACTAATGCTAGCCATAGCAAGATGAGCTCAAATCTAAAGAAGGAACATTAGATCAACGCTCTCAAACCTTTTCAGCTAGTTGGACGTCAAAATTGCACTGATAAATGATGGGGAATAGCCTGCTTGTCCTTCTGCAGCTTGCACTGCCAATGCATGTGTTGTCCCAACAAAGCACCCAAGCTAACTGGCTAAAGTTGGCTAGCTAGCTACTTCACTCTGACCATTTTACTCGCCCTAGCAGAGCTGGTGAGGCTGTTTACATGTTATACAGAGCGTTTGTGACTAACTATTACTTTTTTTGCCGACATTTACTGACACAGGTCATATTCAGCAGGTCTTGCGCGTTCGTAAATTAATCAGTTATTCTGCGCTCTGGCACACTCAGACAAGAGTGCTCTGAAATCGGAGTAGATAGCTAACCAAATGACACGTGCATCTCTCGCTGTGTAGAGCCGCCGAAAAACGATACAAGGGGGAAAAGTCAGTCACTCACCCACTCCTCCAATGACATGATGTCCTCCTAGCAGCTAGTTAGCTAGTGTTAGGCTCTGTGTTTTTAGCTTGCTACATAAATAGATACGCTAGCCTATTAGCCACGTTATGACTGACTTTTGATCATCGCCCTTGCTAGTTTCATTGCATTGACATTCCCAGCCTTACATTCGTCAGTTTTTGTCCAAAATATTGAGTCATTGAAATTGAAACAGTGCATCCCGAATGGAGGCAGCAAACAATGTACCAGGCCAGCTGTGATTTACAACCTGATAGCAATATTTTTTGGACTACCAAGAAATGTATTGGTGAATTACATTAATCATGCATTAAACTGCATCCATCTATTCTGCCAACAATGCCTCATGGAATGTTGAGTCAAACATAACCTATTTTTTAAATCTTTAATAAAGTTGGTTTCGTAGCATAAACTGGGAATTTGATATTTTTGACAGATATTATGATTGTCTGTTTCATATTTGCAAAGTAGTTAAAATGCTGTCAGTTCCACTTTAATACACATAAAACTTAATTTGTCCCTTTACTTTTGGTCCCCTAAGATGGGGGGACTATGTACAAAAAGTTATGTAATTTCTAAACGGTTCAACCAATATGGACGAAAATACGCTCAAATTAAAGCTGACAGTCTGCACTTTAACCTCATAGTCATTGTATCATTTCAAATCCAAAGTGCTGGAGTAAAGAGAAACAACATTTCACTGTCCCAAAACTATTGGAGCTCACTGTATGTATTTCTCCTGTCCAGATTGGAGAGGGCAGTGTGCAGTCCAATGACGATCCCGTCATCCGTGGATCTGTTGGGGCTGTATGCAAATTGTAGTGGGTCTACAAACAAACAAAGGATCAAACTCAGGGAAGTTGAATTTCTGGTCGGAATGCTGGTGAGTGACCGCCGATCAAATATCCCTTCAGTTATTTCCGGCTGTAGTTAATAATGCAATAAATATTCTGAGCAAATAATGTAATACTTATTTATTTATTTTTTATATAAAAAAATATATACTGTAAAGTTGGCTAGGCGGTAGAAACAGGGCAACCATATATTTTTGCTTTCATTGCCTTGTCTGTCCAGCAGATCTCCCAAATTCCCTTAGTTCTAGCCTCTACCTGCCTTGCATGCCCAGGCAACTAAATGACAAGTAAATTGCAAACCTATTCTATACCAGTACAGTGCAGTAGAGTAGAGGTCAGTAGAGTTCAGTACAGTGCAGTAGTGTAGGGTTCAGCACAGTGCAGTAGTGTAGAGTTCAGTACAGTAGAGTTCAGTACAGTGCAGTAGAGTAGGGTAGAGTTCAGTGCAGTAGAGTATAGTTCAGTACAGTGCAGTAGAGTAGAGTAGAGATCAGTAGAGTAGAGTTCAGTACAGTGCAGTAGTGTAGGGTAGAGTTCAGTGCAGTAGAGTTCAGTACAGTAGAGAAGAGCAGGGTTCAGTACAGTGCAGTAGAGTAGAGTAGGGTTCAGTACAGTAGATTAGGATTCAGTACAGTGCAGTAGTGTAGAGTAGTTCAGTAGTGTAGGGTAGAGTTCAGTACAGTGCAGTAGTGTACGGTAGAGTTCAGTACAGTGCAGTAGAGTTCAGTACAGTGCAGTAGTGTACAGTAGAGTTCAGTACAGTGCAGTAGAGTAGAGTATAGTTCAGTAGGGTAGAGTTCAGTACAGTAGAGATGGGTAGAGTTCAGTACAGTAGAGTAGAGTTCAGTACAGTGCAGTAGAGCAGAGTAGAGTACAGTGCAGTAGTGTAGAGTAGAGTTCAGTACAGTGCAGTAGGAATGCTGGTGAGTGTCCGCTGATCAAATATCCTAAAGTTATTTCCTGCTCTAGTTTATAATGCAAGAAATGTTCTGAGAAAATAATTTAATACTTATTTATTTATATATATAAAAATATATATACTGTAAAGTTGTCTAGGCGGTAGAAACAGGGCAACCATATATCTTTGCTTTCATTGCCTTGTCTGTCCAGCAGATCTCCCAAATTCCCTTAGTTCTAGCCTCTACCTGCCTTGCATGCCCAGGCAACTAAATGACAAGTAAATTGCAAACCTATTCTATACCACCCTGACAATCATGCTTGATGCTTGAGAAAACAGTAAAGTCCAACCCTATAATCTTAAAGTGAAGTGACAAACATATTCTAGGTGGGTGAGCAGCACAGGCCATTGACTCAGCAGTTAAACAAACAGATACACACAATTACAGGCTGAGGTCCTTGAGGAGGGTCCACGTCCCAGAAGTCAGTACAAGTGGGAGCTATGGTGGAGCTTAATTGTGTGGTGCTGTGTTGTGTGTTTGTGCCGGTTAGACTCAAGGGTCACATGCAATCAACAGGAGAGAGAAAGCAAGCAGGAGGGCTGTTGAGATCAGTAAACCTCAGGAGGAACAAGGTTGATGGATGCACGCACACACAACACGTGAACTGATGGCAAAATGTAAGGATCCGATCGAATGGATCTAGGACTGTTGACACCACCGAACTAGAATTAAATTGTTTTCATTCTATTACTATGGTTGACACACAAAGGGCAATTCCACGTTTCACAAGCAGACACAGTACAGTACAGTGCAGTGCAATACAGCACATCACAGTAGAGTAGAGTAGAGTAGGGTTCAGTACAGTGCAGCAGTGTAGGGTAGAGTTCAATACAGTGCAGTAGAGTAGGGTAGAGTTCAGTACAGTACAGCAGAGTAGAGTTCAGTAGAGTATAGTTCAGTACAGTAGAGTAGGGTTCAGTACAGTGCAGTAGAGTATAGTTCAGTTCAGTGCAGTAGTGTGCAATACAGTACAGTAAAGTAGGGTAGAATATAGTTCAGCACAGTGCAGTAGTGTAGGGTAGAGTTCAGTACAGTGCGGTAGTGTACAGTAGAGTTCAGTACAGTAGAGGAGAGGAGGGTTCAGTACAGTGCAGTAGTGTAGAGTTAAGTACAGTGCAGTAGGGTAGGGTTCAGTACAGTAGAGTGTAGTACAGTAGAGTAGGGTTCAGTACAGCGCAGTAGTGTGCAGTACAGTATAGTAGTGTAGGGTAGAGTTCAGTACAGTAGAGTAGAGCAGGGTTCAGTACAGTGCAGTAGTTAGGGTAGAGTTCAGTACAGTAGTGTAGAGTAAAGTTCAGTACAGTGCAGCAGTGTAGAGTAGAGTTCAGTACAGTGCAGTAGAATAGGTTAGAGTTCAGTACAGTGCAGTAGAGTAGAGTTCAGTACAGTGCAGTAGAGTAGAGTTCAGTAGGGTAGAATTCAGTACAGTAGGGTAGAGTTCAGTACAGTGCAGATGAGTAGAGTAGGGTTCAGTACAGTGCAGTGCAGTAGTATAGAGTAGGGTTCAGTACAGTAGCGTAGAGTTCAGTACAGTGCGGTAGAGTAGGGTAGAGTTCAGTACAGTGCAGTAGTGTACAGTAAAGTTAAGTACAGTAGAGTAGAGTTCAGTACAGTGCAGTAGTGTACAGTAAAGTTAAGTACAGTAGAGTAGAGTTCAGTACAGTGCAGTAGTGTACAGTAAAGTTCAGTAGAGTTTAGTACAGTGCAGTACTGTAGAGTAGAGTTCAGTGCAGTAGAGTAGGGTAGAGTACAGTGCAGTAGTGTAGGGTAGAGTTCAGTACAGTAGTGTACAGTAGAGTAGAGTTCAGTGCAGTAGGGTAGAGTACAGTGCAGTAGTGTAGGGTAGAGTTCAGTACAGTAGTGTACAGTAGAGTTCAGTACAGTAGAGTAGAGTTCAGTGCAGTAGAGTTCAGTAGGGTAGAGTTCAGTACAGTAGAGTAGAGTAGGGTTCAGTACAGTGCAGTGCAGTAGTATAGAGTAGGGTTCAGTAGGGTTCAGTAGTAGTATAGAGTAGGGTTCAGCATGATGACACCTTGCTGTCCCCAGTCCGCCTGGCCTTGCTCTATTCCAGTTTCAACTGTTCTGCCTGCGGCTACGAAACCCCTACCTGTCCCAGACCTGCTGTTTTCAACTCTTAATGATCGGCTATGAAAAGCCAACTGAGAGACCTGAGCCCTAGGACCATACGTCGGGACTACCGGCCGTGGTGACTCCTTGCTGTCCCCAGTCCGCCTGGCCTTGCTGCTATTCCAGTTTAAACTGTTCTGCCTGCGGTTATGGAACCCCTACCTGTCCCAGACCTGCTGTTTTCAACTCTTAATGATCGGCTATGAAAAGCCAACTGAGATTTATTCCTGATTATTATTTGACCATGCTTGTCACTTATGAACATTTTTGAACATCTTGGCATGGTTCTGTTATAATCTCCACCCGGCACAGCCAGAAGAGGACTGGCCACCCCTCATAGCCTGGTTCCTCTCTAGGTTTCATCCTAGGTTTTCGCCTTTCTAGGGAGTTTTTCCTAGCCACCGTGCTTCTACACCTGCATTACTAGCTGTTTGGGGTTTTAGGCTGGGTTTCTGTACAGCACTTCGAGATATTAGCTGATGTAAGAAGGGCTATATAAAATAAAATTGATTGATTGATTGATTCAGTACAGTGCGGTAGAGTAGGGTAGAGTTCAGTACAGTGCGGTAGAGTAGAGTAGAGTTCAGTACAGTGCAGTAGTATGCAGTACAGTACAGTAGTGTAGAGTTCAGTAGAGTGCAGTAGTGTAGATTAGAGTTCAGTACAGTACAGTAGAGTAGAGTTCAGTACAGTGCAGTAGTGTAGGGTAGAGTTCAGTACAGTGCAGTAGTGTAGGGTAGAGTTCAGTAGAGTAGAGTATGGTTCAGTACAGTGCAGTAGAGTAGGGTAGAGTACAGTGCAGTAGTGTAGGGTAGAGTTCAGTACAGTAGTGTACAGTAGAGTTCAGTACAGTAGAGTAGAATAGGGTTCATTACAGTGCAGCAGTGTAGAGTTCAGTACAGTAGAGTAGAGTTCAGTACAGTGCAGTAGAGTAGGGTAGAGTTCAGTCCAGTAGGGTAGAAATCAGCACAGTGCAGTAGACTAGAGTTCAGTACAGCAGAGCTCAGTATAGTGCAGTAGTGTAGGGTAGAGTTCAGTACAGTGCAGTAGTGTACAGTAAAGTTCAGTACAGTAGAGTAGAGTAGGGTTTAGTACAGTGCAGTACTGTAGAGTTCAGTACAGTAGAGTAGAGTTCAGTACAGTGCAATAGTTAGGGTAGAGTTCAGTACAGTAGTGTACAGTAGAGTTCAGTACAGTAGAGCAGGGTTCAATGCAGTGCAGTAGAGTAAGGTAGAGTTCAGTCCAGTAGAGTAGAGTGCAGTACAGTGCAGCAGAATAGATTTCAGTACAGTAGAGTATAGTTCAGTACAGTAGAGTATAGTTCAGTAGAGTAGAGTAGCGTTCAGTACAGTAGAGTAGGGTTCAGTACAGTGCAGTAGTGTGCAGTACAGTACAGTGCAGTAGAGTAGGGTAGGATTCAGTACAGTGCAGTAGTATAGAGTTCAGTGCAGTAGTGTACAGTAGAGTTCAGTACAGTAGAGTAGGGTAGAGTTCAGTACAGTGCAGTAGAGTAGAGTTCAGCACAGTAGGGTAGAGTTCAGTAGAGTAGAGCAGAGTTCAGTACAGTATAGTATAGTTCAGTACAGTAGGGTGCAGTACAGTACAGTAGTGTAGAGTAGAGTTCAGTACAGTATAGTTCAGCACAGTGCAGTAGTGTAGGGTATAGTACAGTAGAGTAGGGTTCAGTATAGTGCAGTAGTGTAGAGTAGAGTTCAGTACAGTGCAGTAGAGTAGGGTAGAGTTCAGTACAGTAGGGTTGAGTAGAGTTCAGTAGAGTGTAGTACAGTGCAGTAGAGTAGAGTTCAGTACAGTGCAGTAGTGTAGAGTATAGTTCAGTACAGTGCAGTAGTTAGGGTAGAGTTCAGTGCAGTAGTGTACAGTAGAGTTCAGTACAGTAGAGTAGGGTTCAGTACAGTGCAGTAGTGTAGAGTTTAGTTCAGTAGAGTAGAATAGGATTCAGTACAGTGCAGTAGAGTAGGGTAGAGTTCAGTACAGTGCAGTAGAGTAGGGTAGGATTTAGTACAGTGCAGTAGTGTAGAGTTCAGTACAGTGCAGTAGTGTAGGGTATAGTTCAGTACAGTAGTGTACAGTAGAGTTCAGTACAGTAGAGGAGAGTAGGGTTCAGTACAGTAGAGGAGAGTACGGTTCAGTACAGTGCAGTAGAGTAGAGTTCAGTACAGTGCAGTAGAGTAGGGTATAGTTCAGTACAGTAGTATGCAGTACAGTAGGGTAGAGTTCAGTACAGTAGAGTAGGGTTCAGTACGGTAGGGTAGAGTAGAGTTCAGTGCAGTAGAGTAGAGTTCAGTACAGTACAGTACAGTAGAGTTCAGTACAGCAGAGCTCAGTACAGTGCAGTAGAGTATCGTTCAGTACAGTGCAGTAGTGTAGGGTATAGTTCAGTACAGTAGTGTACAGTAGAGTTCAGTACAGTAGAGGAGAGTAGGGTTCAGTACAGTAGAGGAGAGTACGGTTCAGTACAGTGCAGTAGAGTAGAGTTCAGTACAGTGCAGTAGAGTAGGGTATAGTTCAGTACAGTAGTATGCAGTACAGTAGGGTAGAGTTCAGTACAGTAGAGTAGGGTTCAGTACAGTAGGGTAGAGTAGAGTTCAGTGCAGTAGAGTAGAGTTCAGTACAGTACAGTACAGTAGAGTTCAGTACAGCAGAGCTCAGTACAGTGCAGTAGAGTAGAGTTCAGTACAGTGCAGTAGAGTAGGGTAGAGTTCAGTACAGTAGTGTAGGGTAGAGTTCAGTACAGTAGTGTACAGTAGAGTTTAGTACAGTAGAGTTCAGTACAGAAGTTAGGGTAGAGTAGAGTAGGGTTCAGTACAGTGCAGTAGAGTAGAGTAGAGTTCAGTACAGTAGAGTTCAGTACAGCAGAGCTCAGTACAGTGCAGTAGAGTATCGTTCAGTACAGTGCAGTAGAGTAGAGTTCAGTACAGTGCAGTAGTGTACAGTAGAGTTTAGTACAGTAGTTAGGATAGAGTAGAGTAGGGTTCAGTAGAGTGCAGCAGTGTAGAGTAGAGTTCAGTAGAGTGCAGTAGAGTAGGGTAGAGTTCAGTACAGTAGAGTAGAGTTCAGTACAGTACAGTAGAGTATAGTTCAGTACAGTGCAGTAGAGTATATTACAGTGCAGTAGAGTAGGGTAGAGTTCAGTACAGTAGTGTGCAGTACAGTATAGTTCAGTACAGTAGGGTAGAGTAGGGTTCAGTACAGTAGTGTAGAGTACAGTGCAGTAGTGTAGGGTAGAGTTCAGCACAGTAGTGTACAGTAGAGTAGAGTAGGGTTCAGTACAGTGCAGCAGTGTAGAGTAGCGTTCAGTACAGTGCAGTAGAGTAGGGTAGAGTTCAGTACAGTGCAGTAGAGTAGAGTTCAGTACAGTAGAGTATAGTTCAGTACAGTAGAGTTCAGTACAGTGCAGTAGAGTAGGGTAGAGTTCAGTACAGTAGCATGCAGTACAGTACAGTGCAGTATGGTTGAGTATAGTTCAGTACAGTGCAGTAGTGTAGGGTTGTGTTCAGTACAGTACAGTGCAGTAGTGTACAGTAGAGTTCAGTACAGTGCAGTAGTGTAGGGTAGAGATCAGTACAGTGCAATAGTGTACAGTAGAGTTCAGTAGTGTAGAGTTCAGTACAGCAGTGTAGAGTTCAGTACAGTAGAGTAGGGTTCAGTACAGTAGGGTAGAGTAGAGTTCAGTGCAGTAGAGTAGAGTTCAGTACAGTACAGTAGAGTAGAGTTCAGTACAGCAGAGCTCAGTACAGTGCAGTAGAGTATCGTTCAGTACAGTGCAGTAGAGTAGAGTTCAGTACAGTGCAGTAGAGTAGGGTATAGTTCAGTACAGTAGTGTAGGGTAGAGTTCAGTACAGTAGTGTACAGTAGAGTTTAGTACAGTAGAGTTCAGTACAGTAGTTAGGGTAGAGTAGAGTAGGGTTCAGTACAGTGCAGTAGAGTAGAGTTCAGTACCGTAGAGTTCAGTACAGCAGAGCTCAGTACAGTGCAGTAGAGTATCGTTCAGTACAGTGCAGTAGAGTAGAGTTCAGTGCAGTAGAATAGGGTAGAGTACAGTGCAGTAGTGTAGGGTAGAGTTCGGTACAGTAGTGTACAGTAGAGTTTAGTACAGTAGTTAGGATAGAGTAGAGTAGGGTTCAGTAGAGTGCAGCAGTGTAGAGTAGAGTTCAGTAGAGTGCAGTAGAGTAGGGTAGAGTTCAGTACAGTAGAGTAGAGTTCAGTACAGTACAGTAGAGTATAGTTCAGTACAGTGCAGTATAGTTCAGTACAGTGCAGTAGAGTAGAGTATATTACAGTGCAGTAGAGTAGGGTAGAGTTCAGTACAGTAGTGTGCAGTACAGTATAGTTCAGTACAGTAGGGTAGAGTAGAGTAGAGTTCAGTACAGTGCAGTAGTGTAGAGTACAGTGCAGTAGTGTAGGGTAGAGTTCAGCACAGTAGTGTACAGTAGAGTAGAGTAGGGTTCAGTACAGTGCAGCAGTGTAGAGTAGCGTTCAGTACAGTGCAGTAGAGTAGGGTAGAGTTCAGTACAGTGCAGTAGAGTAGAGTTCAGTACAGTAGAGTATAGTTCAGTACAGTATAGTTCAGTACAGTGCAGTAGAGTAGGGTAGAGTTCAGTACAGTTGTATGCAGTACAGTACAGTGCAGTATGGTTGAGTATAGTTCAGTACAGTGCAGTAGTGTAGGGTTGTGTTCAGTACAGTACAGTGCAGTAGTGTACAGTAGAGTTCAGTACAGTAGTGTAGGGTAGAGATCAGTACAGTGCAATAGTGTACAGTAGAGTTCAGTAGTGTAGAGTTCAGTACAGCAGTGTAGAGTTCAGTACAGTAATGTAGAGTTCAGTACAGTAGTGTAGAGTAGAGTTCAGTACAGTAGTGTGCAGTACAGTACAGTAGGGTAGAGTACAGTACAGTGTATTACATTACAATGTACTGTACTATACTCTAATTGTATTTACTGTACTGTGCTCTACTCACTGTACTCTATTGTATTGTACTGTCCTATCCAAACTTGTGGAACATACGTCCATGATAGATTCAGATTTGATCCAGTCCGGTCCGTCTGTGGATGTTAACATCAACCAGGGTGGATTGACCAACATTCAACTACTTTTCAACGTCCATGGACGACCGGTGTCAGTCGGTGCTCAGTGGGCGAGCCTGTTGGTTACAGTAAATGGAAAGAGAGGGGGCTCATGGGTAGGTGTCAGTAAGAGCTGACATTAATTGGAGAGTGAGAGACAGAAGCAGATAGAGAGAGGGGGGGAGCTGAACATAACAGTATGCCAGTGGAAGGGAGGACAGTAGCAGGTGACCCAACTGTGGTTTGTGACTAATATGATTTCCCATTATAGCCAATTCAGTTGCAGTAATTCTGTTTCTGAGTTTTTGGTAATTCCGTTACAAATTCAAATTTTAATCACAAAATGTATATCAGTAAAATCACTAACTAATTGTCAGGTCTACCATTACTTGTTACTTCTGTGAACTTTCATTATCCTTCCTCGTGTGAATTTCCTTTTTTTTTTTTCAGACCAATGCCTACTTCTCACTTAAAACATTGTTTTTTGTTTTTAAAAGCCTTTCATTTGACACCAAATTTGATATGCTCTTATGAACTTCACGTTGGTGCTCATGGGTCCTTTTTAATGGAAATGCCCCCCCCCCCCCACTCACACATGTATTATCCTCCATTGAGCTCCTATCCCACTGGGCACACACACTGGTTGAATCAATGTTGTTTCCACGGCAATGACGTTGAACCAATGTGGAATAGATGTTCAATTGACGTCTGTGCCCAGTGGGATGGCTATACGCCATCATAATATGGAGTGGCTGTCTCTTCCCCCTTCAGAACAATTATCCAGCTATTTTTTACGCTGACAATTTGAAGAGCAGCTGTGGGCATCTGGGGCCTGGGTATGATGGCACTTTAAAATAAACCGTAAACCAGGGAGTGGAAAAGAGCGCGCAGCGTTGCAGTAAAGTTTAATTGACGGCAAGAAAATGGGGGATTGGTGGAGGAGGAGAAGGAGGAGGACACCCCTGTTAGCACCATCCATGGCTGGTTGGTTGGGTCGACTGCACACCTTTCAGGACCAACAAGGTTTGGGATGAGAGACAATTTGCTATCCCATCCTCAAGATGCCGCCGCCCCCACCGGGCCCACCCCGGATCAACATTGGGGGTTACACGTGCAGATGCATCCCTAGAGACTGTGCACTCAGCACCCATGTCACATTGCCGCAACGTGTCCCCTTGGAATCTGGAGATATTTATTTCCACACCTTGGCAGTGGTGGCGGTCACAGAGGGGCCTGCCTGGAGGCCTCAGCTCAGGCTCTGTCCTGGAGGCCTCAGCTCAGGCTCTGTCCTGGAGGCCTCAGCTCAGGCTCTGTCCTGGAGGCCTCAGCTCAGGCTCTGTCCTGGAGGCCTCAGCTCAGGCTCTGTCCTGGAGGCCTCAGCTCAGGCTCTGTCCTGGAGGCCTCAGCTCAGGCTCTGTCCTGGAGGCCTCAGCTCAGGCTCTGTCCTGGAGGCCTCAGCTCAGGCTCTGTCCTCTCAAATTTGAGGAGACACAGACTTGGCGCGTGGTCTGTCCGATAGGTCGAGTTGCTATTTTTAAATGCCAAGTAATTTGACTGTGCCAAGACGGTGGCCTCCTTAAAATTCTGGTGTTTATTATTATGGCGGTGAACTCTTCAAAGAATGATGGTTTAATCGTTGTGGAGACACGATATGAGAGGTCAAGTGAGTGTAGCATCATGTGGCAGGGTGACGGTTATGACTGAATGTGGTCTGTGTGTGTGTTTATGAGTGAGTTTTGTCAGTGTGTGTGTGTGTGTGTGTCTCAGTGTGTGTGTGTGTGTATGGGTTTGTTTTTGTCGGTGTCAGTGTGTGTGTGTGTGTCTCAGTGTGTAACCTCCATGTCAACCAGGGCTGTTTTGACACCAGGCACTTCAGTGAGGCGATTTCCCTGAGCGTGGACCTGATGCTCTCTCGACTGAAACTTAACTAAAAATAAACCTGCCAGCTGCTTTCTGATGCATTTAGGCCAGCGGGTACAGAGAACCAAGGGCTGCACAGTATGACATAACATTAGCGAGTTGGGGAGTGTGTGTGTGTGTGTGTGTTCGTGTGTGCTTGTTTTGAAATCAAAGACGTGCTCCATGAATTTTGAGCCATCCACGGACCACTGCCATTTGAAAAGATGAAAATTAAGATGGCAGGCTATACTAAATTATGAAATTAATATTATTGGCATGGAAATGGATACTGATATGGAAGGTGATATTAAATTAGTTGCAACAAATCATGATTTTCATCAACATACCTAACAAATGTCCTGGAGTAACCTTTCAACACAGACTACCAAAACAATAATCACAGCACACCAATCCTTCCAATAAGAGTAACAATGAAACTCCAAATGCATGAAAGAGGTCACTAAACTCTGCTACAACAAGCTTCACACCCTGTTGTCATGGCAGCAGGGTAACACACAACACAGCCATATAGCAAATGGGGTGAGAACATCCTATACATTCATGAAGAAGATGTTGCAGCCAGCTTCAAAGCAGCACCATTCCACTAGGGGTTAAAGGTCGTGACCGGAGGTGCCCAAACAGAAGGAGCAGTGACGCGGCACAGCAGCTGAGAGCCCTTTCCCAGAAGTCAGTGCTTCAGGAGGCGTCAATACCACCCCCACTCCCTCCTCCCAGATGTCATTAGCAGGAATATTTCACACATCCACCTAGCGGAATGCAGGTGGCCTCTAAACCATTTCAAACCAGCGTCACGTCTATAGGCCTGAAACGTCAGCATACTTGTGAAGGTTTACGACCGACCTGGGAGCTCCATGTATAGAGTGAGACTTGGCTGGGTCGTGTTCAGAGGCGAGATAACATTTTGAAACTGGAAGTAGACTAGGACTACCTGAATTGATCCATTATGAACACACACATATTTTCCCTTTCTGTTACAACATGTTCCGCTACGGTGTGCCCTGCTGAACACAACCCTTAACTGAAGTGAATTACGCCACAAACTCTTTATGCAGCCAGTCACATATTGGGGGTTAGTATTTTGAGTCGTTTTTACCAGTTGGGGGTCGGGAGAAAATGGCTTTGGTTTTCATTGCCTCAACATGGCTCCTGAATTCCCTCGTCTGACATTTACATAACTTGACCACTGACCTTTGAGTGGAACCTTTCCTGACCGAGGCTGGGCCTCCACTGACTGTCATCACGAGGGCAACAGAAGAGAAACCTGTCATCGATCAACAACATACAGAACTGAAGCAAAAGACCAGGCATGGTGTGTAAAATGTCCTGAACAGATGAACACATCATTTCCTCCATTGTAAACGGAGTAGCAACCCACGGTGAAAAACATTAGCCATCATGACTGAATACATGATCAAAGTAATGATGGCCCGAAACACTGATCTTCAGTCAGTTTTGCATTTACCCACCTAATGGTTATGGTTAGGCTGGGGTTACACAAAGCAACTTTCACACGATTTTTGTTGCAGTTGCAGGTTGCATGTGACATCTCAAGCAACTGTGCTGATACACAAAGCAACTCAAGCACTATTTACATTTTACATTTTTGTAATTTAGCAGACGCTCTTATCCAGAGCCACTTACAAATTGTATTTCAATGGCATGCGACATCCAATCAGAATGAAGCTACTTTTGTAATTTCATTCCATATGGTTTTGGAATTCTCAACACCAATGTCATCTGCTGCATTACATCGTGATTTCACAAATTATGGGATTTTAATGAATGAATCCTTTATTGTCCCATAGGGAAGTTTGCTTTGCAACCTCACATGCATTTGTTCCAGGCATTACCACATCACATCGGACCCCGTCAGACTAGCTGTCGCAAATGGGGATCCTAATAAATCACATTAAAATAAATCACAAGACACTTCACTTAGCCTATACACAACGAGTGTACAAAACATTAGGAACACATGCTCTTTCCATGACATGGACTGACCAGGTGAAAGCTATGATCCCGTAATGATGCCACTTGTTAAATACACTTCAAATCAGTGTAGATGAAGGGGAGGAGACAGGTGTAAGAATCATTTTAAAGCCTTGAGACCATTGAGACATGAATTGTGTATGTGTGCCATTCAGATGGTGAATGGGCAAGACAAAATATTTTAAGTGCCTTTGCAACTGTAGGTGCCAGGCACACCGGTTTGAGTGAGTCAAGAACTGCAACGCTGCAAGAACTGCAACGCTGTATGTATCAAGGATGGTCCACCACCCAAAGGACATCTAGACAACTTGACACAACTGTGGGAAGCATTGGAGTCAACATGGGCCAGCATCCCTGTGGAACGCTTTCGACACCTTGTAGAGTCCATGCCCCGACGAATTGAAGCTGTTCTGAGGGCAAAAGCTGTTCTGAGGTGCAACTCAATATTAGGAAGATGTTCCTAATGCTTGGTATACTCAGTGTATATCACAAGACATACTTCACAAGACACAGACAATATTAGCTGGTAGGTTATGTTTTATTGTCCTTCTGTGTTAATGAACCTGCATGGTTTAGGATGGGTAAACTCTGGCCTAAGATAAATATCTACCCCAACCTAATGATAGAGTGCTAGTGTCCGGAGTTCAATGCTCTGCTTCACTCTCTGATCAGCTCTGTATTATTGGGAGGAAATGGATTCATCATGATTTCCATACAACCTCATTCTCACAATCAATAAACCAGACCCTGGGTCTACTGTGACACACACACACAGAGGAAGGGAGAAACGACAGCAGACAGGCCCCTGACACAGAATAACAGGAAGTGACCTCAGAGGAACAGGGACAGGTGTGTCTGTGCTGGCTCAGCTTGGCTGCCTACTGTGGTATCCCTGAGTTGTGCATCGTTCTGGTGGTTGCGACGGAAAATAACACATTTCACTTTATGTCTGGTAAATAGAGTTCCTAGAGTTTTTTTTTTAAAACAAATTTAACTAGGCAAGTTAGTGAAGAACAAATTCTTATTTACAATGACGGCCTACACCGGCCAAACTCTGACGACGCTGGGCCAATTGTGCGGCCGGTCACAATCACGGCCGGTTGTGATACAGCCTGGAATCGAACCAGGGTGTCTGTAGTGACTCCTCAAGCACTGAGATGCAGTGCCTTAGACCGCTGCGCCACTCGTGCGCCCCAATTATACATATGCTTTTGTTGACAATAAATGTTTTTTTGGGTGAAGCCGGCTATATTGTGGTATGGTTATTTTCCATTGCCAACCACCAGAACGATGCACAACTCAGGGAGTTCAACCAATACACAGACTCCCGATGTTGTGTCCCAAAGCTAAGGCCTATTATGGAGATTGCCTCCCTCACAGCAGGTTACAGACACTGGTTGTGTTCAAATAATCTCTCCTTCCTCCTGAAGTTTGCACTCATTCACTAATCCCCACAAATGTAAAAGTATTGGATTAGTGTTGGCATGGGCTATAGGGAGTTTCCATATTACAGTCATTTCCTTTTAAATCCATGAAGGGAAGTGAACAAGTGCACACTTCAAGAGAGAGAATTTGTACGCACCCCTGCTGTGTGGGTGTTAGTGGCTTCTACAGACAGGAGTGTGTTTTTACAGTAGGGATCCACTTAACCTCATTTCTCCTTTCACTCATGACACTGCAACCTAGCAGGCAAGGTGAAAATAAAATCTACTATCACAATCTAGGCTAGTGTACTCCTTCCACTCAAAACCAAAACATCCTAAGGTGTGTAACTAGACCCAATTATAATGTGACTGATATTACACTAGGCTAAACATTCATATTCTTAAAATCAAATCAAATTTTATTGGTCACATACACATATTTAGCAGATGTTATTGCGGGTGTAGGCGAAATGCTTGTGTTCCTAGCTCCAACAGTGCAGTAGCATCTAACAATTAACAACAATACACACAAATCTAAAAGTAGAATAATGGAATTAAGAAATATATAAATATTAGGATGAGCAATGTCAGAATGGCATTGACTAAAACACTGTAGAATACAGTATATACATATGAAATGAGTAAAGCAGTATGTAAACATTTTTAAAGTGACTAGTGTTCCATGTCTATGTACAGTGAGGGAAAAAAGTATTTGATCCCCTGCTGATTTTGTACGTTTGCCCACTGACAAAGAAATGTTCAGTCTATAATTTTAATGGTAGGTTTATTTGAACAGTGAGAGACAGAATAACAACAAAATAATCCAGAAAAACGCATGTCAAAAATGTTATAAATTGATTTGCATTTTAATGAGGGAAATAAGTATTTGACCCCCTCTCAATCAGAAAGATTTCTGGCTCCCAGGTGTCTTTTATACAGGTAACGAGCTGAGATTAGGAGCACACTCTTAAAGGGAGTGCTCCTAATCTCAGCTTGTTACCTGTATAAAAGACACCTGTCCACAGAAGCAATCAATCAATCAGATTCCAAACTCTCCACCATGGCCAAGAGCAAAGAGCTCTCCAAGGATGTCAGGGACAAGATTGTAGACCTACACAAGGCTGGAATGGGCTACAAGACCATTGCCAAGCAGCTTGGTGAGAAGGTGACAACAGTTGGTGCGATTATTCGCAAATGGAAGAAACAAAAGAACTGCCAATCTCCCTCGGCCTGGGGCTCCATGCAAGATCTCACCTCGTGGAGTTGCAATGATCATGAGAACGGTGAGGAATCAGCCCAGAACTACACAGGAGGATCTTGTAAATGATCTCAAGGCAGCTGGGACCATAGTCACCAAGAAAACAATTGGTAACACACTACGCCATGAAGGACTGAAATCCTGCAGTGCCCGCAACGTCCCCCTGCTCAAGAAAGCACATATACAGGCCCGTCTGAAGTTTTCCAATGAACATCTGAATGATTCAGAGGAGAACTTCACCACCTGGGGGCGGCCCGTCAGGAAGTCCAGGACCCAATTGCACAGGGCGGGGTTCAGACACAGGGCCCCAAGCTTAATGATGAGCTTGGAGGGTACTATGGTGTTGAAGGCTGAGCTATAGTCAATGAACAGCATTCTTACATAGGTATTCCTCTTGTCCAGATGGGATAGGGCAGTGTGCAGTGCGATGGCGATTGCATCGTCTGTGGATCTATTAGGGCAGTATGCAAATTGAAGTGGGTCTAGGGTGTCAGGTAAGGTAGAGGTGATATGATCCTTAACTAGCCTCTCAAATCACTTCATGATGACAGAAGTGAGTGCTACGGGTGATAGTTATTGAGTTCAGTTACCTTTGCTTTCTTGGGTACAGAGACAATGATGGATATCTTGAAGCAAGCGGGGACAGCAGATTGGGATAGGGAGAGATTGAATATGTCCGTAAACACTCCAGCCAGCTGGTCTGCGCATGCTCTGAGGACGCGGCGGCTAGGGATGCCGTCTGGGCCGGCAACCTTGCGAGGGTTAACACGCTTAAATGTCTTACTCACGTCGGCCACGGAGAACGAGAGCCCACAGTCCTTGGGAGCGAGAATGAGAGCCCACAGTCCTTGAGAGCGGGCCGCGTCGGTGGCACTGTGTTATCCTCAAAGCGGGCAAAGAAGGTGTTTAGCTTGTCTGGGAGCAAGATGCCGGTGTCCGCGACGTGGCTGGTTTTCCCTTTGTAATCCGTGATTGTCTGTAGACCCTGTCACATATGTCTTGTGTCTGAGCCTTTGAACTCTACTTTGTCTCTGTACTGACGTTTTGCCTGTTTGATTGCCTTACAGAGGTAATAAATACACTGTTAGTATTCAACCATATTCCCAGTCACTTTGCCGTGGTTAAATGTGGTGGTTTGCTCTTTCAGTTTCGCGACAATGCTGCCATCTACCCATGGTTTCTGGTTTGGGTAGGTTTTAATAGTCACAGTGGGAACAACATCTCCTATACACTTCCTGATGAACTCAGTCACTGTGTCCGTGTATATGTCAATTCTCAGAGGCAACCCGGAACATATCCCAGTCCGCACGATCAAAACAATCATGAAGCATGGATTCCAATTGGTCAGACCAGCGTTGAATATACCTTAGCAGGGGTACTTCCTGTTTGAGTTTCTGCTTATAGGAAGGGAAGAGCAGGATGGAGTCGTGATCTGATTTGCCGAAGGGATGGCGGGGGAGGGCCTTGTAGCCATCCCGGAAGGGGGTGTAACAATGGTTGAGAGTTTGATGCGCGAGTACTACAGGCAATGTGTTGATAGAATTTCGGTAGCGTTTTCCTCAAATTTGCTTTGTTAAAATCCCCAGCTACACTAAATGCGGCCTCAGGATATGTGGTTTCCAGTTTGCACAAAGTCCAGTGTAGTTCCTTGAGGGCCTTCGTAGTATCGGCTTGAGGGGGAATATACATGGCTGTGACTATAACCGAAGAGAATTCTCTTGGGAGGTAATACGGTCGGCATTTGATTGTGAGGTATTCTAGGTCGGGTGAACAAAAGGAATTGAGTTCCTGTACGTTATCACAATCACACCATGAGTAGTTAATCATGAAACATACACCAACGCCTTTCTTCTTCCCAGAGAGTTCTTTATTCTTGTCTGCGCGATGTACTGAGAACACAGCTGGCTGTATGGACGGGGACAGTATATCCAGAGAGAGCCATGATTCCGTGAATCAGAGTATGTTACAGTCCCTGATGTCTCTCTGGAAGGAGATCCTTACCCTGAGCTCATCTACTTTATTGTCCAGGGACTGAACATTAGCAAGTAATATACTCGGAAGCGGTGGATGGTGTGCACGCCTCCTGAGTCGGACTAGAAGTTCACTCCGAATACCTCTTCTCCGCGTCTTGGAGCAGCCTCTGGGATAAGTTCAATTGCCCTGGGGGTACGAACAAAGGATCCAATTCGGGAAAGTCGTATTTCTGGTCGTAATGCAGGTGAGTTACCGCCGCACTGATATCCAAAAGTTATTTCTGGCTGTATGTAATGACACAAAAAACGTTCTGGGCTAATGATGTAAGAAATAACACACAAAAAAACAAAATACTGCAAAGTTGCTTAGGAGCTAGAAGCAGAGCTGCCTTGTCTGTCGGCGCCATATTCTTAGCAGCTATGGCCTAGTGGCTGATTTCTGTTTTTCTCCAAGTGCCTCAGACACCACAGGACCATATATTAAAACCTCTAATTGGCATTTGTCACCAGGCCGGCCAGGCATTTTCAGACAACACACCCCACAATGAATGGGTGTGTGTTACTGTTAAGCAGGGGGGCTTTGGGTGTCTAGGTGGCACAGTGACTAATTATGTGGTGTGTGTGTCTGTGTGTAATTCCGTCTCTGTGTGTACAACTGTGTTACGTTGAGTCTGAGGAAAAACAGGTCAGTCAGGCAGAGTCGTGACTAAACACAGACACCAGGAGTCCCTCCTGTTCCCTCCCTCTACCATTCTCTCACTCTTGTTTCCTTCTCCCTTGCTTTCTTTCCCTCTCGCTCTATGAATTGAAATTCAGTCAGCTATTACAGAACTGTCTCTCAGTGTGTGAGCAGAGCGGCAAACAGATCTCTCTGACAGTGCTCACGACAACGTTCGCAGCAGCTCCTTTGGGTCCAATCACAGCCACAAGCAGTGCATTTTTCCAGCCCTGAACCAACTCTGTTGAAGTTTCCCCTAGGTACAGATCTAGGATCAGCTTCCCCTCCACCAATCGTAACCTTAACCGTTAGTGGAGAAAACGCTAAACGGACCCCAGATCAGCATCTACGGGCCACTTCACCCTACACTAGTCACATAATTTTGTTTGAGGGCTCTGAGCAGAGGGGTACCAGGGAATTCAAATCAAACTAAAATTAGAGGATGGGGGGGAGGGGGTTTAAAGACCACTCATTCATTACAACAACATACTGTATGCAGGTGCTATGTTATGGAGAAAACACACCGCATTAAATGTCAGTCTGTACAGTAGGGGGCCGTCCGTTCGCCGTTTGTTCGCTTGCTGTCTGCGCGGTGTGTTATAGGGACCACCCGCCAGTGGGCAACAGACAGACGTCATTTTCACCCGTTTCTACATATAGAATCGGTTTGCAGATTAGGGCCGGCACTTTGAACAGAGGTGCAAAGTACTCTCGGCCAGCAATCCTACCGGTCTGGCCGTGCCTTTAGGTCAAGTAAACATCGGCTATAGGCCTTTAATGAGCAAATCTACACAGTGTACATGGTCAACGTCCATCCCAGTCACTACCTTTGTTGTTCTCCACAGAAAAATCTGACCCCGATTCCAGTCATTGTTTTGAATCAAGATTGTTTTTAACCTTGTGTTCACTTGACTGTGAACTGTGTCAAAGCCAAGGCTATTGGTGCAGAAGAACAGGTCCAGAGTCAAAGCCAAGGCTATTGGTGCAGAAGAACAGGTCCAGAGTCAAAGCCAGGGCTATTGGTGCAGAAGAACAGGTCCAGAGTTACTGGCAGGCACACACACACTATATACCAGACAACAGCAGAGCACCACTTCCCCTATCTTTAGATAGAGGAAGAGAGATAGTCTACCTCACTTGCTTTGGCAATGTTAACATGTGTTTCCCATGTCAATAAAGCCCTTAAATTGAATTGAGATAGAGATAGAGATAGACAAAGAGAGAGAGAGAGACAAAGAGAGAGAGAGAGACAAAGAGAGAAATGTACAGGCAATGGGTGAACTGAAGGCAAGGAGGATGGAAATAGATATAGGAAGAGGGAGAAAGAGATGGATTGAGAGTGAGATAATTCTAGAATGAGAAAGAAATCGAGAAGGAGCGAGAGAGAAAGAGGGATCGAAAAAGGAAAGAAAGTGAAAGAGATAGAGAGGGACTAGATGTAGGCTAGAAGGAGAGGGCTGGGGATTTGACAACAAGAGATTTGTATCTCTGTATGTATTTTTATTTGACATTATAAAATCCAATCCCTTTTTTTCTCTATTTAATCTATTTTCCCTAGTTGCTCTGGGAGTCAGAATTCCCACAGTTATCAGTAGGTCAGGATTGTCTCATCGTGGTTTTGGTGGGTGGGTCAGTGGGGGGGGGGGGGTCTAGGGAAGGGGGACCCCACCACAGAAAGACCCTCAGCCTGTCCTGGGGGACACGTCAGCAACACTCAAGGACACCCTTGCACCGCAGAGAGACCCCCCCCGAGTCCCACCCCCCCCATGTTGTCAGTAATGGGTCAACAGTGTGCTAAGGAAAGTGCTGGTAGTTGAACTACTAGGCTCAAGTGGTCTCGCTACACTAAGAGTTGCTCAGGATTCTCTGGGATAGCCTCGTCACACACCATCACAGAGGGATAGCCTCGTCACACACCATCGAAGAGGGATAGCCTCGGCACACACCATCGAAGAGGGATAGCCTCGGTACACACCATCGCAGAGGGATAGCCTCGGCACACACCATCGCAGAGGGATAGCCTCGTCACACACCATCGAAGAGGGATAGCCTCGTCACACACCATCGCAGAGGGATAGCCTCGGCACACACCATCGCAGAGGGATAGCCTCGGCACACACCATCGCAGAGGGATAGCCTCGGCACACACCATCGCAGAGGGATAGCCTCGGCACACACCATCGCAGAGTGATAGCCTCGGCACACACCATCGCAGAGGGATAGCCTCGGCACACACCATCGCAGAGGGATAGCCTCGGCACACACCATCGCAGAGGGATAGCCTCGGCACACACCATCGCAGAGGGATAGCCTCGGCACACACCATCGCAGAGGGATATCCTCGGCACACACCATCAAAAAGGGATATCCTCGGCACACACCGTCGCAGAGGCATAGCCTCGTCACACACCATCACAGAGGGATAGCCTTGTCACACGTCACTGTTCTTTACTATACTGTATTGTATTGTACTGACCTATACTCTACTTTTCTTTACTGTACTGTGCTCTACTGTACTGTCCAAACTTGTGAAACAGATGTATATGATTGGTTCAGATTTGGACTGACCAAATGTTAACTACTTCTCAACATCCATGGACATCCAGTGTCGTTCGGTGCTCACTGGGTGAGGCTGCTGGTTAAGGTAAATGGAGAGAGAGAGAGTACTGTTTGCTGATGATCTGGTGCTTCTGTCCCCAACCAAGGAGGGCCTACAGCAGCACCTAGATCTTCTGCACAGATTCTGTCAGACCTGGGCCCTGAAAGTAAATCTCAGTAAGACAAAAATAATAGTGTTCCAAAGAAGGTCAATTTGCCAGGACCACAAATACAAATTCCATCTAGACACCGTTGCCCTAGAGCGCACAAAAAAACAATACATACCTCAGCCTAAACATCAGCACCACAGGTAACTTCCACAAAGCTGTGAACGATCTGAGAGACAAGGCAAGAAGGGCATTCTACGCCATCAAAAGGTACATAAAATTCGACATCCCAATTAGGATCTGGCTAAAAATACTTGAATCAGTTATAGAACCCATTGCCATTTATGGTTGTGAGGTCTGGGGTCCACTCGGCAACCAATAATTCACAAAATGGTACAAATACCAAATTGAGACTCTGCACGCAGAATTCTGCAAAAACATCCTCTGTGTACAATGTAAAACACCAAATAATGCATGCAGAGCAGAATTAGGTCGATACACGCTCATTATCAAAATCCAGAAAAGAGCTGTTAAATTCTACAACCACCTAAAAGGAAGCGATTCCCAAACCTTCCATAACAAAGCCATCACCTACAGAGATTAACCTAGAGAAGAGTCCCCTAAGCAAGCTGGTCCTGGGGCTCTCTTCAAACACAAAAAGACCTCACAAAGCCCCAGGACAGCAACAGCAACACAATTAGACCCAACCAAATCATGAGAAAACAAAAATATAATTACTTGACACATTGGAAAGAATTTACCAAACAACAGAGCAAACTGGAATGCTATTTGGCCCTAAACAGAGAGTACACAGTGGCAGAATACCTGACCACTGTGATTGACCCAAAATTAAGGAAAGCTTTGACTATGTACAGACTCAGTGAGCATGGCCTTGCTATTGAGAAAGGCCGTCGTAGGCAGACCTGGCTCTCAAGAGAAGACAGGCTGTGCACACTGCCCACAAAATGAGATGGAAACTGAGCTGCACTTTCTAACCTCCTGCCAAATGTATGATCATATTAGAAACACATATTTCCCTCAGATTACACAGATCCACAAAGAATTCCAAAACAAATCCAATTTTGATAAACTCCCATATCTATTGGGTGAAATACCACAGTGTGCCATCACAGCAGCAAGATTTGTGACCTGTTGCCACAAGAAAAGGGCAACCAGTGAAGAACAAACACCATTGTAAATATTTACATTTTGGTCATTTAGCAGACGCTCTTATCCAGAGTGCATACATTTTTCATACTGGCCCCCCGTGGGAAACGAACCCACAACCCTGGCGTTGCAAGCGCCATGCTCTACCAACTGAGCTACAGGAGGCCCAAATACAACCCTTATTTATTTTCCCTTTGGTACTTTAACTATTTGCAATTCATTATAACACTGTACATAGCCATAATATGACATTTGAAATGTGTCTATTCCTTTGAAAATGTTTACTGTTCATTTTTGATTGATTATTTCACTTTAGTTTATTATCTATTTCACTTGCTTTGGCTATGTAAACATGTTTTCCATGCCAATAAAGCCCTTTGAACTGAATTGAGAGAAGAGATGGGGGGAGGGGGGGGGGGGGGGGGACTTTCATTATCCTCCCTCCTCATGAACTTAAACTTACAGAAGGCAAATGGGGCGTTTACATGGAAATGACCCTTTGCACAGCATAACGTCAGACATTAGACCTTGTGGTGAAACCAGAGAAAACATGAACAGCCAAAATGCTCACCACCTACCTATCTAGAAAAGCCTGCTCTGTTTTTCATATCACTCAATATGACTTGATTGAGCTTGCCTAGCTTAAATGGACCAATAGAATTGTCCCAAAACTGTAAACCCTGCCCATCTCCCACTCCAGGCAGACTAGAGCGAACGCTCAAAATATTTGACAGATTTCAAAAAGTATTTGATTTTGAACCCAGGTCTGAATCTGATACATGGGATAACAGCCATCTGGCCAAACTGAATGATTACTGGAGAGAAGACAGCAGGGAAGTCTGTTCCCACCATGGAACATTTCACTATGACAACTTCTTGTAATCTACATTCAGTCTTTTCAACTTCCCCATCCTTTCCAGCAAGCATAGAGTTGTCCCAATAATATGTCATTTTTCCTGAAGTGTGCACTCGTTCTCTAATTCCCACAAACCTAAAAGCATTGGATTGGTGGAGGCATGGGCTAGAGGGAGTTTCTACCATATTTCTTATATCAGTCATTTCAAATCAGTGAAGGGAAGTGAAAGAAAACAGCAGCACGTAAAGCAGCACGTTAAGTCAGTACCTCCTTGAATTGAGCACCCTTGAATTATTTGCATAATGACTCATATCTAGATGTAAGTAGCGTCTCCAGGGAGAAGTATGAGACTGTTGTATCATTTATAAAAAACAACATTGAAAAATGATAATATTAATAGCGGCACCGCGCCCTTATGGGCAGTAAATCTTTGGAAATCAGTAATTGGATTCAATAGAATTTCATCTTTGAGGACCAATAATGAAGCAACTGATCTTGAACTCAATAAACCACTTGCAAATGACAAATGTGTTATTTATTCTCTATTTTCACTTTCTCTTGGAAATCCCACTTCCCGTCTATTTTAAATGCTGTGGTTAATTTCCTCACTGCTTACTGCCAATTGCTTACTCTAAATGTCATCCTATATGGGCAACCATTTATATGAAATTCACACTGGAGTCATTCAATGCCATTTCAGCAAGCCATGACACCCACCATCTCAGATTGTTCTGAAGTCGTTTCTGTAGTTAGAAACAGATAAGACTAGAATTCCTGCAACATTATTTTGTTGAAATTTAATCTCTGAGAAATTAAGCTAATTGATTGCACCCATAGTGGCCCTTTAATTGTTAGGGTTCAAATAATATTCAATAAATACAGTAGCCAACATACGATTTGGACCAAATTAGTTCCACACAAAAGACCAGCAAAATTGATAAAAGGGTGTGGCAGTAGCAGGAACAGCAGCATCTAGTGGGCAAAATCTGGTAATTTCACATTTATTCATGGTAAATAATGCAAGTGACATCAATGGCTAATTTCTCTGAACAGGAGGGAAAAAACTACCAGATTCACAGGGAATACATGACATAGTATGAAGAAGCAATACTCCAAGCCACAGCTCCATACTACTTGTCAGACATAGAGAACCGATACTACATACAGGTTGTTGGGGTTGGATTGGTATGGGGGTCTGTTGGTGGCTTTTGATCAGTTTATTGGATTCCCCATGTCTTACTTAATGATAGGACGAAGTTTGGTCCAAATCGGGTGTTAGTTACTATATTTAATTAATATTATATGAATCCTATGAATTAAAATTGCCAATTTGGGTGCACACTTCAGGGGGCAAGGAGCTGCTGAATTCTCAGTGACTCTACAGGTAGGACCAAAGCACTTGGTATAGCTTCCTTGTGAGACTTGTGAGGTCCCTCTCATGGTGGAAGTGTAGAATATGTTATTGTGGTCAAGCAATTCTCACTGGAATGGCAGCAAATGCAGCAGTCTGTCTATGTAGAGATGACATTTCACATGGAAACGCCCAACTTTTGATTCACCAGAATTTGTATTGAGGAGGACACATTGCACCACAGACTACTCCTCCTGTTACACAAGCTAATGCAGTGGTGTGTCCTCTCAACACCCCAGTAAAACAAATGGTCAATTGTAGCCTCCAGCTGTATAACCTAAACTCAAGATGATAAGGCATATTGGATCATTACAGGGGAAACCTTTAGAAGTGTTATGGTCACCTCTCATTTTCACAGATGTTGTAGCTTAGACCCTATTTGACATCATCTGAAATGTTTGTGTTGTGCCCGTCATCGGTTGAGGCACAGCATACTGTTGAATACAGGGTGGGTGTCATTTCAATCTTATAAACCGAATTCATAGAATTGGCCTATCCCTTCAGACCCCTGCAATTTAGCTGGTACACCATTGACATTTAAATTTAATTGAAACTTTAAATTTCCAATTACTACTACAAAGATGGCCGCCGGTCCACCCATTTTCTAAATGTCAATTTGAATGGGAATGTTTATTCTATTGTCTATATTTCTATGATTTCAATAGGTTTTCTATGAAAGATTGACAGTTTAATTTATAACAATGGATATTTTAGTACATTTATTAGCCAAAACATGACACCCACCCTGTATTCAAGAGTATGCTGTGTCTCAACTGATGGCAGGCACAACACAAACACCTCAGGTTATGTAAAACAGGGTCCAAGCTACAACATCCCCCCCTTTGCCCTCAGAACAGCAACAGGTTCCTTAACACAGAAGGACAATAAAACATAACCTACCAGCTAATATTGTCTGTGTCTTGTGAAGTATGTCTTGTGATATATACTGAGTATACCAAACATTAGGAACACCTTCCTAATATTGAGTTGCACCCCCCCCTTTTGCCCTCAGAACAGCTTCAATTCGTCAGGGCATGGACTCTACAAGGTGTCGAAAGCGCTCCACAGGGATGCTGGCCCATGTTGACTCCAATGCTTCCCACAGTTGTGTCAAGTTGTCTAGATGTCCTTTGGGTGGTGGACCATTCTTGATACACACGGAAAACTGTTCAGCGTGAAAAACCCAGCAGCGTTGCAGTTCTTGACACAAACCAGTGCTCATGGCACCTAATAACACACTCTTTTCAAAGGCACTTAAAATATTTTGTCTTGCCCATTCACCCTCTGAATGGCACACATACACAATCCCTGTCTCAATTGTCTCAAGGCTTACAAATATATATATATATTTTTACCTGTCTCCTCCCCTTCATCTACACTGTTTGAAGTGGATTTAAGAAGTGGCATCATTAAGAGGTCATACCTTTCACCTGGTCAGTTTATGTCATGGAAAGAGCAGGTTTTTTTAAAATATGTTTTGTACACTTTTCTTTTTAGATAATTGCTGTTAAAGTAAAAAAATTTAAAAGTATTTTTTTATATAAATCATAAAACAGTTTAACAACCCTGTTTGTCTGCTTTTATATTATATCAAACTCAACCGTTCATATTTTTCAGTGATGAAGACATGGATGGGTTATGCAAAATAGGTCAACTTTGAGCACCTCTATTTCCGGAATGTTTTGGCATTCAGGTCCAAAAAGTAACTTTGTGACCACTTCTACTATGGGCCAACATGTAGGCCTACGGAAGGTTTCATTCAAACCAAAAGGGATGCAGTCTGAAAGTGATTGAAATCATATGGAACGACCTTACAATTAGTCTCATGGTTGAAGACTGAATAACCTACAAGAACTGCCCTACTTCTGCCTTCACTGATTGCAACAATGCTGCAAATGTCCATAGCCCATTATACATTGTTACAGACTATATACACTGTAGTCTACATGGTGGTTACAAAGTAGCAAGACATTACACGATCCTTCCACTCCAATGATACATTGTATCGCATTGTTGCTACTTCGACAAAGGAGAGGACAGAACAAGACAAGAAACATGTGGAATCATGTCTAGACTGTCCGCATTCGAATAGTCGTGATTGAGAACTTGTGCGGTAGGCTATAAAATCTCAAGTTCAGTTGCCATCTAATCAATCGTTATCATTTCAAACTTGCTTGCCAATAATTTACTAGTCTATAGCTAATGTTGCCAAGCTACCCTGACCAAGAAGCAGGAAGACACCCCGCACGGCCGCAAGCAGAAAGCGTGCATTGCATGGCGATGGCAGCTGTAAATTGTCATAATGTTATATTTCGAGCTAAATGCACCAGTCTGAGTCTGGCCTGCAATAGGCTGTCTGTCACCAGATAGAGTAGTGTCTAAACAAGTTATTAGCCTACTGATGTAGGTTTGTGATTAGTAGTTTACTCACCAGTCGTTTTCCTGCTGATCAAATCTGGGCTGAAACTACCGGTAGGTCCAAGGCGGAGTATTGGGTTCATGTGCACTGACGTTCATCCCACCAGCTACGTGCGTCAGGCAAGATTCTGAATGCATGATGTCGCTTGAGCGGGAATTCGAATGGCCGACTGGACTGGGCTGCACAAACCCTATTCTGTGGACCAGATACACAGGACTTGGAGATGACAATGCATATTTATCTGCAGGCCTATTATAGCCTACTAATGTGATGCGTTCAAGCCCCATGTAAGCCTATTTATTATTACCTAGAACTTTCCTAAACACAATCTTCATAGTCGTGAAAAATGTATTAATAAATAACGTTAATTATTTCTAGACTGGACATCACTGCAGGATTAACCTAAAGTAGCACACGTTAAATAAACTGCAGGGCAGGCCTATCAATCAGCCTATCTCAGTATAGACCTAGAATTTAGGTTACTTTTCGCTGAACAGTAGTTCATCTCCTCTCCAACATTTCCATCTAGTGAAGAATTGTTGAATCACATTCAATAGAATGTTAGGATGGAGAAAGCTATACAAAGCAGGATTGCCTAAACTATACACAGGCAAGAAAAAAGCATTTATAAAACAGTCCCCTGTTTATCTGCTTTGCAATTATAGGCTTCCACTGTGAGTGGCGAGGCAGCACTTTACAGCATTCCAATGTTATAGTCCTGTGAATCTCTAATACATATTTAGTGGATGCAAATGCCACAGAAACCCTTGTTATTCAGAACGCATTAGCTGGGACAATGGAGGAAATGAGTGAGGTGAAAATCATTGGAATGAGGTTAGGCCCTTTGTAAAAAAACGTTGTTTGTGGAAAATAGTAGACCAACCAACTTAAATCATCCATTTGATAAACATGTCCAGTTATTTAGGTCGAATGGAAGAAAATAAACCCATTTTGAGAGGAGAAATACTTAAAGAGTACAAAACATAATGACTACAACAAGACATGAGGTGATGCATCAAGAGTTTTTAAATCTGCCCATTCCTTGATATTGCAGCCATTGAACCTTAGGTCTTACATTGAACTTCGTTTTTGTATAGATACCCAAACTATCATATCATTTTCATAATCTAATAATTTTTGGCCTATAGATTAGGCCTAATTTAATCTGTAGAAGGACCATGCTACTTTTATTGAGAACTAGATTTGGACAAAGAACGAATCTGATTTCTATGTCTGGGAAATATAACATCAATGTGTAAGAAAAAACAGCAGCTGGCTACAAATGTCCACGTTTTTCTTTTATTTTTTCTTTAAATGAGAGGTTCAAACTGTATCAACATACATTTATAAACGCATACATTGACATTGTCTAGGTCATAGAATAACAATGTATATAAAAATGTTATCCATTTAGTCAGGGATGGGAGCATATGAATGCGTAAAAGTAGCTTATTAAGTTGTTAGAATCTTTAATGTGACAAAAACTACTTAAAAGTGCACAATGTGAAGTGAAAAACGATTTTTACAATGTAAAATGGTGATCATCATAAGCATATGTAGGCACAGGGTACTACTACAGGTACAGCTATGAATTCCAGGTAAACTAGGCCTATAGGACCTTTTCATACCAGGAGAAGGTGTTAAACAGCGGGGCAGGACCCTGAGGAGGACATGTCCCACACACTCTAAAAATTAGGCGTTTAACAATGGTTCTTCTAAGATCTTCAAAGTACCTTAGGGTTCTTGGCACTGAAAATTGCACCCAAAAGGTTCTTCCAAGAACCCCATAGGAGGTGGGGTTCATTGAGGAACCTCCTTAGTTGGTGGTGGTTCTTGCAGGAACCTAACTGCCCAACTGAAACATTTGGATTTGAATTTGAAAGGACAGCAGGTGCAGGCACTTAACTGAAAAATGTAATAGATCTCCTCAATTTAAGGTAAGGTTTGTCCCTTATATGATCTAAATTGATATTGTTTTCTGATGACACTATCCATCTTTTCATATTTGTGCACATTTTTCTAAAACAGAAAATGGACACAATTCAATGGATATCAATCAACAAAGAGGTAAGAATATGTATGCTATAAGAATATGTTGAAGGCTAGCTGTATTGGGTGCAGATGACTGAACTGCTCACTTGTGTGTCTGTGTCTGCAGGTATACACACAAGGAGGCATACAAACGTAAGTCAATTGGTATTGGCATGTGAAGTAGATCACATTTACCATCCTCCTTCACAGGGTACTTCACATAACAGATACGTGGAGGGTCGGCAAATGGAGGAGCAGCGCTGGGTCTGGAGTAGATCAGGTAGGAAGGTTCAGCACACATGCGCATCTTCTTAATGGGTCTTCCATTATCTCCAATGAGTCCTTGGGCTGTGACTCCCCCGTCGCATAGCTGGGGTAACCGTCACCTACAAGGTGCATATCCACAGGTGGAGAGTCCCAGCTCATCCTCCTCTTGGTTCCAACACCTCTCTCTGCGCCCAATGGCAGTTGATCCGTTTGCGCGCTGGACGCAACCGATAAAGGAGCAGGTCTTGGGCACAGACGAGGAGGACCGTCTCTTTTCAGGATGGATTCGATGGAAAAAGAACTGTGATGGCATATGATGGCTGGTGGGAGTTGGTGTTGGTGAGTAGAATGCGACGGAGTGCTCTGGTAAGGGGACTGTCATCGACAATCCAGAAGTTTGTTTTTTATTTTGGCAAATATGGATTTACTGGAACCTGAAAGAGATAAGCAAATTAATTAATACAATTTATATATCTTTTTTTTAACCTTCGGGTGGTTTAATTAAATACTCTAGATTAGACAGCCTAATATCTGAAATAACAACCATTGTGGACATGTTGTGAACATACCTTGACAAAATCAGTCTAATCATAGTCAGATTTTTTTCTCAAATAGGCTGTTTATTTTCCTTCATTTTACTAATAACTGGATGGCTAAACAGACAGCTGCAATGTAATTGATAGTTATTTCACTGTTGCATCTTGGTCAGGTCGTTATTGTAAAAGAGAATGTGGTCTCAAGGACTTACCTGGTTAAATAAAATACCAACAAATAAATAGAGTTATGCAATAAAGGACGCTGGCGTTCACTGTCCACTTTTTGGCATTAAATTGATCACAAATTAGATGTAGTACTGTAAAAAAGTATACTAGGCATATAATGATATTACATTTAATATGTAGATGTTGTATATCAGCCTATTATTTATCCTAATACTAGTCTACTCGAATCCCAGGGATAATTTGATTTGACTAGGATTTTTCCACAAACTACTAGTTATAAAGTTAGTTGCCAATAAAAAAATAAAGGTTTGGCAAATGAACAAAACAGGGCAGAATCCTAACAACAAAACATAACTGTAGTCTGCTTATTCAAGGGGTTTTCTTTATTTTTAAAAAAAATTTACATTGTAGAATAATAGTGAAGACATCAAAACTATGAAATAACACATATGGAAATCAAAATCTATTTTATATTTGAGTTTCTTCAAATAGCCACCCTTTGCCTTGATGACAGCTTTGCACACTCTTGGCATTCTCTCAACCAGCTTCACCTGGAATGCTTTTCCAACAGTCTTGAAGGAGTTCCCACATATGCTGAGCACTTGTTGGCTGCTTTTCCTTCACTCTGCCGTCCGACTCATCCCAAACCATCTCAATTGGGTTGTGGTCGGGGGATTGTGGAGGCCAGGTCATCTGATGCAGCACTCCATCACTCTCCGTCTTGGTAAAATAGCCCTTACACAGCCTGGAGGTGTGTTGGGTCATTGTCCTGTTGAAAAACAAATGATAGTCCCACTAAACCCAAACCAGATGGAATGACGTATCGCTGAAGAATGCTGTGGTAGCCATGCTGGTTAAATGTGCCTTGAATTCTAAATAAATCAAAGACAGTGTTACCAGCAAAGCACCCCCACACCATAACACCTCCGCTTCCATGCTTTACGGTGGGAACTACATGTGCGGAGATCATCCGTTCACCCACACCGCGTCTCACAAAGACACAGCGGTTTGAACCAAAAATCTCACATTTGGACTCTAGACCAAAGGACAAATGTCCACCGGTCTAATGTCCATTGCTCGTGTTTCTTGGCCCAAGCAGGTCTCTTCTTATTATTGGTGTCCTTTAGTAGTGGTTTCTTTGCAGCAATTCGACCATGAAGTCCTGATTCACACAGTCTCCTCTGAACAGTTGATGTTGAGATGTCTGTTACTTGAACTCTGTGAAGCATTTAGTTGGGCTGCAATTTCTGAGGCTGGTAACTCTAATGAACTTATCCTCTGCAGCAGAGGTAACTCTGGGTCTTCCAGTCCTGCGGCGGTCCTCATGAGAGCCAGTTTCATCATAGCGCTTGATGGTTTTCGCGACTGTACTAGAAGAAACTTTCAAAGTTCTTGAAATATTCCGTATTGACTGACCTTCATGTCTTAAAGTAATGATGGACTGTCGTTTCTCTTTGCTTATTTGAGCTTTTCTTGGTCTTTTACCAAATAGGGCTATCTTTTGTATATAAATAAAGAAAAACCCTTGAATGAGTAGGTGTGTCCAAACTTTTGACTGATAGTGTATATATATATATATATATATATATATATATATATATATATACAAACTCAGCAAAAAAAGAAATATCCCTTTTTCAGGACCCTATCTTTCAAAGATAATTCGTAAAAATCCAAATAACTTCAGAGATCTTCATTGTAAAGGGTTTAAACACTGTTTTCCCATGCTTGTTCGATGAGCCATAAACAATTAATGAACATGCACCTGTGGAACGGTTGTTAAGACAGCTTACAGAGGGTAGGCAATTAAGGTTACAGTTATGAAAACTTAGGACACTAAAGAGGCCTTTCTACTGACTCTGAAAAACACCAAAAGAAAGATGCCCATGGTCCCTGCTAATCTGCGTGAACATGCCTTAGGCATGCTGCAAGGAGGCATGAGGACTGCAGATGTGGCCAGGGCAATAAATTGCAATGTCCGTAGAGTGCTAAGACAGCGCTACAGGGAGACAGGACGGATAGCTGATCGTCCTCGCAGTGGCAGACCACGTGTAACAACACCTGCACAGGATCGGTACATCTGAACATCACACCTGCGGGACAGGATGGCAACAACAACTGCCCGAGTTACACCAGGAACGCACAATCCCTCCATCAGCGCTCAGACTGTCCGCAATAGGCTGAGAGAGGCTGGACTGAGGGCTTGTAGGCCTGTTGTAAGGCAGGTCCTCACCAGACATCACCGGCAACAACGTTGCCTATGGGCCCAAACTCACCATCGCTGGACCAGACAGGACTGGCAAAAAGTGCTCTTCACTGACTTCACTGACGGATTCGCGTTTATCGTCGAAGGAATGAGCGTTACATCGAGGCCGTTACTCTGGAGCGGGATCGATTTGGAGGTGGAGGGTCCGTCATGGTCTGGGGCGGTGTGTCCCAGCATCATCGGACTGAGCTTGTTGTCATTGCAGGCAATCTCAATGCTGTGCGTTACAGGGAAGACATTCTCCTCCCTCATGTGGTACCCTTCCTGCAGGCTCATCCTGACATGACCCTCCAGCATGACAATGCCACCAGCCATACTGCTCGTTCTGTGCGTGATTTCCTGCAAGACAGAAATGTCAGTGTTCTGCCATGGCCAGCGAAGAGCCTGGATCTTAATCCCATTGAGCACGTCTAGGCTAGGGCCATTCCCCACAGAAATGTCCGGGAACTTGCAGGTGCCTTGGTGGAAGAGTGGGGTAACATCTCACAGCAAGAACTGGCAAATCTGGTGCAGTCCATGAGGAGGAGATGCACTGCAGTACTCAATGCAGCTGGTGGCTACACCAGATACTGACTTTTGATTTTGACCCCCCCCCCCCCTTTGTTCAGGGACACATTATTCAATTTCTGTTAGTCACATGTCTGTGGAACTTGTTCAGTTTATGTCTCAGTTGTTGAATCTTGTTATGTTCATACAAATATTTACACATGTTAAGTTTGCTGAAAATAAACACAGTTGACAGTGAGAGGACGTTTCTTTTTTGCTGAGTTTATATATATTTTAAATAAACCGTATAGGCTATTGTAGTGGGAACGTTAGCCCTGTTTCCACACGCCTATAAGGGTAAACATAAGTAAGTAATCCTGACTACTTTTCTCGGGTATTAAACTTTAACTGGATTTTGTGCCTCAGCGAAATCGACAACCAAATACGGCCACTCCATGAACAATCGTGTACTGAATTGAACTGTCTGCTGCTGGTGAAGTAAAAAGATGGCTTTGTCAACTAACCCTTGGTGCAGATACCCTCAAACTTCCAGCGAGCCTACGCATTCCTTTTGGGGACCATTTCTATAGATTAAAAACTAACCCATTCTAAATTTAAATCAAATCAAATTTTATTTGTCACATGCGCCGAATACAACAGCTGTAGACCTTACCGTGAAATGCTTACTTACAAGCCCTTAACCAACAATTTTACTAAATGAATAAAAAGTAAAACAATAAAATAACAATAACGAGGCTATATACAGGGGGTACTGGTACCGAGTCAATGTGCGGGGTACAGGTTAGTCGAGGTAATTTGTACATGTAGGTAGGGGTAAAGTGACCAGTGGCATGTAAATCTTGGTGGGGCAAACAAACAAAAACAAAAAAGGGGAATGCATGCCAGCAAAGCCACTACACAACACAACACTAAACAATACATTAATTGCACTATAACGGTGACAAACGGTGCCCACAAACTGTTAAGGCCTACATAAAGCTGCCCTACAGCAGAGTCCCAACAGGTTCTATAGGCCTAGTTAATGTGGAATGCACACCTTGACCTATTGTTATAGCAGGACATATATCCAGAGGTCTGGGACTGCATCATTCTAGATCCACAGTTCGACTAAGCAAGGTCCTGATATCAGTGCTCTGTGTGTGACTCGGTGTGAGAACAACTCTACAACGAAAAAGATGCAGAACATGACAGAGAACATCATGGGAACTCTCCTACCTCTCCAGGCTCCATCCAACGTTGTTCAGCGAAGGAAGAACCAACGTTATGGCAAGAAGAAGAGCACAACCTATCTGGGACTGATTGCATATGTCATTCAGGACTCTCCAGACAAGATGCTCACCTTTAGTCAGGTAAAACCAATATATTTTAGCACCCACGGTGTAATTTCAATGTTGATCTGAAAAAGAATACTGGTGCCTAATTAATGACGAGTGCTAATATGGAGTGTTATCATTTGCAGTTGATGGACAAGTTGGGAGCATTCCTCTCAGAAGACAGAAAAGGCATCGAGAACAACATAAGGGTCTGCTTATCATTCAACGATGGTTTTGTCAAGGTATGTCCACAATACTTATATCAACTAAATCAGACATTATTTATTGTCTCTTTCATTCAACCAACCTGAGGTCAACAGACATTAATTAATTTGACGTGTTTATCTATTTCAGGTTCCAGTCAGTCCATATCTCAAAGAAGAACTTCTGGAAAGTCGATGAGAGTCAAATTACAGCGAAGATGGCGAGACGCCACTTCGGGGGCATACTGGACCTGTTCCCCGAGTTGTCCACCAAAGTGCGAATGGAGGCAGACAGGATATCAGAGCGCTTTGCCGCGGTCTACTCACCAACACCAACCCTCAACAGCCCTCATACCCAGAAGAGAAGTGAGGTGAAGTTCAGCAGTCCTTTCTCCATCTAATCCATCTTGAACAGAGACGGTCCTTCTCGTCTGTGCTCAAGACCCGCTGCATTGTTGGTTGTGTCCAGCACGCCAACGGATCAACTGCCATTGCACGTGGAGTGAGGAGTTGGGACCAAGAGGATGAGCTGGAACTCTCCACCTGTGGAGATTAACCTTGTTCCCCGCGCGGGTAACAGTTACCCCAGCTACCCCACAGTGAGAAACACAGTCCACTGACTGGTGATGATGATGGAAGGCCTGTCAAGAAGACGCCCATGTGTGCTGAGCCCTCCTATCTGATCTAATCCAGGTTTTGCCGTCCCGCTACGTAACTGTTATTTGAAGTACCCTGTGCCTACATATGCTTGTGATGCTCACCATTTTAGACTTGTATATATGTTTTCAATAAAGTCTACTCTGAAAATAAAGTCTGTCATCTAATTATTTTAATTGATACGAGAACTGGTTAAAATGCGCCCCAATGGCACAGACATCAGTTCGACCTCTACTTTTGATTTACATTTGGTTGAGTTGTCAACTAACATGAATTCAACGTGAAATAAACAAAACATCTCACAATGTCATTGGATTTTGGTTAAAAGTAGGGTTAAAAAAAGACGAAATACCATTACATTGATGACATTGATGAAATCCATTTAGTTTCCCCACGTTAATTCAATGTCAGCACATAGATTTTTGGGATCCAAATGACGTGGAAACAATGTCGATTCAACCAGTTTTGGCCCAGTGGGGCAGTACTGTATATGCTCATGTTTCTTCCAGGCACTAATCAAGAGATATCCATGGCTAAATAGACAATATTTAGGTCTATACACACTTTCTATAGAAAATGTAATGGCCTATGTTTATGTATGTTGTTACACAGTTTGAACTTGTATTTTTTTTTAAATAGCATAGGCCTATTTAAGTGATAATGCCCGAGAAGCCAGTGTTTGGAGGATATATTGGCACGGATGTTGTTAGGCCCAAGTTTGAGTGCATTATCACTTTTATACAACCGATTACCAACATATTCAAATAATGATTGACATATTTTCATTAAAAATGTACATACTTTTTCATCCTTCCACAAGACATAGTCCCGACACAAATCTAGGGTTGCTACCCAAGCCAGCTGGTCATTCATTCTATTGGTTCGGTTGCTAGAGAATCGACCCAGTCCATCAGTCTTTTTGTTCTGTATCTATGGACGCGACCCAGTCGTTCCTTCTAAATGTTCCATTGCCATACTGGGTGGCAACGTTCTTATCCCTTGCTAGCTAGCGAACTACTGCTAATTTACAGTCAAAAAGTGTAGCCAGAATAATAGCAAAGTAGCTGCATTTGCATTTGTTTAAGCTGTTTTCTAGTGACATTTATTTGGACCACATACTGCACAGGTCTCAAACTCATTCCACAGAGAGCCTGTTGTCTGGGGGTTTTCACTCCACCCTTGTACTTAATTGATGAATTAAGTTCACTAATTAGTAAGGAACTTCCCACATCTGGTTGTCTAGGGCTTAATTGAAAGGAAAAACCTGGAGACACTAGGCCGGCCCTCCATGGAAGGAGTTTGACACCCCTGATATACTGCATGCGTCAAGTAGGTCTATACCTTTTAACCATTTCTTATAAATCAATTAAAATCAATAGATATGGCAGAATTTAAAAGTGCTTAATGTGAAGTGAAAAGGTTTTTACTATGTAAAATGGTGATCATCATAAGCATATGTAGGCACAGGGTACTTCAAATCAAATTAAATGTTATTGGTCACCTACACATATTTAGCAGATGTTATTGCAGGTGTAGCGAAATGCTTGTGTTCCTAGCTCCAACAGTGCAGTAGTATCTAACAATTCACAACAATACACATAAATCTAAAGTAAAAGAATGGAATTAAGAAATATATAAATATTAGGACGAGCAATGTCTGAGTGGCATTGACTAAAATACAGTAAAATAGAATACAGTGTATACATATGAAATGAGTAAAGCAGTTTGTAAACATTATTAAAGTGACTAGTGTTCCATTATTAAAGTGACCAGTGATTCCATGTCTATGTATATAGGGCAGCAGCCTCCAAGGTGCAGGGTTGAGTAACCGTGTGGTAGCAGGCTAGTGATGACTATTTAACAGGCTGATGGCCTTGAGATAGAAGATGTTTTTCAGTCTCTCGGTCCCAGCTTTGATCCACCTGTACTGACTTCTGGATGGTAATGGGGTGAACAGGCCGTGGCTTGGGTGGTTGATGTCCTTGATGATCTTTTTGGCCTTCCTGTGACATCGGGTGCTGTAGATGTCCTGGAGGGCAGCAGTGGCGGCTCCTGAAAAAATTCTCAGGAGGGGCAATTTTTCTGATGATTTAGGTGACCTACACACATTTAAAAAAAAGATATGTCCAGCAACAACATGAAGACAGGGGCAGCATATAAGTCAATACCAGAAGCATTTATTGACTGATCTCAAAAGTGTTGGCTTACCAGGGTTGGTGGAGCCCTCAGTTTCATCTTTGCCTCGCAAAGCTAACTCAAACACTCCGCAAAACTTCACACACTGGATTAGCCGGCTGAGGATGTGGCGGTTCTTGCTAATGTCGTAGTAAATATATTTGTTATAGTGAATATGGAATATGATATGTTGAGTAAAATGTTGTGCTAAGATCTATTTAGGTCAGGAGCTGGTTATAAGTTCTGTTCCTATCCAATAACAATGGACAAAAGGGTCCTATCTTGTCAGCCTTGTCAGCAGGTGGCCAAGGACAACACCCACGCCATAGGCCTCTCAGTTCTTCCAACTCACGAGTTCTTGCTCTGAGGACACACACACACACAAACACACACACACACACATCATCACTGTTAAACACACACACACACACACACACATCATCACTGTTAAACACACACACACACACACACAAAAATCCCCTCTCTTAGGCTGAACATTTGAAGACAGAGAACCCGACTCAGAGCCAATGCAACAGTGACAGTAGCCTGGAGGTGACCTCGCCCAACTCATCAGGACCAATCAGAAGATCAGAACTACTAGATTGAACCTACTTCATTTATTGCATAAAATGTCTGCACACAATGTTTCGGGGCTCTCTTCAGATAATAATAATAATAATAATAATATTCCATTTAGCAGACGCTTTTATCCAAAGCGACTTACAGTCATGCGTGCATACATTTTTGTGTATGGGTGGTCCCGGGGATCGAACCCACTACCTTGGCGTTACAAGCACCATGCTCTACCAGCTGAGCTACAGAAAGTGGATACTCATGGATGCGCATTGCAATTGTAAAATGTCAACACAATTGGAGACACCACGTCATTTTTGGAGACATGTTATTGACAGTAAACTATTGTAGATGCGACTGCTAACTAAATAAAACATTTTAGCTGGCTAGCTAATCATCTTAGCTAAATGTGGGGCAAACAATTCAGTTATTTACCGTTAATTTGAGGGATTGGGGTGAAAGAAATCGAGTTACATAGTGATACTTTACGATATACTGTATTGACAATATCGCAATATTTTAGCGCTAGTTGGCTGTACCTGCACCAAAACACCATTATTGTTCCTTCATAGCTTGTTCTCAATCTTTTCACATTGGGAGCCAATTAGTTTTCAGCACTTTTATTTCCATGACTGATCAAAACTCGTTCTCATGGCTTTCTGATCCCTCTGCAACAGACATATGGTGCGCAATAAAATCACAGTATCGAATCGCAATACGTATAGAATCATGAGACTCGCAATGCTGATGCATATATCTTATCGTGAGGTTCCTGGCAATTCCCAGCCCAAGTTCATTTGCCACAACAAATCTCTTCGCTAGCAAACGCGATGTCTTCTCCAAAACGACAATGTGTCTCCAGCAATGTTTACTTTTTTGACGTTCTATGGCATCTCCACTTTCCAAGCATATATGACCACATGTAATATTTTGGTAAGTGATGCAAATAGTGAACTATGTAGGGCCAGGATGTAAAATATATGTAGCTGCAGCAATTTCTCTTATCTGATATGGTAAGTAATGGGGCTTAATTTATTGCTCCCTAAGAGTTTGACGAACGGGTCCGTGAACGCGATTCCAGATATATTTACCTCTGAATAAACTGCCTTTATTACACCATATCCACATCCAGTAAACTTGTGATTATCAACACTAACCTCATCGTTGTGGCGGCGGACAGCTAGCCTGTATCCCTCGTCATCCAGTTGAGTGGCAATGTCTTTTTTCGTTCGTACCAATTTTTGGAAAATCCTCGGGTGTAGGACTTTCCGCCTTTAGTAGAAACCTGTTGAATTATTAAATTTGGTCTGGGAGGTCCTAATTGTTTCGTTGCCAATTTATCTTAATTTGTTCGCCGACAAAAAGGAACTTCTTTCAAAGACACAATCGAGTTGGACTGAAGCCTAGCCATTTTGATAGTAGTAGTGAATTGATTGAGGCTGCTACCTGGTCTTTTCTTAGTTACGTTCATTCGTGGTTACGTTATGTATGACGAAAGCGCGTAAGTGCAAGCCCACAGACACCCATAGAGAATGTATTGAAAGCTTTGAAATGTGAAAAAAATAGATTTTACATGACAGGCTATGAGAGACTTCTGGGCGATTTTCAACCTGACTGAAATCGCCCAAAAAACGGGCGGGGCCATTTGAAGCACGACTTTAGCCTGATTTGACATTTAGTGGCTGTCAGATCAGACGTGAACACTGATAACTGCTGTTGCCGTGATATAATTTTTTATAAATTTATAAAAAAAATATATATATATTTTTTTTATTATTTTTTTTTATAATTGATTAGAAAAAAAATCCCTTCCTTTTCCCGTTTGGCAGTGCATCGCCCATATCGCCCTATTGAACAAGCCGTCCCTGGAGGGCAGACAGTGTGCCCCCGGCAACGCGTTGGGCAGACCGCACCACCCTCTGGAGAGCCCTGCGGTTGCGGGCGGTGCAGTTGCTGTACCAGGCGGTGATACAGCCTGATCAGATGCTCTCAATTGTGCATCTGTAAAAGTTTGAGGGTCTTAGGGGCCAAGCCACATTTCTTCAGCCTCCTGAGGTTGAAGAGGCGCTGTTGCGCCTTCTTCACCACACTCACTATGTGGGTGGACCATTTCAGATTGTCAGTGATGTGTACGGCGAGGAACTTGAAGTTTTTCACTTTCTACACTGCGGTCCCGTCGATGTGGATAGGAGCGTGCTCCCTCTGCTGTTTCCTGAAGTCCACGATCAGCTCCTTCGTTTTGTTGACGTTGAGGGAGAGGTAATTTACCTAGCACCACTCCGCCAGGGCCCTCACCTCCTCCCCATAGGCTGTCTCGTTATTGTTGGTAATCAGGCCTACTACTGTTGTGTCATCTGCAAACTTGATGATTGAGTTGGAGGCCTGCGTTGCCACACAGTCATGGGTGAACAGGGAGTACAGGAGGGGGCTGAGCACGCACCAGGTAAATTACCCTGTGTTGAGGCTCAGCGAAGTGGAGGTGTTGTTTCCTACCATCACCACGTGGGGGTGGCCCGTCAGGAAGTCCAGGACCCAATTGCACAGGGCGGGGTTCAGACCCAGGGCCCCAAGCTTAATGTTGAGCTTTGAGGGTACTATGGTGTTGAAGGCTGAGCTATAGTCAATGAACAGCATTCTTACATAGGTATTCCGCTTGTCCAGATGGGATAGGGCAGTGTGCAGTGCGATGGTGATTGCGTCGTCTGTGGATCTGTTGGGGCGGTATGCAAATTGAAGTGGGTCTAGGGTGTCAGATAAGGTAGAGGTGATATGATCCTTAACTAGCCTCTCAAAGCACTTCATGATGACAGAAGTGAGTGCTACGGGACGATAGTCATTGAGTTCAGTTACCTTTGCTTTCTTGGGTAAAGGAACAACAGTGGACATCTTGAAGCAAGTGGGGACAGCGGACTGGGATAGGGAGCGATTTAATATGTCCATAAACACTCCAGCCAGCTGGTCTGCGCATGCACATAACAGATAAGTGGAGGGTCGGCAAATGGAGGAGCAGCGCTGGGTCTGGAGTAGATCAGGTAGGAAGGTTCAGCACACATGCGCATCTTCTTAATGGGTCTTCCACTATCATCACCATGAGTAATTTTTACCTGGCTAAATGTGAGCATCTTGCCTGGAGAGCTCTGAATGACATACAGTGCATTCGGAAAGTATTCAGACCCCTTGACTTTTTCCACCTTTTTTTACGTTACAGCCTTACTCAAAAATGGATGCAATCAGACCCAACCAACAGTTCTTCAATCGCTGAACACCTTCGCTGAAGACTCCTTCGCTGAAGGGGGTTGGAGTAAAGGGGGGGGGGGGGTAGAAGGATTACTTTATCCTATCCCAGGTATTCCTTAAAGAGGTGGGGTTTCAAATGTCTACGGAAGGTGGTGAGTGACTCCGCTGTCCTGGCGTCGTGAGGGAGCTTGTTCCACCATTGGGGTGCCAGAGCAGCGAACAGTTTTGACTGGGCTGAGCGGGAACTATGCTTCCCCAGAGGTAGGGGAGCCAGCAGGCCAGAGGTGGATGACCGCAGTGCCCTCGTTTGGGTGTAGGGACTGATCAGAGCCTGAAGGTACGGAGGTGCCGTTCCCCTCACAGCTCCGTAGGCAAGCACCATGGTCTTGTAGCAGATGCGAGCTTCAACTGGAAGCCAGTGGAGTGTGCGGAGGAGCGGGGTGACGTGAGAGAACTTGGGAAGGTTGAACACCAGACGGGCTGCGGCATTCTGGATGAGTTGTAGGGGTTTAATGGCACAGGCAGGGAGCCCAGCCAACAGCGAGTTGCAGTAATCCAGACGGGAGATGACAAGTGCCTGGATTAGGACCTGTGCCGCTTCCTGTGTAAGGCAGGGTCGTACTCTCCGAATGTTGTAGAGCATGAACCTGCAGGATCGGGTCACCGCCTTGATGTTAGCGGAGAACGACAGGGTGTTGTCCAGGGTCACGCCAAGGCTCTTCGCACTCTGGGAGGAGGACACAACGGAGTTGTCAACCGTGATGGCGAGATCATGGAACGGGCAGTCCTTCCCCGGGAGGAAGAGTTGTTGTGCATGGCTATGTTGGGGATAGGGGGATATGTTGGGTCAGTTTCAGCCTTGTAGCATTTTGGACATGGGTGTGTCTGTGGTCCATTTGGCCTGGAATGATGGAGTCACAGACCTCTGGATACATTTATTAATAGAACATCAGGACAACAGAATATGTGCGTTCCAGGTTAAGTAGGACCTTTTCATACCGGGAGAAAGTGTTAAAGATGGGGCAGGGCCCTGAGGTGGACACTTCCCACAGACATTTTTAATTCAACTGGATTAATCTGTTTTTAGATTTAATTTAATTTTTCATTTATTAATTAGGCTATGTGGTTATTTTAAAATAATACAGATCAAAATCATTAATCTGTTTTAGTTTAGATTTCCTTTTGTTTTTCATTTATTCATTAGGCTATGTGGTTATTTTTAAAATCTGAGGTTAAGGTTATCTTTCTGAACATACTGTATCTTTTAATGTATCACGTCATGTGATAAAACAGTCAGCGCAGTCCATTTTGTTTTCTAATCATAATCAGATTTTCTTCTCAAATAGGCTGTTTATTTTCCTTCTTTTTACTAATAACTGGATTGCTAAACAGACAGCTGCAATGTAATTGATAGTTATTTCACTGTTCCATCTTGGTCAGGTCGTTATTGTAAAAGAGAATGTGGTCTCAATGACTTACCTGGTTAAATAAAATACCAATAAAAAATAGAGTTATGAGATAAAGGACGCTGGCGTTCACTGTCCCCTTTTTGGCATTAAATTGATAACAAATGAGATGTAGTACTGTAAAAAAAAATATATACTAGGCACACATTGATATTACATTTAATATGTAGATTTTGTATTTTAGCCTAATATTTATCCTAATAAAGTCTACTCGAATCCCAGGGACGATTTGATTTGGGTAGGATTTTTTCCACAAACTACTAGTTATAAAGTTAGTTGCCAATTAAAAAATAAAGGTTTGGCAAACGAACAAAAGAGGTCAGAATCCTAACAACAAAACATAACTGTAGTCTGCTATTTGTTTTAAATTACTATATATCTGTAAGTCGCTCTGGATAAGAGCGTCTGCTAAATGACTGAAATGTAAAATGTAATGTAAATGTATATATATATTTTTACAACTAAACCGTGTAGGCTATTGCATACTGTGCGTGCATGTAGGAGGAACATTATCCCTGTTTCCACACGCCTATAAGGGTAAACATAAGTAAGTAATCCTGACTACTTTTCTCGGGTATTAAACTTTAGTCATTTAGCAGACGCTCTTATCCAGAGCGACTTACAGTTAGTGAGTGCATACATAATTGTTTTATGCTGGCCCCCTGTGGGAATCAAACCCACAACCCTGGCGTTGCGAACGCCATGCTCTACCAACTAAGCTACATCCCTGCCAGCCATTCCCTCCCTTACGCCAAATTGTGCGCCACCCATGGGTCTCCCGGTCACGGCCAGCTACAACAGAGCCTGGATTCGAACCAGGATCTCTAGTGGCACAGCGATGCAGTGCCTTAGACCACTGCGCCACTCAGGTCGCAATGTTACAGGCACCCATAACGGAATTAAATATTTCCTCAATAAAGAGAGAAAGACACAGTTATTTCTTGGTTGCAACAAACATGTAATGTATTAATCTGACCAGGTATACTCCAGATAATAACCTATAAAAAGATTCCACGTGATATTGATAACAAAACCATAACTAAAAAATATACATAAAACTGCAAGGTAAAAAATATGGATACATTAAGTGGTATCAACGGTTGCAAACTATTTATCTTGGCATCTTTCTAACCAAGCTCCTATCACCTGTTCCAATTATATTTTACTGACGCCATCTTCCTATTAACCTCTTAAATGTCATTGTACAGGTAAGCCCATGGCCACCAGGTGTCAAAATAACAATGAATAGGCTTTCCATAAAAACATTTCCCATAATAAACCGTTTCCATACATTTCTATATCTTTCTCTCCAATAATAATAATTTATATATCAACCAATATCATTTATATACATTCATATTCAATAATAAACCAACCAAAAACAAGTTCAATACATTTAATTTTATGCAAAATGGCTCTAACAAATGTTTTACTGTCCCTTCTTGGCAGATTAGACATTGATTACAAATATGCCCATCTTTTTTAGAATAACTACTGGTGAAATTATACTGGCAACAGTAGCAAGAAATTACATTTCAATAGCAAAAATGTACCTCATTTAATTCTGCTCTGTAATTCATTTCATGTAGATCTTCTATACTATAGGCTTCAACTGTGAGTGTCCAGGCAGGGCGAGGCAGCACTTCACAACATTCCAATGTTATAGTCCTGTGAATCTCTAATACATATTTAGTGAATGCAAAAGAGAGACCCAGCCCCCCTTCTCTCACCATCACCGCTCTAGCTCAGCCCAGTTAATCACAAAGACTAATGGTTGATGCAGAAAAACTAGACGAATCCAATGGTACAACCCAGAAGTCTGTAGCTCAATCCCACAAAGGGGTTAGAGGTCCTAAATCATGCCAGCGCAACGGTGGGACTCTACCAAGACTTACAATGGGAAACATATAAACCATACAAAACGCATTAACTAGTACTGGACAATATCAGCATTTTGAGTAAACAGGCTTGCACGTTTGTCATATAATTGTTTACTTATAAATAACGAAAAGTCTAACACTGATAAACTAAAAAGAAGAAAATCCTAAAGAGAAGGACCAAATGGACATGTCCCCCCTCAGCGCCCCACCATTTAACACCTTCTCCCAGTATGAAAAGGTCCTATAGGCCTAGTTACATTTACATTTACATTTTAGTCATTTAGCAGACGCTCTTATCCAGAGCGAATTACAGGAGCAATTAGGGTTAAGTGCCTTGCTCAAGGGCACATTAACGTCATTTAGCAGACGCTCTTAGCCAGAGCGACTCACAAATTGCACACCTTCTGTTGTCCTATTGTTCTAGCAGGACATATATCCAGATGTCTGGGACTGCATCATTCCAGGTCCACAGTTCCACTGAGCAAGGTCCTAATATCAGTGCTCTATGTGTGACTCGGTGTGAGAACAACTCTACAACGCAAAAGATGCAGAACATGACAGAGAACATCATGGGAACTCTCCTACCATCCAACGTTGTTCAGCGAAGGAAGAACCAACGTTATGGCAAGAAGAAGAGCACAACCTATCTGGGACTGATTGCATATGTCATTCAGGACTCTCCAGACAAGATGCTCACATTTAGTCAGGTAAAACCAATATATTTTAGCACCCACGGTGTAATTTCGATGTTGATCTGAAAAAGAATACTGGTGCCTAATTAATGACGAGTGCTAATATGGAGTGTTATCATTTGCAGTTGATGGACAAGTTGGGAGCATTCCTCTCAGGAGACAGAAAAGGCATCGAGAACAACATAAGGGTCTGCTTATCATCCAACGATTGTTTTGTCAAGGTATGTCCACAATACTTATATCAACTATATCAGACATTATTTATTGTCTCTTTCATTCAACCAACCTGAGGTCAACAGACATTAATTTATTTATCGTATTTATCTATTTCAGGTTCCAGTCAGTCCATATATGCCACACTCAAAGAAGAACTTCTGGAAAGTCGATGAGAGTCAAATTACAGCGAAGATGGCGAGACGCCACTTCAAGGGCATACTGGACTTGTTCCCCGAGTTGTCCACCAAAGTGCGAATGGAGGCAGACAGGATATCAGAGCGCTTTGCCGCGGTCTACTCACCAACACCAACCCTCACCAGCCCTCATACCCAGAAGAGAAGTGAGGTGAAGTTCAGCAGTCCTTTCTCCATCGAATCCATCTTGAACAGAGACAGTCCTTCTCGTCTGTGCCCAAGACCCGCTGCATTGTCGGTTGTGTCCAGCACGCCAACGGATGAACTGCCATTGCGCGCTGAGAGGAGTTGGAACCAAGAGGATGAGCTGGGACTCTCCACCTGTGGAGATGGAACCCTGTTTCCCACGCGGGTAACAGTTACCCCAGCTACCCGACAGTGGGAACCACAGTTCACGGACTGGTGATGATGATGGAAGGCCTATCAAGAAGACGCCCATGTTTGCTGAGCCCTCCTATCTGATCTAATCCAGGTTTTACCGTCCCACTACGTAACTGTTATTTGAAGTACCCTGTGCCTACATATGCCTATGATGTTCACCTTTTTTTCACTTATTATCATTGTGCACTTTTAACTTGTATATATGTTTTCAATAAAGTCTGCTAGGAAAATACATTCGGTTATCTAATTATTTTAATTGATACGATAACTGGTTAAAAAGCGCCCCACTTCGACCTCTATTTTTGATTTACATTTGGTTGAGTTGTCAACTAACATGAATTCAACGTGAAATCAACAAAACATGTCATTGGATTTATGCTAAAAGTTGGGCATACAAAAGACGAAATGCACTTACATTGATGACTTTTCTCAAATCCAGTTAAGTTTCCCATGTTATTTCAAAGTTAGCACATATTTTGGGGGGTTGAAATGACATTTTACCAGACGCTCTTATCCAGAGCAATTAGGGTTAAGTGCCTTGCTCAAGGGCACATCGACAGATCTTTCACCTAGTCGGCTCGGGGATTAGAACCAACGACCTTTCGGTTACTGGCACAACTCTCTTAACCACTAAGCTACCTGCCGCCCATATATGACTTGGAAACAACGTTGATTCAACCAGTTTTGGCCCAGTGGGGCAGCGCTGTATATGCTCATGTTTCTTCCAGGCACTAATCAAGAGATATCCATGGCTAAATAGACAATATTTAGGTCTATACACTTTTTTTCCTATAGAAAATATAATGGCCTATGTTTAGCCTATGTTGTTAAACAGTTTGAACGTGTATTTGAAGAAAAATAGCGCAGGCCTATATCCTATTATATAACACAGGAAGCTAAGACACGGCGAATGTGTTGCCATAACGTGAATGGTGAGAAAGTGATATTAAATTCACATTTTGCAAATATTACACAAAAAATAGTATAGAACCTGGTTTCATTTTCCATTTTCAACAGTAGCAATGGACATATCCATGCGCCGTGTGTTGTCTAATTTAATTACTTTAAGAACTCAAATTGATTATGAGAATGCTGAAGACCCCTTTCACTTCACATTATGCACTTTAAACTTGTTTTGTGTTTGTGTGATGTGTTTTCAATGAATTTCACTTTGAAAATTGTAATATTCGGTTATAGCTGTGTTTTGAATGGTAAATACAATTTTGTCCAACACCAAAAACTTTCCCATGAATAAAGAGTGGTACCAACACATCCTCCGAGAGCAACTTCTCCTAATCATCCAAGAACAGTTTGGTGATTTGGGGTCCATGGCCAGGAAACTCCCCAGACATGCGGATGCCTCCGAGCGGTCAGGTAGGCTGTTTGGAGTGTTTATCCGACTGAACAAAAAATAAATAAATAATGTCCCCCCCCACTTCTAAAGTTGCGTCCCTGTATATTACAGTATGTGAGGTTCTTTTCTGCATATGTATCCATCTCTTGATGTCAAATCCACCTCTGGTGTGCATGGCCAATTACCTCTATTTCGTGTCATATCACCATAGCACCTGGTTTCAATCCAAGTGCCAATGCTGTTTAACAAGCTCCTGATGTTTACATGTGTTGGTTACTCTCAATACTTTTCTTTACCTCCAGAACCATCTTCCTCACTGTGTGTGGGGACAAGATACACATCCATCGTCTACCAGGCAAGTTTACCACTGTGGTTTTAAACTTCTTAAAGGTTTTTAAAATCTCAATATCAAATCATTTCTGGATAACAATTAAGTACCTTACTGTGATTGTTATCAATTAAAATGGTCAGAAGGAAACAAAAATAGCTTCTTAGCAAAGAGCCATTTCTCAAACAGTCTGAGTGGGTAGGGAAAAACAAAAATAGCTGTTATTGGCAGAGAGGTTAGGAACTCTTTCTTATTGGTCTGTTAAGTAATTTACCGCCTGGTGATGTCACCAGGCAGGCCAAAACTCCATCCCACCAAAACAGGTTGAAATATATAGCAAGATCTATCAAGAATGACTTCGAAATTGGATGTCTATCCATGTCCTGAGGATGTTGGGAAATGCCGTCAAAACTGGCCACCAGGGGCAACAGTGAGCGCTATTACCATCAAGTAATCCCATGACTGGATCAGAAGGTTGCATTTTCATCCTTTGTTCTTTAATAGGATGTAGGCCTAGGCTATTTATCATTGACTATATTTTTCTTCATATAGAGATTCAAACTATGTAATTATATATATTAATAAACAGGCCATGGACATACAAGTGTATAAACCTAAATATTGTCTATTTAGCATGGATGTCCCTTTATTAGTACAGTGACCACATACTGCACGTGTCAAACTCATTCCACAGAGAGCCTAGTGTCTGGGGTTTTTCACTCCACCCTTGTACTTGATTGATGAATTAAGGTCACTAATTAGTAAGGAACTCCCCACACCTGGTTGTCTAGACCTTAATTGAAAGGAAAAAACTAAAACCTGCAGACACTAGGCCGGCCCTCCATGGAAGGAGTTTGACATCCCTGATATACTGCATGCGTCAAGTAGGTCTATACCTTTTAACCGTTTTTTATAAATCAATTAAAATCAATAGATATGGCAGAATTTTCTTTTTCCAAGTAAACTTTATTGAAAACATATCAACAAGTTCAAAGTGCTTAATGTGAAGTGAAAAAGGTTTTTACTATGTAAAATGGTGATCATCATAAGCATATGTAGGCACAGGGTACTTCACATAACAGATACGGGGAGGGTCGGCAAATGGAGGAGCAGCGCTGGGTCTGGAGTAGATCAGGTAGGAAGGTTCAGCACCACAGGAGGTTGGTGGCACCTTAATTGGGGAGGACGGGCTTGTCGTAATGGCTGGAGCGGAATTAGTGGAATGGTATCAAATACATCAAACACATGGTTTTATGCCATACCATTTGCTCCGTTCCAGCCGTTACTATGAGCCGTCCTCCCCTCAGCAGCCTCTACTGTTCAGCACACATGCGCATCTTCTTAATGGGTTTTCCACCATCATCTCCAATGAGTCCTTGGGCTGTGACTCCCCCGTCGCATAGCTGGGGTAACCGTCACCTTCAAGGTGCATCTCCACAGGTGGAGAGACCCAGCTCATCCTCCTCTTGGTTCCAAGTCATCTCTCTGTGCCCAATGGCAGTTGATCCGTTGGCATGCTGTACGCAAGGCTGGGTGGATGTCTTGGGCACAGACGAGAAGGACTGTCTCTTTTCTGGATGCATTCGATGGAGAAAGAACTGGTGAACTTCACATCGCTTCTCTTCTGCATATGACGGCTGGTGGGAGTTGGTGTAGGTGAGTAGAATGCGGCGGAGTGCTCTGGTATCCCTTCTGCCTCCATCTCACTTTGGTGGACAACTCGGGGAACAGGTCCAGTATGCCCTTGAAGTGGCGACGCACCATACTCGCTGTAATTCGACTGTCATCAACCATCCAGAAGGTTGTTTTTCATTTACTGGAACCTTAAATAGATAAGCAAACAAAATAATAAAATGAATATTTATTTTGACCTCCGGGTGGTTTAATGAAATAGTCTATATTAGACAGCATAATGTCTGAAATAATAACCATTGTGGACATGTTGTGAACGTACAGTACATTCAGAAAGTATTCAGACCCCTTCCTTTTTTCCACATTTTGTTACGTTACAGCCTGATTCTAAAATGAATTAAATAATTTTTTCCCATCAATCTACACACAATACCCCACAATGACAAAGCGAAAACAGGTTTTTAGACATTTAAAAAAATCTGAAATACCTCATTTGCATAAGTATTCAGACCCTTTTCTATGAGACTCGAAATTGAGCTCAGGTGCATCCTGTTTCCATTGATCATCCTTAACATGTTTCTACAACTTGGAGTCCACCTGTGGTAAATTCAAATGATTGGACATTATTTGGAAAGGCACACATCTGTCTATATAAGGTCCCACAGTTGACAGTACATGTCAGAGCAAAAACCAAGCCATGAGGTCAAAGGAATTGTCCGTAGAGCTCCGAGACAGGATTGTGTCGAGGCACAGATCTGGGGAAGGGTACCAAAACATTTCTGCAGCATTGAAGGTCCCCAATAACACAGTGGCCTCCATCATTCTTAAATGGAAGAAGTTTGGAAACACCAAGACTCTTCCCAGAGCTGGACTCCCAGCCAAACTGAGCAATCGGGGGAGAAGGGCCTTGGTCAGGGAGGTGACCAAGAACCTGATGGTCACTCTGACAGAGCTCCAGAGTTCCTCTGTGGAGATGGGAGAACCTTCCAGAAGGACAACCATCTCTGCAGCACTCCACCAATCAGGCCTTTATGGTAGAGTGCCCAGACGGAAGACACTCCTCAGTAAAAAGCACATGACAGCCCGCTCTGAGTTTGCCAAAAGGCACCTAAAGGACTCTCAGACCATGAGAAACAAGATTATTTGGTCTGATGAAACCAAGATTAAACTCTTTGGCCTGAATGCCAAGCGTCACGTCTGGAGGAAACATGGCACCATCCCTACGGTGAAGCATGGTGGTGGCAGCATCGTGCTGTGGGGATGTTTTTCAGCGGCAGGGAGACTAGTCAGGATCGAGGGAAAGATGAACGGAGCAAAGTACAGAGAGATCCTTGATGAAAACCTGCTCCAGAGCGCTCAGGACTTCAGACTGGGGCGAAGGTTCACCTTCTAACAGGACAACGACCCTAAGCACACAGCCAAGGCAACACAGAAGTGGCTTTGGGACAAGTCTCTGAATGTCCTTGAGTGGCCCAGCCAGAGCCCGGACTTGAACCCGATCAAACATCTCTGGAGAGACCTGAAAATAGCTGTGCAGCAACACTCCCCATCCAACCTGACAGAACTTGAGAGGATCTGCAGAGAAGAATGGGAGAAACTCCCCAAATACAGGTGTGCCAAGCGTGTAGCGTAAAACCCAAGAAGACTCAAGGCTGTAATTGCTGCCAATGGTGCTTCAACAAAGTACTGAGTAAAGGGTCTGAATACTTATGTAAATGTGATATTCCCGTTTTTGATTTTTTATACATTTGCAAACATTTCTAAAAACCAGTTTTTGCTTTGTCATTATGGGGTATTGTGTATAGATTGATGAGGGGAAAAAACGATTTGATCCATTTTAGAATAAGGTTGTAACAGTAAAAAAAATTGGAAAAAGTCAAGGAGTCTGAATACTTTCCGAATGCACTGTACCTTGCCAAAAATCCTTGGATGATAAGCATACCCTGATGCTGTTCTCGACGAATTATGTGACTTCCAAGGACAATGCTCCCAACTTCTCCATCAACTGCAAAAGAAAGATACAATTCCATATAATCACTGGACAATAATATTGCCATATTCCGTTTCAGATCAACATGAAAATTACTACAATGTGATTGCAAAAAGACATACATTTTTACCTGGCTAAATGTGAGCATCTTGCCTGGAGAATTCTGAATGACATATGCAATCAGCCCCAACCAACGGTTCTTCCGTCGATGAAGACCTTCACTGAACACTCTCCAGGCTCTATACATGGATGGAGCCTTGTGAGGTAGGAGAGTTCCCGTGATGTTCGCTGTCGCGTTCTCAAATCAAATCAAATCAAAAATGTATTTGCCACATGCGCCGAATACAACAGGTGTAGACATTACAGTGAAATGCTTACTTACAAGCCCTTAACCAACAATGCAGTTTTTTAAAGATTTTTTTTAAATAAAGTGTTAATTGAGAAAAATTCAAAGCAAATAGCTAAAATAGTCCGGGTAGCCATGATTAGCTGTTCAGGAGTCTTATGGCTTGGGGGTAGAAGCTGTTGAGAAGCCTTTTGGACCTAGACTTGGCGCTCCGGTACTGCTTGCTGTGCGGTAGCAGAAAGAACAGTCTATGACTTGGGTGACTGGAGTCTTTGACAATTTTTAGGGCCTTCCTCTGACACTGCCTGGTATAGAGGTCCTGGATGGCAGGAAGCTTGACCCCAGTGATGTACTGGGCCGTACGCACTACCCTCTGTAGTGCCTTGCGGTCAGAGGCCGAGCAGTTGCCATACCAGGCAGTGATGCAACCAGTCAGGATGCTCTCGATGGTGCAGCTGAATAACTTTTTGAGGATCTGAGGTCCCATGCCAAATCATTCCAGTCTCCTGAGGGGGAATAGGTTTTGCTGTGCACTCTTCACGACTGTCTTGGTGTGTTTGGACCATGACAGTTTGTTGGTGATGTGGACACCAAGGAACTTGAAGCTCTCAACCTGTTCCACTACAGCCCCGTCGATGAGAATGGGGGCGTGCTCAGTCCTCTTTTTTTTCCTGTAGTCCACAATCATCTCCTTTGTCTTGATCACGTTGAGGGAGAGGTTGTTATCCTGGCACCACACGGCCAGGTATCTGACCTCCTCCCTATAGGCTGTCTCGTCGTTGTCTGTGATAAGTCCTACCACTGTTCTGTCGTCGGCAAACGTAATGATGGTGTTAGAGTCGTACCTGGCCATGCAGTCATGGGTGAACAGGGAGTACAGGAGGGCACTGAGCACGCACCCCTGAGGGGCCCCCGTGTTGAGGATCAGCGTGGCAGACGTGTTGTTACCTACCCTTACCCCCTGGGGGCGGCCCGTCAGGAAGTCCAGGATCCAGTTGCAGAGGGAGGTGTTTAGTCCCAGGATCCTTAGCTTAGTGATGAGCTTTGAGGGCACTATGGTGTTGAACGCTGAGCTGTAGTCAATGAATAGCATTCTCACGTAAGTGTTCCTCTTGTCCAGGTGGAAAAGGGCAGTGTGGAGTGCAATAGAGATTGCATCATCTGTGGGGGCGGTATGCAAATTGGAGTGGGTCTAGGGTTTCTGGGATAATGGTGTTGATGTGAGCCATGCCCAGCCTTTCAAAGGTACAGACGTGAGTGCTACAGGTCGGTAGTCATTTAGGCAGATTATCTTAGTGTCCTTGGGCACAGGGACTATTGTGGTCTGCTTGAAACATGTTGGTATTACAGACTCAGTCAGGGACATGTTGTAAATGTCAGTGAATACACTTGCCTGTTGGTCAGCACATGCTCGGAGTACACGTCCTGGTAATCCGTCTGGCCCTGAGGCCTTGTGAATGTTGACCTGCTAAAAAGTCTTACTCACATCGGCTACGGAGAGCGTAATCACATATTCATCCGGAACAGCTGATGCTCTCATGCATGCATTCTGCATCTTGTTCGTTGCAAAGTTCTTCTATAATAATAATAATATGCCATTTAGCAGACGCTTTTAGCCAAAGCGACTTACAGTCATGTGTGCATACATTTTTACGTATGGGTGGTCCCGGGGATCGAACCCACTACCCTGGCGTTACAAGCGCCATGCTCTACCAATTGAGCTACAGAGGACCAAGTCACACACAGAGCACTGATATCAGGACCTTCTGTGGACCTGGAATGATGGAGAGCAGAGACGCTAGACACTGGGCCTGATTTGACAGCTCAGAGTTTCTGCTCTTTTCTGTTCATATAAACACATGGATGGGTGGGGGAAGGAGGGGGGTGGGGGGAATACAGACCCTTGTTAGGGTAAGGGGTAGGGGTTCGGGTGGGGGGTGGTAGAGGATACGAACCCAGATTAGGGGAAGGGTTAAATATCTCTAAATCGGATAGATGAAGAAAAAATTAAGAACTTTTTTAATTTTTTTATGAAAGAAAATATGGTAATATGTGATTGGAGTCAGTTGTGCATGGCTTTGTTGGGGATAGGGGGATATGTTGGGCCAGTTGCAGCCTTGTAACATTTTGGATATGGATGTGTCTGTTGTCCATTTGGCCTGGAATAATGGGTCCTCTGTAGCTCAGCTGGTAGTTGGATAAAAGCGTCTGCTAAATGGCAAATTAATTAATTATTATTATTAATTAATTAACCTCTGGATACATCTCCTAATAGAACAATAGGACAACAGAAGGTGTGCATTCCAGGTTAACTAGGACCTTTTCATACCGGGAGAAAGTGTTAAACGACGGGGCATTGTTAATTCAACTAGATTAATCTGGTTTAGATTACATTTTGTTTTTCATTTGTTAATTAGGCTATGTGGTAATTTTAAAATAATACAGATCAAAATCATCATAAATGCAAGATCTAGGCCTATCTGAAGTTCAGTTTCTGAACATACTGTATCTTTTAATATATCACGTCATGTGATAAAACAGTCAGCGCAGTCCATTTTGTTTTCTAATCATAGTCTGATTTTCTTCTCAAATAGGCTGTTTATTTTCCTTATTTTTACTAATAAGTGGATTGCTAAACAGACAGCTGCAATGTAATTGATAGTTATTTCACTGTTGCATATTGGTCAGGTCGTTATTGTAAAAGAGAATGTGGTCTCAAGGACTTAACTGGTTAAATAAAAGACCAATAAATAAATAGAGTAATGAGATAAAGGACGCTGGCGTTCACTGTCCCCTTTCTGGCATTAAATTGATCACAAATTAGATGTAGTACTGTAAAAAAAAAGTATACTAGGCACATATTGATATTACATTTAATATGTAGATGTTGTCTGTCAGCCTACACAGTAAATTCCATAGTGTTAAATATGCAGTGTCAAAGTACATTGACTCTTACAGAGTTATTACTACAACAGTTGGAGTAAGATACCGCCCAGTGTTGGTGTTAAAGTACGGTGTTAAAAGACGCAGTGTCAGACGTACTCTGGAAAGCTCCGCCCACCTACGACTCGTCTCAAACGGACCACACATTTTCACGGCGCCATTTTCTTCATGTGGAATGACTGCGGTAAGTTTATCCTAAGCGACTATACACACATTATTTGTCATTTTAACAGAAGCAGCATTTAAGAATTACTTTATATCGTTGCTAACAGTGCACTCTAGTTGGTTTTAGGTCTTAAAATGTCGAATTTTAAAAAGGCTAACGTTAACATGTTGTGACTGACTTCTGTCCAGTCCATGTGCCAGCAGTATTAAGCTAACGTTAATTAACATTAACTGACGAACATAACGTTCAAACTAGACAATGTCAGCCCGATTTATTGTAAGTTATGTTAATACAACGTGGAGGGGGGATTGTGTACTTCTTGTTAACGTTCAGATATTACAGGAACATAGCAAAGACTAAGGGGAGTTGGCTAAACTAGCTACAGTTAGCTACGTTAGCTTGACTGGCTAACTATGTGCGGGTGGCATGGATTTATTATGTTAACGGCGGGTAGACATTAACCTTGGACACTGCTTAAGCGGTGTGCCTTTATTTTTTTCCTGGATATTATACAAAATGACTTTCGGGTTTCAAAGCAGCAGCAGTACTGTTAAAATACTTAAGCACTATCTTAGCACACACTTATGGTGTAACGTTTAGCTAACATTATTCAATTCAATGTTATTTATATTGTCAAATCATAACAAGAGTTATCTCAAGACACTTTACAGACAGAGTAGGTCTAGACCACACTCTATAATATACCAAGACCCAACAATTGCAGTAATTGTGCGGGCAAGGCGGTAACATTAATGTTACAAGGATGAAAATCAGACGTTATCCTTTTTAATGTGTTTGACAGTAACTTCAATTTAACTGGCCATTTCTGCAAAAGTGCTGATCATTTCTCAGCACTTTGGTGGCTTGAAACAATATTTTTTCTTATATTTGAGGAAATACTGCTAAAATAAGACCATCAACTTTTTAACTGTGAGAAATTGTACTGATACTATTTGCAGGGAGCATGCTGCTTAAAGCTAAACTTGGAGATGTCCAAAAATTTGTCAGAATAACTGAGCCAAATCTGAAAGACTTTTTGATTGCAGGTAAGAATTTGACAATGTTAGTAATAACTGTCTGAATTTAGCTGTTTAAAATTGATATACTGGAATATTCCTAAAATGATGGGACATGTTAAGTTCTCAGGTTTTTGGAACTGGTCCATTTTTGTACGTCTAAATTTCTTCTGTTTTGCCCTTGGTAACTACACTTTAATTGTGGATGCATTGCTTAAGGTATAGTTATGATGCTACAAAAAAAAACATTTTAATCACTTAATAGTGTTTGTTTAAAACCTATTTTATAGGGTAAGGTAGGTGTACACAGTGAAATTATTATATAAATAATGATTTACTTTTGTTTACACAAGCTTTTATCCCTGTTTTTTCTAGCATTTGCAAAGTTTGGTGTCCCAGCTGTAACAGAAGGTGTGAAAATTGTTGACAGTTCAGGGACTGAATTGGATGATGATGTTTTTGAGGATATTATAAAGGATCCCTCAACTGGGGTGCTAACCATCAAATATGACTCAGGTTTGTTTCAGTTAATTAGACTAATTAATGAATACGTTATTTCTTTGTTTTATGAAGTTCATGGTGTCTATTAAATAAGTGTCTTAGATTATGAGGGAACTATATATAATTCTTTTTCTTCTAAAAATCATGGTTAGAATCTGTCTCCATGGTGGCCTCTTCTGAGCAATCCCAACCATCATCCCTTGATACCTTGGACTCTGAGGATACAGTCATTATTTCAGATAGCCCCTCCAGAAAACGCCAGAGGCTGGATACAGAAGCCAAGCAAGTAAGACAATTCTGACATTTTAAATTCTGTTCTTGAATCTGTTCTCAGAGAATTAAAATTACATTAATATACATTGTAAATTACATGGTTTCAAAACATTTTTGAAGTCCTGATTAGGGATGTCCCGATCAAGTTTTTTTAAGCGCCCTATCTGATTAAAAAAAGTATCTGCTGATATTGAGTCCTGATCAGATACTTTTATTTATTTCTTGATAATACAGTGCACACTTCGAGTACATTCAAGTTATTGTCGCTGTCTGGAGGGAGTTTCTTACCATTATTGGCTTTTTCATTGGATTTTTGTAGCACTTGCAATCTTTGAGATTGGATCGGGACATCCTCTGACATCATATTAGTTTATTTCCAGTTTATTTGCAGTGGACATAACATGCAGAATTGTTATGCATTTTGTTTTAAGTTGGTGTAATCAGCTCTTACCAACAAAACCGGTGGGGAACGTATAATAAATGAATACAACCGAACCAAGTCCTTGACGGATGAAACAAGACGCAAAATGGTGAACATGCTGGCAGCTGACATGACAGAAAAGAATGGGTAATTTGTTAATAGTCCTTGTGTTCTCAATCTGTAAATCTAAATCTGAATCTAAGTGAATATGACTGCACAATCCTTTCTTCTTCAATTTTGCAGTACATCTCCACCCAGACAGGTGAAAGAAATGTATGCCAAAGGAATACTGACCTTATTCCCGTACCTCAGTGACCCATTCTCTAAGAATGGCTATGTGAGTTGCACACAGTAATAGTTGTAATGTTAAATGCTATTGGAAGTTTTTGAATCCTACCAGACCATGTTGTTTTCAATGAAGTATCCATTTTTGTTATCCTTTCATCCTTCAAGGAGCATTATTATGATGGCGAGAGTGGAACTGGGTACTTGGCCTGGAGGATTAAAACTATTCAGAGAGGCACCGCCAAAGACAGGCGATCATCATTCGGAGGTAATACTGGAAAATGTATGGAACAAAACAGTTGCTAGATCAATAATTGCATTTGTTGCACTATTTCTCAGACATATAGTATAATGTGTAACTACATCCTTCAATTCTGCTAGCTCCCTCCCTCTTAGCAAATTTAAAGAAAATATGCATCAGAGACCTACAAAGGACTGTGACATAAGGGGGGGTTGCCTCGACACTGACTGGTCGAGGCAACCCCTGGCAAACTGGCCTTGCAAACTTTAGGGTGATTTAAACCAGTAGATGGCATTTTCATACATTTTTCAACCCACAAACTGCAGATTTCATAAATTGTGAAGAAATAATGTCAATATTAACACCAGCATTGATGCAGGGCTCCACACTAACTTTTTGTCTTGGTTGCACTTGTGCGCCTAACTTTTTTATTTAGGTGCACCAGCACAAAATGTAGGTGCACCCAAATTTTTTCCTTGCGTCGCCATTAACGCCACAATTTCAAGGTCACCTTTTTATCACGCTCCATATACATTCATATATATCATGTAACCACCCCCCCCCTTTGCTGTCCTCTGCCCCTCAGATGGCCAACACCTGTAATTTGGCCTTCTTCCCATTTGGCCTTGGCTAAACCAGCTTGCCACACTCCCTAGCATCAAACATATCATTCATATCATTTAGTTTACAGCTCAAAAAGTATATTTTACAGTGGAGTACTTCCTTTAAAAGTTAGCCAGGCTACTAAAACTTTTGACATGATTGAAATTTTCCCGTGTTGTGTAGAATCAGCCAAAGGATCAACTGGTGAAGACATGTCTGGAGGACCGACTGTCAGACGAGAATCCCAGTTTGTTCCAGAGACTGCCCTGACTGATGATGAGTGCAACAAAGCAATCTCACTGATGAAACATTCTGCTGATGCAGACACAATCAAGAAGAAAATGGAACTGACGTTTGTGTATCGCCGCAAAATGATCCTCGACCCCCAGCAGTCAAGCAACATACTGTCTGAGTTTCCACGTTTTAAAGACGTCAAAAGCTTGGTAATTATGTTATTTTGAAAATACTATGACAAGTGAATTGTTTTGTAAGACATTGTAGTGATACTAGCTAGCTAAACTAGCACGCAATACAATTTGATTGGCTGTCAAATAACTGAAATTGTCACCAACACCACCCCACTCCAGGTTGAACAGGATTTTGTTCTAATGTTCGGAGAGGATACCTCAAGCAAGCTTCTGGAAAGGTGGCCGGTCACGTTCAAGAAAAAGATCATCAAACAATGCAGAAAGCTTCCATCCACAAGTGAGCTTGAAGAACTCTTGCTGGCAGCTGATCCTCCTGAGGATGGCACTGAATTGGATGTTGACTTTGGTAAGATGCTTGTAAGCCTACCTTTTGTGTTGTATTGCAATATCAACATTATGTGTAAACATTTAAATATCAACATAATACTAAGAAGCTGGATCTGTGAAAGATTTACGAGTACGTTCTGTAGCAGTATATTGAACAAAACTTTTGAGATTTGACTCAGCCCTGTGGATGTTTTAGTTAGAGAACTTCTTGTGATGTAGAACTGCTGTCTGTCTGGGGGGTCTTTTGTAAAGAAAACAACGTAACTGAAGTGTGTTAACATTGAACTTGTGTTGTTACAGGTTGGGACAGTGATCTGTCATCGGTTTTACTGCTTATACACCTGATTCCACCCTCCGCTCAGGGTCGGAAGAGACCAGGAAAGGTTTCCGCATCCCAAGCAGAGAAACATCTTGTGGTATTCAAGAAGGTTTGTATTTTTTCTAATTTGTGGTATGAACACCTAATATTAGGCTACAAGTATTCATTCAATATTCATATTCAATAAGAGTAGTGTATTGGCTCTTTCTGCATATTCTACAACTACTTGGCCATTAACTACAGTTTTCCCTCATTTGTCTTCGCAGACCGGAACAAACATTCAAGAGCATCTCGATGCCATCACTACTAGCGCTCAGCCCTATCTCCTAGCTGTTGGAGTTAAGAAGAATGCAATCCACCAGTTCTTCATCATTATCGACAAGAATGCCATACCTTGCAGGTCAACCTCTTCTCTTGTTGCTTTTGACGAACTATTTAAGGCACATTTTGTGTTTGGCACATCCTACAACACCATGCTCCACAACATGTACACTTTCATCCAAACTACAGTGTACAGCATCGATGCTGGCAAGGTCAAAGAGAGCCCTCGTGTTGCTGAAATCAGGGCGAGGTTACTTCATTAGTGCTTGAAGTTTCTCCTCGAACATGAAGTGTTTTGTTTGTCAGGCTGAGTTATCGAGTTCAAATATGCTTGTTAGGCATTTACGATTAGTTCACGGTTACTTGCCTGGAAAAAATCTCCGGCTTAAATGTGCTCAGACTGGATGTGGCTGTGCGTTTGGTACGTTTTCTGGTTTTAGGAAACATTTAAACACAAAACACACTGAGTATATTGACCAACAGGTTGACCCTGATGTTTATTTAAGCAGCATTGGAGAGGCAGTGACCACTAATGTAGAGGAGACAGCTACAACGTCACGGACAGTTAATGAACACGAGGTAGCCACATCTACTCTGTTGAAAAAGTCCAACAGGAGCACTCTAGATATGTGTGCCTCTGCTGTTGCACAACTAAAAGCAGCTGGATTAAGTCAATCTACTGTAAATAGTTTTGTTTCCTCCATGGAAGAAGTGTTTTTTGAGATTCAAAGTCAAGCTACAGATGCAGCTTTGCAGTGCTTATCTCCACAGGAAACTGAAAATAAGAACAGAATAGAACAATCTTTGCAAAAGTTGGAAAACCCTTTCACACCCTTAAATTCAGAAGCTAAACGAAATAAACACTTCAAAGAGAAATGGGGAATCGTAGAACCTGTTGAAAAGGTGCTTGGCACAAGATTTGACAGCAGAAGAAACAAAACAACTGGGACATACGATCAGGTCGTTGTAACTGACAAGTTTGCATATATTCCTATTTTAGAAACACTAAAGGCCATTTTTCAAAACCCAGAACTTGCAGACATGTTCAAGCCCAGGCACATGCCCAAGGAAGGTGTGTATGCAGACTTGAGAGATGCCGCCTATTTTAAAAAAAGTCCCTTATTCTCTATAGAAAAAGATGCCATACAGATCCAGCTATTTTATGACGACTTTGAAACAGCAAACCCCTTGGGGTCTAAAAAGGGTATACACAAATTAGGTGCTATATACTTTACATTAAGGAATTTTCCCCCAATCTTTAATTCATCATTGATAAATATTCATTTGGGTGCTCTTTTCCATGCGCAGGACATCAAGCGTTATGGTTTTAATTTGATACTTGAGCCACTTGTCAGTGATCTTAAAGTACTCGAGACAGAGGGACTTAAAGTTCCCAGATTGAAAGATGTGATTCACGGTACCATAGTTCAGGTCACTGGTGATAATCTTGGGTTGCATGGTTTATTTGGCTTTGTGGAGTCATTTGGGGCAAGGTATTGTTGTCGTTTCTGTCTCCTTGAGAAAGATTGTTTTCAAACTGTGTTCTGTGAAGATGATCCAAAAGTTGTACTACGAACTATCGAGATGCACAAACTGCACTGTCAAACTTTACAAACAGATCCTACACTACCTCATATCTATGGTGTCAAACGCATTTGTCTGCTGAATTCACTACAGTATTTTAATACAGCCAACAATTTTTCTGTAGATATAATGCACGATATTTTAGAAGGAGTTGCTCAGTTTGAAGTCAAACTTGTCCTGCAGTACATTAAGGAAAACTTCCTAAATGCTGAACAACTGGCTGGTAGAATACATGCTTTTGACTATGGATACAATCAGCAGCGAAACCGTCCACCTAGAGTAAAGTTGTTTGATGGAAGTAATGATTTGGGGTTGAATGCTATACAGTCTTGGTGCTTATTACGTAATATGCCTTTGCTATTTGGTGATTTAATACAGTCAGATGACCAGCACTGGCATCTTCTACTTTTGCTTCTACACATTGTTAACATTGTATTTTCCCCAGTCCTTACAGAAGGCATGACCATTTACCTCAAACATTTAATCATTGATCATCATCAGCTCTTCAAGCAGTTGTTTCCTGCAATCAATCTCTTACCAAAGCATCACTTCATGATTCATTACCCTCGTAATATAAAAAACATCGGCCCAGTTCTGCACATGTGGTGCATGCGTTATGAAGCTAAACATAATTTTTTTAAGAAGCAATTAAAAAGCTTTAAAAATGTAACAAAAACATTAGCCAAAAAGCACCAAAGTTGTATGGCAATGTATCGAGAGTCCTTTAGCAAGGAAAGATTAACTTTAGGTTCGGGGAAGATGGTAACACTTAGTGAGCTCAAAGAAGGTCCCGAGATTGCTTTAAAATTTGGGTCTGTATTGTCTACCAGTGTGTTTTCTGCCAAGTGGATCAAACATCATGGTACAGAGTACCGCCGTGACTTCATTATCTGTACTGAGGTAGCATTTGAGATGCCTGTATTTTGTAAAATCAAAATTATTGCTGTGAAAGATGACTGTGTATTGCTCTGTGGAAAACTGATGGAAACAGTGTGTTTTGATTACCATTACTATGCCTTTAAGGTCAGGATGCATCCAGACAGGGTTCAAAAGGTGATCAACATTACTGAACTGTGTTACTTTAAACCTTTTGATGTTCAAATGAAGTATGGAACGACAGATTCCTCCTTGTATGTTGTTCCCTATTGCCATTTTATGGAAACCTAAGGTCAATGTTTTAAAAAGGGATTTGTATTCTTAATATATTTTAGCCTGACATAGTTGAGCTGTTAATAAAAATTTGAAATGCATTATTTTGTGGTAAGTTGTGATTTTTACTCACTTAATGGAGTATTTGGTGTAATTTGACACTAAAAAAGTGTAAAATGAATACTGCTGAGATTTATTTCCGTGACACTATACGGTGTTAGAATTTGACTCTATTTGAGCTTGTTTTTCACTGCAAGATAGTCAATTATCAACACAATAGTGTGTAACATCAACACTTATCAGAGTTATTTTAACCTTGAGTGTCAACTCCATGCAGTGTTAAACTGGACTGGAATCAAACTCAATCAGAGTTGATTTGTTATTTTAGAAGAGTAAATGATTAACTCTTCCAAGGGTAATATTTACACTCTCCAGTGTTATTTAACCTTTAGTGTAAAATTAAAATAACACTATTCAGTGTAAGCGAGTGTTAAATTTTTACTCTATTTAGAGTTAATTTAACTCTAAAATGTTAACACTATGAAAAGAGTCAAATTAACACTATTTCAGGGTGGGACCATATACACTCAGAAATAGTGTTAAATTTAACTCTTTAAGTGTTACTTTAACACTTCAAAATTTACTGTGTAATATTTATCCTAATACAGTCTACTCGAATCGCAGGGATGATTTGATTTGGGTAGGATTTTTTCCACAAACTACTAGTTATAAAGTTAGTTACCAATTAAAAGATAAAGGTTTAGCAAACGAACAAAAGAGGGCAGAATCCTAACAACAAAACATAACTGTAGTCTGCTATTTAAAAAAAAGTATTATACCGTATAGGCTATTGCATACGGTGCTAAAGTGACTTTGTGTGCTTGTAGGGGAACATTAGCCCTGTTTCCACACGCATATAAGGGTAAACATAAGTAATATTATATTATATTATTATTAATCCTGACTACTTTTCTCGGGTATTGAACTTCAACTTGATTTTGTGCCTCAGCAACATCGACAACCAAATACGGCCACTCCATGAACAATCGTGTACTGAATTGAACTGTCTGCCTCTGGTGAAGTAAAAAGATGGCTTTGTCAACTAACCCTTGGTGCACATACCCACAAACTTCCAGCGAGCCTACGCATTCCTTTTGGGGACCATTTCTGTAGATTAAAAACTAACCCATTCTAAATACTTTAATAGAAATGTGTTGGCGTAAGAAGTAATTGATTTCACTTGAGATTTAAATTAGTCTATGGTCGCAATGTTACAGGCACCCATAAAGGAATCAAATATTTCCTCAATAAAGTGAGAAAGACAGTTATTTATTGGTTGCAACAAATGTAATGTAATGTATTACTCTGACCAGGTAGACTCCAGATAATAACCTATAAAAAGATTCCACGTGATATTGATAATAAAACAATAACTAAAAAAGATACATAAGGATAAGATAAAAATGATTAAATAAAAAAAAATATATGGATAAATTAGGTTGTATAAACGGTTGCAAACAGTTTCTCCTGGCATCTTCCTAACCAAGCTCCTATCACCTGTTCCAATTATATTTTACTGACGCCATCTTCCTATTAACCTCTTAAATGTCATTGTACAGGTAAGCCCATGGCCAGCAGTTGTCACAACAACAATGAATAGGCTTTCCATAAAACCATTTCCCATAATAAACAATTTCCATACATTTCTATATCTTTCTCTCCAATAATAAGAATTTCAATATCAACCAATATAATTTATTTACATTCAAATTCAATAATAAACCAACCAAAAACAAGTTAAATACATTTTATTTAATGCAAAATGGTTCTAACAATTTTTTTACTGTCCCTTCTTGGCAGATTAGACATTGATTACAAATATGCCCATCTGTTGGAGAATTATAAAATGTACCTCATTTAATTCTGCTCTGTAATTCAGTTCACGTAGATCTTCTCCAGGCTTCAACTGTGAGTGTCCAGCCAGGGCGAGGCAGCACTTCACAACATTCCAATGTTATAGTCCTGTGAATCTCTAATACATATTTAGTGGATGCAAATGCCACAGAAGCCCTTGTTATACAGAACGCATTACCCGGGACAATGGAAGAGATTAGTGAGGTGAAAATCGTTAGAATGTGGTATAGGGCCTTTGCATTAAGGAACTAAAAAATAAAAAAATACACTGTGTGTAGACAACACAAATGAAATAATCTCGTATTACCAGTTATTTTAGTAAATACAATTTGACATTGAGAGGACAAATACTGATTACAAAACAACATGGACTACTCATTCTCATTCATCTTATCAAGACATGAGGGGATGTATAAAAATAGAGTTTTCAAAGATGCCCTTGGAACCTCCGATCTTACACTATATTTTCATTATCAAATTACATTTGGTCTATACATTAATTTAAAATGTGAATTACCCTGTTATATATTCTAACATTTGTTTTTGGAATATTACATCTCTATATATGGAAAATGGATAACCAGGGTAAGAAAATAAAGCAGTGCGGATTCAAAACGTTGAATAGACTTGATTCCTCTTGGGAAGGTTTAGGAAAAGTGCATAGGCCTACAAAACCTATAAGCACCAATACGTTTCGAGAGACCAGCAAAAATCGGCTTTCATTTATTTTACTTTAATTTATCTGCATGTCCAGCCTTTATAATGTGCTTATAAAAGTGTTTCCCAGTTTATTTTCAGGACAACCAGGGTTAGAAGTACAACACAATAATTGCATTGATGAGTTTTATTGACAAAGCAAAAACCTGATAGAAAGGAATTCATATGAATGCTGTAAGTACAGAAATTGTTTGCTCAGAGTGATATGAATATCCAACTAGTCAGTGACAACTCTTTGGAGTTTTGTTCTTGGGGGTTTTCAGTTTGTGACAATGTTCTGGATTTCATATCATATTCTATGTAGAAGAACCCCTTACCTTCTAATGACTCTTGTGTAGCTTGGTTAGCCTTACTGATCAAAACATGTGACACGTGCATGTTCGTGAGAGCTTTTCATAGATAGCTTTTCGTAGCTTTTAATTCTGACTTTACCGACGTTTTTGTAAAAAAAAAAAAAAAAAAAAAAAAAGAACCGGCCCCCATGCCCCTTCAGGATCCGCTCTCACATAGACTAATGGTTGATGCCAACGGATGCAGAAGAGAGACAAATCCAAAAGGTACAACCCAGACGTCTGTAGCTCAAACACACCATTTAAAAAAGGGGTTAACATTCCTAAATCATGCCAGCGCAAAGGTAAGAATGCATGAACTAGTACTGGACAATATCAGCATGTTGAGTTCACAGGCTTGCATGTTTGTCATATAATTGTTTACTTAATAACGAAAATTATGGTCTAACACTGATAAACTAAAAATACAATCTTAAAGAGAAGGACAAACTGGACATGTCCTCTGGACCCCGCCCCGCCGATTAACACCTTTTCCCAGTATGAAAAGGTCCTATAGGCCTAGTTAATGTGGAATGCACACCTTGACCTATTGTTATAGCAGGACATATATCCAGAGGTCTGGGACTGCATCATTCTAGATCCACAGTTCGACTAAGCAAGGTCCTGATTTCAGTGCTCTGTGTGTGACTTGGTGTGAGAACAACTCTACAACGAACAAGATGCAGAACATGACAGAGAACATCCTGGGAACTCTCCTACCTCTCCAGGCTCCATCCAACGTTGTTCAGAGAAGGAAGAACCAACGTTATGGCAAGAAGAAGAGCACAACCTATCTGGGACTGATTGCTTATGTCATTCAGGACTCTCCAGACAAGATGCTCACATTTAGTCAGGTAAAACCAATATCTTTTAGCACCCACGGTGTAATTTCAATGTTGATCTGAAAAGGAATACTGGTGCCTAATTAATGACGAGTTCTAATATGGAGTGTTATAATTTGCAGTTGATGGACAAGTTGGGAGCATTCCTCTCAGGAGACAGAAAAGGCATCGAGAACAACATAAGGGTCTGCTTATCATCCAACGATTGTTTTGTCAAGGTATGTCCACAATACTTATATCAACTATATCAGACATTATTTATTGTCACTTTGATCAACCGACATTAATTTATTTATCGTATTTATCTATTTCAGGTTCCAGTCAGTCCATATATGCCACACTCAAAGAAGAACTTCTGGAAAGTCGATGAGAGTCAAATTACAGCGAAGATGGCGAGACGCCACTTCAAGGGCATACTGGACTTGTTCCCCGAGTTGTCCACCAAAGTGCGAATGGAGGCAGACAGGATATCAGAGCGCTTTGCCGCGGTCTACTCACCAACACCAACCCTCACCAGCCCTCATACCCAGAAGAGAAGTGAGGTGAAGTTCAGCAGTCCTTTCTCCATCGAATCCATCTTGAACAGAGACAGTCCTTCTCGTCTGAGCCCAAGACCCGCTCCATTGTCGGTTGTGTCCAGCGCGCCAACGGATCAACTGCCATTGCGCGCGGAGAGAGGACTTGGAACCAAGAGGATGAGCTGGGACTCTCCACCTGTGGAGATAAACATTTCCCCCCGCGCAGGTAACGGTTGCCCCAGCTCCCTGACAGTGGGAACCACAGTCCACGGTCTCATTTGTGATGATGATGGAAGGCCTGTCAAAAAGATGAGCATGTGTGCTGATCCCTCCTATCTGATTTACTCCAGACCCACCTTTGCTCCTCGTTTTGCCGACCCACCACCACTTAACTGTTATTTGAAGTACCCTGTGCCCACATATGCTTGTGATGTTCACCATTTTGGATTGTAACAAACGTTTTTTCACTTATTATCATTGTGCACTTTTAACTTGTATATATGTTTTAAATAAAGTCTACTAGGAAAATACATTCGGTCATCTAATTATTTTAATTGATAAGATAACTGGTAAAAAAGCACCCCACTATTTACATAGGTAGAGTTGTCAACTAACATGAAACCAACAAAACATTTCACAATGTCATTGGATTTATGTTAAACGTTGGGTGAAAAAAAATATGAAATGCTCTTACAGTGATGAGTCAAATCCAGTTAATTCAACGTCAGTACATACATTTTTGGGATTGAAATGACTTGGAAACAACGTTGGCCCAGTGGGGCAGTACTGTGTGTACTCATGTTTCTTCCAGGCACCAATCAAGAGTTATCCATGACTAAATAGACAATATTTAGGTCTATACACTTTTTTCTATAGAAAATGTAATGGCCTGTGTTTATGAATGTATGTTGTTACACAGTTTGAACCTGTATTTGAAGAAAAATAGCGTATGCCTATATCCTATTAAATAACACAGGAAGCTAATCCACAGCGAAGAAGGTGCACTGCTACGCATAAAGCCCCTGGCATATGTGTTGCCATAACGTGAATGGTGAGAAAGTTATATTAAATTAACATTCGCAAATATTACACCAAGAAATAGTAAATATCCTGGTTTTGTCTCCTGAGTGGCGCAGTGGTCTAAGGCACTGCATCGCAGTGCTAACTGTGCCACAAGAGATCCTGGTTCGAATCCAGGCTCTGTCGCAGCCGGCCGCGACCGGGAGACTCATGGGCGGCGCACAATTGGCCCAGTGTCGTCCAGGGTAGGGGAGGGAATGGCCGGCAGGGATGTAGCTCAGTTGATGGAGCATGGCGTTTGCAACGGCAGGGTTGTGTGTTCGATTCCCACGGGTGGCCAGTATAAAAAAATATATGTATTCACTAACTATAAGAGCGTCTGCTAAATGACTAAAATGTAAATGTTTCTCGTCCATTTTCAACAGTAGGAATGGACATATCCATGACGCATGCGGTTGTTGTCTAATTTAATTACTTTACGAACTCAAATTGATTATTTGTATTCATACAGTTCTACTGTTTATCGCGTGTGCAATGATGCCCGGTGGAAAAAACAACAAGTGTTTGTTGTTTTGCAGTAACTTCTTTGTTGTAATACCGCAAATGTACGTGAAAGATTCACCATCAAGGATTACAGTTTTAAGGCTTGATTCAATCAAAGGCCTACTACAATGTAGTTCTAGTTGGTTTGCCAAAATCAATTCCCCATTTTATTATTGTTTATAATACTATTTCAGTAGGCCTATTTGGTCTTGACATGTGCAATATACCTGGTTTATGGCCTACACTGTAACTGCATGTAATATGATTAACCACTAGATGACAGTAGTGCGCCTACTTGAACACTTCACCACAACCTTTAGCAAAGCCCTGGCAGAGTAAGCTATATTTTTCAAAAGTCAGTTCAGTCACAAAGCAACTCCTTTGGCAAATATACCAGTAAAAACATTGTAAATGAGCACTACTTGATGATGTAGCTATTCTGCAGCGAATAATATTCATTGCATAATTTTCAATAAACAATGTAGGTATATACTGTATGAATTTGGATCCATAGACAGCAACTTGCTGGAATATTTGGGCAACCTCAATTCTGACCATTCTACTTGATCAGTGTTCTCGGTTGGCTCCAGTTATCAACACAGTTGAAGGATGATGTAATTCAAAGTTGACTGAGCACCTGACCACCATCAAGGTTAGCAAATATGTGAGTGAAATCCATGTTTGCGGTTCCATCTAGAGTTGTCTGTGCAGGGTGTATGCTACGTGGTCGGCACCTTGCTGCACTGCATCTGACTGACACATGGACTATATGCCAGATGAGTTTGTAGAGGGTATAACGGCATTGTGTGAGTGTGTGCCTTTGTGCCTGCAGTCTGTTAGGCTACTTCTGTGGCCCATTCAACTCAGCAAGGTGGCCGACTTGACCTGCAACCACTTCCTGAATGGCACCAAATTCTGCCGGGTCAATGCAAGAAGATGCAAAGGTCAAGAACTAAAAGGTATGATGGAAACCACCTTAAATATACGCCCCTCTCCACTAGTGTGTGGCAATATGGCATGTAGGCCTACACTTAGTCTGTTTGTTGTTCTGACACACCCACTGTTCAGAGGACACAGTAGGTTTACTCACCCACAAACCGACAGGCCACAGGTGAGATGTATCATAAAGTCTACATCCTGCTGTAAAGTCACAATCCAGGATGATGTGGATCTTTATGACTTTATTTGAGACTTTGCCGGCATCCCAAATGGCCCCCTATTCCCTACATAGTGCACTACTTTTGACTAGAGCCCTATGGGCCCTGATCAAAAGTAGTGCACTATATAGGGAATAAGGTGCCATTTGGGACAAAGCCTCAATCAGAGTCAGACATGTTTGCTACCATGTGTATAGTACAACAGCATCTGTGCTAACTGGCACATTGGCTGTTTGCCTCATAGTCCACAGGAGGGCCTCAGTTGGTTTTATGACCATAAAGCCTTTAACATACTTATTGTGTTTTTATCTTTCTCACCTTTTAATATTTAGTTTGTTAAGCACTTTAAATTGCATTTTCTGTAAGAATTGTGCCGTATAAATAAAGTTTGATTGGTTGATTGATACATCTCATGAAAGAGCAGCACAAGGTGATCCTACCTTATACTACATGTAGGATATCTTGTCTATAACAATATCAGAGACATGCTGTTTTGAATTTTGTCAGACTAAGAACATAATTCAGCCAATGACTTTCAAAATATATATGCCATTTAGCAGATGCTTTAATCCAAAGCGTGCGGGTATGGGTGAATGAGATTCGTATGGGTGAATGAGATTCGTATGGGTGAATGAGATGTTATGTTATGACACCTATCACAATCTTTGTTCAAGTTTTTATTGTTACACCACATATTAGCTTTGCATTCCAGCCTGGTATAAGAGACTACCCACATATCAGTATTATGAACAGAGATCTGTAGGCATGACATTAGTCTTAGCTGCCTCGTGTGAATGTGTGACTGTGGAGGGAGCTAGTCCCGGGTCTGCAGTCCAGAGAGGAAGAAAGAGAGGAGGATGGTGCAGTCAGTCAGCACTCTGTGTCCACAGCATAATTCCATGCTATGGATTACTGATGGCCGACCTAGATTGCTCTCTCTCTCTCGCTCTCTCTCGCTCTCTCTCTCTGTCTCTCTCTCGGCATGGGAAACATATGTTAACATTTCCAAAGCAATGAAATAAACAATCAAAATGAACAGTAAACATTACACTCACAAAGGTTCCATAAAATAAATACATTTCAAATGTCATATTATGTCTATATACAGTGTTGTAATGATGTGCAAATAGTTAAAGTACAAAAGGGAAAATAAATAAACATAAATATGGGTTGTATTTACAATGGTGTTTGTTCTTCACTGGTTGCCCTTTTCTTGTGGCAACAGGTCACAAATCTTGCTGCTGTGATGGCACACTGTGGTATTTAAATATGGGAGTTTATCAAAATTGGGTTTGTTTTCGAATTCTTTGTGGATCCCTGTAATCTGAGGGAAAATAGTGTCTCTAATATAGTCATACATTTGGCAGGAGGTTAGGAAGTGCAGCTCAGTTTCCGTTTCCATCTCTCTCTCTCTCTCTCTCTCTCTCTCTCTCTCTCTCTCTCTCTCTCTCTCTCTCTCTCTCTCTCTCTCTCTCTCTCTCTCTCTCTCTCTCTCTCTCTCTCTCTCTCTCTCTCTCTCTCTCTCTCTCTCTCTCTCTCTCTCTCTCTCTCTCTCTCTCTCTCTCGACATTGTAGCGTATTAATGACATTTCTTTAAGTGTTTCCTGCCAGATGTGGTCTCTCTCTCAGCTTTTTGTTCCAAATATTGACTTCCCATGCAAACAGGATGATCACACCAATACGATGTTTATAAAGGTAAATATGATGAGATGTGGTATCAGAAGTGCATTTTAGCAAAACAAACATCCAATCCAGATTACTTAGATGTCAGAGGGAGAGAGAGAGTGAGAAACAGAGAGGGTGATAGAGAGTGAGAGATAGACAGACAGAGAGAGAGAGATGTGGATGGATGGCCCTGTGTGGTGGTAGGGTCTAGTATACTTCTCATTTTGGCAGTAAACCTGTAGTGCTTTTTTCACTTTCACTATATTTTTTGCTCATGTCCTTTTAGCAAACTGTGGGAAAACTAGGTCAAATCCATTAAAACAGGCTATAGAAGTAGGCTATTGCACAATACTGCTGCAGAGTATGATACATTGATAAATTAGCTGCTAAAGGCATGTTCTCAATGGTAGCATTTCATCCACTTGTTATGAAAGTAGAAATTAAATTAGGTTCAACACATTAGACATAATAACCAACCCCTTAGTGCAAGTACTGTTCGATTGCCTCAAGCTGCGCCACAAACTTGCAGACGCAGGAGGATAAAAAACACAAAACACACACTTTGCGCCCCGCCAAATAATAGTACTACAGCAAACACGCGGCAGTCACGCTGCACTCGTCTTTCACGTCAGGACAACGCCTTGTGATTCACACCACTTTGATAAAACGACCAAGCTGCGGTCCAGGGATAAGCGAATGTCACCTTACTGTTCCAAGTTAAATTCTAGCTTATCCCACTGCCATGTGCATTTGCACGCGCCAAAAAATGACACTCATAAAAGGCCTACATTTGGTTAATTAAACCAAATGTAGGCCTTTAATGAGTTTGTTATGTGTTGCTCATACTTGTCAATACTCTATACTGCATAGAGACTAATATTCAGTGCTGAAAGATGAAGAGAGTAGAATTGCAATTCTGTTTATTTGAATTGGCTTTTGTTTAGACTTTTTTAACTAGATAAAATGTTGTGTCTGTAGGTCTATAAGAACTCCCATTTTGAGATAAGAAGCCATTGATAGTTTGGCTTCTAACAATATTATCCACATTTACAACTTAATTCAGAACTTTTAATAACCCTATTTATAATGCTTAATGAATGATAGAGAATACAACAACAATGTAACCTTGTGTGTGTGTGTGCGCGCTCATGCAGGAAGGGGAGTGTAAAAACGCTTAAAGGCATCTCATGACTAAGGTTAGGATAGGTTAGGTTAACAAAATCATTAACAGGTCTCTTCTGATATCCAGGCCAAATACTCAAGTGCCCACCGACTCCACCTCAAACTATAATCATTAACCTCGGTCACAAGCAAGTTAGGGCAGTCTGTATCCATATTTACTGAATAACATGGAGCGTATCAAAGATAACAAAAGGGTAATTGTTTACCTATTTTGAGGGGGAAGTTCTTTTCAAGGATGTAAGGGCTGTAGTGAAAACCAATAGATCAGGGGTCTCCAGCAGGTTGATCGGGAGCTACCAGTAGCTACCAGTAGCTCGCAGCCCACCTATGAGTAGTATCAGACACCGCAAACTCCCAGCTACTATCTAATCAACGCAACTTTTACATTATCCCACCCCTGGTTAGCTACTATTGGCTTAAAAAGCCAAACCTAACACAATATCTGCCAATTAATTTCCAGCAATATTGCCCCTGTCTGTCTGTGTGGTGCTTGCGTTTGTCTATCACTCCGTGTGTAGCCAGTTGATGTTATAACCATCTTGTGGGTTGACAGAAATACTTTCATCAAAACCTTCTCAATAAAATGTTAACTGCAAAGTAGGCTTACCTGGCAGAAGTACACTATATATACAAAAGTATGTGGACAGCCCTTAACATTAGTGGATTTGGCTATTTCAGCCACACCCGTTGCTGACAGGTGAATAAAATCGAGCAAACAGCCATGCAATCTCCATAGACAAGCATTGGCAGTAGAATGGCCTTACTGAAGAGCTCAGTGACTTTCAACATGGCACCGTCATTGGATGCCACCTTTCCAACAAGTCAGTTCGTCAAATTTCTGCCCTGCTAGAGCTGTCCTGGTCAACTATAAGTGCTGTTATTTTGAAGTGGAAACGTCTAGGAGCAACAACGGCTCAGCCGCAAAGCGGTAGGCCACACAAGCTCACAGAATGGAAATGCAGAGTGCTGAAGCACGTAGCACGTAAAAATTGTCTGTCCTCGTTTGCAACTCACTCACTATGAGTTCCAAACCCCTGTACCCCCTGTACCCCCTGTATATAGCATCGTTATTGTTATTTTATTGTGTTACTTTTTATTATTTTATTTTAGGTTATTTACTAAATATTTTCTTAACTCTATTTCTTGAACTGCATTGTTGGTTAAGGGCTTGTAAGTAAGCAGTTCATGGTAAGGTCTACAACTGTTGTATTTGGCGCATGTGGCAAATAAAATAAAATGTGATTTGAAACTGCCTCTGGACGCAACGTCAGCACAAGAACTGTTCGTCAGGAGCTTCATGAAATGGGTTTCCATGGCCGAGCAGCCGCACACAAGCCTAAGATCACCATGCGCAATGCCAAGCGTCGGCTGGAGTGGTGTAAAGCTCGCCGCCACTGGAGCAGTGGAAACACGTTCTCTGGAGTGATTAATCATGTTTCACCATCTGGCAGTCTGACGGATGAATCTGGGTTTGGCGGATGCCAGGAGAACACTACCTGCCCGAATGCATAGTGCCAACTGTAAAGTTTGGTGGAGGAGGAATAATGGTCTGGGGCTGTTTTTCATGGTTCGGGCTAGGCCCCTTAGTTTCAGTGAAGGGAAATCTTAACGCTACAGCATACAATGACATTTTAGACGACTCTGTGCTTCCACCTTTGTGGCAACAGTTTGGGGAAGGCCCTTTCCTGTTTCAGCATGACAATGCCCCTATGCACAAAGCGAGGTCCATACATAAATTGTTTGCCTGGTACAACATTTACAACACTAGTTAGATGTGGCCTACATCTCTCTGCGTCCTAAATGGCACCCTATTCTCTACATAGTGCACCACTGGCAGCCTGTACCCTACATAGTAGTGCACTACAAAACGAAGGAGCTGATCGTGGACTTCAGGAGACAGCAGAGGGAGCACGCCCCCATCCACATCGACAGGGCCGCAGTGGAGAGGGTGAAAAGCTTCAAGTTCCTCGGTGTGCACATCACTGACAACCTGAAATGGTACATCCACACATACGGTGTGGTGAAGATGGTGCAACAGTGCCTATTCAACCCCTAAGACCGTCACAAACTTTTACAGATGCACCATTGAGAGCATCCTGTCGGGCTGTATCATCGCCTGGTACGACAACTGTACAGTCCGAAACCACAGGGCTCTCCAGAGGTTGGTGCAGTCAGCCCAACACATCACCGGGGGCACACTGCCTGCCCTCCAGGAAATCTACAGCACCCGGTGTCACAGGAAGGCCAAGAAGATCATCAAGAACCTCAGCCATCTGAGCCACATCCTGTTCATCTCACTACCATCTAGAAGGCAGAGACAGTACAGATGCATCAAAGCTGGGACTGAGAGACTGAAAAACAGCTTTTATCTCCAGGCCATCAGACTGTTAAATAGTCACCATAAAAGATTGATTTGATTTGAATAGGGTACCATTTGGAACGCAAACATACTCTATCTAATTTTTCATCTCAACTGCTGAGCATATGTTTTTTTATGGCACAATAATAGGGAAAGCGGTGTCATCATCCCTAACATTTCTTCTTTGTTTGTGTTGGATGTGTTCTTGTGGAAACCCACATAACAAATATTACAGTTTACTATAGAATAATACAGTACTTACTATAGAATTCTGTAGTTAACTGTAGTATACTGTAGAATACTATACTACACACTGTAGTATCCCTCGATCATGTGTAGTACTTAGTATAGAATTGTGTAGTATACTGTAGAATAGTATATTAAATACTACAGTATTATCCCCCAAAAACACTGTAGTAAATGCTACAGAAATGTTCGCAAAAACACTACAGTCCGCAAAAACACTACATGTTTTAAACTATAGTAAACACTACAGTATTTAATTGACATATACCCTGCCCAGTCCCCTCCCCATATCCCAATTTGTGCCACTCCTAAGTGAGAAACCTACATGCCAAGTATAGACCATATATTGTGTTCCCTATGGTCATAGAAAAGAGCAGAAGCTCTGAACTCGCCGTTCAGAACCCAGTCCTACATACAGTTGAAGTCGGAAGTTTACATACACTTTGGTTGGAGTCATTAAAACTCGTTTTTTCAACCACTCCACACATTTCTTGTTAACAAATTATAGTTTTGGCAAGTCGGTTAGGACATCTACTTTGTGCATGACACAAGTAATTTTTCCAACAATTGTTTACAGACAGATTATTTCACTTATAATTCACTGTATCACAATTCCAGTGGGTCAGAAGTTTACTTACACTAAGTTGACTGTGCCTTTAAACAGCTTGGAAAATTCCAGAAAATGATGTAATGGCTTTAGAAGCTTCTGATAGGCTAATTGACATCATTTGAGTCAATTGGAGGTGTACCTGCGGATGTATTTCAAGGCCTACCTTCAAACTCAGTGCCTCTTTGCTTGACATCATGGGAAAATCAAAATAAATCAGCCAAGACCTCAGAAAAAACATTGTATACCTCCACAAGTCTGGTTCATCCTTGGGAGCAATTTCCAAATGCCTGAAGGTACCGCGTTCATCTGTACAAACAATAGTACGCAAGTATAAACACCATGGGGCCACGCTTCTGTCATACCGCTCAGGAAGGACACCCAGTCTGTCTCCCAAAGATGAAAGTACTTTGGTGCAAAAAGTGCAAATCAATCCCAGAACAACAGCAAAGGACCTTGTGAAGATAGTGGAGGAAACAGGTACAAAAGTATCTATATCCACAGAAAAAAGTCCTATATCGACATAACCTGAAAGGCCGCTCAGCAAGGAAGAAGCCATTGCTCCAAAACCGCCATAAAAAAGCCAGATTATGGTTTGCAACTGCACATGGGGACAAAGATCGTACTTTTTGGAGAAATGTCCTCTGGTCTGATGAAACAAAAATAGAACTGTTTGACCATAATGACCATCGTTATGTTTGGAGGAAAAAGGGGGCCCCTTGCAAGCCGAAGAACACCATACCAACCGTGAAGCACAAGGGTGGCAGCATCATGCTGTGGGGGTGTTTTGCTGCAGGAGGGACTGGTGCACTTCACAAAATAGATGGCATCATGAGGAAGGAAAATGATGTGGATATATTGAAGCAACATCTCAAGACATCAGTCAGGAAGTTAAAGCTTGGTCGGAAATGGGTCTTCCAAATGGACAATGACCCCAAGCATACTTCCAAAGTTGTGGCAAAATGGCTTAAGGACAACAAAGTCATGGTATTGGAGTGGCCATCACAAAGCCCTGACCTCAATCCTATAGAAAATGTGTGGGCAGAACTGAAAAAGCGTGTGCGAGCAAGGAGGCCTACAAACCTGACTCAGTTACACTAGGTCTGGCTCTATCAGGAGGAATGGGCCAAAATTCACCCAACTTATTGTGGGAAGCTTGTGGAAGGCTACCTGAAACATTTGACCCAAGTTAAACAATTTAAAGGCAATGCTACCAAATACTAATTGAGTGTATGTAAACTTCTGACCCACTGGGAATGAGATGAAATAAATAAAAGCTGATAGAAATCATTCTCTCTACAATTATTCTGACATTTCACATTCTTAAAATAAAGTGGTGATCCTAACTGACCTAAAACAGGGAATTTTTACTAGGATTAAATGTCAGGAATTGTGAAAAACTGAGTTTAAATGTATTTGGCTAAGGTGTATGTAAACTTCCGTCTTCAACTGTACCTACCTACCTACCTACCTACCTACCTACCTACAGGTTATGGAATATTTGCTCTTTTGGTATTTCTCCAGTAGGTTTCCTCAAGGAGAAACCTCCCCACTTCTATGGGAAAGACAATAAAACAAAAACACTTTAGTAAATACTACAGTAATGTCCCCAAAAACACTACAGTAAATACTACAGTATACTACAGTCCGCAAAAGTACTACAGTAATTACTATAGTATATAGTACTATTTTTTTTACTACAGTATTTATACTATAGTAAACTGTAAATACTACAGTATTCTGCAGTAAATACTACAGTAAAGTCAGCAAAAACACTGCAGTGAATACTATAGTATTTGTACCATAATATACACTATAGTCTTTTTTCATGTGGGAATGCTAAGTACCATCAATGGAAAGAGCCTAACTAGATCATTGGCCTGGCCAGCATTTAAGATGCAATCCATACTTGCCTAACTGTCATGTCACAAGTGTCTGAGTCACAAGCCCTCATCATTGTTACACACCAGTTGCATCACTCTACCTCTGAATGCTGATTCGATCCAGTCAAAATGGATATCCTGATGACATCGCCACAGACTTATGCACACACTATACTGTAAGTGGCTTTGGAAAAAAGTGTCTGCTAAATGGCATATTATTACTGAATATCCATACTTCCTCTGAAGAGTGCTACAGACTAAAGACCTACATGCAGGGATGGAATTAAAGGATTTTGGCCACTGGCTAGTAGACTGCAATTTTTACTAGCCCGCGTCCAAAATCTGTGCCATGCAATATATGAAAATACAATATTTGACTAGCCGAGTGGCTAGTTAGGCACATTTTCGGTCTGAAAAGTACTAGCCACAGGCTAGCGGGCTAGCTTAATTTCCATCCCTCCATACATGTCCTCTCTACTCTACCTTGTTTCCCAGGAGCCTGGGGTGAGGGGAGAAAGGTTCACTCCTACACATCCAATAGATTTGACCTCACCACAAAGAGAGGACAGGTGAGGTGGGACAAACAGGACTTGAATTGTATTTACAGTGAAGATCAGGGCAGTAGAGCAATGCATGAACACAGCGTGCTCACAAATCAAACAGGACCCTAAACTCTATGACCCTCAAATGGTAGGGCGGCAGGCATCCTAGCGGTTAAGAGCATCAGACCAGTAACTGAAAGGCCGCTGGTTTGAATCCCAAAGCCGACTATGTGAAAAATGTGTTGACGTGCCCTTAAGTAAGGCACTTAATCCTAATTGCTCCTGTAAGTCGCTCTGGACAAATGTAAATCAGAAAAGTTTGCAAGGGGGAAAATAGAATGTGGAAAAATATTGATGATGATTATAAATCAAATAAATTACCACTCAGCAAGTCCTACACCCCTCATAACCTGAGTCCCAATGTCCCAGACTCTTGTTCACATACATAGTGCACGTAAATGTCAGACACCAGATAGTGTGTGAGGAACCCTGGCCCTCTTTCAGCTGCATATACATGAACACACACACACACACACAGTTGCCAGGAGAGGCATTTCTGACTTCTCTCACAAACACCGTAATCAGCCAGGTAGAAGTCCACTATTCTTATCAAGTGTTGAGACAGTCTTTGACCCAAATACACAGTCCTAAATCTCCTATTAACTACTCACGTCCTGCACTATATCAAACATGAAATCTATTGAGAATCATCATCATTCAAGACTGAAGTTACAGGTAACTGCCAAAATAAAGGAAACCCCAACATAAAGTGTGTAAATAGGGGGTTGAGCCACGAGCCGGAACAGCTTCAATGGACCTTGGCATAGATTCTACAAGTGTCTGGAACTCTATTGGAGGGATGCGACACCATTCTTCCACAATAAATTCCATCATTTGGTGTTTAGTTGAAGGTGGTGGAAAACGCTCTCTCAGGTGCCGCTCCAGAATCTCCAATAAGTGTTCAATTGGGTTGAGATCTGGTGGCTGAGATGGCCAATCTGGAGGCAAAAGAAACGCACACCTGCCAGCGGAGCAGAACACTTGAAAAAGAAAATGAGAGCCTCACACTCAAGGAGCTCAGATGCAACAACTCTACAACCAACATTTCGACAGACAAGCTGTCCCCATTCGACTGAGACTGCCATGGCATATGGTTTACATTGTTTTCATGCTCATAAAACCATTCAGTGACCACTCGTACCCTGTGGATAGGGGCAGACAAAATAATGACATGCCCAGCATTTTTATACATGACCCTAAGCATGATGGGATGTTAATTACTTAATTAACTCAGGAACCACACCTGTGTGGAAGCATCTGCTTTCAATATACTATTTATATTTGTATTTATTATGGATCCCCATTAGCTGCTGCCAAGGCAGCCAAGGCAGCAGCTACTCTTCCTGAGGTCCAGCAAAATTAAGGCAGTTATACATTTTAAAAACATTACAATTCATTCATAACAGATTTCACAACATATTAAGTGTGTGCCTTCAGGCCTCTACTCTACCACCACATATCTATAACACAAAATGTATAGTGCGTATGTTATTGTGTGTTTGTATGCATGTGTCTATGTTTGTGTTGCTTCACAGTCCCCGCTGTTCCATTAGGTGTATTTTTATCTGTTTAAAAAAAACGAATTTTACTGCTGGCATGAGTTACTTGATGTGGAATAGAGTTCCATGAAGTCATGGCTCTATGTAGGACAGTGCGCCTCCCATAGTCTGTTCTTGACTTGGGCACTGTGAAGAGACCTCTGGTGGCATGTCTTGTGGGGTATGCATGGGTGTCCGAGCTGTGTGCCAGTAGTTCAAACAGACAGCTCGGTTCATTCAATATGTCAATACCTCTCACAAATACAAGTAGTGATGAAGTCAATCTCTCCTCCACTTTGAGCCAGGAGAGATTGACATGCATATTATTAATGTTAGCTCTCTGTGTACATCCAAGGGCCAGCCGTGCTACCCTGTTCTGAGCAAATTGCAATTTTCCTAAGTCCCTCTTTGTGGCACCTGACCACATGACTGAACAGTAGTACGGGTGCGACAAAACTAGGGCCTGTAGGACCTGCCTTGTTGATAGTGCTGTTAAGAATGCAGAGCAGCACTTTATTATAGACAGACTTCTCCCCATCCTAGCTACTGTTGTATCAATATGTTTTGACCATGACAGTTTACAATCCACTGTTAGTCCAAGAAATGTAGTCTCCTCAACTTGCTCAATTTCCACATTATTCATTACAAGATTTAGTTGAGGTTTAGGGTTTAGTAAATGATTTGTCCCAAATACAATGCTTTTAGTTTTTGAAACTAACTTATTCCTTGCCACCCATTCTGAAACTAACTGCAGCTCTTTGTTAAGTGTTGCTGCCATTTCAGTCGCTGTGGTAGCTGACGTGTATAGTGTTGAGTCATCCGCATACATACAGTGAGGGAAAAAAGTATTTGATCCCCTGCTGATTTTGTGCGTTTGCCCACTGACAAAGAAATGACCAGTCTATAATTTTAATGGTAGGTTTATTTGAACAGTCAGAGACAGAATAACAACAAAAAAATCCAGAAAAACGCATGTCAAAAATGTTAGAAATTGATTTGCATTTTAATGAGGGAAATAAGTATTTGACCCCTCTGCAAAACATGACTTAGTACTTGGTGGCAAAACCCTTGTTGGCAATCACAGAGGTCAGACGTTTCTTGTAGTTGGCCACCAGGTTTGCACACATCTCAGGAGGGATTTTGTCCCACTCCTCTTTGCAGATCTTCTCCAAGTCATTAAGGTTTCGAGGCTGACGTTTGGCAACTCGAACCTTCAGCTCCCTCCACAGATTTTCTATGGGATTAAGGTCTGGAGACTGGCTAGGCCACTCCAAGACCTTAATGTGCTTCTTCTTGAGCCACTCCTTTGTTGCCTTGGCCGTGTGTTTTGGGTCATTGTCATGCTGGAATACCCATCCACGACCCATTTTCAATGCCCTGGCTGAGGGAAGGAGGTTCTCACCCAAGATTTGACGGTACATGGCCCAGTCCATCGTCCCTTTGATGCGGTGAAGTTGTCCTGTGCCCTTAGCAGAAAAACACCCCCAAAGCATAATGTTTCCACCTCCATGTTTGACGGTGGGGATGGTGTTCTTGGGGTTTTGTACGTTTGCCCACTGATCAGTCTATAATTTTAATGGTAGGTTTATTTGAACAGTGAGAGACAGAATAACAACAAAAAAATGTCAAAAATGTTAGAAATTGATTTGCATTTTAATGAGGGAAATAAGTATTTGACCCCCTCTCAATCAGAAATATTTCTGGCTCCCAGGTGTCTTTTATACAGGTAACGAGCTGAGATTAGGAGCACACTCTTAAAGGGAGTGCTCCTAATCTCAGTTTGTTACCTGTATAAAAGACACCTGTCCACAGAAGCAATCAATCAATCAGATTCCAAACTCTCCACCATGGCCAAGACCAAAGTGCTCTCCAAGGATGTCAGGGACAAGATTGTAGACCTACACAAGGCTGGAATGGGCTACAAGACCATCGCCAAGCAGCTTGGTGAGAAGGTGACGACAGTTGGTGCGATTATTCGCAAATGGAAGAAACACAAAAGAACTGTCAATCTCCCTCGGCCTGGGGCTCCATGCAAGATCTCACCTTGTGGAGTTGCAATGATCATGAGAACGGTGAGGAATCAGCCCAGAACTACACGGGAGGATCTTGTCAATGCTCAAGGCAGCTGGGACCATAGTCACAAAGAAAACAATTGGTAACACACCCCCTGCTCAAGAAAGCACATATACAGGCCCGTCTGAAGTTTGCCAATGAAAATCTGAATGATTCAGAGGAGAACTGGGTGAAAGTGTTGTGGTCAGATGAGACCAAAATCAAGCTCTTTGGCATCAACTCAACTTGCCGTGTTTGGAGGAAGAGGAATGCTGCCTATGACCCCAAGAACACCATCCCCACCGTCAAACATGGAGGTGGAAACATTATGCTTTGGGGGTGTTTTTCTGCTAAGGGCACAGGACAACTTCACCGCATCAAAGGGACGATGGACTGGGCCATGTACCGTCAAATCTTGGGTGAGAACCTCCTTCCCTCAGCCAGGGCATTGAAAATGGGTCGTGGATGGGTATTCCAGCATGACAATGACCCAAAACACACGGCCAAGGCAACAAAGGAGTGGCTCAAGAAGAAGCACATTAAGGTCCTGGAGTGGCCTAGCCAGTCTTCAGACCTTAATCCCATAGAAAATCTGTGGAGGGAGCTGAAGGTTCGAGTTGCCAAACGTCAGCCTCGAAACCTTAATAACTTGGAGAAGATCTGCAAAGAGGAGTGGGACAAAATCCCTCCTGAGATGTGTGCAAACCTGGTGGCCAACTACAAGAAACGTCTGACCTCTGTGATTGCCAACAAGGGTTTTGCCACCAAGTACTAAGTCATGTTTTGCAGAGGGGTCAAATACTTATTTCCCTCATTAAAATGGAAATCAATTTATAACATTTTTGACATGCGTTTTTCTGGATTTTTTTGTTGTTATTCTGTCTCTGACTGTTCAAATAAACCTACCATTAAAATTATAGACTGATCATGTCTTTGTCAGTGGGCAAACGTACAAAATCAGCAGGGGATCAAATACTTTTTTCCCTCACTGTAGACACACTGGCTTTGGTCAAAGCCAGTGGAATGTCGTTAGTAAAGATTGAAAAAAGTAAGGGGCCTAGACAGCTGCCCTGGGAATTCCTGATTCTACCTGGATTTTGTTGGAGAAGCTTCAATTAAAGAACACCCTCTGTGTTCTGTTAGACAGGTAACTCTTTATCCACAATATACAGTAGCAGGGGGTGTAAAGCCATAACACATAGGTTTTTCCAGCAACAGACTATGATCGATAATGTCAAAAGCCGCACTGAAGTCTAACAAAACAGCCCCCACAATCTTTTTATCATTAATTTCTCTCTGCCAATCATCAGTCATTTGTGTAAGTGCTGTGCTTGTTGAAACTCCTTCCCTAAAAGTGTGCTAAAAGTCTGCTGTCAATTTGTTTACTGTAAAATAGCATTTTATCTGGTCAAACACAATTTTTTCCAAATGTTTACTATGGGTTGGTAACAAGCTGATTGGTTGGCTATTTGAGCCAGTTAAGGGGGCTTTACTATTCTTAGGTAGGGGAATAACTTTTGCTTCCCTCCAGGCCTGAGGGCACACACCTTCTAGTAGGCTTAAATTGAAGATATGGCAAATAGGAATGGCAATATCGTCCGCTATTATCCTCCGTAATTTTCCATCCAAGTTGTCAGACCCCGGTGGCTTGTCATTGTTGATCGACAGTAATACTTTTTTCACCTCTTCCACACTTACTTTACAGAATTCAAAATTACAATGCTTGTCTTTCATAATTTGGTCTGATATTCACTACTACTTGGATGTGTAGTGTCAATGTTTGTTGCTGGCATGTCATGCCTAAGTTTGTTAATCTTGCCAATGAAAAGATAATTAAAGTAGTTGGCAGTATCAATGGGTTTTGTGATGAATGAGCCATCTGATTCAATGAATGATGGAGCGGTGTTTGCCTTTTTGCCCAAAGCTTTTTACCATCAATCTTTATGTCATTTAGCTTTGTTTCATAGTGTAGTTTATTTTTTTTTAATTCAGTTTAGTCACATGATTTCTCAATTTGCAATACATTTGCCAATTGGTTGTGCAGCCAGACCTATTTGCCATCTCTTTTGCCTCATCCCTCTCAAACATACAATTTTTCAATTCCTCATCCATCCACGGGGATTTAACAGTTTTTAAAGTCATTTTCTTAATGGGTGCATGCTTATTAGTAACTGGGATAATAAAAGTCGTATTCCTATTAACTTCCAGTGTAGTGAGAGCGACTTTATCACGGTGCTACGTCATACCGGACGGATTTCTGCCTGCTTGAATGCCAATAACTCAGTTACACATGAACACATGAAATGACCCAGGGAATCAATAGAACATCACTCACAGATGCACAAAAACAATATATAATTCAAAATAGGTGAACCTTTCCTTTAATATAATCAAACTTGATTTGCTAGATTGCAAGAATGTTTTCTGTGTAGTATGAATTGAATGTTCCTGAATGGGAAACTATATTTTTGTAATGGATCTATTGTTATTTGCTCTTATTCAGTTTGTTGGTCTAGTACTTAGTGACTTAGTGATTAGCATAATGGTTATATTTTCTATCCAATGCTTCCATTGTATTCCATGTGTTCCAATTGAGGGCCTCACATTACATACCCACAGTGAAGGCATTGTATTGCCCCAGTGACTTTACACACAGACACACAGTCATGCAATGCAACAGTTTATTGACGGAACAACATTGCTGTTATCTATCAAAGTGTTATGATTTGTACTAATAAGTGTGAATGATCGTATACACAGTATCTCTCAGAACAAAGAAGACACATCAAGTATGAATTAATCCAATACAGTACAACTTTACAAGCTTAACTCTCCCTAGGTCATTGATGCGTCCCAAACAGCACCCTATTCCCTACGTAGTGCACTACTTTTGAGCAGAGTTCATATAGTCTCGAAAACCTGACCCTAGGGTCGGGTTTTCGAGATGAGAGCTCATAGGGCTCTGGTCAAAAGTTGTGCACTACATAGGGAATAGGGTGCCATTGGGCCCTGGTCAAAGTAATCAGTGTTGGGGAAAAATGAACTACATGTAGTTCAATTTGTAAAATAAACTACATTTTGCAGTAGCTTGGTAAAAAACAAAATACAATCTTGGTAATGTTTTTAGTAGGTAATTACTTTTTTGCCATGTAGCGGTGAAGATAACTACTGGAACTACCAAGATTTTTTTGCAAAAATCAAATAATATACGGGTGAAGTAGGCAAGAATTTCCTTTCTTTTTCGGCCTCAGACCTGCCTCATTCTCACTTCAAACATCATTTTTGTGTTTAAAACGGACAAATGACAAAATTCTGTTAATAAGAGTGATCTGTTCTTGCACTTTTGTATTCTTTGACATTTCAGATTTAGAAAGGATAATTTTTCATGAAGTAGTTTGGATGTAGTGAACTACTTTTTCAACGTAACTTTAATTAAGTAAACTACATTTTTATTAAGGGTAGCTTTAGCGTAGCTTAACTTCTTCCAGTGTGAAGAAATTGGTAGCTTGGTAAACTATATTTTCAGAGTAGCTTCCCCAAAACTGAAAGTAATGCACTATGTAGGGAATAGGGTGCCATTCAATAGGTCACCAGGAAACTGAAGTCAATGACATAGGTTAGTATTGATTGGAGTATTGATTGAGCAACACAGAGATAGAAAGCACTATTTATAGAGGATCCCTAATACCATATCCAGAAATTCTGAGGGAAGAGGAAAGGCTTCCCTTGATACAGACTTCTCTCTGGGTAGCTCTGGTCAAGGGCGTAAGTGTGTGATCCTTAGTGAAGGAACATGCTCTAAAGACCTGGACCAGAGCTACTCTGGAAAATAAAAACCCAAGGTTGCATTCCTTCTCTTCCTCCTCTTCCCATGCCGGATGTTAACGGTTGCTTAAAGTTTGTGCTTAAAAGTTGCCCTTGGCAGGTTGACAGGCAGTCAGAGGGAGTGAAGAAAACCTCCCTGACTCCCTTTCGCTTTAAGATACAATATAGATGAATTAGTTTGGCATGGCCTTGTATAAATAAGACAGGGTTTCCAAGATTCCAGTACACACCCAGCCTGTCTAGTGAAAGTGTAATCTAGTAATATCCCAGTAATTATCACCTAACTGACTGTTGACAAATTAACAAGCGTTCCCGAAATAAACCCACATCAAAAGTAATCCTCTCAGATGCCAAACACGTTGCAAAATTTGTAAATGTAATAATTGCACTACAAATGCAAAAAATGTCCGGATAAATACATGTAGTTAGAGGTGAGAAGTGGGCATCGATGAATGAAGGCTAGTACTAGGCTACTTCACTACAACTGTCAATCAGCAGTCTCTGCGTCATCCCTTTTCTCATGCAACCGCTGGAAACAGTATAGCAGTATTACCAAATGCAGTGATATTGCCCAATAGCAAGTGGAGGAGAAGAGGAATGGGGATGGGCTGTCTCCTAATGCTTTATAAACGCCCGGATACATCTTCCGTCAGATGCACGTAGCGAGAAAATATAACCAACCATTTGTTAGTGAATACATTTTACTGAGGCGATTTGCAAACAATTTAAAGTGTTTAACTACTTTGTGTGGGTGTTCAACAGTGGACAATCAAACTTAACAGGTAAGTGTTTTTTCATCGATCTCTGGATATTACGTCGCAATTTAATTGACCTAAATGCAGGTCATTTAAACTTTCCAGATGTTAGTGGCAGTGTAGCTACTGCGTCAAACCAGCATGTGCACGCACCACGAGCTCCATTATGCCAAACAGGAAATTTGTTGTTAACAATTTCAACAGTTTAAAAAAAAAACTTTTTTTGTTGTAATTTTACGCCTTTTTTTCTCCCCATTTTCGTGATATCCAATTGCGATCTTGTCTCATCGCTGCAACTCCCCTGCGTTTGTGTATTAGTGTGTAGTGATGGGAAACCGAGGCTTTCTGAAGCCTTTGGGACTTCCACCAAAATTCGCCGGAAAACTGTTTATTACTCGGAGCTTTTAACACAATGCACATTAGTGATATCTGCTGGCCAGCAATGAAAAGCAGCGTTTGATGTTCATATATAAATATTTTCCATAAAATTCATCAAATCACTGTGGCGTAGTGGTTAGTCTTGGGTTTTAGTAGTCTATTATCAGTTACTGTTACAGGTTTTCACCTTCTGTCATGCTTCACTTTTTTGCTGTGAATCCTTTTTTTCTTTCTGTAAAACTGTGAATCATTATTTAAGCTAGAAGCCTATACTTTATTAAATAAAATGAATTGTTTTAACAACAATGTTAATGCCAAAATAATCCATCCACCTGACAGGTGTGCCATATCAAGACGCTGATTAAACAGCATGATCATTATACAGGTGCACCTTGTGCTGGGCACAATAAAAGGCCACTCTAAAATGTGCAGTTTTGTCACACAACAATGCCACAGATGTATCAAGTTGAGGGAGCATGCAATTGGCATGCTGACTGCAGGAATGTCCACCAGAGTTGTTGCCAGAGAATGTAATGTTCATTTCTCTACCAAAGCCCCCTCCAAAGCCGTTTTAGAGAATTTGACAGTACGTCCAACTGGATTCATAACAGCAGACCACGTGTAACCACGCCAGCCCAGGACCTCCATATCTGGCTTCTAAACTTCAGAGGTGTAGTCCAGGGTATACGCTGGTATACGGCGTATACCTACTTATTTTTCAGTCAGCATTGCGTATACCCAGTGGTGTAGTGGAGGGTATACGCAGGTATACGCAGTATGCCCACTTATTTTTCAGTGGGCATTTCGTACACTCACTTCTTAATCCCCACTGATGTGTATCAAAGTAGTGTGGTGGAGGTATACGCCATCTCAATTAATAAGGCTGATGGAACTGATCAGAATGTTTAGCTTAAAATGTTGACAAACTATTATTTCTCCACATTTTACGCGCAGCAATGTGCACACGGCGGAAGGCCTACGCGTGAACGTTCTAACACGCGATTGCGGAATAAACACCGTTCTAAAAATGCGCACCGCACATACGAGTGGTTTCATGGACAGAGATGGAAATATCCGTTAGAAATGTAGAAAGAGGTGGGATTTAAAGATGCAACAACTGTAATGTGTTGCTAATATGACTATGCCTTTGGCTGCTAGACAATGAAAGAAAGTTGAACAGGAGAACGCATAATGAGTATGTCTTTATAAAAATAATTGCCTCCACGTTTCTATGGTGGGATTTTGGCTATAGGCTACTACTTTGAAGCTAGGTAAGACATGCATCACATAATGAAGTAAAACGTTCAGGTGTCAAATAATTAAGGAACAGGAAAAATATAGCACTGCTAATGATAGGTCTAACTGTCTTCTGGTAGATGGAAAGGCTTTCCCAAAAATCTCCTTTATTAAATGTTAACTAGCTACAAAGTAGCCTATGCCTACCTGTCAGAATGATATGATGATTATTTGTATCAATCTAGTGTCCTTTTTTTTTTTGCGTACTCCATCTCATTTGCAACAGAAACACCACTAACCAAACAAAAGTGCCTGCACACTTGAATTAAAGGACAACTACACTCAAAAATCAAAATGTCTTCAAAAGTGGTCTCCTGATGTTGTTCAAGCATTGTTATGGACTTAGAATATACAATTGTGATTTTCTTCTGTAAAAAAAACTGTGAGAGCAAAAACCTGAAAAAATGGGGGAAAATCTGAAACCTTTGAATTTCTGACTCATTCAGAGTGTATGTCACTGTTTTTCATAGAACTTTTCACACAGGGCGCCTTTCCTTCGCCGGGCGGGCCATTTGGACATTTCTTGGCAAAATTAGAGTATACCCACTTCTCCAGGCAAAATTAGAGTATACCCACTTCTCCAGGCAAAATTAGAGTATACCCACTTCTCCAGGCACCACTACACCACTGCTAAACTTGTAGGATCATCTGAGACCAGCCACCCGGACAGCTGATGAAACTGTGGGTTTGCACAACTGAAGAATTTCTGCACAAACTGTCAAAAACTGTCTCGGGGAAGCTCATCTGTGTGCTTGTCGTCCTCACCAGGGTCTTGACCTGACTGCAGTTTGGCGTCAGTGGGCAAATGCTCACCTTCGATGGCCACTGGCACGCTGGAGAAGTATGCTCTTCACGGATTAATCCCGGTTTCAACTGTACCGAGCAGATTGCAGACCGCATGTATGGCTTTGTGTGGGTGAGCGGTTTGCTGATGTCAACGTTGTGAATGGCGTGGTGATGATGCCATGGTGGCGGTGGGGTTATGGTATAGGCAGGCATAAGCTAAGGACAACGAAGTTAATCACATTTTATCTATGTTCATTTGAATGCACAGGGATACCGTGACGAGATCCTGAGGCCCATTGTTGTGCCATTCAGCCTCCGCCACCACCTCATGTTCATCGAGAGCATCCTGATCGATTGCATCACCGCCTGGTATGGCAACTGCTCGGCATCTGACCATAAGGCGCTACAGAGGATAGTGCGTATTGCCCAGTACATCACTGGGGCCAAGCTTCCTGCCATCCAGGACCTATATACTAGGCGGTGTCAGAGGAAGGCCCCAAAAAAATTCTAAGACTCCAGTCATAGAATGTTCTCTCTGCTACCGCACGGGTAGCAGTACTGGAGCGCCAAGTCTAGGTCCAAAAGGTTCCTTAACAGCTTCTATCCCCAAGCCATAAAACTGCTGAACAATTAATCAAATGGCCACCTGTGATAATGTTACTTTGAAACGAGCATCGGTACATTTGGTCGGATCCGTAGTGCTTTGAAAACCGCATCGGAGCTCCGGTATCAATCGTCCCATCACTAGTTCTTGACATGGTTTCTTTCGTGAATGATTTGATTTATTTCTAGAGAAACGGCGCGTTGGGCTCACAAAAGAAACAAACTAAATGGAATTAAAGTAATTTGAACTGACTCTGTCAAAAAAAAATAAAAAATAAAATGTATTGGTTAATCGCTCAGCACTAATTAGGAAGCAATAGGCCTACATGTATATAATATTTCCAGGTCTCATCCCAGTGTTTAAAGATATTATTGGAAAATAGATATATCAATGCATAGGATGATGTTTTGATAATATGCTTAGCAGATATCTCAAATGAAGGTAGTTAAGTCAAAAGTAGTAAGCTAGGCCTACACCATAACCCTCTAGCCCAAAGGCCAGCAGATGGCGCTTTTGAGTCATTTCCATCTTACTGTCCAAACGCATTGTAAATCAAATCAAATTGTATTGGTCACATACACATATTTAGCAGATGTTATTACGGGTGTAGCGAAATGCTTGTTTTCCTAGCTCCAACAGTGCAGTAGTATCTAACAATTCACAACAATAAACACAAATCTAAAGTAAAATAATATATAAATATTAGGATGAGCAATGTCGGAGTGGCATTGACTAAAATACAGTAGAATAAATACAGTATATACATATGAAATGAGTAAAGCATTATGTAAACATTATTAAAGGGACTGGTGTTCCATTATTAAAGTGACCAGTGATTCCATGTCTATGTATATAGGGCAGCAGCCTCCAAGGTGCAGGGTTGAGTAACCGGGTGGTAGCCGGCTAGTGATGGCTAATTAACAGTCTCATGGCCTTGAGCTAGAAACTGTTTTTCAGTCTCTCGGTCCCAGCTTTGATGCACCTATACTGACCTCGCCTTCTGGATGGTAGCGGGGTGAACAGGCCGTGGCTCGGGTGGTTGATGTCCTTGATCTTTTTGGCCTTCCTGTGACATTGGGTGCTGTAGGTGTCCTGGAGGGCAGACAGTGTGCCCCCGGCAACGCGTTGGGCAGACCGCACCACCCTCTGGAGAGCCCTGCGGTTGCGGGCGGTGCAATTACTGTACCAGGCGGTGATACAGCCTGATCAGATGCTCTCAATTGTGCATCTGTAAAAGTTTGAGGGTCTTAGGGGCCAAGCCACATTTCTCCAGCCTCCTGAGGTTGAAGAGGCGCTGTTGCGCCTTCTTCACCACACTCACTATGTGGGTGGACCATTTCAGATTGTCAGTGATGTGTATGCCGAGGAACTTGAAGCTTTTCACCTTCTCCACTGCGGACCCGTCAATGTGGATAGGGGCGTGCTACCTCTGCTGTTTCCTGAAGTCCACGATCAGCTCCTTCGTTTTGTTGAGGGAGAGGTTATTTTCCTGGCACCACTCCGCCAGGGCCCTCACCTCCTCCCTGTAGGCTGTCTCGTCATTGTTGGTAATCAGGCCTACTACTGTTGTGTCGTCTGCAAACTTGATGATTGAGTTGGAGGCCTGCGTTGCCACGCAGTCATGGGTGAACAGTGAGTACAGGAGGGGGCTGAGCACGCACCCTTGTGGGGCCCCTGTGTTGAGGATCAGTGACGTGGAGGTGTTGTTTCCTACCTTCACCACCTGGGGGCGGCCTGTAAGGAAGTCCAGGACCCAGTTGCACAGGGCGGGGTTCAGACCTAAGGCCCCAAGCTTAATGATCAGCTTGGAGGGTACTATGGTGTTGAATGCTGAGCTATTATCAAGGAACACCATTCTTACATAGGTATTCCTCTTGTCCAGATGGGATAGGGCAGTGTGATGGCGATTGCATCGTCTGTGGATCTATTGGGGCGGTATGCAAATTGAAGTGGGTCTAGGGTGTAAGGTAGAGGTGATATGATCCTTGACTAGCCTCTCAAAGCACTTCATGATGACAGAAGTGAGTGCTACGGGGCAATAGTCATTTAGTTCAGTTACCTTTGTTTTCTCGGGTACAGGAACAATGGTGGACATCTTGAAGCAAGGGGGACAGCAGACTGGGATAGGGAGCGATTTAATGTCCGTTAACACTCCAGTCAGCTGGTCTGCGCATGCTCTGAGGACGCGGCGGCTAGGGATGCCGTCTGGGCCGACAGTCTTGCGAGGGTTAACACACTTAAATGTCTTACTCACGTTGGCCACAGAGAACGAGAGCCCATAGTCCTTGGGCGCGGGCCGTGTCGGTGGCACTGTGTTATTACAAAGGGGGGAGGAGCTCCATTGGACATGAATTAACATTAATTTCGTGAACAAGCAGTACAATATTGCAAATATTTTCCGAGATGTGAGATAATTAACTTGTTCTCTGTAATATCGCTTTGGAATTGTGACATTACGTACTTTAGAGGAAAATAGGCAGTTTCTCGACTCATACAGTGCCTTGAGTTTGAGAAGGGATTACGTCACAATTAGCCTAGCAACCGTTTGACTTAGCATGACACCATGAACACGATTGGTCGATAGTCTGCTGGGTGGGGCATTATACGTTTCTCCATTCATTACCCAATAGGATTCCTTTCTCTAATATATCTGTCTGAACGCAGTGCACAACGTCAGGATGTAGCATTAGCAACTAGAATGGTGGTGGGAAATGGTTTTTCATAAAGAAAGTATGCGGTTTCCGCCTTCTTGCCATTAAATCTAGTTAAGGAGGAAATCGACGCCTTTGCAGCCTGAATGAAAAATGTTTTAGTTACGAACCGGTCCACGGGGGATACGAGCGTATTGCCAGCTGCATATAATGCGTGTAGATGGTAAGATGAAACAATCAATATCGCCATCTGCTGGCCTTTGGGCTAAGTGACCCTCTGACTATCTAGCACAGGGGTTCCCAAACCTTTTCGCTCAGGCCACCTTTCGAGCATTGGGGAACATCCGGTCTATTTCTATGGGCAAAAGCACTGTTGATGACGCAAATTGTTCACACCCTTCTTGTTGGTGGAGATGATTTTACAGGTTGAAAGCTTATTTCCTGCAATTCTATACATTTGCCATGGGATGGGTAATTATTTTTTGCAATTTTTAAGCTAATTTCCAGCTTTCCTACACCCTTTGCCATGTCTTAAGTGTATTCATGTGATATAGCAGTGACATGCCCATTCCCTGGTTGCTGTAGCATTAGGCTTAGTACATCACAAGTTATCCTCTCATTTCAATTGGGTCAACCTTTTGCCTTAGTAGCATATTTTTTGTGGTACCCTCGGACCACCCTTATGATCTCCCTACTATGAGCCGTATCAGATAATGCACCTACATTCTGCTGTGTTTACATGTGTAAATCTGTAGGAGCTTAGATTAGCTAGTAGGAGTCTGCCCTGCTGCTAATATTTCCGAATGGGGGGGGGCAGGGGATTTGACGGATTAAATGAGTAACGAAAGATTAGTGAAGCAATCATTGTTTCTACAGATGCAGCTGGTTTGGTTTTTGGATTGAATTTAAACGAACAAAAAAGGATGGTGGCGGTGTCCTTAATTCTAGCTATCTAAAAGGGAGACTTTGCTTCGCAATTCCAATCAGTACGGTTTTGTCAACCAAGTAGTGGAGAGTAGGTGTTTTGTAACATTATTTAAATAATCTGGTTTTAAACTGTCGCTCCCTCTGTCTCCCTCAACATTTAGGACTACTCAGTCAGAATGTGTTAAATAGAGTATTGTGCCAATATTTGTCACGCAGACTCTTTATCGTTCCAATATTTCCTGTGTTGGATGATTGCATAAGGCAGTCTCACTTCTGCACGCTAAGATTATTTTAGTTGTCTGTCTTCATCTACGCACAAGTTCTAGAAAAACACAAGTGTGGAAGGAGAGCTCAGGATCTGATACGTGGTAGAGCACCACACTGTAAGAAAAATATATGTTGTGGTTGTGCTTAGGAGGTAGTAAGATCTTAATCTCCCATAGATACAGTTGAAGTTGGAAGTTTACATACACCTTAGCCAAATACATTTAAACTCAGTTTTCATAATTCCTGACATTTAATCCTAGTAAAAATTCCCTGTTTTAGGTCAGTTAGGATCACCACTTTTATTTTAAGAATGTGAAATGTCAGAATAATAGTAGATTGATTTTATATCAGCTTTTATTTATTTCATCACATTCCCAGTGGGTCAGATGTTTACATACACTCAATTAGTATTTGGTAGCATTTTCTTTAAATTGTTTAACTTGGGTCAAACATTTCGGGTAGCCTTCCACAAGCTTCCCACAATCATTTCGGTGAATTTTGGCCCATTCCTCCTGACAGAGCTGGTGTAACTGAGTCAGGTTTGTAGGCCTCCTTGCTCACACACACTTTTTCAGTTCTGCCCACAAATGTTCTATAGGATTGAGGTCAGGGCTTTGTGACGGCCACTCCAATACCTTGACTTTGTTGTCCTTAAGCCATTTTGCCACAACTTTGGAAGTATGCTTGGGGTCATTGTCCATTTGGAAAACCCATTTCCGACCAAGCTTTAACTTCCTGACTGATGTCTTGAGATGTTGCTTCAATATATCCACATAATTTTCCTTTCTCATGATGCCATCTATTTTGTGAAGTGCACCAGTCCCTCCTGCAGAAAAGCACCCCCACAGCATGATGCTGCCACCCCCGTGCTTCACGGTTGGTATGGTGTTCTTCGGCTTGCAAGCATCCGTTCTATTTTTGTTTGATCAGACCAGAAGACATTTCTCCAAAAAGTACGATCTTTGTCCCCATGTGCAGTTGCAAACCGTAGTCTGGCTTTTTTATGGCGGTTTTGGAGCAGTGGCTTCTTCCATGCTGAGTGGCCTTTCAGATTATGTCGATATAGGACTCATTTTACTGTGGATATAGATACTTTTGTACCTGTTTCCTCCAGCATCTTCACGAGGTCCTTTGCTGTTGCTCTGGGATTGATTTGCACACCAAAGTACATTCACGCATCTCTATCCTGAGCGGTATGACGGGTGCGTGGTCCCATGGTATTTATATTTGCGTACTATTGTTTGTACAGATAAACATGGTAATTTCAGGCGTTTGGAAATTGCTCCCAAGGATGAACCAGACTTGTGGAGGTCTACAATGTTTTTCTGAGGTCTTGGCTGATTTCTTTTGATTTTCCCATGATGTAAAGCAAAGAGGCACTGAGTTTGAAGGTAGGCCTTGAAATACATCCACAGGTACACCTCCAATTAATTACATTTTACATTTTAGTAATTTAGCAGACGCTCTTATCCAGAGCGATTTACAGTTAGTGCATACATTTTTCACACTGGCCCCCCGTGGGAATTGAACTCACAACCCTGGCGTTGCAAGCGCCATGCTCTACCAACTGAGCTACAGGAGGACTCAAATGATGTCAATTAGCCTATCAGAAGCCTCTAAAACCATGACATAATTTTCTGGAATTTCCCAAGCTGTTTAAAGTCACAGTCAACTTAGTGAATTTAAACTTCTGACCCACTGGAATTGTGATACAGTGAAATAATCTGTCTGTAAACAATTGTTGGAAAAATTACGTGTCATGCACAAAGTAGATGTCCTAACCGACTTGCCAAAACTATAGTTTGTTAACAAGAAATTTGTGGAGTGGTTGAAAAACAAGTTTTAATGACTTCAACCTGAGTGTATGTAAACTTCTGACTTCAACTGTAGCAAGGAAGAGAGGGAGCATTTCCTTAGAGAGACACAGAGAGAGAGGGGGCAGAGAAGGAGAGGGAACATGTTCTGTACTCTTGAGGTGTCCCATTTGGACCTAAGTGAGGTATTACTGATGTCCTGAGAGGTAGTTTTTTTTTATACAGCCAGGTAAAAGATTAGCTTAAGGGAGTCAGAAGGGCATCCTATCTTGTAAACAACATTTGGCCTAGTAGTCTCAAACTGCCTGTTAAGCACTTAGCATATCTACAGGTCTGGAAACTGGTTTGGGTTTAATGGTATTTGGTTTACTTGGCCATAATTTCACACATGGAGTTAAAAATGGAAGGTTTAAAAATACAGACATAGCTTTCAAGATCCCGGCTAGCCTCTTTAGCACCAGTAGGATTAGCTGTGCTGCTATAAATTCAAAACTGTTTTTTGTGTGGTTTTTTTCAGACTTTTATCAACATTTCCAGATTGTTTGGTTGTGTAACTTCTCTAAAATGGTTGGATTGATCTGAATGTTGCAATTTCAGTGGGAAATGGCGAACAGTTTCTCCAACAAAGGACTTGCAGTGCAAGGCGTCCATGTCTTTAAAAAAAAAACACAGCAGAAAAATTAACCTGTTTGCTTGATACTCTTCCTCTCTGTCCTATTGTGAGGCCTGGCAGAGGCCTCTGTTATAGGCTGCGTCCCACATTGCGCTATATTCCCTATGTAGTGCACTGGGCCGAATAGGGTGCCATTTGGGATGTAGCCCTAGAGTCCGGATGCTGTTCTGTTGGAAACCTGCCCAAACACCCAAAACTCCACGTGTGTGTTAAACGAAACGCTTTCTTTAAAGATTACCCTGGAGAGGCACATCTCAAACCTGTACGTAGATCAGATCCAAAGGATATTGTTATAGCTGTACAGCAGAGAGAGGGAAAGACAGGAATATGGTGTGAGGCAGGAAGAGGGGGAGAGTACTGTGAGAGTTAGTCAGCGAGAGTGTGTGTGAAGGAAGCTATGCAGTGTCAGTAGCTTCCTGTGTGTTGGCCAAGCCCAGTTAGCACACCACACCACAGAGGAAGAGCCTGACTCTTGGCCTTTACCAGCCTCGCCTGCCTCGGCCTGCCTGCCCTGCCTCGGCCTTGCCGGACACAAAGACCCTGTCTGTTTACCATCTAATTTGATTTGCATGCACAGCAGAGCTCCCACAATCCAACCAAAATGGCATCACGATCCACAGCAGCATGATCTGCAGACAGCAGCTTGATTTCATTTCTCGCCCACTCCCTTGCAATAGCCGGAGCGACTCTCATTTCAGAGTTCATTTTGGTTTAGAATGCTTTGAAAAGTATAGCTGTAGCTAGGGCTTGGTGTACTGCTAGTGTTCTAGTCTTCAAACCGTGTCATACATCAATCCCTACGAGAGGACAACACTGATGTTGTGTTTCAGTTATCTATCATTCCTTTGTGTAAAAATCAGGTGGTCATGGCTAACTGTGTGCAGTGGAAGTTTGGTTAATAACTCCTGTCAAACACTTGGAGTTCCCCCTCTTCAAGTTGTTTTTGAGACGTTTAGATCCGTAGAAGTATCATACAAAGGTTGGGAAAGGAAAGGAAAGCATGGTACCTATAAGATCCAGACCTGGGTTCAAATACTATGTCATGTTTTTTTAGTAAAAAATAAATAAATTGTTTCAATTATTTAGAAGTCAGTATTTAGATATTATTTACTTGAAAAGACAAGTAGTTGAATATTGGACTGTATTTGTAAATGCACTGTTGAATGAGAGTGTACCAGTGTTGTTTTCTCACTGTTAAGTTATCGTAATAACATGATATCAAAACAAATGTACAAGGATCAGAAAGGTACACTACCGGTCAAACGTTTTAGAACACCTACTGTGCTCAGCATATGTGGGAACTCCTTCAAGAATCTTGGAAAAGCATTCCGGGTGAAGCTGGTTGAGAGAATGCCAAGAGCTTGCAACGCCAGGGTTGTGGGTTCGATTCCCATGGGGGGCCAGTATGAAAATGTATGCACTCACTAACTGTAAGTCGCTCTGGATAAGAGCGTCTGCTAAATGACTGAAATGTAAGTGTGCGCAAAGCTGTCATCAAGGCAAAGGGTGGCTATTTGAAGAATCTCAAATATCAAATATATTTTGATTTTAACACTTTCTTGGTTACTACATGATTCCATATGTTATTTCATAGTTTTGATGTCTTTACTATTATTCTACAATGTAGAAAATAGTAAAAATAAAGAAATACCCTTGAATGAGTAGGTGTTCTAAAACTTTTGACCGGTAGTGTGTGTCATATGAAATTTCCTCTCAAACACGGAGGAACGCTCCACCACTGGTTGAACCAGTCAGCGTATATCTAAATAACAGTCCTCTCTCACTCTCACTCTCTCTCACTGAAAGACATGGATGACATCCAAGTTGCGTCAAAAGCACCCCTGCTTGTTGACCGGGAATTGCCAGTAAGTAAACACACGATCATTAATATTATCATACATTTGATTTGCATGTACTATAGACTACGGTTTATTTGTCTGTGCGAAATGTAGTTTAAACTTTGTTATAGGACAACTGAACTCCATACATAAATTATGACTGTTTAGCTGTCAGGAACAGTCTGAAATGTTTGTGCTGTACATTGATACTGGTCCTTACCGATACATTTTTTTTCCTCAACTTTCTTTATATTTAAAACACAATGCAGCCCATAGGACAATTAGGTATTCTCTAATTCATCATATCTTATTGGAAGGACTTAACTCTCTATAACCGTTGTCTCTGTCATTTTTAGGGGTTGAGAGCGGCTGTAGCACAACTTGTGATAAAGGTATGTCCCTATGGTACACACATAGATATCCACACTTCTTTTTATTTAACTACGCAAGTCAGTTAAGAACAAATTCTTATTTACAATGACTGCCCGGACGATGCTGGGCCAATTGTGCGCTGCCCTATGGGACTCCCAATCACGGCCGGTTATGATACAGCCTGGAATCAAACCAGGGGGTCTGTAGTGACGCCTCAAGCACTGAGATGCAGTGCCTTAGACCGCTGCGCCACTCGGGAGCCCACATGTTGACATAACCCACAAGTTTCAGTGTAGAGTAGTCAGATTAATGTCCACATGGATTAGGTTGTGATAATTTAGTATTTAGCCACATCTGGTGGGCAATGTAAAAGGACAGTTAATTAATTAATCATCTTGCAGTACTTGCTGCCCCTTAGGCTTTTCTGGTGGAAGTTTTGCACACATTTAAGTCTCTTTGATACTGACAGATGACGTTACATGACTACTGCACTAATGTTTTATCTGTAGCCCTTTGTGTAATCTGAAGAGGAAAAAGTATAATTTAATTTTGAGCACTAGTATGAGTGTGTATGTTGTCTTGACATACAGCCAGCAGCATACCAACTACATACATTCAGGACCTTGGACTGCACCACTGGGAACCCACTACCTACCAATCAATGCTTTCATTCTTAACTTATAAATAGCCTATCATGTGCTAATATCCTGAAAAATTCGACCTGGGAATTGTCAGTGGTGCCAGTAGAGGGATTCTCCCTGCAGCTAACCATCTCGTGGAAACCGACCCTCATGCCGGTTGGGATTAGTCAACTCAGGTTTCCAGGGCAAGCGTTTAATATCACTTTGTGTCTTAGAGCCCTACTGACGTAGGTAGAGGAGGGACACCTCGGACACCTGTCCCGTTCCCAGGCTGCCTCCCCCTCCCCCGTTCAGCTCAGGCACACTAGTTACACATGTATCCCTCCTCCTTTCTCCTCTCCCTCCTCTAGCTAGCTCAATGGGATTAGCTCAGCATATGTCTATATCAAACTGCCGCCAAATAAGCCGTGGCTACCTAGACGATACTGCCATCAGATGTTTACCTTATGTCATGTAAATAGGTTATGTGAACCTGGAGGGAAGCCTTGGTTGAACTGGATTTGACTACATTGTTGACTCTTATTGCGTCCCAAATGGCAACCTGTTCCCTATGTAGTGTACTACTTTTGACCAGAGCCATAGGAATTTGGAAAAATGTGTGCACTATGTAAGGAATAGGTTGCCATTTGGGACACACCTACTCAGGGTCTTAAACTGGACCTAACTACCTTCCTTGTAAGATTTGTTTTGGTCAGTGTATGGGGTTTATGACGTCAGGATTCCTCCGCTATTCCAGTGGCAATAGTATTTAATTGGTAACCACTCATACTTGCAGTATCAGTAGGTCCAGTGGGCTAGGCCTATGAAATTGAACGTGCCGCAAACAAAATTGCACCTAGGAGCCAATAGTCTATCTGATCTTTGGAATAGTAGACTAAAGATTATAATCTCCCCACACTGATAACATTGAGACATGAACTGATGTATTTGTACAGTATCTCATAATGATCCTGAGTGAATCATTTTCAATCTATTGAAACATTGCCACATAGACATACCTAACAGAATGACTTAATACACTATAAAGGCTTCAGACATGATTATGCCAATGCTATTACAAAAAAATACTTTATTTTTCTCTTTCTTGACCGCCTGATATGTCATCAAATTAGGATATTTTGACAACTGGGTTAAAGATTATTCATTGCTCTTGTATACTGGATTCCTATTGATCTGATGGCTTGCTTACTCTTCACTTTGGACTATTCATTAAATATCCCTTGCTGCCCCACTTTCTGACATTGTGCTGATCCAATTTAGGGATCTCTTCAGCTAGAATTATCTTGTTTTGACCACCTTGCAAAGCACCATGGGAGGCCATGGGCTTATGCAGAGTAGTAAGTACCAGGGGTATAAAACACAACCCTCAGACAAGTCCCCTCATAAGAACCTTTTACAGAAGCTTACCTTCAATTGGATCTATAGCTCAGAGCAGTACCTCTGTTTACTACTCAGTACGGGTGACCAAAAGCCACTAGAAAACATGGTTCTTGAGGGGGATTCGGACATGGAGAGTGTTGCTGAGATTGAAACCTCTGTGAGTACTGTTGGATCTCTGTCTGTTATGGAGTAGTTGATGGTGTGCTTTGACGGTTCGTCTTGGGCTTGTTTACCTTCAGTTTGTACTATTGTGGGATTGAAATAAACAATCTCAGATTGGGAGAAACATGGTGGACTGATGGTCCTTTTGGAAGTAATACGCATCAGTCAGAAATCATAATTGTTGAAGCATTATTGCCAGACGCTCTGGTTGATGACTCCTTGAGAAACAGTACTGAATGCAGAAAGGCTAACGGCTTTTGCATGAGCCAATTGTCTGTTTCACTGAAAGTTGGATATATTTTTTTTTGTTTTCAATGGCACTTTCTGATGAAGCCTTTACATTTTGGTCATTTTAGCGTTTGCTCTTATTCAGAGCGAACTTTAAGTCTGTTTGGATGTGTTCTGATTTACAATGTGTTGAGTGTTGGAGAAAATACATGCGGCCCAAATGAAAAACAAGTGATTCTGAAGGGCAAAACTAAATCCATAATGATTCATTCAAGTGTTTTCTCTGCATCTTCAAAGCTGACATGAGCTTAGTGTATTCTCATTCTCTGCTAAGCATGGATACTTTGGTGCAGTTCAACTCTGTTTCGCTTAGGGTTTACCTTGTCCAGGTCGAGTAGAGTTCTTCATTGTTTTTTTGTTTGTTATGGATAATATTTTCTTCTAAAGTTTAACAGAGTTTTGTGGTACCCCTATTTGCTAACCGTGGTTTACTCCATCTTTAGGAGCACGATGTGGAGACTCCCCATGGAAGGATCCACTGCACCATGAAGGGGACGCCCAAAGGAGACCGGCCTGTCATCCTCACCTTCCATGACATTGGACTGAACCGTAAGCCCCATACGCTTCACTCATCCCATCCTAGTTAATGGATTTGATGTCACCCCTCAATGTAAGACTAATGTCGCCATGCTCTTTGGTATTACTACCTTCAGTATGTTAAGTTTGAGAATGAGAACGTCTGTTTGTTGACTGTAACGGCTAGTCAACATCATGAAAAGTTCATTTACTTTGTTTGTAAAAGATAATTGATTCTCAATGACTTACCTGGCTAAATAAAGATAAACATTTAAATAAATAGATACATCGAAAGTTGAGAAGAAGCACACAATGCCCACCATGTTAGACATCTGTCATCCACAAATCATGTGAGATCCAGCCTCATCACTAACATCCTGTACCTGATCTCCATGTTGTTTCAGACAAGACGTGCTTTGACCCCATGTTCCAGCATGAGGACATGCAGGAGATCATGCAGCACTTTGCTGTGTGCCACATTGATGCCCCTGGGCAGCACGAGGGGGCCAACACGTTCTCTAATGGGTGAGCCCAGTCGTCTAGCCTTATCTCACATCTTTTTTGTTGATTGGATAGGACAGATGGAAAGATGGAGGAGAGAGTGCTGAAACTGCAGTGGGCCGTATTCAAACCCATGCTGCAGCGGTATGTGTTCTGGAGGCAGCGGCTTAGACCACTTGACCACCCTAGACCTCACCGCCTTTGCACCAAATGTAGGCCAGCCTGTTCGTCTGTTACCCTTTGACCTCTGTACTGTACAATCTAGATCTGTTGTGACCCATTTACACTGATGTCTTGATAAATCATTAGCTAGTTAGGTGAATATAGTTTTTTACCTGATTGCTTTGCTGCTTCATTTTTATGACCGTTTGCATCTTGAGTCCATATCACCATTGATCTGAATAGGAGAGATGATCAAAGTGAAAAAAGGATGGGAGAAACCAGTATAAGGCTGTTGCTGGAATAGAGATCTGGAGGGCAGTGATAAGAAGCATTGTATAGTGTTGATAATGGAAGTACTTTAACCCTGACGGTTGTTGTTTTCTGTCCAGGTACGAGTACCCCTCCATGGATCAGCTGTCTGAGTCCCTCCCCCTGGTCCTCAAGCATTTTGGGTAAGTCCAAACAAGGACTATAAGATTTAGAAATTGATCAAATATTTTCATTATGAAATATATTTCTCCTCATACATTTGAACTGTTCAGGATCTATATTCTGAAAGTGTCTCAGATTAGAAGTGTTGTTTTGCCTTCTAGATCATAATGAATAAGACTCCTATTTTGAGATGCTTTATGAAAAAAGACCATGATGTCTTAGACCTCCATCCATTTTGGCTCAAAAAAGATTCTGATGATATTGTGTTTTTGTTAACCACAGCCTGAAAAGCGTCATTGGAATAGCCGTCGGAGCTGGAGCCTACATCCTGGCGAGATTCGCTGTGAGTTTGACGCCCTCCTACCTTCCCCTTTCAATCATGCTTAAATGCTTAAGTATGCTTCATTATGAAGAGTTTTAATCAAACTGGGATTAGAAGTTACAGTAGACTAATGTTCCCGGTGATGCAGTGCTGATTTTGGGTGTACAATCCTGCTTATTGCTTTAGCCTGCTGCTGTGAGTGTGGAAATGTTCTAGACTGGCTCCGCACCAAAACACCCGGCTCTGTAGGGACTCCCGTCTCAATGTGCTGAAACGCAGATGAGGGAGGGATACAAATAATGTTTTAACTCCTAACTGACCTCGCTCTGTTACGAAACGTTGAGGTTTCAATGCGTATAGTGAATTAAATGGACCCCTATGAGGTTTCAATGAGCACTGTTTGTATATTTTCACCATTACGAAGTCATTGACCGAATGTTTGTTTCTGTTTTTAGCTGGACTACCCAGCGTTGGTGGAAGGCCTGGTTCTGATTAACATCAACCCCTGTGCTGAGGGATGGATGGACTGGGCTGCAAACAAGGTACAATACAGGACCATCTCCACAGATCCACAACAATCCATCAACTTTGATGATTTATAAAGCCCTTTGTCAACATTGTCACATAGCTTGTTTATACAGTATTAACGTAGCTATGTATATGATTGATCTTTGCTATTTGACCCATAAAAAAAAAAAAAAACTCTGCTTTTGAATCTCTTTTCAGGTCACTGCTTTGCCCGAAATGCTCATCGGCCATCTCTTCGGAAAGGTGAGCAGTGGGCACCCAGATAGACAGTGATTGAAACTGCAAATCACATCAACATAATCCTATTGAATCTATTCCAATTATGGGCTACATAGATATAGGACAGTTCACAGCAGGCTTACATGTTGCAGTACTGTGTCACTAGGTCACAGAGTCTGAGTAGGTGTTTATTTCTGTCTCTGTAGGAGGAAATCTCCAACAACCATGACCTTATCGCCACCTACCGCCATCACATCATGAACGACATGAACCAGTACAACCTGCACCACTTTGTCAAAGCTTATAACAGGTAAATACACTGGGCTCCTGCAGAGAATAATCATAAAATGGTATCCATGAGTTAATCTGACTCTAGGGAAGTAGATAAAGGGCTTCATTGTCAAAATCCTGATGTATCCCTTTCAATCAAGTCTTACAACATGTAAATACACTAGACTCCTCGCTGCAGAGAATAACACGGATTACCATGAACATCCTTTGACTCCGCATAAACATGTATATATTTTATATACATAATCAAGTCTTACAAGTCCTCCAGAGGACACCTGTATATTCATTATAGACATACTGTGTCTTATTTATGTATTTCTATATCATGTCTTATATTACATATCTATAATATAAAATGTGCATATGTAATATCATATTTGTAATATGTCAATATGTTCAGTTTGGGCCTCACTGATATCCCACCTTTTTCCCTCCCAGCCGGCGGGATCTGGAGATTGAGAGGCCCATTCCTGGTGGGAAAGTCTCCGTCAGAACCCTGAAGTGAGTTCCAAACCTTCTGACCTTTCACCATACCTCAATCATCTCACATGGCATATTGCTAGAGCCCTGAGTTTTCCCTGACCTGGAAACTCTGGGCCCTAGTTATAGCCTGGTGAGAACCTGGAAACTCTGGGCCCTAGTTAAAGCCTGGTCAGGTGGTTACTCGGTCCGGGAAAAACTCCTGACCCTGTAGTAATATAACCAGAAATTGATATAATGACAAGATGCTAGTCTCCGCCCTAACAATGGGATTCGTTGACCACAGAGCGGAACGGCGGGCTGTCAAGCTCCCTCCTGTTCCTCTCTTTGGATTGGTGGATACATCTCGTTATTTGACTACTTTGTTGAATAGTCGATGAGAGGTGTTGACGTCAACCGCCTGTATTCAATGGAGAGTGAGATGCTAGCCTCATGAATATGCATAGACCGTCTCGAATTTCAACAGGGACAACTCAGATATAAAGTGTTTTTTCTCAAAGTTGCCGGGATGTCACGTGCATCACACTTATATCAGTACAGTCGTCACAACCTAAGCATTACCAAACTTCTATTAAATCAAATAAGCCTCACGTATCAAAATAGCAATTCATTTTTTTGCCCTCAGGTGTCCTTCTCTGTTGGTGGTAGGAGACAGCTCTCCAGCCGTTGACGCTGTGGTAAGTCCAAGTACACACTCTGTAATCCTAACGGCCATAAACAAATCATTAACAGTAATACCTCTGGTCTTCAGTTCCTAAGAACACGTGTTGTCCATTCATCTAAATCAGGGCTCTCCATCCCTGTTCCTGGAGAGCTACCGTCCTGTAGGTTTTCACTCCAACCCTAATCTAGCGCACCTGATTCTAATAATTAGCTGGTTGAAAAACTGAATCAGGTTAGTTACATCTGGGGTTGGAGTGAAAACGTACTGGAGGGTAGCCCTCCAGGAACAGGGTTGGTGAGCCCTGACCTACCCAACAAGGTATTTACAACATTAACAAAGGTTAACTTTTAGGATTCAAACATGGGACAAAATAGGGAAAGAAATCAAACACCACAAAAGCTATTCTAGCAATAAAATATTACTCCTCCAGTTACCTATTTATTTCTCTACTAGGGTAAATATTTAGTCGCTCAATTAGACTCTGTACTTTGCATCCACAGGTAGAGTGTAATACTAAGCTGGACCCGACAAAGGCCACACTGCTCAAGGTGAGTAGCCTCTACCTCCTCCTGCTAATAATAGGTCCGATCTTGGCTAGGCAGTCTGATGAGCTTCCAGAAGCTCCGCAACTACCTGGTGACTGATTTACTAGCCTTGCCTTGGACTCCTGAGACCGCAGGTTGAGGCTATGCTGCTGTACCCAGCCTCCAGGGTATGTTCATTAGACACGCAATGGAAAATGTTTTGCAAAGAAAAATTTGAGTTTCTTATTGGACCAAGTCCAGCCCTCCCTGTTTGAGTTTGTTTACTGCTGTTTGGTTCCTGATAAACATGACCCAGGTCACAATCCTTCCTGTCTGGCCTACCTAGGATGTGCACACCCCTGGCTGTGACCAAATGCGTTCTGTAAAGCCCTGAAATGGGCACATTTTATAGACCATAAACTGTTAACTGTCCAGAGGCTAATGGAAAACACTTGTTGTTTCACGTTGAGACAGTGTTAAAAAGGGAGGTTGTTTTGTGTAATGGGGGGTGACTAATGTCGTACTGCTGCTGACCTGCTACCTTAACTCTTTTCTCTTGAATGACGTGCTCCTGAGGTGTTAACGGTCCCTAATCTCATGGCCTCTTTATTTTGTATTTTCATCCAGATGGCCGATTGCGGAGGCCTGCCCATGGTTGACCAGGTGCGTTTCTAACTTGTTAGCACGTTCACGCAGGCGGGGTGGGTTGGCAAAGGGATAATCGTTAGTGGGCTAATACACGGGCAGCTTCACTTAAGAGCATTAGTGACAGTAGCAATGAGGCACAGACGTCAGGTCTGGAGAGTTAATACCCAGCTCAGCACCTGCTGCTACAACAGCGGTCATACATATGCCTCTCATTATCACAGTTTGTAGGTTAGGACATGAATCCATCTGTTGATATGTCATGTGTATAATAACAGGGAAACAAGTGGCAAACTTTCTCCTTTGCTCTCCCAACAGCCTGCAAAGCTGACGGAGGCCTTCAAGTACTTCATTCAGGGAATGGGCTACAGTAAGTACACACACTCTGTGTAACCAACGCTGACCAGTAATTATATTAACATAAGTATTTAATTATGTAGAAAGATAAAAGCCTGGTTACCCTATTACTGTTTGCAAAAAACATAGGTGTTCACATCAACCTGTAAGAATGAGTTTTCCTGCCACCTGGTGGGTGAGATTAGAAACTGCACCTTCAGATAACAACAGGATGGCAGTTAACCTGTTCTATAATGATTTAAAGATACATATTAAATATAGTGCCTGCAATCAGACTTCAGTTGACCATGGATACAGGAGTGTGAATGGATCTTTAACCTCCTTCTCTGGCTCTGTTGTTCTTCCTTTTCCTCCTCTTCCTCCTCCTTTCCTTAGTGCCCGCCGCCAGCATGACCAGACTGGTCCGCTCTCGCACTGCATCGGGCTCCAGCATCCACTCCATGGATGGCAACCGGAGCCGGTCTCACACCAACGAGGGCAACAGGAGCCGGTCACACACCAATGAGAAGCGTGGTCGCTCCCACACGGACAGTATGGAAGGCACAGCGAATAGCAGCGCTGCGCTCAAATCCACCGAAGTGTCCTGCTAGATGACCCTTACATGACACTCAACCTCTGACCCCCTTCCCCCCTGGTTCCCGCTGCGCTGCCACTAACCACACCTACAAACACACATACACAACTAGAGAATATTGTCTCTATGCCAAAGAGTTATGCGAAGAGGTTGTGTGTAAGGCTATGCAAGTGTATATACTACTGCATTATAAAGGAAATTCCTTAGAGGGGAAATATGTATTCTGAAATAAACAGATCCCTTCCCATCTGCCGAGTCAGGTGGAATGTCTAGTTGTTAGGGGCAACGCAGCAGAGTGACACACCGCAACGGAGAATGTGAGAGAAAGCTGTGGCTGCAGAGCGAGTACCTAGTACAGCAGTTTAAATCTATCGTGACATGTTTCTTTTTTGTCTGTAGTTCTTGAGTGCATTTGACACAGCTTTCTCAAATGTGCACCTGACTGTTTCTAATTGTTCATCATTAACTTTTCAGTGTTCTGATTCATGTACTAGAAGTGGAGTAAGAATAGGGAGGAAAGTGGCAAGGAAAGAAAGTCGGCTTTTTTATCTTCTCAAATTGCTATTCGTCTTTGAAACTGGAAAGGAGGGAATTGAAGAGTATCATCATGTACATACAACACATTCATGTAACTCTTCCTCTGTTTTAGGATGTTTCGTCTGGAGTTAAGTCTTCTGGATGTATCTGTTAACTCTGGAATCAAATGATTGTAGCCATTCTATTGTAGAACATTCCAAGAGACTACCCTTCCATTAATCAAACAAACACAAACTGTTGCTTTATTAACAGATCATGGCTTCAGGCACAATTGTTCTTTTGGATATTTCTTCTCGTGTATGTAAATGATTATCTTTGTTCTGCCGTGATTACATAGAAATAATGTGCCATGGAAACCCTCTTTGACTTATTAAGGCTCCTTTGTTGTGATGGATTTGAGAAAGTCAAGCCGATCCACATGATGTAATATAAAGATTGAGTTAGCCATAGAGCTTATCAAAAACCCTCTCCAACTATTACGTGCACTAGAGCAACACTTGCCGGCTACATCGCTTTATAAAGATACACTACTGCCTAATGCTGTAGACGAGAAGCATTAAATATGGCATAACAGTTTATTTACTAAGAAAATAAAAACATAACTTTTTGTCCTGGTGTTGTCATCATTTTATGTAGAATGTGGCCTTGTAAGATCAAACGATACCACAGTTCCACAGGATCATATTAACCATATATAGCACATGCATTCTATAGTAGCATCACCATCTCTTACTCATTATTCAATTCAGAGCCACACGATCAAATCAACTTTACATGAGATTGAATGAGATTTCATGAAACTTGTTACTGTGAATATAGAAATACCTGTATGACAAACAATTTTTTCAATCATTTAGTATTCAAGATATACTTCAATAAATTATAACTAAAATATTTCACACACTTGGTTTACTTGTAAGTCAATAAACTCTTTCCCAAAGCAACCATATACAGACCATAAAGACGTGCTTAAAAAACCCTCTGAAGTTTCAAAACACAAAAAAACATTTATTCACACATTTTTCCAATAGGAAAAAAAGCATAAGAAAGATCCCCTTGTAAGAAAAATACTTTGACCGGTATTCAATCCAATGGACGATCTAGAGGAGCGCACTATAACAGACTGAATGCAATCTCTGCGAATGCTGGGACTGTCTTCTGTATGATGAACTGTTCTGTAACGTGCCTTGGATTGAATATCGGCCTTTATGTATGAAATAAAATATATAACAGAGTTTCTGAAGTTCTGACAAACCCAAAAAACTTTGAGAAAGGGAAAAGTAAGTGAAAATAGGGGTAGATGGAAGCTTAGGCCTAGATTCAATCAGATCAGGCATTAACCAGCGATAGCAGACACCTGCATAGCGGATGTTTCAGAGGTGGAACTGCATTGGAGCTGTCAAATCGGTGAGCAGCTGCTCTTGCGATCATTGTCAGGAATCCACACCCACGCCACTCCTGTTAGAAGTTCAGAACGAGAAAGTTTAGGCTATATAGAAATAATGATGCTCAAAGTGAAAAATCATTGAACTAAATAATGAGGATTTCTATCATCCTAATGGAGGTGTAGATTATGTCTCGCATTCCAGTGGTTGCTTGGGGATTTCTGTTCACGTGACTCCGTGTAGCCAATGGCAATGTCCGCTTTAGGTATAATGCCGGGAGCCACTTGTGGATTTGACAGCTCTAAAGCAGTTCCACCTCTAACACCATCAAAACAACCGCTATGCAGACGTTGGCTAAGCGTATCTGATTGAATAAAGCCCTTAATAAGCTTATGTCTTATTATTGAAATGTCTCAGTTCACGATCTCAGGGTAGCCATAGTAATTCTCCAGCTCGGCGAAGATGTCGTTGGGGTTCCTGCAGCTGAGGTTACAGAAGCAGGCGTTGATCCACATGACTTGCCAGGTGAACACGGCCCCGTTGGGACACACAAACTCCACGTCGATGGTCTTGGACTTGTAGGGAATGCAGCAGCGATCGTCCGTGGCCATGCAGACACCACAGTATTTAGGCCGGTAAGACTTCTTACTAACACAGCCTGATATGGTAAAGTTTTTGGGCTGCTCTTCTCTGTAGATGTTCATACAATTCTTCCCTGGCTGAGAGACAAGAGCGAGAAAGAGGACAAGTTAAATGATTAAATCAATGTTATTGATATTTTCTTTGTAATGTTCCTAGAATCTTGGGAATGTGGTCTTTTTTGCAATGTGAACTCTTCAATATAGATATCATAACAAACAAACATTTGACCTCTATGCAATGCGTACGTGTCCACATACTGTACATGTACCTTGATGTGCTTGATGATGTCCACCTCACAGGGCCGTATGTTGCAGAGGCGGGACTCTTTTACCATCTCACACCTCTCGTTGGCATTGGAGACACGCAGGGACAGACCTCGACCACAAGTCTTAGAGCAGATACTCCATGAGGTGGTCTGGATCACACAGTTCCTGCTCCGACCCTTCGCCTCAGCAGGAAGAGCTATGTCAACAGAGACAGGCAGAGAGGAAGTGTGTGTGTGTGTGTGAGTGAGCGAGCGAGAGAGAATAATAACAATTGAATATGGGCAGTGATAGAAGTGATTTATAGACATTATTAATCAAAACTGGAGCTGATACAATACATGACCAAAGGTATGGGGACACCTGCTCGTCAAACATCTCATTCCAAAATCATGGGCATTAATATGGAGTTGGTCCCCTCTTTGCAGCTATAACACAGGATGATAGCTCTCCAGGAACAGGGTTTGCGTTAACCTACAGGATGGTAGTTCTCCAGGAACAGGGTTCGAGTTAACCTACAGGACAATAGCTCTCCAGGAACAGGGTTTGCGTTAACCTACAGGACGGTAGTTCTCCAGGAACAGGGTTGGAGTTAACCTACAGGACGGTAGCTCTCCAGGAACAGGGTTAACCTACAGGACGGTAGCTCTCCAGGAACAGGGTTAACCTACAGGACGGTAGCTCTCCAGGAACAGGGTTAACCTACAGGACAGTATCTCTCCAGGAACAGGGTTAACCTACAGGACGGTAGTTCTCCAGGAACAGGGTTAACCTACAGGACGGTAGTTCTCCAGGAACAGGGTTGGAGTTAACCTACAGGACGGTAGTTCTCCAGGAACAGGGTTAACCTACAGGACGGTAGTTCTCCAGGAACAGGGTTGGAGTTAACCTACAGGACGGTAGTTCTCCAGGAACAGGGTTAACCTACAGGACGGTAGCTCTCCAGGAACAGGGTTAACCTACAGGACGGTAGCTCTCCAGGAACAGGGTTAACCTACAGGACGGTAGCTCTCCAGGAACAGGGTTAACCTACAGGACGGTAGCTCTCCAGGAACAGGGTTAACCTACAGGACGGTAGCTCTCCAGGAACAGGGTTAACCTACAGGACAGTATCTCTCCAGGAACAGGGTTAACCTACAGGACGGTAGTTCTCCAGGAACAGGGTTAACCTACAGGACGGTAGTTCTCCAGGAACAGGGTTGGAGTTAACCTACAGGACGGTAGTTCTCCAGGAACAGGGTTAACCTACAGGACGGTAGTTCTCCAGGAACAGGGTTGGAGTTAACCTACAGGACGGTAGTTCTCCAGGAACAGGGTTAACCTACAGGACGGTAGCTCTCCAGGAACAGGGTTAACCTACAGGACGGTAGCTCTCCAGGAACAGGGTTAACCTACAGGACGGTAGCTCTCCAGGAACAGGGTTAACCTACAGGACGGTAGTTCTCCAGGAACAGGGTTGGAGTTAACCTACAGGAAGGTAGTTCTCCAGGAACAGGGTTAACCTACAGGACAGTAGTTCTTCAGGAACAGGGTTAACCTACAGGACAGTAGCTCTCCAGGAACAGGGTTAACCTACAGGACGGTAGTTCTCCAGGAACAGGGTTAACCTACAGGACAGTAGCTCTCCAGGAACAGGGTTGAAGAGCCCTGCTCTAGTACATCCAAGTTCCCTTTTGGCTTTGCACACTACTGGCCAGGATCGCTGAGCACTTGAACTACCCAAGAATAACCCTGAGAATGAGAGCGAGAGAGTGTACAGGAAAAGGGTTTAGTCTTTTCTTACACACAGCTGCACCTCTTCTCCCCCCTGGAGTAACAACCTACACACCCTAGTCCACCGCTGATAGTGTTTTAAGATCCCACACAACTACTGCTGCAACAGCAGTACTGCCTGTGAGCTACTGTGAAGCACTGTCCTCAAACTATTTTGCTTCACAATTCTCAAAGTATTGGCCAATATTACCATGGTTATTAGTGTTACAAGATTTTCAATACATGAGACTCTATCCATACATATCAACTGTATTAGACTGATTTATTTATTGATCGATTGATTGCAGTGGAGGCCAGCTCATAGTAATGACTGGAATGGAATGAATGGAATGGTATTGAACACATTAACTATTTCTCCATCACTAATGGAAACCATGTATTTGAAACGGTTCCATTCATTCCATTCCAGCCATTACAGTGGTGACACCGCCACCACTGATTAATTGATTGACTGACTACTGACTGAGTGATTGATTGCTTGATCAATTGTTTGATTGATTGATGGATCTGTGTCCTACCTTCCACTGCATGTCTTGGAGCAGTCTTCCGCCCCTTCTTGGGCTCGTCACAGATCCACTGTTCACAGCAGCGTCCTGGGATCTTGACCCTCCTCGGGTTCTGGCACCACACCCGGGGGGGCTGGGAGTCTGTACACAGGGTCACGCACCCGATGGCCCCGTTCACACATAGACACTGGTATTTACAGCTGGGCTTGAAGCTCTGTCCATTACGGTAGATCACACCGTCATGCTCGCAGCCCGTGCCAACCATATCTGGTAAAGAAGGTCAGGACAGCAGTAAGAAAGATACACAGTGAATAAGGTAATGATGACAATGTAATGTAGCAGGCTATGTTTTTAGTGTTATCTGAACAACAAAAAAAACATGTCATGACATTGGGTAATATGATTGCGAAACCTATTCACTTTTCCTTTGATAATTGTTACTTTGTCATTGAATTTCTAATTTCCTTCTAGGATGAAATGTTACTAGATGTGCAATTAGTGTGCTGGGACATGATCATAGTAGTGTTACTATGACTTAAAGGAATAATCAACTCAAAAACTAAAGGTTGGTATTTTTTTCATTGGTCCACTGTTGATACAGTCCCAAAATGTTTTGCATGTCAGCAATCCGGTTTTCAAGATATAGGACTTTCAGAAAGCAAATTGTAACTTGCCACATTATCATGATGATGTGGCAAGTTACAATTTGCTATATCTTGAAAACCGGATTGATGACATGCAAAACATTTTGGGGCTGTATCAGCAGTGGACTAATGAAAAAAATACAAAAATATAGTTTTTGAGTGGATTATTCCTTTAATCATGATTGGTGTCTTTAGTAGGTTAGAGTAGGTGTGGTGAGTGACACTTACATGCACACACTCCTTTTTCGTACCTAGGCTTGTCTGAGCTGTAGTCACAGTACAGTCCCTTATGGTAGTCACAGGTGTCTGCCTCGTTGCACTCCTCCCCCACCTGCCTGGCGCAGGCCTTGCAGCAGTCACAGCCGTCCATGAGCAGGCTCACCCCTGGGGGGCAGGAGGGGGGGACCAGGGGGCACTCACAGGGCCAGTGGCAGTACTGGGTCCGGTTGTACGGCTCCAGGTCTGTGGCTTCTGCTAGGGGCAGCATGGCAGTAGAATTCTGGGTCTGGGAGTAGGCCTAGAAGTGAGGGACAGAGAGGAGTTATTGTTATGCACTTTGATATACATAATACATATTTTAGTTTGGTACGGTCAAACGCTATGACTTTTGGTAACACAATAAACCATGTAAGTAGAGAACAGACATTCCTAAAGCATCAAAGATGTACAGTATGTTATCTGTGTTTCCATGTCTAGGACAATTAAAAGCACAATCAGTGGAGGTTGCTGAGGGGAGACGGCTCATAATAATGGCTGGAACGGAGTAAATAGAATGGCATCAAACACATGGAAACCATGGAAACCATGTGTTTGATGTATTTGATACCGTTCCACCAATTCCGCTCCAGCCATTACCACAAGCCTGTCCTCCCCAATTACCACAAGCCTGTCCTCCCCACTAACCTCCTGTGAAGCACATGTACTTGTTAGCAATCACATTATATAAGTGCCACCCAAAAGACTGTTGCTAGGTTGACGTAGCAACAGTTACAGGGGAATAATATCCTGTTGCCCCAAGGAACAAAGTCTTAATTAGCTTCATGTCCTTAATCTTTTTTTATTTCCATCATGTCCTATATCGGCCTAAGATCTAATAGACCCAAATCCCCTATTTGGCTAGATAAGTGTTGCACCTCCTGAATGTGCTAAATGGCTGGCCTCCTTGTTCGGGCTGTTGGATTGTACAATAATATCAAGGTTGATTAACAGGGTAAGGGAGGTAAAAGCAAGAAAATGAAATCAAAATGATTTCATCAATATGACACTGATTAGTCAAAGTACTTTTTGTTCCTCTGTCTACACAATATTCTGCCTGAAGGCCATTTTTCATAGTTTATTTGAAAATATAAAAGTATTTTCACAGCTGAAGTGACAAAACAATAAAACGTGTCCAACATTTCACCCCATGAATATTGCCTGTACAAACGGTATATATTTATGCCAAGATCAGAAACCCAATTTTTGTGTGTGTGATCAAATGAAAAACACCACATTTTTAAATCACTCAAACAGATGTGCTATCTGAACAAGCCACCAGGAAGAGTTTTACAACCAAACAAATGGCGGTTGGTTTTGGATCCAGACTGTTTAAGTCCCTACAGACGAAACTGTCTCGTCCGCTGGCTCAGACTGGCTCAGTATTTATAACTCCAAAAATGATTCTCAGTCTTGGCTCCACATTATAAGAGCATGACTTCCTCATATGAGTCAAGACACAGAGTGTTCCACAACCCATTATTACACATGGAGTAGCCAGATCGCCTAATGGGCTACTTTAAAATGTCATACTTTGTGAACGAGACACTCTACTTTGGCCCTGTAATGTCTGAGGGCCAAACTTTCATTTAAGATGTATGAACATTCAACAAACACATTTTTTGCAGGGAACTTTTTGGGGATGGTTTCCCAGACAGATGAAGCCTATTCCTGGACTAAGAAACCTGCTCAATGGAGATTCTCAGTTGAAAACACTTTTTTAGTCCAGGACTAGGCTTAATCTGTGTCCAGGAAACCGTCTCAATGAAAACAATAATAACTCATGTTGATGCTGTCATAACAGCAACCGCTGCCTCCAATATGGGCCGACCAACAGTGCTAAATTAACTTTTCTTGGAGATTCCCATGCAGGTTACTGCAGGGTCTAATTCTGTATTAAACCTCTCTAATTACATTGCAGCCTCAACATGTTTATATTAATATAATAAAAGCCAAAGAGCTTCTGATCCAGGTAGGTTATACACAATTAATCTGCAATTAATTACATGTGAAAAAGACCCCTTAATCATCTTATGTTGCTCATTTCTGTTCTCCTAAGCTTGTTCTTGGCAGCCCATCAGTCGCCTTCACGGTTTTCTAATAGAATTCTGCTAATAAATAATAAATCCATTGACCGCATAGGAGGTTTAATGCAGATAAATGAGGTTTAACCATGGGTGTACAACAGAGCCAGTACCCAGGGGATCTGCTACTGAAGCGTAGTCAGCTGTCATCAGGCTCAGTCATTACACAACAACACCAGAGAACACAGATACATCCCAGATGGCACCCTATTCCCTATATAGTGCACTATTTCGGAATAGGGTGCCATTTGGGATGCAACCAACGTGTCACTTTTAGCATTAAAGGGCGTTCTGTGGGTGTTTCACAAGGTAATGAAAAAGACACGGACAACAACAACGACAACAACAACAACAACTGATCATGACATTAACAGTCTGTCGTCTACATCGAGCTTTCCTTCTTTAATCTAAAAATGAAGGGAAATTGGATGAAGAGAGTACTAAAAAATGTCTTACCCCCATCATATCTAGACAGCTAAAATTGGTATTGAGATGAATGTGAATACCATCACCTGTTCAAACTTATAACGCCTTGACCTTTTGTGTGACCTTTGTGTGACCTTGTGACCAATGTGACTTCAAGCAGACACACATAACATCAAACGCTGTTTGGGCGTCTGGGACTGCAAAAGTGATCAATCGTTTATCAAATATCTTGATTGACTTCTAATGTGACCTTGACATTACTGCCATATAGGTCAGATAAGAAACTTGGAACTTTCTTTCCTCAGATGTGGAGTGTTCCACTGATTCCACCTCTAACCCCTGCCAAGCCTGGGTGAAATGACCAATGTTGTGTCACACATGCATCGTGTTGTCAGGTTGAGAAAGTGCAAGCTGAATGTTGAGGGTAGACTATGAGCACAACTCTGGTCAAATCAACAAAGAGCACCATAGACTTTCATCTCCATCTCTTTGTGTAAGCAGTTGTTTTTTCTCTCACATTTAGATAAAGTCTGAGTGATATAACTTAAGTTTGAGGCCAGACATTTGTAGACTGTGTGAGCAATGAAGTATTGAATTAATGAAACATTATTTCATAACTTGGCAGATAGGGCAAAATTAAACTACAACATACTATTTGATGTTTGTTGATGGCACGCTATTACAGTATTGTCCAATAACTTGTTGAATCTGCAGTAAAATGCAAAACCTAACTCCACACAACCACATGGTGGCAGTAAAGTACAACTAACAATGGGATGGATAACTCGGGAATACCCGGTGAATTTACTGGAAGCATCAATAGTCTTCTATTCTAAAGAAATCATGAATCAGATCTGGCACTTCAGAAATAAATATATTTGCTAAACAAGGCTTAAACCATGTGTTGATAAAAAAAAGTATTATAATGGCACTTTCTCACCTGTTGAATCCCTGCTGCTATAAGAATCCACTTTAGCAGCCAGCTCATCACTGGTTAGGAATTTTAAATTCATCGAACCCAGAATTATTCCTTTACTAAAAACAAAATATTTCGCACTCCACAAGTCTCAGGCAATCTTTTTCTAGTTGTCATCTCCTCCGCGAGGACCACTGTCTGGGATTGGGACTGGTGATATTATTAAAGCTCGTGCCTGCTGACGTCAGGTCTTAGGACGAGCCCCACATTTTTCTGGCAGCGCGCTCTGTTTTTTCCCTTTCCTCCACTCTTAACCGCTGCTCCTCACGCGCCAAAGCCCGCACTGAAGTTGAGGTGGCTTGTCTATAAACTGAGCAATGTGCATCCCAGCTATGCAATTGACCAGAGGATACTACAAAGCAGGATCAAGGAGTTAGCCAGTTAACTTACCTAAGTATTCTGAAATAACATAACATATACAGTACCATTCAAAAGTTTGGACACACCTACTCATTCAAGGGTTTTTCTTTATTTTTACTATTTTCTACATTGTAGAATAATAGTGAAGACATCAAAACTATGAAATAACACATATGGAATCATGTAGTAACCAAAAAAGTGTTAAACAAATCAAAATATATTTGAAATCAAAATATATTTTTCAAAGTAGCCACCCTTTGCCTTGATGACAGCTTTGCACACTCTTGGCATTCTCTCAACCAGCTTCACGAGGTAGTCACCTGGAATGCTTTTCCAACAGTCCTGAAGGAGTTCCCACATATGCTGAGCACTTTTCCTTCACTCTGCGGTCCAACTCATCCCAATCCATCTCAATTGGGTTGAAGTCGGGTGATTGTTGAGGCCAGGTCATCTGATGCAGCACTCCATCACTCTCCTTCTTGGTCAAATAGCCCTTACACAGCCTGGAGGTGTGTTTTGGGTCATTGTCCTGTTGAAATACAAATGATAGTCCCACTAAGCCCAAACCAGATGGGATGGCGTATCGCTGCAGAATGCTGTGGTAGCCATGCTGGTTAAGTGTGCCTTGAATTCTAAATAAATCACAGACAGTGTCACCAGCAAAGCACCCCCACACCTCCTCCTCCATGCTTCACGGTGGGAATCACACATGCGGAGATCATCCATTCACCTACTCTGCATCTCACAAAGACACGTCGGTTGGAACCAAAACTCTCAAAAAAATCAGACCAAAGGACAGATTTCCACCGGTCTAATGTCCATTGCTCGTGTTTCTTGGCCCAAGCAAGTCTCTTCTTCTTATTGGTATCCTTTAGTAGTGGTTTCTTTGCAGCAATTCGACCATGAAGGCCTGATTCACACAGTCTCCTGTGAACAGTTGATCTTGAGATGTGTCTCTTACTTGAACTCTTTGAAGCATTCATTTGGGCTGCAATCTGAGGTGCAGTTAATTGCTGATTTCTGAGGCTGGTAGCTCTAATGAACTTATCGACTGCGGCAGAGGTAACTCTAAGTCTTCCTTCCTGTGGCGGTCCTCATGAGAGCCAGTTTCATCATAGCGCTTGATGGTTTTTGCGACTGCACTTGAAGAAACTTTCAAAGTTCTTGAAATGTTCCGTATTGACTGACCTTTATGTCTTAAAGTAACAATGGACTGTCGTTTCTCTTTGCTTATTTGAGCTGTTGTTGCCGTAATATGGACTTGGTATTTTACCAAATAGGGCTATCTTCTGTATACCAACCCTACCTTGTCACAACAAAACTGATTGGCTCAAATGCATTAAGAAGGACAGATATTCCACAAACTTTTAAGAAGGCACACCTGTTAATTGAAATGCGTTCCAGGTGACTACCTCATGAAGCTGGTTGAGAGAATGCCAAGAGTGTGCAAAGCTGTCATCAAGGCAAAGGGTGGCTATTTGAAGAATATCAAATATAAAATATATTTTGATTTGTTTAACACTTTTTTGGTTACTACGTGATTTTATATATGTTATTTAATAGTTTTGATGTCTTCACTATTATTCTACAATGTAGAAAATGGTAAGAAATAAAGAAAAACCCTTGAATGAGTAGGTGTGTGCAAACCTTTGACTGGTACTGTATATATAATAAACATTTTAAAGAATTTGAAGTTAGAATAGCCTGAACATGTGAAAGTTGGTTTGGTGTCTCTAGCTTGAATGGTTCAAGAGTTGCTGTTGGTGGGTTATTTTATGCTAATTAATATACAGTTGAAGTCGGAAGATTGCATACACCTTAGCCAAATACATTTAAACTCAGTTTTTCACAATTCCTGACATTTAATCCTAGTAAGAATTCCCTGTCTTAGGTCAGTTAGGATCACCACTTTATTTTAAGAATATGAAATGTCAGAATAATATTAGAGAGAATGATTTATTTCAGCTTTTATTTATTTCATCACATTCCCAGTGGGTCAGAAGTTTACAGACACTCAATTAGTATTTGGTAGCATTGCCTTTAAAGTGTTTAACTTGGGTGAAACATTTCGGGTAGCCTTCCACAAGCTTCCCACAATAAGTTGGGTGAATTTTGGCCCATTCCTCCTGACAGAGCTGGTGTAACTGTGTCAGATTTGTAGGCCTCCTTGCTCGCACATACTTTTTCAGTTCTGCCCACAAATGTTATATAGGATTGAGGTCAGGACTTTGTGATGGCCACTCCAATACCTTGACTTTGATGTCCTTAAACTATTTTGCCACAACTTTGGAAATATGCTTGGGGTCATTGTCCATTTGGAAGACCCATTTGCGACCAAGCTTTAACTTCCTGACTGATGTCTTGAGATGTTGGTTCAATATATCCACATAATTTTCCTTCCTCATGATGCCATCTATTTTGTGAAGTGCACCAGTCACTCCTGCAGCAAAGCACCCCCAGAGCATGATACTGCCACCTCCGTGCCTCATGGTTGTGATGGTGTACTCCGGAGTGGCGCAGTGGTCTAAGGCACTGCATCGCAGTGCTAACTGTGCCACTAGAGATCCTGGTTCGAATCCAGGCTCTGTCGCCGCCGGCCGCGACCGGGAGACTCATGGGCGGCGCACAATTGGCCCAGCGTCGTCCAGGGTAGGGGAGGGAATGGCCGGCAGGGATGTAGCTCAGTTGATAGAGCATGGCGTTTGCAACGCCAGGGTTGTGGGTTCGATTCCCACTGGGGGCCAGTATAAAAAAAAAATATATATATATATATGTATTCACTAACTGTAAGTCGCTCTGGATAAGAGCGTCTGCTAAATGACTAAAATGTAAATGTAATGTAAATGTGTCCTTCGGCTTGCAAGCCTTACTCCGGATGTGGTCCTCTGTAGCTCAATTGGTAGAGCATGGCGCTTGTAACGCCAGGGTAGTGGGTTCGATCCCCTGGACCACCCATACGTAAAAATATATGCACGCGTGACTGTAAGTCGCTTTGGATAAAAGCGTCTGCTAAATGGCATATTATCATGTCCAACTCAGACATATATTCCTCAATAAGCTGACAGTTTCCACATTGGAAATTTGTCCCGGAAGTGTGCAAAATAGATGCAGCTGGGATGAAACGTTCACCGTAGTATCTGAAAACTTCATATAGTTATAGTTGATACAAGTTTAAAATCATTTGAAGTTAGGGTAGCCTGAATGTTTTAAAGTTGTTCTTGTAGCTTAATTGGTCAAGGAGCAGGACCATTTTGAATAGCTACCTCTGTATTCCTGTGGTTCTCATTCAAACTCATGTTAATTTATGCAAATGTTAAATGGTTATAGTTCAAAAAGTCTATATAGTATAAAAAATATTTTGACAAGCAATCTAAGAAGGGTCAGTCTGAACATCTCAATGTTGGTTTGGAGCTGATAGCTTAAACAATTTTTATTATTTATTTTATTTAACCTTTATTTAACCAGATAAGCCAGTTGAGAACAATTTCTCATTTACAACTGCGACCTGGCCAAGATAAAGCAAAGCAGTGCGATAAAAACAACAACAACACAGAGTTACATATGGGATAAACAAAACGTACAGTCAAAAACACAATAGAAAATCTATATACAGTGTGTGCACCTGTAGTAAGTTATGAAGGTAAGGCAATAAAAAGGCCATAATGCAAAATAATTACAATTTAGTATTAACACTGGAATGATAGATGTGCAGAAGATGATGTGCAAATAGAGATACTGGGGTGCAAATTAGCAAAATAAATAACAATATGGGGATGAGGTAGTTGGGTGGGCTAATTACAGATGGGCTGTGTACAGGTGCAGTGATCAGTAAGCTGCTCTGACAACTGATGCTTAAAGTTAGTGAGGGAGATAAGAGTCTCCAGCTTCAGAGATTTTTGCAGTTCGTTCCAGTCATTGGCAGCAGAGAACTGGAAGGAATGGCGGCCAAAGGAGGCGTTGCTTTGGGAATAACCAGTGAGATATAACTGCTGGAGTGCATACTACGGATGGGTGTTGCTATGGTGACCAATGAGCTAAGATAAGGCGGGGATTTGCCTAGCAGTGATTTATAGATGACCTGGAGCCAGTGGGTTTGGCGACGAATATGTAGTGAGGGCCAGCCAACAAGAGCGTACAGGTCACAATTGTGGGTAGTATATGGGGCTTTGGTGACAAAACGGACGGCACTATGATAGAGTACATCCAATTAGCTGAGTAGAGTATTGGAGGCTATTTTGTAAATGACATCGCCAAAGTCAAGGATCGGTAGGATAGTCAATTTTACGAGGGCATGTTTGGCAGCATGAGTGAATCAGGCTTTGTTGCGAAATAGGAAGCCGATTCTAGATTTAACTTTGGATTGGAGATGTTTAATGTGAGTCTGGAAGGAGAGTTTACGGTCTAACCAGACACCTAGGTATTTGTAGTTGTCCACATATTCTAAGTCAGACCCGCCGAGAGTAGTGATTCTAGTCGGCCGGGCGGGTGCAAGCAGCGTTCCATTGAAGAGCATGCATTTAGTTTTACTAGCTTTTAAGAGCAGTTGGAGGCTACGGAAGGAGTGTTTTATGTCATTGAAGCTCGTTTGGAGGTTTGTTAACACAGTGTCCAATGAAGGGCCAACTCTCCGAGTTGGGCATCTCCGGCGCTGCTCACTCTTGGATTGCGTCCTACCTGACAGGTCGCTCCTACCAGGTGGCGTGGCGAGAATCTGTCTCCGCACCACGTGCTCTCACCACTGGTGTCCCCAAGGGCTCAGTTCTAGGCCCTCTCCTATTCTCTCTATACACCAAGTCACTTGGCTCTGTCATATCCTCACATGGTCTCTCCTATCATTGCTACGCAGACGACACACAATTAATTTTCTCCTTTCCCCCTTCTGATAACCAGGTGGCGAATCGCATCTCTGCATGTCTGGCAGACATATCAGTGTGGATGGACCCTGGACAATACCCTGTCGTTCTCCGCTAACATCAAGGCGGTGACCCGATCCTGCAGGTTCATGCTCTACAACATTCGCAGAGTACGACCCTACCTTACACAGAAAGCGGCACAGGTCCTAATCCAGGCACTTGTCATCTCCCGTCTGGATTACTGCAACTCGCTGTTGGCTGGGCTCCCTGCCTGTGCCATTAAACCCCTTCAACTAATCCAGAATGCTGCAGCCCGTCTGGTGTTCAAACTTCCCAAGTTCTCTCATGTCACCCCACTCCTCCGCACACTCCACTACTACAAGACCATGGTGCTTGCCTATGGAGCTGTGAGGGGAACGGCACTTCCTTACCTTCAGGCTCTGATCAGACCCTACACCCAAATGAGGGCACTACGTTCATCCACCTCTGGCCTGCTAGCTCCCCTACCTCTACGGAAGCACAGTTCCCGCTCAGCCCAGTCAAAGCTATTCGCTGCTCTGGCACCCCAATGGTGGAACAAGCTCCCCCACGACGCCAGGACAGCGGAGTCACTGACCACCTTCTGGAGACACTTGAAACCCTACCTCTTTAGGGAATACCTAGAATAGTATAAAGTAATCCTTCTTCCACCACCCACCATAAAAAAAAAGGTGGTTGTCCCACTGGCTATCATAAGTTGAATGCACCAATTTGTAAGTCGCTCTGGATAAGAGTGTCTGCTAAATGATGTAAATGTAAATGTAAATGTATACAAAATGGTGTCGTCTGCGTAGAGGTGGATCTGAGAGTCACCAGCAGCAAGAGCGACATCATTGATATACATAGAGAATAGAGTCGGCCCGAGAATTGAACCCTGTGGCACCCCCATACAGACTGCCAGAGGTCCAGACAACAGGCCCTCCGATTTGACACATTGAACTCTATCTGAGAAGTAGTTGGTGAGCAGGCGAGGCAGTCATTTGAGAAACCAAGGCTATTTAGTCTGCCAATAAGAATGCTGTGATTGACAGACTCAAAAGCCTTGGCCAGGTCAATGAAGACGGCTGCACAGTACTGTCTTTTATCGGTCGCGGTTATAATATCGTTTAGGACCTTGAGCGTGGCTGAGGTGCATCCATGACCAGCTCAGAAACCAGATTGCATAGTGGAGAAGGTACGGTGGGATTCGAAATGGTCGGTGATCTGTTTGTTAACTAGGCTTTCAAATACTTTCGAAAGGCAGGGCAGGATGGATATAGGTCTGTAACAGTTTGAATCTAGAGTGTCACCCCCTTTGAAGAGGGGGATGACCATGGCAGCTTTCCAATCTCTGGGGATCTCAGACGATACGAAAGAGAGGTTGAACAGGCTAGTAACAGGGGTTGTGACAATTTCGGCGGCAAATTTTAGAAAGAGAGGGTTCAGATTGTCTAGCCCAGCTGATTTGTAGGGGTACAGATTTTTCAGCTCTTTCAGAACATCAGCTGTCTGAATTTGTGTGAAGGAGAAGCGGGGGGGGGGGGGGGGGGGGCATGGGCAAGTTGCAGCGGAGGGTGCAGAGCTGGTGGCCGGGGTAGCCAGGTGGAAAGCATGGCCAGTAGTAAAATGCTTGTTGAAATTCTCGATTATCGTAGATTTATCGGTGGTGACAGTGTTTCCTAGCCTCAGCAGGGAGGAGGTGCTCTTATTCTCCATGGACTTTACAGTGTCACAAAACATTTTGAAGTTAGTGTGTGGTGTCGAGAAAACGTTGCTAATTATGCTGTGAGACCAAGGAAATCCGCTGACGCTGTACTTTGATTATAAAGGTTTATTTATGTCAAAGGGTTACAGCTTCAATTTACAGATATCTGCAGACATCTGGAGAATAATCGCCCGATCTCAAATATGATTATTCTGCCCTCCTTTGTCTTAACTGTGGTATTTATATCCTATGCCCTATGTAACATAATATGGGTGGTTTTTCCTACCGACCAATCCCAGGAGGCCACCTAACAGACTTCCTCGGCTTTAGGGTGCCCCTATAGAACTACTCCCCAGATGCTCCCTTTAAGCTGAGTCAACATCCTCTAAAACCATTTGAAACCATTAGCAAAGTCATAAATTCCTCAGATACCACATATTCCCCCCTTCGAGACAAATTAAGTCTAGAAAACAAAAATAATAGGATTATGACAAATAACAATTTCTCTTATTGAGTATCTTTTAACAATAAACCAAAAACACATTTTTCTATGGAGTGTAAATACATTTCTATGAAATATGAACAAATCTCTATGGAGTGTGAATACATTTCTATGAAATATGGACAAATCTTTATGGAGTGTGAATACATTTCTATGAAATATGAACAAATCTTTATGGAGTGTGAGAGCGAAAAACCTGTCTGGCAGCTTTCATTCCAAATATCCATCCATCAATCAAGACAGTAAAATTCTCTCACGGCCCCTCTGCCCCAGGCAACCACTTAAGTACTCCAGATCAATTCATAAATCTTTATCAATGCATTTGAAACTATGATGCAATTTGAATACACATGAAAGCCTCAGCAAACAAAATACAATCAAAAATGTCCACATTCAGGCTGGTCAACCCATCGGACCCTCCTGTGGATTCTCTCTATCCCTGCCTAGACCCAATATCCCTAAGCATCCACGAAATAAACTAAAACAGCTGAGATCCCCACATGTACCCAACAACAGCAAATATCATTCTACAAAAATTAATACAGAAAGAATATGACACAAATTATGTATTACACATGCAAATATGTCTATATATCATTGCAGACACTGGAATGTAGTCCACTACACTTCATCTCCTCAGCAGTGTCGACTTTCAATGCATCTTCGATGATGGAATCTAAACCTTTCCATACCTTCCTTGTTCCACTTCCTCCAGTCCCTTCATATTGTCCCTTCATATTTTCCCTTCATATTATCCTTGTTTGAGTATTTGAATCCCCTCTACACATTCCCCCATATGCTTCTGGAAGAAAAGAAAAGACCAAACAGTATATTTTGCAAAACAACACATTCAAATTAAAACATCAATATTAACTAAAAATATAAAAATGATACATAAAATGAATCACATACCATTTCCCCCCTTTGATTCATCACAATACTAACTATCACCATAATATTTAAACCCCTTTGAAAAATACAAAATTGATATCTATCCATCAATACTCCTTTGAGTCTTGACAGAAGGTTAAACCCTCTTTTCGTTTCATTTGCAAAACCCTTCAAATTATAGGTAATATTATCTATGTTATCTCCCCAAATTTTACACCATACCATGGAAAAATCCCCACTTCTCTCCTCGACTTATCCTCCAATGGTAGGCTTCCCAGACTATGAAACTTCTCTCTTTCAAAATCAGATTTCTCTTTCCCTGTGCTTCCCCTCTTTTAATTTTAAAACCTCATATGGAAGTTTCAACTTCAACATGTAACAACATCCTATCCATCCATAGGGTAAGAATATATACTCTCACCACAAACCCCAGATGTTTCCAAAATTCCCAATAGTTACATTATCATTCAAAACTTCTCTCACCATCAAAGTCCTTCTCTTCTTACTAAATGAAACATCAAAAGTTACATTATATTTCTCATTACTAACCTTATGTTCATGCTTACCCCAAAGTCATCATATAATCATCACCATCTGATATTCCCCTAAACATCCTCTTTCCATCATATGTTTTATTTCAACAAAAACAGCTTTTAGCCCTCACTGGTTTCACCTCCAATGCTTCATGAATCGCTGTTAACTGATTTTCCTTCCCATCTAACAAATTCACATAGGTTAATTCATTTAACCAAGAACACTTAAACCTAGGCCTAAACAAATGTTTCCACAACTACATTATTTTATCTCTTAATGATTGTTGCTGATACAACATCCCTTATAAAACATAAGATTGACACATACTTTATATAGGTTTAGCTACCTTCTCTAAAATTCAACCCCATTTTCCTTTTACTAGAATTCTCAACAGACATGCACCCTCAAGATTCCTCACTGATCTTACAAAATGAGGTAACTCCTTGAACTAAAGATTCCTACCTGCCCACCCATCTTTAATTTCCAAAACAGAAAAATCAACTCCAAATGCCTTCCATTTAGTTTCTCTCTTCCCTAACGAACAGTATTGATCAGATATATCTTCTTGTCTTCCATTAAAATCTAACAACTCATCCTGTACCTCCATGATAGTATTCTCCCTCTAACATTACTCAAAATAAGTTAGCAATCACTCATAACCCTCTTCCACTTCATATCGTTCTACAAAATATACTTCCTTTCACTAGGTGAAACAGCTTCTACTTCTTATCCTCATAACCACACTTCTTCTCCATAATTATCTCTCCACATGAGAGGAATCTCACCTCTACACATTCCTTCTCTCACATCTACAAGGAAGATGAGCTGTACCACCCATCCTAACTCTAATGACAGTCTTTTCCTCTAAAATTGGTGCTGGAGCAATTGGCTCCCTTGTAATCAAATGTGATACATTTATAGCTTTAATAACTGTCAATGTTGAAAGAGTTGAATTGCTTCTCACTGTTGTTTTAATATGCTGAAGTGTTGATGTCATTGTTGTTGATTCATCCATTCTCCCTAAAGCTTTGAACTCTTTACTTGTATTTCCATCTATCACCACTAGTGTCACTACATTAACTCTCAGTCCCAACTCTAATCCCTCACTTTCAAACTGTTGATTATAAAAAATACATTTATAATCACCTTGATCTTCCTGCTGGGAATTGTACACATAGATACTGCAATCACCCTCAATCTTCTCTTATTATTCAGCAACGCATACTTTCTCAATGCATCTGCTCCTAACAGATCTAAACTCCTACCATATCTATCTTCCCACTGAACTCTACATTTCCATTCACCACTGTTCTCTCTCTCTTCCTACTAACATTGAAGCTTAGCTGACTGTCCTAGAGTTCCTTCAACCCTAGTTTTCATAACCTTTTTAGTCTGACTTTTCCCCTAATTTTTCAAAAACCATTTCACTGATTTATCCACAAATTCCTTTCCCTCTCATTTTTTCAAAAACAATTTCACTGATTTATCCACAAATTCCTCTCCCACTAATTTTAGGATATTTGATCGGAAGTCCCCACCTGCTTATGACTTCTTTACACAAAAACTTGGCAAACGATTGAGCATCTTTTAGCCTAGTTTGAAATCTCTTGTTGTAGGAATGTAACCAAGAATAACAGTCACCCCTGTAAACATAACTTTTCAGACAGATTGTCCTCCTTCCTATGATATAGTCAATATTTTCAAGCAAATATGGTTCCCAAAAACCCTACTCCTTTATGATCTTCCTCCTAATCTTAGCCTTGCAACATTAGCTAACCCCTAGCTTCCTAAATCATCAGACCTAATAGGTCCAGAGGCGCTACTATCAACCCCTCATGGTTTCTCCCCAAAACAACAATTGATTCATACTCTAAGGATTTTTATTTTGTCTTCAAAACACCTGCTTTTGAAAGTCCTTCAATGTCTGGTTCAATCCCTTGAATTGCTTCATCTTTCAATGGATACTGATTCTTCCAAGGAGGTCTGCCTCCTCAAAATCTTCACTGAGATTTCCAATCCAGAATACTGTAGACAAATCCATCTCTGTCATCATCAATAATTGGTAAACCTTTTCCTTTGGCACTTCTACCAGACAACCGTCTGGTGTACATCTTATTGTAAAATTCAATTTCCACAATGGATCTCTTCCCAACAATGCAATAGGTATATGTTCTGATACCAGTATGGATATTGTAATTTTCTCATTTTCATAGCAGAGCTCAATTGGTTCCTTAAGAGTAATCAACTGTTTTACTCCCTCAAATCCCTATCCTAATTAGTTAATTTTACATAGTGAGATGTGTAACCTCTTCAGGCTGAACACAGATAAAAGCCTTTCCGCTATCCATCATCACTTCTCATAGTCCATTATTTATTTTTACTTCAATTGTTGGATCTTTTTTCCCTAACTGGTGCTACCAGCTGACACCCCCCTTTCGGATCTTCTAGGCACCCCTAGAATCCTTGCTCCTTGCCCCTATAAGGGTTCACCGGTCCTCCAGATGATCTTGACTTGCTCCTGTATCTTCCTCTGAAATTATTTATTGTGTTTCCTTCTGGCCCATTACACTCACAGCAAAGTCACCAACCATTCCACAATCATAACACACTTCTTAAGATTGCTGGAAGTATAGCTTAAATCTTCCTCCTCTTCCTCTTCCTAAGCCTTCTCGTCCTCTTCCTCTCCAATTCTTTCAGTCCAGAAACTATCTATGGATATGAAACAACTTGTACCACTAGTTGTGGCTGGTACAATTGCATTTGACCTTGTTCAGTTGAAGCTCCTTCACACAAATCCAGACAGCTGATGTTCTGAAAGAGCTGCAAAATCTGGACCCCTACAAATCATCTGGGCTAGACAATCTGGACCCTTTCTTTCTAAAACTAGCCGCCGAAATTGTCGCAACCCCTATTACTAGCCTGTTCAACCTCTCTTTCGTAACGTCTGAGATCCCCAGAGATTGGAAAGCTGCCGCGGTCATCCCCCTCTTTAAAGGGGGTGACACTCTAGATCCAAACTGTTACAGACCCATATCCATCCTGCCCTGCCTTTCAAAAGTTTTTGAAAATTCAAGTTAACAAACAGATCACCGACCATTTCGAATCCCACCGTACCTTCTCCGCTATGCAATCCGGTTTCCGAGCTGGTCATGGGTGCACTTCAGCCACGCTCAAGGTCCTAAACGATATTATAACCACGATCGATAATAGACAGTACTGTGCAGCCGTTTTCATTGACCTGGCCAAGGCTTTCGACTCTGTCAACCACCGCATTCTTATTGGCAGACTAAATAGCCTTGGTTTCTCAAATGACTGCCTCGCCTGGTTCACCAACTACTTCTCAGATAGAGTTCAATGTGTCAAATCGGAGGGCCTGTTGTCTGGACCCATGGCAGTCTCTATGGGGGTTCCACAGGGTTCAATTCTTGGGCCGACTCTTTTCTCTGTGTATATCAATGATGTCGCTCTTGCTGCTGGTGACTCTCAGATCCACCTCTACGCAGACGACACCATTTTGTATACATCTGTCCCTTCATTGGACACTGTGTTAACAAACCTCCAAACGAGCTTCAATGCCATACAACACTCCTTCAGTAGCCTCCAACTGCTCTTAAACACTAGTAAAACTAAATGCATGCTCTTCAACCGAACACTGCTTGCACCCGCCCACCCGACTAGAATCACTACTCTCGACGGGTCTGACCTAGAGTATGTGGACAACTACAAATACCTAGGTGTCTGGTTAGACTGTAAACTCTCCTTCCAGACTCACATTAAGAATCTCCAATCCAAAGTTAAATCTAGAATCGGTTTCCTATTTCGCAACAAAGCCTCCTTCACTCATGCTGCCAAACATGCCCTCGTAAAACTGACTATCCTACCGATCCTTGACTTCGGCGATGTCATTTACAAAATAGCCTCCAACACTCTACTCAGCAAATTGGATGTAGTCTATCACAGTGCCATCCGTTTTGTCTCCAAAGCCCCATATACTACCCACCACTGTGACCTGTACACTCTTGTTGGCTGGTCCTCACTACATATTCGTAGCCAAACCCACTGGCTCCAGGCCATCTATAAATCACTGCTAGGCAAATCCCCGCCTTATCTTAGCTCATTGGTCACCATAGCAACACCCACCCGTAGTATGCGCTCCAGCAGGTATATCTCACTGGTCATCCCCAAAGCCAACACCTCCTTTGGCCGCCATTCCTTCCAGTTCTCTGCTGCCAATGACTGGAACAAATTGCAAAAATCTCTGAAACTGGAGACACTTATCTCCCTCACTAACTTTAAGCATCAGTTGTCAGAGCACCTTACCAATCACTGCACCTGTACACAGCCCATCTGAAATTAGCCCGCCCAACTACCTCATCCCTATATTGTTATTTATTTTGCTCATTTGTACCCCAGTATCTCTATTTGCACATCATCTCTTGCACATCTATCATTCCAGTGTTAATACTAAATTGTAATTATTTTGCACTATAGCCTGTTTATTGCCTTACCTCCATAACTTGCTACATTTGCACACACTGTATATATATTTTTTCTGTTGAATTTTTGACTTTGTTTTGTCGTACCCCATATGTAACTCTGTGTTGTTGTTTTTATCGCACTGCTTTGCTTTATCTTGGCCAGGTCGCAGTTGTAAATGAGAACTTGTTCTCAACTGGCTTACCTGGTTAAATTAAGGTGAAATAAAAATAAAAATAAATTAAAAGCTGTGGCAGTGATTGTTGATTTGGTGCACACTGATTCTTCATAACCAAAGCTTTTCTTCTCCTTCTTATTCTCCCCCCAGTTGTATTTCATCAAGTTTTCTGAGAGTTTCTTGGTCCTGTTCTTTCTAGTTGTTGACATATCGGTATTCTTCAAAGGCTTATATTCTAGGTTTTGTCCTCGGAATATCATCTTCTTACTGGTGCCCTCTTTCCTTGGCCTCAATGTATTATTCTCCTCCAATTCTTGGGATCCTTTTCTCAGCAGTTTTTTATTCTCTTCTGTATCTTCTTGGGTTGTTCTTCCAGTTCTCTTTGTCTCTTCTAAATTATTCCCCTTATCCAGGCATGATACACATCAGTCTGTATCTCTTTCTATTTCTTCTGTGCTAATCATTGTAGGATAAAATCCTCTTGAACATAAAGCACCTTTAATCTCCAAATCTTCATTGCTTTCTCCATCTTCACTTTCCTCAGAACTGGAATATCTTGTATTCTTCTTCTTCAAACATCCATCAGAGATCACATCTCTAGTATCCTTCTTCTTTCCTCTCTTGCCAACTTCCTTCTGATCACAGAGTCATATCCACCCATGATCTCTTCTCAATCACTCTGATCATCATCATCATCTTCATCTTCATCTTCAAGTTCCATCTTCCTTAACCTCACTCCACTCTTAGTTTCCAGACATCTCATTTTCTTCTTACTTTTGGAGTTTTGGATTAATCTTTATGGTCGTTTCTGCTTTTCCTCTCTCTATTATTCAATCACTTTCATCATGTTGATGACGTCAGGGTTAAGAGTCCCTTCCACTAGCCATGGTTGTTCAATGTCATGCCAACGTTTATTCCCTTTTCCAGATAACCTTGCAATACCATTAACTAAAGGATTACTATTTTCTACTATATCAACAGGAGTAATTACTTTCATAGTTTTTATGTCCTTTTTCCCCCTTGTAACAACTCTTTTATATTCCTTTATTGTGAATTATTTCATTATTTTAGACTATGTAGCCTATAGTTCGCTCTTTTTTCTTCTTCCCTAAATTAATTAATTAATCAATTAATTTATTAATCAATTTATTTATTTATTCATTTTATTTTATTTTATTTTACCAAATTATTGATTAGTGGCAATCTTACCACATCCAATCAGGAAAGTAAATGAAAGTAGTCAACTTCAGAGCAATCCAAAAAATAAAAGACTTCTAATCCTGCAACACTACAGTACTCACAAACCCCATTGCTTAATAAGCACCCAATTACCTTAATTTTACAGAATAATGTCAGTACTCGATTCCCCACTCAACTCTAATCAAACCCACTCATGCACAAAAACTCCAAAATGCAATTCTTAATTACATCAATTGATCAAGTCCTTGTCAAATTGTCATAACATCAAATATGCTAGGCACACAAAATATCCTCTATGGGAAGGTACGTTTTGTAAATAGAACAGTACTAGCCTTAGTTTGACTTGATCCGTTGCAGCACATTCTGTCGCATCCTTCTCCTTCTCATCGTCTCTCTTTCTCGTCTCTCATATGACAGAATAACAAAGAAACAGACAATCATTTAGTAGTTTATGCACTCACTGAGTTATTTCAACCATTCAATATTCCTCTAGTCATACTCGCTCTAAGAAATAAGCAAACAACTTAACTCAGGAATAGTATAAATAGCTCAATAACATTTTATTTTATTTATTTATTTTATTATTTTATTTTTTATCCGTCAACATATCTCTCTTATTAATCAATTCAATAGATCTCAACAAATAGTTTCATCATTAAGCAACAGCCTATTTAACAAACAGAACTCTCCATTTGTGTTCAAATCCCCCACTCCTCTCTCTCTGTCTGCTCTGTTCTGAGTCTGCGTTTCCCAGCAACTCAGTGCAGGCAGAGGAGTGGCACATTTGCCCTACGTAACTCTAAAGTCATAAAATCACACGCATGCGTAGTACATTCACCAGTGCGATTTCAGAGTGGATGGAGCTCTCTCCCAGCTCTCTCCAAGCTAGACAACAGAAAGTAGACAGTCCCACTGTACTTCCTCTCTTTTACCCCCCATAGAAAACAGTAACACTTAACAGAGCTCACAAACCATAGAACACAAATCCTACTCTATTCTACACACACATACATTCATACATACAGTGGGGGGGAAAAGTATTTAGTCAGCCACCAATTGTGCAAGTTCTCCCACTTAAAAAGATGAGAGAGGCCTGTAATTTTCATCATAGGTACACGTCAACTATGACAGACAAATTGAGAAAAAAAATCCAGAAAATCACATTGTAGGATTTTTTATGAATTTATTTGCAAATTATGGTGGAAAATAAGTATTTGGTCACCTACAAACAAGCAAGATTTCTGGCTCTCAAAGACCTGTAACTTCTTCTTTAAGAGGCTCCTCTGTCCTCCACTCGTTACCTGTATTAATGGCACCTGTTTGAACTTGTTATCAGTATTAAAGACACCTATCCACAACCTCAAACAGTCACACTCCAAACTCCACTATGGCCAAGACCAAAGAGCTGTCAAAGGACACCAGAAACAAAATTGTAGACCTGCACCAGGCTGGGAAGACTGAATCTGCAATAGGTAAGCAGCTTGGTTTGAAGAAATCAACTGTGGGAGCAATTATTAGGAAATGGAAGACATACAAGACCACTGATAATCTCCCTCGATCTGGGGCTCCACGCAAGATCTCACCCCGTGGGGTCAAAATGATCACAAGAACGGTGAGCAAAAATCCCAGAACCACACGGGGGGACCTAGTGAATGACCTGCAGAGAGCTGGGACCAAAGTAACAAAGCCTACCATCAGTAACACACTACGCCGCCAGGGACTCAAATCCTGCAGTGCGAGACGTGTCCCCCTGCTTAAGCCAGTACATGTCCAGGCCCGTCTGAAGTTTGCTAGAGTGCATTTGGATGATCCAGAAGAGGATTGGGAGAATGTCATATGGTCAGATGAAACCAAAATATAACTTTTTGGTAAAAACACAACTCGTCGTGTTTGGAGGACAAAGAATGCTGAGCTGCATCCAAAGAACACCATACCTACTGTGAAGATTGGGGGTGGAAACATCATGCTTTGGGGCTGTTTTTCTGCAAAGGAACCAGGACAACTGATCCGTGTAAAGGAAAGAATTAATGGGGCCATGTATCGTGAGATTTTGAGTGAAAACCTCCTTCCATCAGCAAGGGCATTGAAGATGAAACGTGGCTGGGTCTTTCAGCATGACAATGATCCCAAACACACCGCCCGGGCAACGAAGGAGTGGCTTCGTAAGAAGCATTTCAAGGTCCTGGAGTGGCCTAGCCAGTCTCCAGATCTCAACCCCATAGAAAATCTTTGGAGGGAGTTGAAAGTCCGTGTTGCCCAGCGACAGCCCCAAAACATCACTGCTCTAGAGGAGATCTGCATGGAGGAATGGGCCAAAATACCAGCAACAGTGTGTGAAAACCTTGTGAAGACTTACAGAAAACGTTTGACCTGTGTCATTGCCAACAAAGGGTATACAACAAAGTATTGAGAAACTTTTGTTATTGACCAAATACTTATTTTCCACCATAATTTGCAAATAAATTCATAAAAAATCCTACAATGTGATTTTCTGGATTTTTTTTTCTCATTTTGTCTGTCATAGTTGACGTGTACCTATGATGAAAATTACAGGCCTCTCTCATCTTTTTAAGTCGGAGAACTTGCACAATTGGTGGCTGACTAAATACTTTTCCCCCCCACTGTACATACAGTTTAAGAGGCTTATCCCATTCCTATGGACCTCTAAGGCAGTATGCTACCTCCATTGCGCCATTTTTCCTTTGTCTCTAAATTTCTGCTACCACGAGTTCCGTGGACATCCAATGAGCGGTCACATCAATCATATAATTCGTCAACCACATGTTGAGAGGTAACTTGCAACCAAATATATATACCACAGCCTCAAGTCCCCTAGGACTTACCTAAATACACCTAACGTGTTTTTAGGATTTTCGGCCCATCCTAATGATCGCCTCCTTAGAGGGCTTCCATAGATTCGCAATGGTCTAATTTGTATACATTTATCTTAGTTCCTGGCCTTACCTTCATTGTATTCTTTTTGAATTTTATTCAAGCAAAATATCCCTATAGACACTCCCCCCTTTTTGCGTCGTTTACCAGCGCAAACAAATTTAGAACGGACTCCTATCCCACAGCAAATAACAGCAAAGCACACACGCAAGTTCTTAACGGTGCATTCATTCAATGCACACACACAGACACACGAACTGACCAGTGCCCAAAGTAGTGAGAAAACTCACCCTTCTCTGCTGGACTCTGGAGCGAAAGTCAGCTCGGCACCCATGAATGGAACGCTGAGAAAAAACGCAATTCGTCCCAAATACCTCGTCGCCATTTTGTGGTGTCGAGAAAACGTTGCTAATTATGCTGTGAGACCAAGGAAATCCGCTGACGCTGTACTTTGATTATAAAGGTTTATTTATGTCAAAGGGTTACAGCTTCAATTTACAGATATCTGCAGACATCTGGAGAATAATCGCCCGATCTCAAATATGATTATTCTGCCCTCCTTTGTCTTAACTGTGGTATTTATATCCTATGCCCTATGTAACATAATATGAGTGGTTTTTCCTACCGACCAATCCCAGGAGGCCACCTAACAGACTTCCTCGGCTTTAGGGTGCCCCTATAGAACTACTCCCCAGATGCTCCCTTTAAGCTGAGTCAACATCCTCTAAAACCATTTGAAACCATTAGCAAAGTCATAAATTCCTCAGATACCACAAGTGCTACAGGATGCAAATTTCTGATTGAAAAAGCTAGCCTTTGCTTTCCTAACTGATTGTGTATATTGGTTCCTGACTTCCCTGAAAAGTTGCATATCGCGGGGGCTGTTCGATGCTAATGCAGTACGCCACAGGATGTTTTTGTGCTGGTCAAGTCTGGGGTGAACCAGGGGCTATATCTGTTCTTAGTTCTGAATTATTTGAATGGGGCATGCTTATTTATGATGGAGAAGAAAGCACTTTTAAAGAACAACCAGGCATCCTCTACTGACGGAATGAAGTCAATATCCATCCAGGATACCCGGGCCAGGTCAATTGGAAAGGCCTGCTCGCTAAAGTGTTTTAGGTAGCGTTTGACAGTGATGAGGGGTGGTCGTTTGACCGCGGACCCATTACGGAAGCAGGCAATGAGGCAGTGATCGCTGAGATCCTGGTTGAAGACAGCGGAGGTGTATTTAGAGGGTAAATTCGTCAGGATGATATCTATGAGGGTGCCCATGTTTACGGATTTAGGGTTGTACCTGGTAGGTTCCTTGATAATTTGTGTGAGATTGAGGGCATCTAGTTTAGATTGTAGGATGGCCTATCTCAATGAAAGAGGAGATAGGTCAAATATTTTTGCTTTTTTTTACCAGTCGTGTATATGGCCATTTTAAGCCATTGAAATGCATTGGTATCCATAGCAACAGCTCCATTTGGGCTGCTCAATGATGAGACATGAGAGAGCTGTTAGCTGACATTAGCTAGCTACTTTTCATCACTCTAAACTCAGACAAACAGCAGCAATTTTTGATTGGTAGCAGATAATTCTGCTCTGATTCCAGATTTGAATAGCAGAAAAGTAGACCAAGATGTCAGACCATATATGTTTTTGTCTAAAGTGCTGCGGAAGTGGTAAAAAATTCAGTGGTTTGGAAAAAGGTGGAGGAAAAGGTGTTAATGTGGTTACTAAAACAGCTGTATCGTTAGATCGGTAGGAGATCTTTTTTTCTGACTTCAGATTTGAATAGCAGAGAAGTAGAAAAATATGTCATATCCGCTAGCTTTTTGTCTAACTTGTTGAGAATGTGGTCAAAATGTTAGTTGTTTATAAAAAGTTAGAGAAAATGTTGTTGATACGGTTATTTAAACAACTGTAACGTTTGATCGGTACCAGATAATCGAGTTCTGATTTCAGATTTGAATAGCAGTGAAGTAGATGAAGATTTCATTCTAACTTTCTGTTTAATTTGTTGGGAAAGTGGTCAAAGTAGCTGATATGTGTCAAATATTACATAGTTTACATTGAATAGAATATAATGTTGGGAGTGATGACGTCACAATGGGACCTTTAGAATGTTAAGGAAATCCAATGAAAGTGGATGTAGGACAAAAAAATGACAAAAAGTTTAATCGTTTAAAAGTATAAAATATATTTTAAAATGTTTATGCAAGCACTATTCCAGACTAGTCTACACGTTTTAAAGTTTGAACAGCATTTCTAGCTTAAACAGGGTAAGAGGAGTAGCGTTGTAAAGAATAATAATAACTGTAAGTCAGAAATAATTTGTACAATATCTAAAATGTGGGTGCTGTCATGTAGCTGTAATGACTAGGTAGGGATACATTCTCTAAAGAAGGCAGATGTCATTTATGATGTTTTATATGACTAAGGTGAGTTGAATTTCCCTCATCTAGCCTACATATTAATTAAATGAAACTTTCTGGTTTATTATTGTCTGGTTCACAGATGTTCAGTTCAAATCACAATGATGTCATCGTCCATGTTCATCATGTCCTTTATAACTCCTATTTTTAAATGTCTGGAATTAACAGGTTTTGCTGTTAAAGAGACAAATATTTTCTACATAGCCTTTGCTGTAATCTCCTGTGGGCAGATTCTGTGTGTACCCCAAAGAATCTGCCGGGACTGAATGGGATGTGTGAGATAATGAGCTGCAGTAATTCTGGTCTTTGGGCCAATTTTTTTCGTCACTGGTTATATGGACGTATCAGGATTGGGCGAAGGCGGTGCTTAAGTGCTTAGCTTCGAGTGCTTCGTGGATCGGGGTGGAGGGCTTTGGCTGAGAGTCTCCTTTTGCGAGAATCGAGACTTCGCAAACCGCCAGAACTCTCAATTTCTAACACGTATAGACCCAGACGTTAATCACGCAGCTGACCAAATTACACAAGATTTTAATTCTGGGTTAACCAAGATTACCTTTGCTGTGGAAAATGTGTTAAGAAAATGTGATTTATACGTGACAGAGAGCGACCCGGCTCTATGTGTTTGCTGGCACCGCCCCCAGTTAAAGGGGAATAAGGCAGCCCAAGAGATGACACAAGCAGGAACTTTATTCACACACATATGGAGATGTACATGGGGGATGGATCTGTAATTCAGAAATGAAAGGAACAATAAATATACTAGAAATAGAGCATTAGTGGATGGATATGATGAGCTACAACCGTGTAAAAGCATAGAACTACAATAGCACAATTAGTAAGGACTGTATATGATAACCAGGTATTACATAGTAATGCATTAATGTATTAATTGTTAACAATAATAAGCAGCAGTGTTGATGTAAACATGTTACCTAACAACCTTCAATGAATACAATGAAGCTATACACAAATAGGCAACATCTACTTGTAGCACATAGCCAACTAAACACAATAACGATAACAACTTAGGTGTTCTCACCCATCCCATGCGCACAAGTCCAACCATGCTCACAGACTGGAAAAAGACTGTCCAGGTCTGGGCCATATTTATACCCTTGGAGAGTGTGTGTCAGATTGTCTGGCCAAACAGGGCCTAGAGAGATTGCACGGCTCGTGCATGGTAAGGGGTGAGACATGGGAACTTTCTGATTGGCAGGAGCCACGAGCTGAAGGAGATAGTGATCTCTCAGGTGAGGGGGGAGAAGGGTGAGAGCTAGACATTGCGGAGCCAGCCGGACATAAATAACCACCACACATGCTGGAAAATAGTCCTACAGTTCCCTAGGCAGGGCAATTCGTAATCATGTGGGAATGTGAAAGGTGGTTATTTCTGAGATCCATGAGTCACTTATGGACAGCTCACAGTCACACTCTCCAACAAAGGGAGTTCTCACCCTATGAAAAAGCCTCTTACAACTGAACCAAATCAAAGGTTTGATTGGTGTATTATGGACATGTGTAAAGCTAGGTGAATTGATAGAGAGAGAGAGAGAGAGAGAGAGAGAGAGAGGATGACCACAATGTCATGGAGCAACGCGCCCCATGCCTGAACCCCAATTATTTACCCTCGGCATCCTAATCCCCAGCACAGGATTGTCAGGCTCTGAGGTGATCTGAGAGGTGATCTTTCCACACTTACAACATCGACCTTACCCCTCATAGTACATTACCCCTCAGAGCATGCACACACATGCATGGACACACACAAACACACAAACGCATTTGGATCTACATTTTGGACAGTAGTTACAACGGAAATCCATCTAGCACGTTGAGGGCGATGAAACAATGGAGCCACATTCATTTTCAATGTAGGGAAGCCAAGTGGGCGGGGGAACCGTTGGGCAATGCAAGCATGGGCGGGACCAAACTTGGGGAAAGCTGAACGTTTGTTGCGTACTCTGCGACATCGCGTTGCTACTGACCAATCGAAGCTCACTATATTTTCCAGCCCCTCCTTGATTGGCTGTTGATACCTAGAACTACAGTGCCTTGCAAAAGTATTCATCCCCCTTGGCGTTTTTCCTATTTTGTTGCATTACAACCTGTAATTTAAATTGATTTTTATTTGGATTTCATGTAATGGACATACACAAAATCGTCCAAATTGGTGAAGTGAAATGAAAAAAATAGCTTGTTTCCAAAAATTACGGAAAAAATGGTGCGTGCATATGTATTCACCCCATTTGCTATGAAGCCCCTAAATAAGACCTGGTGCAACCAATTACTTTAGAAGTTAAATAAAGTTCACCTGTGTGTAATCTAAGTGTCACATGATCTGTCACATGATCTCAGTATAAATACACCTGTTCTGAAAGGCCCCAGAGTCTGCAACACCACTAAGCAAGGGGCACCACCAAGCAAGCGGCACCATGAAGACCAAGGAGCTCTCCAAACAGGTCAGGGACAAAGTTGTGGAGAAGTACAGATCAGGGTTGGTTATAAAATAATATCTGAAACTTTGAACATCCCACGGTGCACCATTAAATCCATTATTAAAAATGGAAAGAATATGGCACCACAACAAACCTGCCAAGAGAGGGCCGCCCACCAAAACTCACGGCCCAGGCAAGGAGGGCATTAGCTCCGGAGATTGACTTGTCCATAGGACCACTTTAAGCCGTACACTCCACAGAGCTGGGCTTTATGGAAGAGTGGCCAGAAAAAAGCCATTGCTTAAAGAAAAAAATAAGCAAACACGTTTGGTGTTCGCCAAAAGGCATGTGGGAGACTCCCCAAACATATGGAAGAAGGTACTCTGGTCAGATTAGACTAAAATTGAGCTTTGTGGCCATCAAGGAAAATGCTATGTCTGACGCAAACCCAACACCTCTCATCACCCCGAGAACACCATCCCTACAGTGAAGCATGGTGGTGGCAGCATCATGCTGTGGGGATGTTTTTCATCGGCAGGGACTGGGAAACTGGTCAGAATTGAAGGAATGATGGATGGCGCTAAATACAGGGAAATTCTTGAGGGAAACCTCTTTCAGTCTTCCAGAGATTTGAGACTGGGACGGAGGTTCACCTTCCAGCAGGACAATGACCCTAAGCATACTGCTAAAGCAACACTTGAGTGGTTTAACCTTTAACCTTTATTTAAACATTTTCCATGAAACTGTCCCCTTTTCTTTTTATGCCAGATGGTCCAGCACCATCCTCAGACAATTGCTTACATAGTCATTTTTACATTTTACATTTTAATCATTTAGCAGACGTTCTTATCCAGAGCGATTTACAGTTAGGTAGTCATCCGAATCTCTTCACAACATGCAGTTTGACAACGCAGCTTCAAACACATGGACATCTTCATGATGCACAGCTTCACACTGGCTCCCACTATTGTGTTAAAAACTCAAATTAGTAGCAGATGCATGATGAATGGTTTATGACCAGTACACCAGGTGCCTGAAATGTGTTTAGTCCTGGATGTTGTTCTCTGGAAGTGGATAGTTAGGATGTTTACTGGGCCAGAGAAGATGACAAGGTTGGTGCGTGCATGCAATCCAAAAAATGTGCACCAGATTCATTCATGTAGAAATGAACTGACCAAATTTCGTTTGTATTTTTGGGCAGAGCTAATTATAATAATACCCAGCATTCTTTGCAACCATACATTTCTACATTTTACATGTACATTTTGGTCATTTAGTAGACACTTTTATCGAGAGCAACATCAGTCAATGCATTCAACTAAGGTAGATGAACAACCACATGTAAAAAGTGAAAAGAAATTGTAACCGTTACTGAGAGTGTCGTTGTAGTTAAACTGGTCTGTTGGTTAGCCCTGCTGGCTCAGGAAGTGGTGGAGTAGTTCATGGATGCAGATGGGAGTACAAAATTGAAAGCTTCCTACTGAAGTCTTTACTATACTTACATCATTTGGAAATAAAACTTTTGAATGTAAAGTAGTGCTTTGTAAAATGTAAAAATGACTATGACTATTGTCTGAGGATGGTGCTGGACCATCTGGCATAAAAAGAAAAGGAGATACAGTTTCATGGAAAAGGTTTAAATAAAGGTTAAATTCCAGGCATGTCACGTAATTGTGCAAAACACAGGGCCCTAGTACAACAGTCCAGGATGATGAATGAGTCTGCTATGCTTCAGCCCAATGAGAGTTGGCTGACCTAAGATATTCTTTTTGTCAAACACAGCAATGGTTAAAGTTAGGATTGGGGTAGCTTTTAACTGGTTTAAGATCTGGACCCTTATTGACAAAGAGGCTCATGGAGTGCTGATCTACGATCAGTTCCTCCCTGTCCATGTATTCTTATTAAATGTGATCTAAAAGCCTAAACTGACCCTGAATCAGCACTCCAACTCTGAGACATTTGATACACAAGGGACTGTTCTAAAGGACTATCTCTCCCATGGACCATTAAAGAAGGGTTTGATCTGATGGGTTGAGTGATGCAGAAACCAATTTCATAAATTGCCTGACTGCAGAATCAGCCTGGCTGTCCATGTCTAAAAGTATCCTGTACTTTTAGAGGGCATCCCAAATGGCACCCTATTTCCTATGGGCCCTGGTCAAAAGTGGTGCACTATAAAGGGAATAGGGTGCCATTTGGCATGAAGCATTTGCGAAATGAAAATCCCTCCTTAAAGTCTCATAGCTCTGTGGTCCTGAGCTGAGAACGCCTTGAAGTTAAACCCTGTTTTGGAAATCCTTTAGCTTCAAAGTTAAGCAGGATTCTTAATCCAGTGAGTTTGCAACAGCAATAGAAACTAAAAAGAAAGGAAGAGGTCATATGAAAATTGTTCCTTGGTAATACATACAGTACTTTCGCCTGGGAAAGTTTTCTTAAATCAGTTTAAATAAAACATCAATCATACTGTACAGTTGGATCCATGACAATATTCATTTAACATATACAGGCCTAAAAGTGAAGGAAGTATGAACTGAAATGATTCCAGATGTTAGATTCTCCAACTGACATTCACACCTTCTCCTCTCATAACAGCTGAATCATAAATCCAAATGTCATCTATCAAAAGTATCCATATCTAGTATCAGCCATTTTAATCAATATACAGTACCAGTCAAAAGTTTGGACACACCTACTCATTCAAGGGTTTTTCTTTATTTTTACTATTTTCTACATTGTAGAATAATAGTGAAGACTTCAAAACTATGAAATAACACATATGGAATCATGTAGTAATCCAAAAAGTGTTAAATAGATTAAAATATATTTTGGATTTTAGATTCTTCAAAGTAGCCACCCTTTGCCTTGATGACAGCTTTGCACATCAGCTCTCAACCAGCTTCATGAGGTAGTCACCTGGAATGCATTTAAATTAACAGGTGTGCCTTGTTAAAAGTTAATTTGTGGAATTTCTTTCCTTCTTAATGCACTTGAGCCAATCAGTTGTGTTGTGACAAGGTAGGGCAGGTATACAGAAGATAGCCCTATTTGGTTCATATTATGTCAAGAACAGATGAAATAAGCAAAGAGAAACGACAGTCCATCATTACTTTAAGACATGAAGGTCAGTCAATCCGGAACATTTCAAGAACTTTGAAAGTTTCTTCAAGTGCAGTCGCAAAAACCATCAAGCGCTATGATGAAACTGGCTCTCATGAGGACCACCACAGTAAAGGAAGACCCAGAGTTACCTCTGCTGCAGAGGATAAGTTAATTAGAGCTAACTACACCTCAGATTGCAGCCCAAATAAATGCTTCACAGAGTTCAATTAACAGACACATCTCAACATCAGCAGTTCAGAGGAGACTGTGTGAATCAGGCCTTCATGGTCGAAATGCTGCAAAGAAACCACTACTAAAGGATTTATTTAGAATTCAAGGCACACTTAACCAGCATGGCTACCACAGGATTCTGCAGCAATACGCCATCCCATCTGGTTTGCGCTTAGTGGGACTATCATTTGTTTTTCAACAGGACAATGACCCAACACACCTCCAGGCTGTGTAAGGGCTATTTTACCAAGAAGGAGAGTGATTGAGTGCTGCATCAGATGACCTGGCCTCCACAATCACCCGACCTCAACCCAATTGAGATGGTTTGGGATGAGTTGGACTGCAGAGTGAAGGAAAAGCAGCCAACAAGTGCTCAGCATATGGGGGAACTCCTTCAAGACTGTTGGGAAAGCATTCCAGGTGAAGCTGGTTGAGAGAATGCCAAGAGTGTGCAAAGCTGTCATCAAGGCAAAGGGTGGCTACTTTGAAGAATATAAAATCTGTTTGTTTAACACTGTTTTGGTTACTACATGATTCCATATGTGTTATTTCATAGTTTTGACGTCTTCACTATTATTCTACAATGTAGAAAATAGTAAAAATAAAGAAAAACCCTTGAATGAGTAGGTGTGTCCAAACTTTTGACTGGTACTGTACATTACATTTACATTTACATTTACATTTTAGTCATTTAGCAGACGCTCTTATCCAGAGCGACTTACAGTGAATACATATATTTTTATACTGCCCCCCGTGGGAATCGAACCCACAACCCTGGCGTTGCAAACGCCATGCTCTATCAACTGAGCTACATCCCTGCAATGATTATAATTGAGTAATTAGGGAAAGTGAAAGTTGATTGAGGTCAGGTGTTCCATGTTCCATAACAACCGTTGTGACATGAAATATTGTGTATAGAACAAAGATGTTAAAGGAAAATTCCACCCAAAAACGATCTTTTGGTATTTGTTTCATTAATACATTGTTGACATAGTCCCAAAATATTTTGCTTGTCAGGAATCAAGTTTTCAAGATATGTAACTTTCAAAATACAGAAATAATCCCTGTGTGATGCATTTTGCATCATATGATGCTGCGTTTTGCAGCATTTGAAGCTGCGTTTTGCATCATATGGAGGACATCCGCCTTCCTATCAGAGCTCTTGCAGCATGAACTGACATGTTGTCCACCCAATCAAAGGATCAGATCAATCAAGGAGAATTAAGTTGTATTTCTTTTCACTTTCACTTACTTAGCTAGTGAATGCAGCTAGTTAGTTTAGCCTACTGAAACACCCGGCTTAAACAGAGAGGGATGCCATCTTAGCTACCTGGCTATGGCTATCCAACACTGGAACTTTTCCAAGTCAAGGTAAGCTTTTGGTTTTATAAATGTATTGCCACCGGGGCCCGCCGTTGTAACTGCTAAACTGCTTGCTGACTGTACACTGTACTGCATGATTGTAGGGGATTTACTAACACGTTAGTTCTAGTAGCTATGCTGACTATGACGTTAGCTAGTATGGTGACAACGATGTAGGCTGTGTGTAGTGGTTAGCGGTTATGATATGAAGGTTTGGCTTGTAAATATTTTTTCCGCCTGGTCACGGACAGCTGATGTGTTGTGAACTGAAGTCCACAACGAAGGGAAAAGGTGAGAGGAGGAGAGTGTGTAGATGCGAGAAGGAATTATACAATGTGCAACATTTCTTTTAGGGATGTGTGGCCACAATACTAAGTAATGGGAACAGTAACACTGTGTTAATCATTGGCCATTAGTATTTGGTATTTATAGATTGCAAAATCCTGTTAATGACCATTTACATAAAAAAATGTATATATTTATTTGTTGTTGAATGGAAAGTCCTGACATGTTGCGCAAACATTTGCGAGCCACAGCTTTGCCAAAAACAACAGTTATTTTATTTAAAAGTCTCAGAGTATCGGCTCTGTGCCCTGGGACTGGGACCAAAGCAAACAACTCAGAACCTCTATCTGAACATGTGGAGAGACACACACACACACACACACACACACACACAAACACAGAAAAATAGGCACACACACGCAGGCCCTAGTTTTGTTGCACTTCGACTACTGTTCAGTCATGTGGTCAGGTGACACAAAGAGGAGATTTAGGAAAATTACAATTGGCTCAGAACAGGGCAGCACGGCTGGCCCTTAAATGTAAAAGTGACATGTTGAATGGAAATAATGAACTACTGATTTAGAGAGAAAAGTATGATAACTCTTGAAAGTGTTTGGAATGCAAGGCAGCAGCTACTCTTCCTGGGGTCCAAACACATTAAGGCACTTACATTACATATAAAACAAAAGATAAAACAGTACACCATATTGTTTTATATGTAATGTAAGTGCCTTAATGTGTTTGGACCCCAGGAAGAGTAGCTGCTGCCTTGCATTCCAAACACTTTCAAGAGTTATCATACTTTTCTCTCTAAATCAGTAGTTTGTTATTTCCATTCAACATATCACTTTCCTTAGTAGATTATTTCCATTCAGTAGATCACTCTTTCAGTAGATAATCCAATATGATTAATGAGGAATTCTTGTTCTGAGACCCAGCTGCCCCCGTAGGGCTTATACCCCGATGTGTGCTATGAGCCTCTCCTGTCAACATTAGTCTGAATTGATCACAACACAGCTCTGGAAGATATGAATCAATATCTAAAACCCAATAGGCAAAGAAAGCTCCCTATGCACCCTGGTCAAAAGTAGTGCACTACATAGGGAATTGTGTGCCATTTGGGAGGCTACCAAATGATCCTGGCTGGATCATGGGATGCTTGATGTGTTTTGACACTGGATTTGAGAGGATCTGGATTTGGAGTGAGGCCAGCTGTGATTTAAAACCTCACTGTTGACATAAAAAGTATGGCTGCCATCAGTTCTCTCTGTCCTCTGCAAAGCTGAGATCATTTATTAGCAAAAGCCCAGTGTCAGATTTAGACTCTTTGTCAGATATGGCAAATGCTTTGTTTAAATTTCATTTTTGGATCTGACTGACTGCCTTTTGGATTAAAAACTGGGCACCAACTTGTGTTTGAGTCCTATCCAGTTCATCCCTGCAATACAAACTCCAACCAGCCTTGTCCTTTCTCTGTGGCGTTGAATGCCAGGCTCCAACCAGCCTGTCACGATCGTTGACACATGATGAAGCGGACCAAGGCTCAGCGTTGAAGGTGAACATATTATTTATTTAGAATGATCACACGATCAAAACGATAACGTGACGTCTACGGTATAACACAGACCAAATCAGAACAAGATCCCACAAAGAATAGCTGAAAACAGCCTACCTAAGTATGGCTCCCAATCAGAGACAACGAGCAACAGCTGCCTCTGATTGGGAACCACCCTGACCAACATAGATCTATATGATCTAGAACAAAACCCAAAACATAGAAAACACAACATAGAAGCTACCCGAGAAACTAAACATAGAAAATCCACACCCTGGCTCAACATTTCAGAGTCCCCAGAGCCAGGGCGTGACAGTACCCCCCCCCAAAGGCGCGGACTCCGACCGCGCCAACAGAACACCACAGGGGAGGGACCGGGTAGGCACTCCGCCTTGGCGGCGGATCCGGCTCTGGGCATGATCCCCACTCCCTCTCTAACCCCCCACAGTACCCCTGGTCCGGTCTGGCCCTGCTGGCCGGAGCTGGACTGACCACTGGTGGAGCGGATTGCTCTAGCTCCGACGTGAAGCATCTGACCGGTGCCGGACCAGCCACCGGTGGAACAGGCACGGGCCGTGCCGGACTGACGACGCACACCACTGGCTTGGTGTGGGGAGCAGGAGCGGGCCGAGCCGGGCTGTCGAAGCACACCCCTGACTTGGTGCGGGGAACAGGCACGGGCCGTGCCGGACTGACGACGCACACCACTGGCTTGGTGTGGGGAGCAGGAGCGGGCCGAGCCGGGCTGTCGAAGCGCACCCCTGACTTGGTGCGGGGAACAGGCACGGGCCGTGCCGGACTGACGACGCACACCACTGGCTTGGTGTGGGGAGCAGGAGCGGGCCGAGCCGGGCTGTCGAAGCGCACCCCTGACTTGGTGCGGGGAGCAGGAACGGGCCGAGCCGGGCTGTCGAAGCGCACCCCTGACTTGGTGCGGGGAGCAGGAACGGGCCGAGCCGGGCTGACGAAGCGCACCACTGACTTGGTGCGGGGAGCAGGAACGGGCCGCGCCGGGCTGACGAAACGCACCACTGACTTGGTGCGAGTGGCAGGAACAGGCCGGACCGTACTGGGAACACACACCACTGGCCCTATGTGGGGATCAGGAACAGGCCGGACCGGACTGGCAACACACGCCAGTACCTCTCGCCGTGCCTCTACAACCTCCTTCCCCCTGGTGACCAATGACTCTCGTAACCTGGCGTCCTCCTGCTGCCCCGTCGTCCACGGCGTTAGCCCCCCCCTAAAAAATGTATGGGCTTCACTCCTACCCGTGGCCAAGGCCTCCATCCCTCTTGCCAGACTCGCACTCATCTCCTCCCACGTCCATCCTCTCTCCTTGTCACGCTGCTTGATCCAGTCAAGGTGGGATCTTCTGTCACGATCGTTGACACATGATGAAGCGGACCAAGGCGCAGCGTTGAAGGTGAACATATTATTTATTTAGAATGATCACACGATCAAAACAACAACGATAACGTGACGTCTACGGTATAACACAAACCAAATCAGAACAAGATCCCACAAAGAATAGCTGAAAACAGCCTACCTAAGTATGGCTCCCAATCAGAGACAACGAGCAACAGCTGCCTCTGATTGGGAACCACCCTGACCAACATAGATCTATATGATCTAGAACAAAACCCAAAACATAGAAAACACAACATAGAAGCTACCCCGAGAAACTAAACATAGAAAATCCACACCCTGGCTCAACATTTCAGAGTCCCCAGAGCCAGGGCGTGACACAGCCTTGTCCTTTCTCTGTGGGGTTGAATACCAGGCTCAAACTCCAACCAGCCTTGTCCCTTCTCTATTGGTTGAATGCCAGGCTCAGACATGTATCACAGATGCTGGCACTGAGCCAAAGTGTTTGCCACGTGGGAGATAGGCCTGCCTGCTTCTAAGCCTCTGATGCCTGGGGGGGGGGGGGGGACGATTGCTAAAACAGCTTCCACCACAGGCCAGAGTTCTTGTCCACTCCCCTTCTCATCTCTTCCAAGAATTTAAAGGGCTCAAGTAATGGACTCTGCTGTCAAACCTGACACACTGTGTCTTTATGAGGCCTACTTTGCTTTGTTTCTCTCTGTCCCACTGGGCAAAAATAGGTTGAATCAACATTGTTTCCACGTCATTTCAACAAAAATGTTTAATGTGATGACATTGAATCAATGTGGAATACTGATTAGGATTAGAAAACTGAATTTTCACACAACTTTTAACCTAAATCAAATGACATGTTGAATTTTTTTGTTGATTTCATGTTGAATTCACGTTAGTTGACAACTCAACCAAATGTAAATCAAAACTAAATGTTGAACTGACGTCTGTGCCCAGTGGGGTGTTTTTGGCAGGAGAGAGGTGACACGGACACAAAGGCAGGGATTTAGGATGCTGCCAGGTCTACAAAAGCAAAGCTCTCCTCCTACGGCCCGACGAAGGACATTCAATCAATCCAATGTTATTTATGAAGCCCTTTTTACATCAGCAGATGTCACAAAGTGCTATACAGAAACCCAGCCTAAAACCCCAAACAGCAAGCAATGCAGATGTAGAAACATTCATCACCATCATCTCAAAACAAAAGCAGCCTCTCAGGCACTCTGTGTGTGGGGGGGGGGGGAACAACCACAAGCATCCCTGTGAGATGTAGTTGGTTCAGCTTTACCTTGGTTGAATAATAGACAGATATCAACAGTAACAGTAATCCTTAAACGTTGTGTAGCCTACTTTAATATGTGCTGTGAAAATCCTACACCCATATACTGTAATGCATCTCAAACAAGAAGAAAAAAAACAGACAAATGAATTCAGTTGAAAGTGTTTGATTGAGTGAGTAGTCACAATCATATCACATAGCCTACTGTGTACATCAAGTCAAGCCTACTAATGGAATGCATTCATTCTCCATTAGCGTTACCACAGCTGACCCTCTACCCCTATCCTGTCACGGTTTACTAAGCCAGAACCCAGAAGCAGACCAGGACAAGGTGAGTTGAAACGAAGGTGAGTATTTATTTAACAGATTCAAAAAAAGGATGTAGAATAATCCAGGGGACAGAGCGGGCGGCGGAGATGAGTTGGTGGAGGTGCAGTGGCAGATCCAAGAATGGCTCGGCAGCCGCCGACAACCAGGCAGGGGTTGGGTGAAGGTTCCGGGAGATTGACTGCAGATAGAAACAAAACGGAGGTAAGTACACGGCAAGCCAACAAGGTGCAAAACAACAAAACTAACGCTAGAAACTCCAAGGCTGATACACTGACAAACATACTGTTCATGGCTAACGATCCGGCAGGGAATGGATGTCAGGTCAGGGCTTAAGAAGGGTGATGATCAGGACCAGGTGTGCAGACCGCTGATGAGATGCAGGTGCGGTTAATCGGGAGATCTCCCGCCTAGCAACGTCGCCCGGCAACCAGGCCGGGAGCGTTCACGAACCCTCAGGAAACTGGAGATTCCGAGCAGAAAAATAGCAACACAGGCAGGAACCGACTCAGGATGCAGGGTTCATGACATATCCTCTGCATGGACCCAGCCTAAGGACACGTGTGTATGTGTGTTTCAAGTTTTAATGTTTATTTGTCACAGGATACAGCAGGTGTAAAAAAGTACAGTCAAATGCTTACTTGCGAGCTCTTTCCCAACAATGCAGTTTTCAATATATTGCATTGTATGTGTATGTGCACTGTAACAGAAAACTGGAATTTATAAGGTAATTTGGGGTATTGTCAGCAGCTAAAAACTCTGAAACGTTTTACTGCAGCATACTGTAAATTATGGTGCATTGTGGGAAAGTTTTGTGGGAAGAATTGCTGTATTTCAAATGGTAATCTAATTCCACCCTACAGAATACAGTGGTCCTCTGTGGTCCTCTGTAGCTCAGCTGGTAGAGCACGGTGCTTGTAACGCCAAGGTAGTGGGTTCGATCCCCGGGACCACTCATACACAAAAATGTATGCACGCATGACTGTAAGTCGCTTTGGAAAAAAGCATCTGCTAAATGGCATATTATTATTACAGTACCGTACCGTATCTTTGGAGTGCCAAAAACCTTTTGACCACTAGTGGGTTCATGGCATTGTTGTTTCTGGCTCATTAACATATTTTGAGGCGTGCTGTGTTAGAGGCTATATTTGTTGCACCCGTGAGTAAGAATGCTGTACCAATTTAACTCGTATGTGATTATAGTGCTTCATCAATTTAAAATGTGTAGGGGTCAGATTGGAGTGGCAGCAAGTCTTAAACCTTAAATGGTTGTGCATTTTGCCATGTCCTTTTGGTCTGTTTTGTTCTGTAGTCACTGCCAGTTTGGAAGCCTGTGTTAAGGCCTCTAGATGTGCAAGATATATAAAACATAAAATGTTCATTAATATGCTGTAACGTGTAAACACTTTACCTAGCAGCCAACTTGCTTGCACCAATCACTTGTAATTACAGTAAAATACTGTGAAATACAAACCGCTCCCCTAAATTAATTTAATTCATTCTGATTACGGTAGCGTTGACTTTTTTACAGTATAATAAAGTAAATGTTACGGTATTGTACTGTGTCATTACACAGTACTTGCTTTGATACCATATTTATATTACAGTAGGCATACTGTAATATGAAATACAGAATTTTACTTGCCACTCAGAGGCCTGTAAGTTACAGTCAAATTCACAGCAGCCCCTTTACAGTGTGTGTGTGTGTGTGTGTGTGTTTAAGGAGTTCCCATTAAAAACATAATTAGCTAATGATTGACAGCAGTAACTGATGGGCACATAAGTCTGATTATGCAGACAGAGGTTGAGGAATTGTCAACGCTTTCAGCAGCTATTTATCACGATCACTCTGAGAGGCTGCAGGTATTTAAATGGCTGTCAGGCAACAGTTCAATTCAATGGCCTTTCTTTCATTCCTCGGATGCATGGGGGATTAAGTTATGGTCCTTATTTTCCACTGGTTCCTTTTCTTCCCTCATTGTGAAGTAATGATGTTATCTGGAAAACTGGAGGAATTAGGAAATGATACATTTCCGAGTAGTAATGGTCTATGGAAAGTTGTGTGGTTAATTTTAACAATGCATCTATTAAGTAACAGCCACAAGTGAATGTGGTTTTTTTGATGGGTTGTTATTTGGGATTTTTGTGCCATATGCATACCTTCCATATGGGATGAAGGCAGAGTAGATTAAATTGAGTTATGTGTGTGATATGGTCAGATCTTTTTCATGCATATTTTCCTATCTCCTGGCTCTCTTTTAACAAATGTGAGTAGTTGAAGTGGAGGGAATCTCTAAGCCCTCATGGCTGACTGGGATTTTCTCAAAGTGAGCTCCTAAACAGAATTTAAGAGTTGAGCTCATTCCCTCGTGAACCTGCGGGAGCCAAAACCACATTTCAAACAAACCACCCCGTTTGTCTGATGCAATAACATGCAGGCAGTCCACTAAGACTGACCATCTCTCTCTCTCCCTCCCCTCTTCTCCATCTCGCTCTCTTCCCTCTCTAGCCTCGTTTATACCTGGCGCTAACATGCGTCCTTTGTCCAGATCTTATCCACATTCTGTTATGCCCACATTTTCAGAAATATGTGTACACATGGTATTAAACTGTGTCTCATATTCGTCCACTGCGTCCGCATTATGACCAGAGTTCCTGGTCCCTCCCTGTATGCAAATTATTTGACAGATATTCTTTCAAAATAATATTTATTTATTTATTTTAAGACACGTATTGATGCCATAAGTCAATGGTGCTACCTGTCAATGATTTTAGAGGGCGAGATAATGATGATTTAAATGTTTTCACAGTCCAGATCCATCAACACTTGTAAGATATCCAGACACAATGCGTGCCTGACTACCTCAGGAGGTGGTCAGGAAGACCTGATCACAATCAGATCACAATGCGTCTTTTAATTGTCTACACCTGTCTAAAAATGTTGACACAATCAGAATGTGGACAAAGGACACGTGTTAGAACCAGGTATAATCGGGGCTCCTGTCTCACTCTCTCTCTCTCTCTCTCTCTCTCTCTCTCTCTCTCTCTCTCTCTCTCTCTCTCTCTCTCTCTCTCTCTCTCTCTCTCTCTCTCTCTCTCTCTCTCTCTCTCTCTCTCTCTCTCTCTCTCTCTCTCTCTCTCTCTCTCTCTCTCTCTCTCTCTCTCTCTCTCTCTGCATCTGGGATCAACTCCTCCAGACTGTGAAATACAGGGGAGGTCAGAGGAGATGAGCAAGCGGTCCAAGACTGTAGATAATGACAAGACCCTTAGTCAGAGCTAAAGGAGCGTCATCTGACCTGGGGTCAGATCTATTTAGATTCCAGCACCAAAACACATCTGGCTGCTGACAGGCTGACATATAGCTTAGTGTGCCGAATACAAATTGTCCCGGTCACGGCCAAAGCTTCTGCGTCCAAATGATCTGGCCTTTCTTTTCTCCACACCAAGAGTGTGCGCTGGTGCACGTCTCTCCAAGCATTTAAAAGCATTGGATTGGTGTAAGCAGGGGCTGGATGAAGAAAAATGAAAAGAGTTTCCAGCAGATTTCTTATACCAGTCAGTTCCTGTTAAATCATGAAGGGAAGGGAATAAGTGTGCACTTACTTGGGAAGAAAGAACAGAGAATTGGGACACAGGGATCTAGGCTGATAGTTCTGAGGTGAAAAGGGGGGTGGACAGTGAGCCACTGACTCTGACCCCAATGGACCTAGATGAAAGGGTGAAATCCAAAGTTTAAGACATGGGTCTGGAATTTGAGGAATGTGAGATAATCACTCCACGTATTCAATGGAGATTACGTCAGTGGATTAGCAATTTTTTCTTGCTCTTGGAGTAGAGAGCGATGTGGATGTCATATTTTCCACACAAAAGCTTAAACTGCCAACCATTTGCCAGAATTTAACAGTACATTTAGCCTAATAAATATAATATTTTCCATCCATTCCCCTATGTCTCTGTTGGATGTTAAACTCTGTAATGTTTTAATATGTATGATGGCAGTACAGAGGGTCAAATGTCAGAAGAAGCGATAATCCACAGAGGAGGAGAGGACCTCTACATTAATCTCCCCCACAATGCCCTGCTTTCTCCTGCCTGTTGGAGCTGTGACACTGACCTAAAACTGATTGGTCTCGCCTCTTTGGTCCTGCTCAGACAGGGGCTTTAAATCCTGAGATACACCTCCGCTTTGCTGTCAGGTCACGCTCGGTTTAGGTCCACACAAGGGTGGAAAGTAAAGTTCAGAGAAAATGAGAAATACAGTTGACAGTCTGCTTGTGCTATCATGCCAACTCTGTGCACTCATTGGCATGTCAAAAATGATGTTTGTCTTGACAATGAGCAATGGAGTTGGCAAGAGCCCAAAGGTCCCTTGACCCTCCAATTGTATGGACGAGGTACACAGTCTGCATTGAAATGCATTTGTAGTGAACCCGAGTGTAGTATTTCAGCTAATACGGCAGTTCAGATGAGTGTCCATCTATCGCTGAACCTGGCAAGTACAGACATGTATCCATGGCTACCAGAATAAATGCATTGTAAATTCAAAGCTGAATAGGGAAAAAATGTCATTGCTGCTGTGGTCCATTTCTCAGAAAAGCAATAAAGCAATGATCTTCCTGGAATGTTTGCAGTTGAATAATTCTTGAAGGTAGCCAGTGGAAACTAAGACACTTTCCTTTCCTCTGTAGGCCTTAAGAGCTACGCTGGTTGTCCTATTAGTAATTCTAAGAGAAACGCAAATGAGATTTCAAACCTTTCGCAATTTTGCTAAATCCCAAGTTTTGCCCAATCCCTTTATTACATAACTAATCACATTTGTCTAAAGACACTATGTGGTGTATATTGTATATTGCACAATGAAGAAAGACTATAATATCCATAAAAAGAACATATCTACAATCTTTCCACTTGATATCTAATTTACAGTGCTATTACACACAATTTACGGTGTAAAAACATCATGATTACAGGGCTGTACACCATTACACTGAGCCTGTATCAGATACAGCTGCCTGGGGGCTGTGGGTTTTACATGCACTAAACCAGGGAGGCGGATCTACTTTCACAGGGGCTCAGTAAAAACAAACAGCCTAAAAATTGATCGTAGAAACAGCCCTATAATGACCAGGTAATGGGTGTTGCCGTGGCGATAAGAGATCACATCTGTGTCGTTTAGGAGACTGAGCTGGCTCAGGCTGGCAATGCTGCTTATTATGGTCTGGGGCTGGCAACGTAACCCACAGTTACAGTACTCTCCTGGATATAAAGGCTGGCATTATATCCACTGAGCCATTAGGAGCCGCTGCGTGTGTGTTTGTGTGTGTGTGTGTGTGTGTGTGTGCCCGCTTACACAGGTGTCCTGTCATACGCTGTAAGCACTAGTTCTAATTACAGACAGCCATTAAGACCACTTTCACCAGCTGGACTGACTGATTGGCTGCACCTCTCAGGCTCACAGCTACATATGTCGGATCTTAATTTGACCCCTTTTGTTGCAGGAAGAAAATAATCCTGCAGCAGGAGGATTTGAATATCTGAAGAAATATTTAGAATCGCCGCCAGGGGTCAGCTGGAAGCGGTGTTTGTATACACAATGCACACCGTACCTACATAGTACCTTATGTAGGCTACATGCAGGCTACAGAGTCTCGTGTGAATTATTATGTGGATTATAATAATTGACATAGTTGTAGGAGGTAGATGTATTTCTCGTTAGGGAAAATCTGTTGTTTTAGATCAACTGTTTTATTATATGTTGAAGGAGGTTTCCTCAATGCCTGTGTAGTCCAGCGGTTACAGCCAGTGACCCCAGCACACCTTATTCCAGAGTCGAGTTCGAATCCAGCCATTTGACTCATGGATGAACGTCTAATTTTGATGCATTAATTCTGCGTGGTTACAAGGTTAAAACAGAAACAACTCAAAGGTTAACAGTTTAGGCATTAATTCTGAGTGGTTAAGGTTAGGGCTATGGTTTGGGGCAGGCTTAAAATAAAATAATTTTAAATGACCCGCCTATGTATCATCAGTATTCATTGTATTCTTAGTGCTTGCTACAGCATTGTGAACTGCAGTAGCGCAGTGGTCTAAGCAGCGTACTTCGGTCTCCGAGCCTCATGTGTTCACGTCCAGTGCTGGGCGTTACAGTAACCAGCCTGAGCCTACATTAGGTCCACAAGGTCATTTCAAACAGTAGCCTATTATCGTTTTTTACACCTTTCATTATGTAACAATGTATAGGCTAACGGGTAGCCTACAGAATGTAGCCTATTGGAATATAATCAAATAAAAAGGGGCCTATTGCAATCATCGATGGCACTAGACAGTCTGATGTCTCGTTAAACCATCTATACGTGCTAAATTCACCCGCACGGCTGACCTTAATTGCAACCATTATTGATCTCCTCATTACCACTCCCTAAAAGATTATGTCGGTGTTACCTTAGTCCTGCTTGTAACCAAAGTCTTTCAAGATATGTTCGCCCTCTGGTTGGTATTGTAATCAGAACAACTTAATCCTTTTTTTAACAGACTATGGGCAATTGATCTATTTGACAAGCATTCTGTACAATAGAAATAAAGTATTTCATTGTTTACCACAGCAAATCTACTGTGGCAATTTACCCGACACTTTGTATAAATGGAAAAGAATGTTGATGTGGCCTACTGTTATTGTTTTATTAGTTTCCCATTTATGTTATCCAAGTGTCTGGTATGGTCATTTTTTTATCAAGATCGGGGGTTAAATGTCCAAAGACTTTCCATATTTGAAATGTGTAAATAAATCTAGTCCATCGGGGATTGAGTAATTTTTGCCAGAAGGGCATAGGCCAGAATCGAACCCACGCCAACATGGTAGGCCTATGTGCACTGAAGGCAGAAACTCTAATCACTAGACCACCCCGGGACATAATAGAAAGACATTATGACCTTAGAATATACTTGACTCTTTTATGTTGCATCCTTGTGGAGACCAATTTCTATCTTGTGTTATTAAGCTATATAAAACAAAGGTTGTTGATGTGTATGGCTGCATTTCAGATACATTTTTTTACATTTGCCTAGCGTTTGAGCGCGCAAGAGAGACAATTATTTTGATAGCAAGTCATGAACCCAATGACTCGACTGTCCCCTCATGGAAAGAAAGATAACTGCTATTTTTCAGGGACTCATGAAGCTTATTTGAATTTCCTGATGCAGAAGGAAAATTCTCAGCGACAAAAGAGTGATCAAGTTAAGATCCGACATCTGTATCTGCAAGCTGTTAGCCTGTTAGAATAAATGTCCATCCCTGCCAGGTAGTTGTATATGCATCCACTAATATAAATGAACATGAATGCAAATGCAATGGACGCGAATGTTCCCCTTGGATACCCCTGTTAAGCTCGGCTAAATAACAACGTCAGGCAATGATCATCATGTTAAATAAGGGTCTGTCTCAGAGAGTGGGCTTTCTGTGGTTTAAATGTGCTAGTAATTTGGTCACGTTGCTCTGTGTCTACAGTAAGTTGAGCCAATTTGTGAATGAGTGGACCAAATGGACTGACACTTAATGCATATTGCATATTGTCTCATTGCATCTGAGTGATAAGGTTGACTAAAGCAGCACAGTCATCTGCCACGTCTGAGTAGCCTACAACCATCCTGCAGCCACAGTGAGATGGCATCAGACGGTTATAGTGTGAGCTGGGTTACTTGTCTCTGGGTCAATTGGAAGAGTTTCGACTGGGTCCAGAGGAGGACTGCAGGACTGGACACTTTTAGGACTATTCCCATTGGTTCCACTGTGTCAGGCAAGCTCCATCAAGCATGAGAAAGAGAATGCTATTTGCACCCAGGTCTAATTTCACTCAGTACCCACTGTAGCGTCCCTTCACTCTTGAAGAGCATCAAGACAAGATCAAAACCATGGAGAATGTGTAACTAGATTTGATTTATAAAGCACAAAGGATCGGGGCCATAGAGATTAGAGAATATACAGTAGGCCTATGGCTGGATCAGTACCATAGTATAAAAACAAAGATCAGAACCACCCAGAATATAGACTTGAGCTAGGAAGGATCAAATGCAAGATAGAAATCCTGGATCAGGACCCTATAACATACAGTACATTATACTTCCTGGATCAGAGAGTAAAGCAACCAGGTCAGGATAGATCTTGGGCCAGGTATAATACTGTTATAAAGTATTTTATTCCCTGAACAACACCACCTCCCTGCTCTACCAGGGCTCCGGGGTGAAGTTTTCCCTAGGTACAGATCTAGGATCAGCTTCCCCACCCCCAATCCTAGCCTTAAGCATTAGTGGGGGAAATGCTAAATTGACCGAAGATCAGCATCTACAGTGTATTTCACCCTACACCAGGCAGACCAGACCAGTGACTAAAGGTTATTATAGTATGATAATCCCATGGTCCCGTTACAGAAGTTAATTTCACTCAATTATATAAATATATTCAGTAAATAGCTGTGCTCTCTTACCTCTCTCACCACAATTACGCTGTTGAATTTGGTCAAGGACCTAAATGTTTCTATTATTATGATTATTGAAATCACTAAGAAAGCAAACAGACATTATGCGAGTGCCATAAATCCTTATTTAGGGTTTATCCAGCTGACATATTTGAAAATCTTTGAGGAATGTGAATGTGAGGAATGATCAACAAGGGGGGGAGATAATGATTTGATGACTTCTACAGATGGGTCTGAGTCCCAAATGGCACCCTATTCCCTACATAGTGCACTACTACCCTATAGGCCCTGGTCAAAAGTAGTGCCCTACATTTGGGATAGGGTGCCGTTTGGGCCTCCGCCGGGGAGTCTTTGGATTGCACTCTGCCAGCGGGAGCAGCAACATTGTATAGGAATGTAGGCTGCAGTGGATGAGACATTTGACGAGATGTTTGAGGACGCCTGTTCGTAAAAAGCAGACGTTATGGCATCACGGCATATACAGTCAGGGAAAAAAGTATTTGATCCCCTGCTGATTTTGTACGTTTGCCCACTGAAAAAGAAATGATCAGTCTATAATTTTAATGGTAGGTTTATTTGAACAGTGAGAGACAGAATAACAACAATGAAATCCAGAAAAACGCATGTCAAAAATGTTATAAATTGATTTGCATTTTAATGAGGGAAATAAGTATTTGACCCCTCTGCAAAACATGACTTAGTACTTGGTGGCAAAACCCTTGTTGGCAATCACAGAGGTCAGACGTTTCTTGTAGTTGGCCACCAGGTTTGCACACATCTCAGGAGGGATTTTGTCCCACTCCGCTTTGCAGATCTTCTCCAAGTCATTAAGGTTTTGAGGCTGACGTTTGGCAACTCGAACCTTCAGCTCCCTCCACAGATTTTCTATGGGATTAAGGTCTAGAGACTGGCTAGGGTACTCCAGGACCTTAATGTGCTTCTTCTTGAGCCACTCCTTTGTTGCCTTGGCCGTGTGTTTTGGGTCATTGTCATGCTGGAATACCCATCCACGACCCATTTTCAATGCCCTGGCTGAGGGAAGGAGGTTCTCACCCAAGATTTGACGGTACATGGCCCCGTCCATCGTCCCTTTGATGCAGAGAAGTTGTCCTGTCCCCTTAGCAGAAAAACACCGCCAAAGCATAATGTTTCCACCTCCATGTTTGACGGTGGGGATGGTGTTCTTGGGGTCATAGGCAGCATTCCTCCTCCTCCAAACACGGCGAGTTGAGTTGATGCCAAAGAGCTCCATTTTGGTCTCATCTGACCACAACACTTTCACCCAGTTCTCCTCTGAATCATTCAGATGTTCATTGGCAAACTTCAGACGGGCCTGTATATGTGCTTTCTTGAGCAGGGGGACCTTGTGGGCACTGCAGGATTTCAGTCCTTCACGGCGTAGTGTGTTACCAATTGTTTTCTTGGTGACTATGGTCCCAGCCTCCTTGAGATCATTGACAAGATCCTCCCGTGTAGTTCTGGGCTGATTCCTCACCGTTCTCATGATCATTGCAACTCCACGAGGTGAGATCTTGCATGGAGCCCCAGGCCGAGGGAGATTGACAGTTATTTTGTGTTTCTTCCATTTGCGAATAATCGCACCAACTGTTGTCACCTTCTCACCAAGCTGCTTGGCGATTGTCTTGTAGCCCATTCCAGCCTTGTGTAGGTCTACAATCTTGTCCCTGACATCCTTGGAGAGCTCTTTGGTCTTGGCCATGGTGGAGAGTTTGGAATCTGATTGATTGATTGCTTCTGTGGACAGGTGCCTTTTATACAGGTAACAAACTGAGATTAGGAGCACTCCATTTAAGAGTGTGCTCCTAATCTCAGCTCGTTACCTGTATAAAAGACACCTGGGAGCCAGAAATCTTTCTGATTGAGAGGGGGTCAAATACTTATTTCCCTCATTAAAATGCAAATCAATTTATAACATTTTTTACATGCATTTTTCTTGTTTTCTTTGTTGTTATTCTGTCTCTCACTGTTCAAATAAACCCACCATTAAAATTATAGACTGATCATGTCTTTGTCAGTGGGCAAACGTACAAAATCAGCAGGGGATCAAATACTTTTTTCCCTCACTGTAGCCTTGGTGCCTCAGAGTGACCTAAATACAAGCAACCACATAGATTATGGTAAACAACACTTTTCCAAATTAGACCCCGGTCACACAGACACAACGGAAATTCAAGAATGCACTATGCATCCATCTTCCTGTCTATACATCGATCAATCATCTGACATTCGTAGAAGTTGAAATCATTTCAACTTTTGACACAAGGAAATGACAGAGAAATGACGTTAGACACATTCCCAGTAAGAAGGAAGGGACTATGGGTTAGCTACAAACCAAAAGTCCCTGTCGTTTATGCCATTTGTTTCTCAAAGATAATGACTCAATTCATTGTTAGGCATGCAGTTTCACAGCTGTTATTACTGGGTCATCCTGTGTCATTTTGTGGACACTGTGACAGTTTCAGTTTCTGTGAAATGACACCTCAATCTACTGAGAGGATAATGAGCTACAATACAACATAAAACCAAGACAGACAAACTGATCCAGAAAGCAAACATCTTGTTTACCATGATCTATATATCAAATCAAATGTTATTCGTCACATGCTTTGTAAACAACCCGTGTAGACTAATGGTGAAATGCTTACTTACGGGCCCTTCCCAACAATGCAGAGAAAGAAAATAGAAAATGAAATATATTTTTTACATAAGTATTCAACCCCTGAGTGCTAGAATAACCTTTGGCAGCAATTACAGCTGTGAGTCTTCCACCTACAAAGGTGGTTTGAAATGTGGCTTGAAATATCAGATTCCATCTGCTTTTTGGTTGTTCAGACTGTTGGAAAAAGAACAGAGTTGAATCGGATATGCAAATAAATAGGACTTGAGTCACTTCAAACTGGCAATATGAATACGGCTTAAGAGCTTTCCACACCTGGATTGTACAATATTTGCACATTATTTTTTATTAAAATTCTTCAAGCTCTGTCAAATTGGTTGTTGATCATTGCTAGACAGACATTTTCAAATCTTGCTATAGATTTTCAAGCCGATTTAAGTCAAAAATGTAACTAGGCCACTCAGGAACATTCAGTGTCGTCTTGGGAAGCAACTTCAGTGTATATTTGGCCTTTCGTTTTAGGTTATTGTCCTGCTGAAAGGTGAATTTGTCTCACAGTGTCTGTTGGAAAGCATACTGACCCAGGTTTTCCTATAGCATTTTGCCTGTGCTTAGATCTATTCCGTTTCTTTTTATCCCCCCAAAAAACCTCCCTAGTCCTTGCTGATGACAAGCATACCCATAACGTGATGCAGCCACCACTATGCTTGAAAAAATTAAGAGTGGTACTCAGTGATGTGTTGTGTTGGATTTTTCCCCAAACATAACGCTTTGTATTCAGGACATAAAGTTCAGTTCTTTGTCAAATTCTTTGCAATTTTACTTTAGTGCCTTATTGCAAACAGGATGCATGATTTGGAATATTTGTATTCTGTACAGGCTTCCTTCTTTTCACTCTGTCAATTAGGTTAGTAGTGGAGTAACTACACTGTTGTTGATCCATGCTCAGTTGTCTCTAATCACAGCCATTAAACTCTGTAACTGTTTTAAAGTCACCATTGGCCTCATGGTGAAATCCCTGAGCGGTTTCCTTCCTCTCTGGCAACTGAGTTGGGAAGGACGCCAGTATCTTTGTAGTGACTGTGTATTGATACACCATCCAAAGTATAATTAATAACTTCACCATGCTCAAAGGGATATTCAATGTCTGCTTTATCCAATAGGTGCCCTTTTTTGCGAGGCATTGGAAAAAAAAACCTTGTCTCTTTGGTTGAATCTGTGTTTGAAATTCACTGCCTGACTGAGCGACCTTACAGATAATTGTATGTGTGGGGTACAGAGATGAGGTAGTCATTCAAAAATTATGTTAAACACTATTATTGCACACAGAGTGAGTCCATGCAACTTCTTATAAGACTTGTTTTTACTCCTGAACATATTTAGGCTTGCCATAACAAAGGGGTTGAATACTTATTGACTCAAGACATTTCACCTTTTCATTTGTTATTAATTTGTAAATATTTTGAAAAACATAATTCTGTTCAGGTTCCTGTTGGTTCCAGACTTGGTGCATCGATATTGCTTGCCGTGCGGTAGCGGAGAGAACAGTCTACTGTATAACTTGGATGGCTGGAGTCTTTGTCAACTTTTAGGGCCTTCCTCTGGTACCACCTGGTATAGAGGTCCTGGATGGCAGGGAGCTCGGCCCAAGTGATGTATTGGGCCGTAGGCACTACCCTCTGTAGCGCCTTGCGGTCGGATGCCAAGCAGTTGCTATACCATGTGGTGATGCAGCCAGTCAAGATGCTTTCAATGGTGCAGCTGTAGAACTTTGAGGATCTGAGGGCCCATGCCAAATCTTTTCAGAGTTTTGTGGTGGAAGAGGCATTGACGTGCCCTCTTCACGACTGTGTTGGTGTGTGTGGACCATGATAGATTCTTTGTGATGTGGACTACGAGGAACTTGAAGCTCTCGACCCGCTGATGTGAATGGGGGCGTGCTCGGCCCTCCGTTTCCGGCCCTCCGTTGGCGGAAGTGTTGTTGCCTATCCTCACCACCTGGGGGCGGCCCGTCAGGAAGTCCATGATCCAGTTGCAGTCTGCTTAGTGTTCAGTCTGCTTAGTTCAGTCTGCTTAGTTCAGTCTGCTTAGTGATGAGCTTGGAGGGCAATATGGTGTTGAAAGCTGTAGTCAATTAACAGCATTTTCACATACTGTACGTGTTCCTCTTGTCCAGGTGGGAAAGAGTGGTGTGGACTGCAATGGAGATTGCGTCATCTGTTGATCTGTTGGGGCGGTATGCGATTTAGAATGGGTCCAGGGTGTCTGGGATGATGGTGTTGATGTGAGCCATGACCAGCCATTCCATGACTATAGATTTGAGCGCTATGGGGCGATTGTCATTTAGACAGGTTACCTTGGCGTTCTTGTTCACAGGGACTATGGTGGTCTGCTTGAAACATGTAGGTATTACAGACTGAGTCAGGGACTGAAATTTCAGTTAAGACACTTGCCAGCTGGTCGGTACGCGTCCTGGTAATCCGTCTGGCCCTGTGGCCTTGTGTATGTTAATCTGTTTAAAGGTCTTACTCACATTGGCTATGGAGAGCGTGATCACACAGTCGTTCGGAACAGCTCTCATGCATGGTTCAGTGTTGCTTGCCTCTCGAAATGAGCATAGAAGGCATTTTGCTTGTCTGGTAGGCTCGTGTCACTGGGCAACTCGCGGCTGGGTTTCCGTTTGTAATCCTAGATAGTTTGCAAGCCCTGCCACATCCGAGCCCATGTAGTAGGATTCGATCTTAGTCCTATATTGACACTTTGCCTGTTTTATAGTTTGTTTGAAGGCGTAGCGGGATTTCTTATAAGAGTCCGGATTAGTGTTCCGCTCCTTGAAAGTGGACGCTCTAGCCTTTAGCTCAGTGCGAATGTTGCCTGTAATCCATGGCTTCTGGTTGGGAAATGTACGTAGGGTCACCGTGGGGACGACGTTGTTGATGCACTTATTACTCCAAGATGGCGTAGTAGTGCGGTCGTGTATTGTGTTGTGTCCTCGTGTAAATAGCCTGTTTTTTTTAGTTTTCTTGTCTTTTATTCATATATATTTCTCTATCTCACTTTCCATCCTTTAATCTAAATATACTTTCCTCCAGCCCGCCTCACCCAATGTGGAAGGGATTCTATTATTCCTTTATTTTGATCAAGAACCTACGGCTGAAACTAGCCAGCTAACTAGCTACTTGCTATTAGCCTCCGTTAGCGGTCTTCACCACTGTCCGTGGCCTGCACTACCTACCAGCCAGCTCTAGCCTGAACAATTATCGGCCAGTCTGCACAGCGTGCTATCGACCCAGAGCATATCGGATTTTCTGCCGGAATCACTGGACCTTAACACCGGACCATCGCAACTAGCTAGCTGCAACCGAATGGCTGTTGTTGGCTAATATCCACTTCCCGACGTATCAGTTAGCCTTGAGCTAGCCTCGAGCCAGGCCCATCTCCCGGCTATCTACCTCTCTGTCAACCGGACGGGACTTCCTAGTGTCGACACGGAGCCCCGCCGATCCATCACGTCTGGTCTGCCGACGTATCCCTCTGATGTGGTTTCAACATGCTTCCCGTTGCGACGACCACGAAGATCCATCTGCTAGCCCCGGCCCACTAGCACGGGCAATCAACAGCCGTGCCTCCTGCTCGCCTGTGCTTTAGCAGCCTACGATCTGCTCCCGGACTTACTTAGTGCTGTTCACTGGACCTTATGATCTCTCAGCTACACAGCTAATGCCTGCTGGACTGTTCTTTTACACGGTACCCCATCCTGTTTATCTGTTTAGCCTCAGCCCAAACTTTCATCGCCATTACCAGTTGTTGTCTTAGCCCTCTCGAATTACACCTGTGATTGCGTTATGCCTCTCTCCCATGTCAATATGCCTAGCCTATTGCTGTTCGGGTTAGATCTTATTATACAATTTCACTGTAGAGCCCCAAGTTCAGCTCAACCAGCCTCAGAGAGCTCCTTTGTCCCATCCCCCATACACGCGGAGACCGGCTCAATCGGTAGCTCCAGTGATACAATCTCTTTCATAGTTACCCAATGCTTAAGTGTACCTCCACTGTACTCATATCCTTCCATATCCTTGTCTGTAAATAATGCCCTGAATCTATTCTACAACGCCCGGAAATCTGCCCCCTTTCTCTGTACCCAACGCACTAGAAGACCAGTTCTTAAAGCCTTTAGCCGTATCCTTATTCTATTCCTCCTCTGTTCTTCTGATGATGTAAAGGTTAACCCAGGCCCTGTAGCCCCCAGTATCACTCCTACCCCCCAGGCACTATCATTTGTTGACTTCTGTAACCGTAAAAGCCTTGGTTTCTTGCATGTTAACATCAGAAGTCTCCTCCCCAAGTTTGAGTTATTCACTGTGTTAGCACACTCTGCCAACCCTGATGTTCTAGCAGTGTCTGAATCCTGGCTTAGGAAGGCCACCAAAAATTCAGAAATGTCCATCCCCAACTACAACATTTTCCGTCTAGATAGAACTGCCAAAGGGGGTGGAGTTGCAATCTACTGTAGAGATAGCCTGCAGAGCTCTATCATACTATCCAGGTCTGTGCCCAATCAGTTTGAGCTTCTACTTCAAAAAATCCACCTTTCCAGAAATAAGTCTCTCACTGTTGCCGCTTGCTACAGACCCCCCTCAGCCCCCAGTTGTGCCCTGGACACCATATGTGAATTGCTTGCCCCCATCTATCCTCATAGTTTGTACTGCTTGGTGACCTAAACTGGGATATGCTTAACATCCGGCCGTCCTACAATCTAAACTAGATGCCCTCAATCTCACACAAATTATCAAGGAACCTACCAGGTACAACCCTAAATCCGTAAACATGGGCACCCTCATAGATATCATCCTGACTAATTTACCCTCTAAATACACCTCCGCTCCGCTGTCTTCAACCAGGATCTCAGCGATCACTGCCTCATTGCCTGCGTCCGTAATGGGTCCGCGGTCAAACGACCACCCCTCATCACTGTCAAACGCTCCCTAAAACACTTCAGCGAGCAGGCCTTTCTAATTGACCTGGCCCGGGTATCCTGGATGGATATTGGCCTCATTCCGTCAGTAGAGGATGCCTGGATGTTCTTCAAAAGTGCTTTCCTCTCCATCTTAAATAAGCATGCCCCATTCAAATAATGCAGAACTAAGAACAGATATAGCCCCTGGTTCACCCCAGACTTGACTCCCCTTGACCAGCACGAAAACATCCTGTGGCATACCACATTAGCATCGAACAGCCCCCGCGATATGCAACTTTTCAGGGAAGTCAGGAACCAATATACACAATCAGTTAGGAAAGCAAAGGCTAGCTTTTTCAAACAGAAATTTGCATTCTAGCACTAACTCCAAAAGGTTTTGTGACACTGTAAAGTCCATGGAGAATAAGAGCACCTCCTCCCAGCTGCCCACTGAACTGAGGCTAGGAAACACTGTCACCACCGATAAATCTACGATAATCGAGAATTTCAATAAGCATTTTGCTACGGCTGGCCATGCTTTCCACCTGGTTACCCCTACCCCGGCCACCAGCTCTGCACCCTCCGCTGCAACTTGCCCATGCCCCCCCCCCCCCCCCCCCCCCTTCCTGCTTCTCATTCACCCAAATTCAGATAACTGATGTCCTGAAAGAGCTGCTAAATCTGGACCCCTACAAATCAGCTGGGCTAGACAATCTGGACCCTTTCTTTCTAAAATTAGCCGCCGAAATTGTCGCAACCCCTATTACTAGCCTGTTCAACCTCTCTTTCGTATCATCTGAGATCCCCAGAGATTGTAAAGCTGCCGTGGTCATCCCCCTCTTCAAACGGGTGTGACACTCTACATCCAAACTGTTACAGACCTATATCCATCCTGCCATGCCTTTCGAAATTATTTGAAAGCCTAGTTAACAAACAGATCACCGACCATTTTGAATCCCACCATACCTTCTCCGCTATGCAGTCTGGTTTCCGAGCTGGTCATGGGTGCACCTCAGCCACGCTCAAGGTCCTAAACGACATAATAACCACGATCGATAAAAGACAGTACTGTGCAGCCGTCTTCATCGACCTGGCCAAGGCTTTTGACTCTGTCAATCACCGCATTCTTATTGGCAGACTAAATAGCCTTGGTTTCTCAAATGACTGCCTCGCCTGGTTCACCAACTGCTTCTCAAGATAGAGTTCAATGTGTCAAATCGGAGGGCCTGTTGTCTGGACCTCTGGCAGTCTCTATGGGGGTGCCACAGGGTTCAATTCTCGGGCCGACTCTATTCTCTGTGTATATCAATGATGTCGCTCTTGCTGCTGGTGACTCTCAGATACATCTCTACGCATTTGACACCATTTTGTATACATCTGGCCCTTCATTGGACACTGTGTTAATAAACCTCCAAACGAGCTTCAATGCCATACAACACTCCTTCCGTGGCCTCCAACTGCTCTTAAACGCTAGTAAAACTAAATGCATGCTCTTCAATTGAACGCTGCTTGCACCCGCCCGAATAGAATCACTATTCTCGGCGGGTCTGACTTAGAATATGTGGACAACTACAAATACCTAGGTGTCTGGTTAGACCATAAACTCTCCTTCCAGACTCACATTAAGCATCTCCAATCCAAAGTTAAATCTAGAATCGGCTTCCTATTTCGCAACAAAGCCTCCTTCACTCATGCTGCTAAACATGCCCTCGTGAAACGGACTATCCTACCGATCCTTGACTTCGGCGATGTCATTTACCTAGCAAATTGGATGTAGTCTATCACAGTGCCATCTGTTTTGTCACCAAAGCCCCATATACTACCCACCATTGTGACCTGTACGCTCTTGTTGGCTGGCCCTCACTACATATTTGTCGCCAAACCCACTGGCTCCATGTCATCTATAAATCACTTCTATGGAAATCCCTGCCTTATCTTAGATCCTTGGTCACCATAGCAACACCCACCCGTAGTATGCGTTCCAGCAGGTATATCTCACTGGTCATCCCCAAAGCCAACACCTCCTTTGGCCGCCATTCCTTCCAGTTCTCTGCTGCAAATGACTGGAACGAACTGCAAAAATCTCTGAAGCTGGACACACTTATCTCCCTCACTAACTTTAAGCATCAGTTGTCAGAGCAGCTTACCGATCACAGCTTACCGATCACTGCACAGCCCATCTGTAATTAGCCCACCCAACTACCTCAGCCCCATATTGTTATTTACATTGTTATTTATTTTGCATATTTGCACCCCAGTATCTCTATTTGCACATCATCTTCTGCACATCTATCACTCCAGTGTTAATACTAAATTGTAATTATTTTGCACTATGGCCTATTTATTGCCTTACCTCCATAACTTACTACATTTATACACACTGTATATAGATTTTCTATTGTGTTATTGACTGTACGTTTTGTTTTTGTTTATTCCATGTGTAACTCTGTGTTGTTGTTTTTATCGCACTGCTTTGCTTTATCTTGGCCAGGTCACAGTTGTAAATGAGAACTTGTTCTCAACTGGCTTACCCTGGTTAAATAAAGGTGAAAGAAATAATAAAAAATTAAATAAATTATGACGCCGGAGACTGATGGTAAACTTTTCAATGGCATTGGATGAATCCCGGAGCATATTCCAGTCTGTGCTAGTGAAACAGTCCTGTAGCTTAGAATCCGCTTCACTGGACCACTTCCATATTGAGTGCATTACAGGTACTTCTGGTTTGAGTTTTTGCTTGTAAGCAAGAATCAGGAGGATATAGTTATGGTCAGATTTGCCAAATGGAGGGCAAGGGAGAGCTTTGAATGTGTTTCTGTGTGTGTGGAGTAAAGGTGATCTAGAGTTTTTTGTGCATCTAGTTGCACAGGTGACATGCTGGTAGAAATGAGAAGACGGATTTCAGTTTTCCTGCATAAAAAAAAAACTGGGGCCAGTTGTACTGTTAGAGGGGCCAATTACATTAGACATTATTGTTGTCATATCGTTTTCTTCACTGCATTGCAGGCATTAATAGACAAAAGACCATGTTTATAATCATTCAACAATTTATTATTTGCATTTACATTACATTTTTACATTTGCATTACATATTCAGTATCAGTTACATCAACTGTATTCTACGGTTTTTGTGGTTTCTTGCAAAAAGATCAGCAAATTCATCTAGATTCAAGGCCTTTGCGCTCCTTGACTCAATACTTAATACACATAAATTGCTTAATCTCATCTGACATTGCGGACCTAAGATACGTTTTCACCAGCTTTAGTGCAGAAAAACTCTGTTCACAAGAAGCGATACTAACAGGGATTGAAACAGCTATTTTGCACAGTTTAAAGAGCTCAAAGAAAACCTATTTATAAGGCTCAATTAATAATGCTAGCTCTACTACACTGGAGGGTCTCTGCATGCCACACTGTATTTTCCTTTGTAAAATTATTCTGAACTGATGTAGTTCATGCCCCAAGTCCTCAATATTTGATTCACACATTCTAGCAAATGGAAACAGGGACTTCTCTTTGAGAAATGCATCCCTTTTGGGGTTTAGAGTTTGGATGCCATTCATTATGTCACAGTTTTTGCTAGAGAACTGTCTGTTAAGCTCATTGAGCATCTGATCTAAGACAGGGTAGAAAAAGGTTGTACGAAAACTGTCTTTATCTATTTCTGAATCTGACCTACTGTACTGAATACACAGTCTCCATTAAATTGAGAGTCGTTTTGCAGGGGGCTGTATTGAAGTATCACATTGCTCAGCTGTGTTCAACACGTCATTCAAAAAATTACTCATCTCTGTAGTCATTCAAAGTTTTAACTAAGGTTTCAACTAAATCAACAGCCTTTGACAGGTCAAGTGATGAAGACTGTAGCATATCTGATAGAAATGTTGCTTCTCCCAAAACTTTATGGAGTGTAACAAGGCACACAATGAATTGTAAATCTATCTGTGCAAGCAGACCTCGTGCCAACAGATCTGTCACCGTTGTGTTCTTGGACTATGTCTTGCATGACTCGCTTAATGGCAGGCAATCTATCCATAATAGTATGTAGAGCCATATATCGACATGCCCAGCGAGTGTCACATAGTCTCTGAAGCTCTCTAGGTGCACCTGGGTACATCTCTCTTTGTACGCTAAGCCATTTTTGATGCACATATGACCCAGATGTGAAGACATACAGTCTTTCTAGTAAGGAGAAGAAATGTCCTACCTCAGGGACAGCTTTGACTGTATCCACTAAAACTAAGTTTAGACAGTGTGCACTGCAGTGGATGTAAAAGGCTTTGCTTGTTCTTTAATGCGTGCCTGGACGCCTGAATGCTTGCCACTCATAACTGAAGCACCGTCATATGCTTGGCCTACTAGGTTGTTTTTGTATTCAAGACTATGACTTTCTAATATGTGTATGATTTTGTCAGTAAGCCCTGCTGCATCTTGTCGATAAGCCGATTCAAAGTGGAGAAAGCTCTAATGGACAGCTCCACTGAAATAGTACCTGAGTACTGGAGGTATCTGATCCTTTTTTTTTTTTTTTCGTCTTTTGTTTCGTCTGCCATTATGCTAAAGACCTCACTGTCTTTCACTTCTTCTATCATTTTTGTTCAAACCATGTGTCACGATCGTCGTAAGTAACGGACCAAGGCGCAGCGTGATATGCGTACATCTTTTAATGAGTACTTTACAAATATAACAAAACAACAAAACGATACGTGAAGTCCTAAGGTTAACAAACACAAACCTCTCCGGAACAAGATCCCACAAATGACAAGTGCAAAACAGGCTGCCTAAGTATGGTTCCCAATCAGAGACAACAAGCCACAGCTGCCTCTGATTGGGAACCACCCCGGCCAACATAGAAACATATGAACTAGAACATGAACATAGAACACTAAACATAGAAACTAACACCCTGGCTCAACATATAAGAGTCACCAGAGCCAGGGCGTGACAATACCCCCCCCCAAAGGCGCGGACTGCGACAACTAAACCCAACAGGGGAGGGGCCGGGTGGGCATTCCGCCTTGGAGGCGGATCCGGCTCCGGGCGTGACCACCACTCTCTAGCTACCCCCCCGTAGCGCCCCTGGTCTGGTCTGGCCCTGCTGGCTGGAGCTGGACTGGACATCGGTGGAGCGGATTGCTTAGGCTCCGGTGTGGAGCAGCTGACCGGTACCTGACCAGGCACCGGTGGAACAGGCACGGGCTGTGCCGGACTGACGACGCGCACCACTGGCTTGGTGTGGGGAGCAGGAACAGGCCGGACCGGGCTGGCGACGCGCACCACTGGCTTGGTGCGGGGAGCAGGAACAGGCCGGACCGGGCTGGCGACGCGCACCACAGGCTTGGTGCGGGGAGCAGGAACAGGCCGGGCCGGGCTGGCGACGCGCACCACAGGCTTGGTGCGAGGGGCAGGAACAGGCCGGGCCGGGCTGGCGACGCGCACCACAGGCTTGGTGCGAGGGGCAGGAACAGGCCGGACCGGGCTGGCGACGCGCACCACTGGCTTGGTGCGAGGGGCAGGAACAGTCCGGGCTGGCGACGCGCACCACAGGCTTGGTGCGGGGAGCAGGAAAGGGCCGGACCGGGCTGGCGACGCGCACCACAGGCTTGGTGCGGGGAGCAGGAACAGGCCAGACCGGGCTGTGGAGACGGACTGGAGGTCTGGAGCGAAGAGCTAACACAACCCGTCCTGGCTGAATGCCTATTTTTACACACTCTGTGTGAGGCATCAGCACAGGACTTACAGGGCTTTGCACTCGTACTGGCACTACAGCACGTGGCACTGGCGCAGGATATCCGGGACCGAGGAGGGGTACTGGAGGCCACGAGCGTTGAGCCGGCACACTCCGTCCTGGCTGCATGCCCACCTTAGCACGACACGTGCGTGGTGCTAGCACAGGACGTACAGGACTGTGCCGGACCACTCGCGGCACAGTACGCAGCTCCGCATACCTCGGAACCTGCCCAGTCTCACGCTGCCTAGCCTGAGTACGGGGAGTTGGCTCTGCTCTACCTCTAGGCTCCGCCAACCTCCCTTCCAGCCCCCCAAACCTGGTGGCCTCCTCTCCTAATCCACAAACTCGCCCTGTAGCTGCCTCCAGCAGCCCAGTCGTCCATGCCGTGTGCCCCCCCAAATTTTTTTTATTGGGGTTGCCTCTCGCCTGTCCGACGACGGCCCGGTTGGCGCCGCTTCTCCTCTCCTGCCTGGGCATCCTCCCTCATCGCCCTCCGGTAGCGAACGGCCTCCTCCTCGGTGATCTTCCCCCAACCGAGGAGGACATCCACTAAAGTAACCTCCTGTTCCTTACCCGGCGTTTGTTCCTGAACACGCTGCTTGGTCCTGTATTGGTGGGATCTTCTGTCACGATCGTCGTAAGTAACGGACCAAGGCGCAGCGTGATATGCGTACATCTTTTAATGAGTACTTTACAAATATAACAAAACAACAAAACGATACGTGAAGTCCTAAGGTTAACAAACACAAACCTCTCTGGAACAAGATCCCACAAATGACAAGTGCAAAACAGGCTGCCTAAGTATGATTCCCAATCAGAGACAACAAGCCACAGCTGCCTCTGATTGGGAACCACCCCGGCCAACATAGAAACACATGAACTAGAACATGAACATAGAACACTAAACATAGAAACTAACACCCTGGCTCAACATATAAGAGTCCCTAGAGCCAGGGCGTGACACCATGTCTGCCAAACAACTCAGAACCTCATTCTGAATCCCTTTGCTTGTGTATTTTGCATTATGAATGGAAGTCAACCTTATTTTCACAATTGTGTCATGCTTAGCTATTGTTTCTAGGATTGCCATCAAGTTCCCTTTATTATCAGACTCTGCAGACTCATCGTGTCCTCTTTGTGCAATGTTTTGTGTGGCTGTAAGTAGCAGTACTTCTCCTATTGTTTTAACATAGTCCCGATTTTCTTGAACCTGTTTGTTGTGTTCCTTGTTTAGGGCATTTACCAGTGTTGCATTACTTTTTACAGCTTTCTGATAGTCTCCATGTAATCGTTGCTTGTTTGTGCCGCTCAGACCTTGCATGAATTGCAAATCCCCCCTCTTTGTAAGTTGCCTTCTTCCAGTTGTTAAAACCCAATTTTGAATCAAATAGTCTCTGAGACTTTGGGAGGGCTAAAATGCCTGCATGCGTAACAAAACACAGAGTCTGATTTTTGTTCTAATATTCAAGCCAGAGGTGGATGTGGTACCAGACCGCCCTGAAGCTCTTCCTCCTGTCCCCAATCAGAGTTATTGGGTACATGTTCATCACTGGCTGCACCGGTGGGTCCTCCCGGGATTTGCTGATATCTGTTGAAGAAAAAAAACTATAATTAAAAGTATCTATTTGGGTAATTTTAGACGCATACCATAGCCATCAGACAACTTCGGAGATCCATCTGATATCTATATCACATGCCCAATAGCATGTTAAATGAGATCATTCATTTCAATCATAAACCGACACATTTCTACACACCATATAAACTGACTAATTGCACTGCTTTACAAGTAACCACAGATTTATTCAACATCACAAACCTGATGGTCCACTGCTCGTGGACACACATGGCTCCTCTGTTGGTGTCTCACTCTCAACCTCTACGTCCCCCTCAGCCTCAGTCTCTCCATCTGTCTCACTTTCCTGCTCTACTATGCCTTCACTCTCAGTCTCTCCAATGGACAAGTCTTCCTGCTCTCTCTCTGCAGGCTCTCTGCTCTCTCTTGCTCTCTCCACACCTGAACCCTCTGGCTGTCTGACTTTCTGCCTTGTCTTTTCTTTGGAAGAAGGACATTATGTCCTTTTTCCTCTTCATTTTGGTGAGAACTATAGAGCAAAAGCAATGGGGACCAAGCTTATTCATTCATTTACTGAAAATAACTGACTTGCTAGGTAGCTAGCTTTCATGTCTAACCTTTTAACGTTACAATGCGTTTACTGAGTGTGGTTTAAGTAAAAGCACTCAGCACCATGCATTTTTGATCAAATATTATATAATTTTTTATATTGCCATACATTTTCGATGCCTGACTGTTAGAATTTCAAACAAAACTAAACCAAAAACAATGCAAACGAATGCATAGCCCAGGATTCAAGCCAATTCATTAATTAATTCACAAAGAAAGTAACAAACGGCCAGGTTAACATTAGCTGATCTAACGTTACACTTCTGTAATGCATTTAATAGTTAACGATGTTACAAATACAACATATTAAAAATATTATATTAATATATATATTAATATATATATTAATTATATTAATTCTGTGATAATTATTTCAGACACCGCATTTAGGGGGCCACAAGGGGGTCCAAGCTTGTTGTCACAGGGGCACTGCCCCCCCCCTGCCCCCCCCTGCCCCCCAGAACCGCTAGTGGTTGTAAGACCTTAAAGGATCAGTCTATGGTATGTCCACATATCACTCAGTGTCTCTAACCTCAGTCCTCACACATGTGCAGGAAACCAGATAGAGACAGCAGCAGTCCAAAACTGGAACAGCCTAAACCAATAGCCTACCTGCCAACTTCTGCTCTATGCTATACTGAGTCTCTCCTCTTTATCTCATTCGAAGCAGTAAAAGTCTTAGTTCCAAAACAACTTCCAAAACTTCAGGAATTCGACAGTCTTAGTTAACGAAGAGTTATACACTGAGTATACCAAATATTAAGAACACCTTCCTAATATTGACATAGCAGTAAAAAATGAAAATTCAAGGAACCTCCAAAGAGGCTGAACATTATCTCTACACATATTTTACAGGACACCTGGAGATTATTATTCCCAAATACAAAAGACTACTCCTTTTTTTCTCAAAGTAAGAAAAGCTATTCAAGAAGTGACTACATTTCTATTTCCAAAAATGCACTCAACATTACAAAACATTAAGAACACCTTCCTAATATTGAGTTGCAAAACAGGTTTTTATAAATTTGTGCAAATTTGTAAAATAAAATTAACTGAAATATGACATTTACATAAGTATTCAGACCATTTACTCAGTACTTTGTTGAAGCACCTTTGCCAGCGATTACAGCCTTGAGTCTTCTTGGGTATGACGCTACAAGCTTGGCACACCTGTATTTGGGGAATTTCTCCCATTCTTCTCTGCAGATCCTCTCAAGCTCTGTCAGGTTGGATGGGGAGCGTCGCTGCACAGCTATTTTCAGGTCTCTCCAGAGATGTTCAATCAGGTTCAAGTCCGGACTCTGGCTGGGCCACTGAAGGACATTCAGAGACTTGTCCCGAAGCCACTCCTTCGTTGTCTTGGCTGTGTGCTTAGGGTCGTTGTCCTGTTGGAAGGTGAACCTTCACCCCAGTCTGAGGTCCTGAGCGTTCTGGAGTAGGTTTTCATCAAGGATTTCTCTGTACTTTGCTCCATTCATCTTTCCCTCGATCCTGTCTAGTCTCCCAGTCCCTGCTGCTGAAAAACATCCCTGCAGCATGATGCTGCCACCACCATACTTCACCGTAGGGATAGTGCCAGGTTTCCTCCAGACGTGACGCTTGACATTCAGGACAAAGAGTTCAATCTTGGTTTCATCAGACCAGAGAATCGTGTGAGTCCTTTAGGTGCCTTTTGGCAAACTCCAAGTTGGCTGTCATGTGCCTTTTACTGAGGAATGGCTTCCGTCTGGCCACTTTACCATAAAGGCCTGATTGGTAGAGTGCTGCAGAGATGGTTGTCCTTCTGGAAGGTTCTCCCATCTCCACAGAGGAACTCTGGAGCTCTGTAAGAGTGACCATCGGGTTCTTGGTCACCTCCCTGACCAAGGCCCTTCTCCCCCGATTGCTCCGTTTGGCCGGGCAGCCAGCTCTAGGAAGAGTCTTGGTGGTTCCAAACGTCTTCCATTTAAGAATTCTTGGGGACCTTCAATGCTACAGACATTGTTTGGTACCCTTCCCCAGATCTTCCCTCGACACAATCCTGTCTCGGAGCTCTACGGACAATTCCTTTGACCTCATGGCTTGGTTCTTGCTCTGACATGCACTGTCAACTGTGGGACCTTATATAGACAGGTGTGTGCCTTTCCAAATCATGTCCAATCAATTGAATTCTAGAAACATCTCAAGGATGATCAATGAAAACAGGATGCACCTGAGCTCAATTTCGAGTCTCATAGCAAAGGGTCTGAATACTTATGTAAATAAGGTATTTCTGTTTGCTTTTTAGAAATTAGCTACATTATTATGGGGTATTGTGTGTAAATTGATGAGGATTTTTGTATTTAATCAATTTTAGAATAAGGCTGTAACGTAACAAAATGTGGAAAAAGTGAAGGGGTCTGAATATTTTCCGAATGCACTGTATATCCTCCAATAAAAAGGCAGGAAGGTGTCAAAGGGACAAGACCTGATGGTTTCAAACGGACAGATCCAAGTTTATAAATGGAAAATAAATGACCTAATGTCTTAGGAGTGAAGTGAATTGAACTTAAGTGGCACTTGGGTAAAAGAGGTGGCACAGGCTCAGCCTGACTGGTATTATGCAACAAATGGGAATAAAATATATTCTTCATTGTGTGTGAACTATAGGTACTTATTATTTAGGCCTACTTTATGTAGATATTATCTACCTCTGTTCAAAGAGGGAAAATGTCACATTAGTTTCACTAAGGCACTATTTTATGCAAAAACAAGGCACCATATTCAATCAAAAACGGTTACTGGGGTCAAAAAAAGCATTTTTCCAGAGCAGTAAGAAACCCACTCATTCATCATTTTCGAACTTTGTTGATCTACACAGAGAAATGTGCAGCATGTCTACTTCATACACAAACACATAGAGAGCAGACCTGTACAGTGAGGGAAAAAAGTATTTGATCCCCTGCTGATTTTCAATGCCCTGGCTGAGGGAAGGAGGTTCTCACCCAAGATTTGATGGTACATGGCTCCATCCATTGTCCCTTTGATGCGGTGAAGTTGTCCTGTCCTCTTAGCAGAAAAACACCCCCAAAGCATAATGTTTCCACCTCCATATTTGACGTTGGGGATGGTGTTCTTGGGGTCATAGGCAGCATTCCTCCTCCTCCAAACACGGCGAGTTGAGTTGATGCCAAAGAGCTCGATTTCGGTCTTTTCTGACCACAATACTTTCACCCAGTTCTCCTCTGAATCATTCAGATGTTCATTGGCAAACTTCAGACAGGCCTGTATATGTGCTTTCTTGAGCAGGGGGACCTTGCGGGCGCTGCAGGATTTCAGTCCTTCACGGCGTAGTGTGTTACCAATTGTTTTCTTGGTGACTATGGTCCCAGCTGCCTTGAGATCATTGACAAGATCCTCCCGTGTAGTTCTGGGCTGATTCCTCGCCGTTCTCATGATCATTGTAACTCCACGAGGTGAGATCTTGCATGGAGCCCCAGGCCGAGGGAGATTGACAGTTATTTTGTGTTTCTTCCATTTGCGAATAATCGCACCAACTGTTGTCACCTTCTCACCAAGCTGCTTGGCGATGGTCTTGTAGCCCATGATTGATTGCTTCTGTGGACAGGTGTCTTTTATACAGGTAACAAGCTGAGATTAGGAGCACTCCCTTTAAGAATGTGCTCCTAATCTCAGCACATTACCTGTATAAAAGACACCTGGGAGCCAGAAATCTTTCTGATTGAGAGGGGGTCAAATACTTATTTCCCTCATTAAAATGCAAATCAATTTATAACATTTTTGACATGCGTTTTTCTGGATTTTTCTGGATAGCTGTTAGTGGTCATGATAGGAAGGTTTCGTAAATTCAGAGCGTTGTCAGATTGTCAGTTTGTAAATTCAGACGTGTCGCTTTCGGGAGCATTCAGTAGGGTTGATCCGAGCGTTCTGACCTCACAACTGCAGTCAAGCACCAAAGCTAACTGGCTAAAGTTGGCTATTTACTTCCAGACACAAATGAGAGAACACCTCACTCTGACCATTTTACTCGACCTAGCAGAGCTGGTTAGGCTGTTATCATGTTAGCCAGAGCGTTAGTGACTGTAACTGTGCTGCTGGCAACAATGTAATTACGTTTTTTTGCGAATACTTACTGACACCAGTCAAATTCAATGGGTGTTGCGCATTCATAAATTAATCAGTTATTCTGCACTCTGGCACACAGACGAGAGTGCTCTGAAATTGGAGTAGATAGCCAGAGGGAATTTACAAACGCACCCCTTGATTACTCTAATTCTTCTCTCGACCTGTGCACCTACGTTGTAAACTTTCTTTCATAGGCTAGGTTGAAGCAACCTCATGATGGATATAGGGAAAATTCTAGTATCATGTAGTAGCCTAAACCTATCGATGTTACATTGAGCTGGGTGAATGGAATATGAATGACAGTCATCGAATATGCTGTAATAGAAATAAGGCCATGCTCAAAAATAATCATCCTCCCTCATCTTAAACGTCACCGACCACCACTGGTGTGTGGGTAGAGTCCAGTGTGTGTGCATAGAGTCAGTGCAAGAGAGTTACTGCAAAAAAGCGCAGAAGTTGGAAGTCTAGGTAGCCATTTTATTAGCTATTTATCAGTCTTGTAGAAGTCTGTTGGCTTGGGGGTAGAAGCTGTTCATGGTCCTGTTGGTTACAGACTTGATGCATTGGTACCGCTTGCCGTGCGGTAGCAGAGAGAGCAGTCTGTGGCTTGGGTGGCCGGAGTCTTTTACATTTTTATGGGCCTTCCTCTGACACCGCCTGGTATAGAGGTCCTGGATGGCAGGGAGCTCTGCATCAGTGATGTACTGGGCTGTACACACTACCCTTTGTAGCGACTTGCGGTCGGATGCCAAGCAGTTGCCATTCCAAGCGGTGATGCAGCCAGCCAAGATGCTCTTGATGACGAAGCTGTATAACTTTTAGAGGATCTGAGGGCCCATGCAAAATCTTTTCAGCCTCCTGGGGGGGAAGAGGCGTTGTCGTGCCCTCTTCACAACTGTGTTGGTGTGAATAGACCATGATAGGTCCTTAGTGATGTCGACACAGAGGAACGTGAAGATCTCTACCCACTCCACCACAACCCCGTCAATGTGAATGGGGCGTGCTCGGCCCTCTCATCGTGGTTGGTGATTAGCCCTAACGCCGCCGTGTCGTCAGCAAACTTAACGATGGTGTTGGAGTCGTGTGAGGCCACACAGTCGTGGGTGAACGGGGAGTACAGGAAGGGACTAAGCACGCACCCCTGAGGGGCCCCCGTGTTGAGGGTCAGCGTGGTGGATGTGCTATTGCCTACCCTCACCACATGGGGGTGGACCATCAGGAAGTCCAGGATCCAGTTGCAGAGGGAAGTGTTCATTCCCAGGGACCTTTGCTTAGTGATTAGTTTTGCTGTAGTCAATGAACAGCATTTTCATGTAGGTGTTCCTTTTGTCCAAGTGGGAAAGGGCAGTGTGGAGTGCAATAGAGATTGTGTCATCTGTGGATCTTTTGGGGTGGTATGCGAATTGGAGTGGGTCCTGGTTGTCTGGAATGATGGTGTTGATGTGAGCCATGACCAGCCTTTCAGAGCATTTCATGGCTACAGATGTGAGTGCTACGGGGCAATAGTCATTTAGACATGTTACATTGGTGTTCTTGGGCACAAGGACTATGGTGGTCTGCTTGAAACATATAGTTATTATGGACTGGGTCAGGGAGAGGTTGAAAATGTCAGTGAAGACACTTGCCAGCTGATCAGCGCATCCTCTGAGAACACGTCCTGGTAATCCGTTCTGGTAATCCTTGTGAATGTTAACTTGTTTAAAGGTCTTACTCACATCGGCTATGGAGAGAGTGATCACACAGTCGTCCGGATCAGCTGATGCTCTCACGTATGGTTCAATGTTGCTTGCCTCGAAGCGAGCATAGAAGGCATTTTGTTTGTCTGGTAGGCTCGTGTCACTGGGCAACCGTGATAAACCGTGATAGTTTGCGAACCCTGCCACATCCGACTAGTGTCAGAGCCGGTGTTGTAGGATTCGATCTTAGTCCTGTATTGGCGCTTTGCCTGTTTGATTTCTAATAAGCGTCCGGGGTTAGTGTCCCGCTCCTTGAAAGCAGCAGCTCTAGCCTTTAGGTCAGTGTGGATGTTGCCTGTAATCCATGGCTTCTGGTTGGGATATATACATATGGTCACTGTGGGGATGACGTCTTGACCGCCTCAAGACCGGCTTGATGCAAACTAGTGCCTGCTAAACATTATGTTTCTTTCGTTTCTTTAATTTGATTACATTGTGAAAGATGTCTTCAATGATCACACCTTTGATCACACGCTTGATCATTCCAGTCTGTGCTAGCAAAACAGTCCTTCCTGTTTGAGCAGGAATCAGGAGGATATAGTTATGGTCAGATTTGCCAAATGGCGTAGCACATCTTGCAACTGCAGGCAGCCTGGAAGGAAAACATGATTTATCATTCCAGCCTAGTCTCATAGACTAGACGTAACATAGGAAACATAAATCTGGAAAGTTCAAATTATTATGATATGTTATTACATAAGACAGAAGGTTACCTAAGACAAGAACGAAAGTAGAGTGGTTGGTCAGGGTGGATGGGTGGTCGTATAATGCGTGTTCGAAACTCATCACTGACAACTGTAGCATTTTAGCCAATTAGAAACTACTTAATACTTTTTAGCTACTTTTCAACTACTTAGCATGTTTAGCTAACACTTCCCCTAATGGATTTTTATTTGGATTTCATGTAATGGACATACACAAAATAGTCCAAATTGGTGAAGTGTTCTTGAAGTGAACTTGTTTCAAATCATTCTAAAAAATACAGAACGGAAAAGTGGTGCTTGCATATGTATTCACCATGGTGCTGAATACAGGAAAATTCTTCCAGAGATTTCAGTCTTCCAGAGATTTGAGACTGGGACAGAGGTTCACCTTCCAGCAGGACAATGACCCTAAGCATACTGCTAAAGCAACACTCGAGTGGTTTAAGGGGAAACATTTAAATGTCTTGGAATGGCCTAGTCAAAGCCCAGACCTCAATCCAATTGAGAATCTGTGCTATGACTTAAAGATTGCTGTACACTAGCGGAACCCATCCAACTTGAAGGAGCTGGAGCAGTTTTGCCTTGAAGAATGGGCAAAGCTTATAGAAACATACCCCAAGAGACATGCAGCTGTAATTGCTGCAAAAGGTGGCTCTACAAAGTATTGACTTTGGGGGGGTGAATAGTTATGCACACTCAAGTTTTACACAATAAAAAATATTTTGCATCTTCAAAGTGGTAGGTATGTTGTGTAAATCAAATGATACAAACCCCCCCAAAATCCATTTTAATTCCAGGTTGTAAGGCAACAAAATAGGAAAAATGCCAAGGGGGGTGAATACTTTCGCAAGCCACTGTACATGCCATTTACGTAGCAGACACATTTTTCCCAAAAGGGACAACAGTCCACATTTTGGTACGTGACCCCAGTGGGAATCGACCCCACAACTCTGGTGTTGCTAATGCCATGCTCTTATGAACTGAGCCATGTACAGGACCACTACAATACATAAGTACAATACAATACTGTAAAACACATGATTACAATACAGGTGATTGCCATCCCCATGAGAATACGACCCTCCTTTAGGCCATGGATGAGGCATGCAATGACATCAATTCAGACCTATGTCAGGTCCCACGTTGGTGCAACGTAATTTAATTGAAATGACGTGAAAACAATGTTGATTCAATCATGTGTGCCCAGTGGAGTTTTTCCCCAGGTGCATGAACAATAAGGATATACTGCAATTTCAATGAGAACCTATGGCCAAATGCTCAAGACCTGCTTGATGCAAACTAGTGCCGGCTAAACATTATGTTTCTTTCATTTCTTTAATTTGATTACATTGTGAAAGATGTCTTCAATTATCACACCTTTGATCACACATGGGATAGAAATAATGGAAATGTGATGTTCAGTACATTTTTATGGGTAGTGCAAGTGTATTGCCAATGTGAAAACAGTGTAATGTACTGTAATTTTCAGTACTGTAGCATACTACATTCAAAGGGCGATTTTGAAACATGTATCTTACCTTTCTGCTATTGGATTAACTGGTAGTTAAAATAACAAAATTGAGAAGATATCATTATGTTTTGTTTTGGAGTGGAGTAACCAAAAAAGTTTTTTGGTTTCTACATTATTCCATATGTGTTATTTCATAGTTTTGATGTCTTCACTATTATTCTACAATGTAGAAAATAGTAAAAATAAAGAATAACCCTTGAATGAGTAGGTGTTCTAAATCTTTTGACTGGTAGTGTATGTGATGCGTACAGCATACATATTTGGATGGAAATAACCTTGCACTTTTGTGTCATTTCTAAAAGCTAAAACCAGTATGTACTTTTAGTCAGAACGTTCTCTTTGCTCTTTTCTGTAACGGGAAAATTTTCATTGGTCTTTTGTTCTGGTTCTCTTCTCCTTTCTTATTTCTTCACAGGAAGTGTGTGTGTGTGCATGTGTGTGTGTGTGTGTGTGTGTGTGTGTGTGTGTGTGTGTGTGTGTGTATATGTTTGGCCAGAGGAAGTGGTCTCGCCTCACTGTGAGTGCATCAGTTGAGGGTGTGAACAGTGAAACTCTGACGGTCAATAATAGTTTAACAGTGTGGCTGACATGCGTCTGATCTCCAACACACAGAGCCAAAGACCATGCTCAACTAGAATCACCTGCTACTGGCCCACTAAGCCTGACGACTCCACACGACTCAGGAGCAGCTAGGTGAGTTTTGCAGGCTATGTCATACATTTATTGCAATATGTGTATGGTAAAAGTGTACTAAGCCTATACAGTGGGGGAAAAAAGTATTTAGTCAGCCACCAATTGTGCAAGTTCTCCCACTTAAAAAGATGAGAGAGGCCTGTAATTTTCATCATAGGTACACGTCAACTATGACAGACAAATTGAGGGGAAAAAATCCAGAAAATCACATTGTAGGATTTTTAATGAATTTATTTGCAAATTATGGTGGAAAATAAGTATTTGGTCACCTACAAACAAGCAAGATTTCTGGCTCTCACAGACCTGTAACTTCTTCTTTAAGAGGCTCCTCTGTCCTCCACTCGTTACCTGTATTAATGGCACCTGTTTGAACTTGTTATCAGTATAAAAGACACCTGTCCACAACCTCAAACAGTCACACTCCAAACTCCACTATGGCCAAGACCAAAGAGCTGTCAAAGGACACCAGAAACAAAATTGTAGACCTGCACCAGGCTGGGAAGACTGAATCTGCAATAGGTAAGCAGCTTGGTTTGAAGAAATCAACTGTGGGAGCAATTATTAGGAAATGGAAGACATACAAGACCACTGATAATCTCCCTCGATCTGGGGCTCCACGCAAGATCTCACCCTGTGGGGTCAAAATGATCACAAGAACGGTGAGCAAAAATCCCAGAACCACACGGGGGGACCTAGTGAATGACCTGCAGAGAGCTGGGACCAAAGTAACAAAGCCTACCATCAGTAACACACTACGCCGCCAGGGACTCAAATCCTGCAGTGCTAGACGTGTCCCCCTGCTTAAGCCAGTACATGTCCAGGCCCGTCTGAAGTTTGCTAGAGTGCATCCAGAAGAGGATTGGGAGAATGTCATATGGTCAGATGAAACCAAAATATAACTTTTTGGTAAAAACTCAACTCGTCGTGTTTGGAGGACAAAGAATGCTGAGTTGCATCCAAAGAACACCATACCTACTGTGAAGCATGGGAGTGAAAACATCATACTTTGGGGCTGTTTTTCTGCAAAGGGACCAGGACGACTGATCCGTGTAAAGGAAAGAATGAATGGGGCCATGTATCGTGAGATTTTGAGTGAAAACCTCCTTCCATCAGCAAGGGCATTGAAGATGAAACGTGGCTGGGTCTTTCAGCATGACAATGATCCCAAACACACCGCCCGGGCAACGAAGGAGTGGCTTCGTAAGAAGCATTTCAAGGTCCTGGAGTCTCCAGATCTCAACCCCATAGAAAATCTTTGGAGGGAGTTGAAAGTCCGTGTTGCCCAGCGACAGCCCCAAAACATCACTGCTCTAGAGGAGATCTGCATGGAGGAATGGGCCAAAATACCAGCAACAGTGCGTGAAAACCTTGTGAAGACTTACAGAAAACGTTTGACCTGTGTCATTGCCAACAAAGGGTATATAACAAAGTATTGAGAAACTTTTGTTATTGACCAAATACTTATTTTCCACCATAATTTGCAAATAAATTCATAAAAAATCCTACAATATGATTTTCTGGATTTCTTTTCCTCATTTTGTCTGTCATAGTTGACGTGTACCTATGATGAAAATTACAGGCCTCTCTCATCTTTTTAAGTGGGAGAACTTGCACAATTGGTGGCTGACTAAATACTTTTTTTCCCCACTGTATATGAACGCAAAATGCAACAATTTCAAAGATTTTACTGAGTTACAGTTCATAGAAGGAAATCAGTCAACTTAAATAAATTCATTAGGCCCTAATCTATGGATTTCACATGACTGGGCAGGGGCGCAGCCATTGGTGGGCCTGGGAGGGCATAGGCCCACCCACTGAGGAGCCAGGCCCAGCGAATCAGAATGAGTATTTCAGAAAAAAGGGCTTTATTACAGACATAAATACTCTTCAGCACATTTTAGAGTGGCCTTTTATTGTCCGCAGCACAAGGTGCACCTGTGTAATGATCATGCTGTTTAATCAACTTCTTGATATGCCACACCTGTCAGGTGGATGGATTATCTTGGCAAAGGAGAAATGCTAACTTGCAGTGATGTAAACACATTTGTGCACAACATTTGAGAGAAATAAGCTTTTTGTGCATATGGAACATTTCTGGGATATTTTATTTCAGACCAAAAATGTACATGTTGCGTTTACAGTGGGGAGAACAAGTATTTGACACACTGCCGATTTTGCAGGTTTTCCTACTTACAAAGCATGTAGAGGTCTGTAATTTTTTATCATAGGTACACTTCAACTGTGAGAGACGGAATCTAAAACAAAAATCCAGAAAATCACATTGTATGATTTTTAAGTAATTGCATGACATAAGTATTTGATACATCAGAATAGCAGAACTTAATATTTGGTAGAGAAACCTTTGTTTGCAATTACAGAGATCATACGTTTCCTGTAGGTCTTGACCAGGTTTGCACACACTGCAGCAGGGATTTTAGCCCACTCCTCCATACAGACCTTCTCCAGATCCTTCAGGTTTCGGGGCTGTCGCTGGGCAATACGGACTTTCAGCTCCCTCCAAAGATTTTCTATTGGGTTCAGGTCTGGAGACTGGCTAGGCCACTCCAGGACCTTGAGATGCTTCTTACGGAGCCACTCCTTAGTTGCCCTGGCTGTGTGTTTCGGGTCGTTGTCATGCTGGAAGACCCAGCCACGACCCATCTTCAATGCTCTTACTGAGGGAAGGAGGTTGTTGGCCAAGATCTCGCGATACATGGCCCCATCCATCCTCCCCTCAATACGGTGCAGTCGTCCTGTCCCCTTTGCAGAAAAGCATCCCCAAAGAATGATGTTTCCACCTCCATGCTTCACGGTTGGGATGGTGTCTTGGGGTTGTACTCATCCTTCTTCTTCCTCCAAACACGGTGAGTGGAGTTTAGACCAAAAAGCTCTATTTTTGTCTCATCAGACCACATGACCTTCTCCCATTCCTCCTCTGGATCATCCAGATGGTCATTGGCAAACTTTAGACTGGCCTGGACATGCACTGGCTTGAGCAGGGGGACCTTGCGTGCGCTGCAGGATTTTAATCCATGACGGCGTAGTGTGTTACTAATGGTTTTCTTTGAGACTGTGGTCCCAGCTCTCTTCAGGTCATTGACCAGGTCCTGCCGTGTAGTTCTGGGCTGATCCCTCACCTTCCTCATGATCATTGATGCCCCACGAGGTGAGATCTTGCATGGAGCCCCAGACCGAGGGTGATTGACCGTCATCTTGGATTTTCTGGATTTTTGTTTTACATTCCGCCTCTCACAGTTGAAGTGTACCTATGATAAAAATTACAGACCTCTACATGCTTTGTAAGTAGGAAAACCTGCAAAATCGGCAGTGTATCAAATACTTGTTCTCCCCACTGTATGCTTAAAATATGTGCTAGATAGAAACCTGGAAATGCTGAATTTAATCAGGATTCGACAAATCATTTGGAAACCCTGTAGTTTTCACTGTGGGTAATGGGTGAAGTAAAAACATATAGGCTACACAATATAGCCAACTGCTGTAGACACAAATGGACCTTCCAATTTGTCAACGCATTTTGCAAAATTAATTGCAGTATTTCCTTTATTTAGAAAGAGGGGGTAGGATGGAAAGTTGTGGTTGACTCAGAGCCAACCCTCAGGTTTTGCGGTCTACTGCGTATGTCCTGTTCGAGATAGCACTGTGGCCGTTAATAGGGAAGTTACAACATGCACACATGCACACACATGACAGGGACGAAGTTGCTAGATGGGGTCTTCACTGGCCAGCAAGATTACTCTCTGTCTGCTATAGGAAATACGTGATGATGATTAGCTTGATGACCAGATATACCGTATGTCTGTCTGTCCTCAGGCTCATTAGAGTGCGGCTATGGGGAATGTGATATGGGGCCAGGAAGCTGAGAACAAAACAAATACAAGCTACCATGACAGTGCATTAAAGGGTAAAGCTTCAATCTTTTTTGAGATATTAAGCAATTATTTGCCATTTCTTTGTGATACTGCAGTTTGTGATACTGCAATGTGTTGAGGCTGTACAAAATATATGATGTTCACACAGCTTCAAAAGCTGACTCGAGGACTTTTTAGTCGACACACTCTTTACCCAAGTGTCTAAATGTTTCATACCATTCATTTGAATTAGAAGTTACATTAAGACAGTTGTTTCCTATATTTCAGAACGTGTATAGGCAAATTGTGTCTCTGTGTTAACGTCTATCTAATTGGGTAACACTGGCGGTTCTTCAGCAGGAGAAGAAGTCACGCTTGTCGTTCTCCATGACTATCCTTCTCCAGACATCAGTGAGCCGATCTTCAGAATGGGGGAGAAGCTGAGGGTCTTGTCTCAGTAAGTAGAGTCAGTACTTTGTCTGTCTGTTAAGGTAATTACAAACCCGTAGTCTCTGCACTAGGGTTGCAAAGGGAGGGTATCAAATATACAGTCCCAACCAAAAGTGTGGACACACCTACTCATTCAAGGGTTTCTCTTTATTTTTTACTATTTATTACATCGTAAAATAATAGTGAAGACATCAAAACTATGAAATAACACATAAGGAATAATGTAGTAACCAAAAAAGTGTTAAACAAATCAAAATATATTTTATATTTCAGATTCCTCAAATAGCCACCCTTTGCCTTGATGACAGATTTGCACATTCTTGGTATTCTCTCAACCAGCTTCACCTAGAATGCTTTTCCAACAGTCTTGAAGGAGTTCCCACATATGCTGAGCATTTGTTGGCTGCTTTTCCTTCACTCTGCCATCCGACTCATCCCAAACCATCTCAACTGGGTTAAGATCGGTGGATTGTGGAGGCCAGGTCATCTGATGTAGCACTCCATTGCTCTCCTTCTTGGTAAAATAAGCTTTACACAGCCTGGAGGTGTTTTGGGTCATTGTCCTGTTGAAAAACAAATTATAGTCCCACTAAGCCCAAACCACATGGGACGGTGTATCGCTGCAGAATGCTGTGGTAGCCATGCTGGTTAATGTCCATTGCTCGTGTTTCTTGGCCCAAGCAGGTTTCTTCTTATTATTGGTGTCCTTTAATAGTGGTTTCTTTGCAGCAATTTGACCATGAAGGCCTGATTCACACAGTCCCCTCTGAACAGTTGATGTTGAGATGTGTCTGTTACTTGAACTCTGTGAAGCATTTATTTGTAATAAAGGGGAGTATATATATACAAAAAAATAATAATAACATGGGGGATTGGAAGTGATGCAGACAATTACATTGATAGAAGATACAATATATCTGCAATATTAAGCTGATCCATCCCCCCCCCCCCCCAAAAAAAAAAAAAAAATATTAAAAAAAGACAAACAAAACAAAAAAAAAAGTAAATAACATTGTTGTTTAATATGAAGGTTTCAGCATGAAATATCCTTTATTTCTTTCTTTACACTTTTATTTATTTTACTATGTCAATATGTCTTTGTTTTAAATGTTTTGGCACCAAACTGGGGGCAGTTGTGAAAAAAGTCAATAGTTGGAAGAGTTGCTGAGTTAATAAAAAAAAATGCCATTGTTGATTAGATGCTTTCTTCATTAATTATGATATTTGAACCATATGGTCTATATATCCACTAGAAACACATGGACAATATGGACATATATAAAAAACGTATACTATATACAGTATGAATATATATTTAAAAAAGTTATTTGAGTATGAATTACCATAGATTACAGTTACTTTGGTAAATTACCGGTAGTTTTGCAACCCTACCTTGCACATACTGTACATGTACTAAAAGCTACCTAGGGCAGAAATTGATAGATGCACAGTTACAGATATAGATACCGAGATGACAAAAGAGGACAGCCACAGTGCTTTCCAAAACAAAATGCAATGCTCTGCATACAGTAGAACAACAAAGCATGCAATAATACAAAACAACACTACACAATCTCTAACATTTTGCACACAACAAATAATGAACACATTGGGATGAATCCGATGCATAACACTTAACACTTATACAAATAGGGGGGGCAACTACAATTTCAGATTTTGTTTCCGTTACAGTGTAGGCTATTGAAGGTCTCCTTTAATCTGTGTTCTTCAGGGAAGGCAACTGGTGGAGAGTCCGGTCTGTCCAATCAGGAAGTGAGAACTACATCCCTAATAACCACATCACCAAAGTCTACCATGGGTAAGCAATGTAAAAAATGATGTTCTATATTGTCATAATTAAAGGCTGTGTTGACTTGGTTCTGTACAGTGATATAATGTACTGTATACCGTCACCGTGTGTGTATGTGTGGGTGTGGGTGTGTGTGTGTGCTGTTTTAAGATGGCTGTTTGAGGGAGTGGTGAGGCAGAAGGCAGAGGAACTACTTAGTCTCCCTGAAAACAGAGTGGGTTCCTTCATGGTCAGAGAGAGCACCAAGCAGAGAGGTGAGTCCATTAACTTTTAAAGCCCTACCAAGTTATTCCTTAAGAGTCTAAGCTTGTTGGGTATTTTTTTGATACCCCTTTAGGTGTAAATATATATATATATATACAAATTATTGGATGAAACATTGAATTTGGCCTTACTGCTATTAGCCCATAGAAACGCATTGAATAACAGATTCATACATGGAAAAACAGATAGTATGTGACACTCTGGCTCTAGGACTTGTATTAGGTGAGCCAGGGTGTATCTCATTTGGTGGTGTTGGGCATGGGTGAGTTTCATTTGTTTGTGTTTTGTTGATTGGTCTATGACTCCCAATCGGAGGTAACGAGTGTCAGCTTTCGGCTCGTTATCTCTGATTGGGAGCCATATATATTCTGTGTGTTTTTTCCTTTGTTTTGTGGGTTATTGTTTCCGTGTTGCTGTTAGTCTGTATCAGTATTTGAACGTCACGTATCGTCATTTGTTGTTTTCTTCGTGGTTGCTTTAAATAATAAAGTCATCATGTTCACTCCACGTGCTGCGTATTGGTCCGCTCCTTTAGACGATCGTGACAGAATAACCCACCATAAAAGGACCAAGCAGCGCGTCCAGGAGCAAAGGGTCTGGACACAGGAGTTATGGACGCCTCCTAAGGATTTTTGGACATGGGAGGAGATTCGGGCTGGAAAGGGTCCTTGGGCACAACCGGAGGAATATCACCGCCCTCGTGAAGAGCTGGAGGCAGCCAAAGCCGAGAGGAGGTGGTACGAGGAGGCAGCGCGAAGGCGAGGCTGGAAGCCCGTGGAAGAGAGGCAACCCCAAGAAATTTTTTGGGGGGGGCACATGGCTTGGGCAGCTGGGCAGCAGGAGGCTGCCACAGGGAGAAAAGGAGAGAAGGCTATCGGATTACGGGAGCCATTGGCGAGTAGAGGGAGGGAAGTTGTTGTGGCACGGCAGGAGAGACTGAAGTGTGTTACCAGTCCGGTCCGGCCCGTTCCTGATCCCCAGTTAAGGCCAGTGGTGTGTGTTCCCGGTACGGACCGGCCTGTTCCTACTCCACGCACCAGGTCCACGATGTGCGTCGCCAGCCGGCCTGAACTGGCCGTCTGCCCAACGGCGCCTGAACTGCCCGTCTGCCATGAGCCTTCAGAGCCGTCCGCCAGGCAGGAGCCGCTAGAGCCTTCCGCCAGACAGAATCATACACCTGCTATGGAATCAGCAGGAGCCGACGCAGCCCATACTAGACTGGAAGCTCAGGTTCGGGACCAGAAAGAGCAGCTCCTGCAGATGGGAGCCGCCCTGCTGGAGGTGATGACTGCAATCCGAGGCTGGGGTCCGCCTCCACCGCCAGCCGCCCAGCCAGCACCATCAGCCAGCCATGAGCAGCCAGATCTGTCAACCAGCCATGAGCAGCCAGATCCGTCAGCCAGCCATGAGCAGCCAGATCCGTCAGCCAGCCAGGATCCTCCAGAGCCGTCCAGCCAGGATCCTCCAGAGCCGTCCAGCCGGGATCCGCCAGAGCCGTCCAGCCGGGATCCGCCAGAGCCGTCCAGCCGGGATCCGCCAGAGCCGTCCAGCCGGGATCCGCCAGAGCCGTCCAGCCGGGATCCGCCAGAGCCGTCCAGCCGGGATCCGCCAGAGCCGTCCAGCCGGGATCCGCCAGAGCCGTCCAGCCGGGATCCGCCAGAGCCGTCCAGCCGGGATCCGCCAGAGCCGTCCAGCCGGGATCCGCCAGAGCCGACCAGCCGGGATCCGCCATTCAGCCCGGTGCTGCCCCTTAGCCCGGTGCTGCCCCTTGTCCCGGTGCTGCCCCTTAGGCCGGTGCTGCCCCTTAGGCCGATGCTGCCCCTTAGGCCGATGCTGCCCCTTAGTCCGGGGTTGCCCCTTAGTCCAGGTGGGGTTAGTTGGAGGGTGGTCATTGGGAGGAGGTTACCGAAGCAGGTTGTGACTGTGGTGGGGTGGGGACCACGACCAGGGGCAGAACCGCCACCGTGGACAGACGCCCACCCAGACCCTCCCCTAGACTGTGGGCTGGTGCGCCCGGAGTTCGCACCTTTAGGGGGGGGTACTGTGACACTCTGGCTCTAGGACTTGTATTAGGTGAGCCAGGGTGTATCTCATTTGGTGGTGTTGGGCATGGGTGAGTTTCATTTGTTTGTGTTTTGTTGATTGGTCTATGACTCCCAATCGGAGGTAACGAGTGTCAGCTTTCGGCTCGTTATCTCTGATTGGGAGCCATATATATTCTGTGTGTTTTTTCCTTTGTTTTGTGGGTTATTGTTTCCGTGTTGCTGTTAGTCTGTATCAGTATTTGAACTTCACGTATCGTCATTTGTTGTTTTCTTCGTGGTTGCTTTAAATAATAAAGTCATCATGTTCACTCCACGCGCTGCGTATTGGTCCGCTCCTTTAGACGATCGTGACATAGTAAAAACATTAATCAAAAGGAAGCTTGTTTTATAGAGTCTGTCCTATATCTGAGATATACACAGTACCAGTCAAAAGTTTGGACACACCTACTCATTCAAGGGTTTTTCTTTATTTTTACTATTTTCTACATTGCAGAATAATAGTGAAGATATCAAAACTATGAAATAGCACATATGGAATCATGTAGTAACCAAAAAAGTGTTAAACAAATCAAAATATATTTTAGATTTGAGATTCTTCAAATAGCCACCCTTTGCCTTGATGACAGCTTTGCACATTCTTGGGATTCTCTCAACCAGCTTCACCTGGAATGCTTTTCCAACAGTTTTGAAGGAGTTCCCACATATGCTGAGCACTTGTTAGCTGCTTTTCCTTCACTCTGCCGTCCGACTCATCCCAAACCATCTCAACTGGGTTGAGGTCGGGGGATTGTGGAGGCCAGGCCATCTGATGCAGCACTCCATCACTCTCCTTCTTGGTAAAATAGCCCTTACACAGCCTGGAGGTGTGTTGGGTCATTGTCCTGTTGAAAAACAAATGATAGTCCCACTAAGCCCAAACCACATGGGATGGCATATCGCTGCAGAATGCTGTGGTAGCCATGCTGGTTAAGTGTGCCTTGAATTCTAAATAAATCACAGACAGTGTCACCAGCAAAGCACCCCCACACCATAACACCTCCTCCTCCATGCTTTATGGTGGGAACTACACATGTGGAAATCATCCATTCACCCACACCGCGTCTCACAAAGACATGGCAGTTGGAACCAACAATCTCAAATTTGGACTCCAGGGACAAACTTCCACCTGTCTAATGTCCATTGCTCGTGTTTCTTGGCCCAAGCAAGTCCCTTCTTCTTATTGGCATCCTTTAGTAGTGGTTTCTTTGCAGCAATTCGACAATGAAGGGCTGATTCACACAGTCCCCTCTGAACAGTTGATGTTGAGATGTGTCTGTGACTTCAATTCTGTGAAGCATTTATTTGGGCTGCAATTTCTGAGATTGGTAACTCTAATGAACTTATCCTCTGCAGCAGAGGTAACTCTGGGTCTTCCATTCCTGTGGTGGTCCTCATGAGAGCCAGTTTCATCATAGCGCTTGATGGTTTTTGGTACTGCACTTGAAGAAACGTTCAAAGTTCTTGAAATGTTCCGTATTGGCTGATCTTCATGTCTTAAAGTAATGATGGACTGTCGTTTCTCTTTGCTTATTTTAGCTATTCTTGACATAATATGGACTTGATCTTTTACCAAATAGAGCTATCTTCTGTATACCCCCCCTACCTTGTCACAACACAACTGATTGGCTCAAACGGTTACTACATGATTCCATACGCTATTATTCTACAATGTAAAAATAGTAAAAAGAAAGAAAACCCCTTGAATGAGTAGGTGTGTTCAAACTTTTGACTGGTAGAGTATATATATATATATATAGCGGTAATAATAAATTTGTATTACCTATATTTAAAGGTGCAATATGCAGAAATCACTTCGCCATTTCCTGGTTGCTAAAATTATAGTAGTTCACCTCATTTCAGTTTATGTAGAAAATCATTGTACCATGCAAACCGCTGTGAAATATATTTTCAATAACCAAAGATATTGTATTTTCAACTGTTTGAAGCTGGTGTACAAAACCGAATGCAAAAGACGAAAAAACTAAACTTAAGAACGGGAAGCATAGAAATAGCGCGCGTAGATCTTGCTTCTTAGACTTGCTTTCAATAAGAATGACAGCTCTATAACTCACTATAGTCGGGTCACCCAAAAAGTTTTGGGGGCACTAAACTACTTCCATATCTACAGTGCCTTCAGAAAGTATTCATACCCCTTGACTTATTCCACATTTTGTTGTGTTACAGCCTGAATTCAAAATGGATTCAATTGATTTTACACACAATACCCCACAAACGTACCTGGCGCCGACGAAGATGGCGGCCTCTTTGCAGTATTTTGTTTTTTTTATGTATTATTTTTTACATTATTAGCTCAGAAAGTGAATCATTACATACAGCCGAGAAAAACTATTGGATATCAGAGCGGCGGTAACTCACCAGCATTACGATCAGGAATACGACTTTCCCGAAGCAGATCCTTTGTTTGATCTCCCCAGGGCAACTGAACTGATTCCAGCGGCTGACCCAAAACATCGCCAGGCGGAGGAGAGGCACTCGGAGCGGCCTGCTGGTTCGAATTAGGAGGTGCGCACACCACCCACCGCTTCCAAGTATTCTACTCGCTAATATTCAATCTCTGGTTAACGAAGTTGACGAACTACGGGCAAAAATGTCTTTCCAGAGAGACATCCAGGCCTGTAACATACTCTGTTTCACGGAAACATGGCTCTCTTGGGATATTCTGTCGGAATCGGTCCAGCCAGATTGGTTCTCAGTTCATTGCGCAGACAGGAATAAATATCTCTCCGGGAAGCAGAAGGGCGGAGGTGTGCGTTTCATGATTAATGACTCATGGTGTAATTGTAGTAACATAGAGGAACTCGAGTCCTTCTGTTCACCCGACCTAGAATTTCTCACAATCAAATGCCGACCGTATTATCTCCCAAGAGAATTCTCTTCGGTTATAGTCACGGCCGTGTATATCACCCCTCAAGCCGATACCACGACGGCCCTCAAAGAACTTCACTGGACCTCATGCAAACTGGAAACCACATATCCTGAGGCTGCATTTATTGTAGCCGGGGATTTTAACAAAGCAAATTTGAGGACTAGGCTGCCGAAGTTCTATCAACATATCGACTGTTGTACTCGCTCTCCTAAAATCCTCGAACATTGCTATTCAAACTTCCGGGATGGTTATAAGGCCCTCCCCCGCCCTCCTTTTGGCAAATCTGACCACGACTCAATTTTGCTTCTCCCTTCCTATAGGCAGAAACTCGAACAGGAAGTACCTGTGCTAAGGACTATTCAACGCTGGTCTGACCAATCGGAATCCACGCTTCAAGATTGTTTTGATCACGCGGACTGGGATATGTTCCGGGTAGCTTCCGAAAATAATTTAGACATATACACTGAAACGGTGACAGAGTTTATCAGGAAGTGTATAGGTGATGTTGTGCCCACTGTGACTATTAAAACCTACCCTAACCAGAAACCGTGGATAGACGGCAGCATTCGCGCAAATCTGAAAGCGCGAACCACCGCATTCAACCATGGCAAGGTGACTGGGAATATGGCAGAATACAAACAGTGTAGTTACTCACTCCGCAAGGCAATTAAACTGGCAAAACATCAGTATAGAGACAAAGTGGAGTCGCAATTCAACGGCTCAGACCCGAGACGTATGTGGCAGGGTCTACAGACAATCACGAACTACAAAAAGAAAACCAGCCACATCGCCGACACTGACGTCTCGCTTCCAGACAAGCTAAACACCTTCTTCGCCCGCTTTGAGGATAACACAGTGCCATTGACGAGGCCCACTACCAAGGACTCCATGGCCGACGTAATTAAGACATTTAAGCATGTTAACCCCCGCAAGGCTGCCGGCCAAGACGGCATCCCTAGCCGCGTCCTCAGAGCATGCGCAGACTAGCTGGCTGGTGTGTTCATGGACATATTCAATCTCTCCCTTTACCAGTCTGCTGTTCCCACATGCTTCAAGATGGCCACCATTGTTCCTGTACCCAAGAAAGCAAAGGTAACTGAACTAAATGACTATCGGCCTGTAGCACTCACCTCTGTCATCATGAAGTGCTTTGAGAGTCAAGGATCATATCACCTCTATCTTACTTGTCACCCTAGACCCACTTCAATTTGCTTACTTCCCCAATAGATCCACAGACGATGCAATTGCCATCACACTGCACACTGCCCTATCCCATCTGGACAAGAGGAATACCTATGTAAGCATGCTGTTCATTGACTATAGCTCAGCATTCAACACCATAGTACCCTCCAAGCTCATCATTAAGCTCGAGGCCCTGGGTCTGAACCCCGCCCTGTGCAACTGGGTCCTGGACTTCCTGACGGGCCGCCCCCAGGTGGTGAAGGTTGGAAACAACATCTCCACTTCGCTGATCCTCAACACTGGGGCACCACAAGGGTGCGTGCTCAGACCCTCCTGTACTCCCTGTTTACCCATGACTGCGTGGCCAAGCACGCCTCCAACTCAATCATCAAGTTTGCAGACGACACAACAGTAGTAGGATTGACTACCAACAATGACGAGACCGCCTACAGGGAGGAGGTGAGGGCTCTGGGAGTGTGGTGCCAGGAAAATAACCTCTCACTCAACATCAACAAAACAAAGCAGATGATCGTGGACTTCAGGAAACAGCAGAGGGTGCACCCCCCTATCCACATCGACGGGACCGCAGTGGAGAAGGTGGAAAGCTTCAAGTTCCTTGGCGTACACATCACCAACAAACTGAAATGGTCCACCCACGCAGACAGTGTGTCCACAGGCGCAACGAGCCTCTTCAACCTCAGGAGGCTGAAGAAATTTGGCTTATCACCTAAAACCCTCACAAACTTTTACAGATGCACAATTGAGAGCATCCTTTCGGGCTGTATCACCGCCTGGTACGGCAACTGCACCGCCCACAACCGCAGGGCTCTCCAGAGGGTGGTGCGGTCTGCCGAACGCATTACCGGGGACAAACTACCCGCCCTCCAAGACACATACAGCACCCGATGTCACAGGAATGCCAAAAAGATCATCAAGGACATCAACCACCCGAGCCACTGCCTGTTCACCCCGCTATCATCCAGAAGGCGAGGTCAGTACAGGTGCATCAAAGCTGGGACCGAGAGAATGAAAAACAGCTTCTATCTCAAGGCCATCAGACTGTTAAATAGCCATCACTAGCACATTAGAGGCTGCTGCTGCCTATTGAAATCACTGGCCACTTTAAGAAATTGATCACTAGTCACATTAATAATGTTTACATATCTTGCACTATTCATCTCATATGTATATACTGCATTCTATTCTATAATATTATTCTGTGTCTTAGTCCATGCCGCTCTGTCATTGCTTGTCCATATCTGTATATATTCTTAAATCCCATTCCTTACTTTTTTGGGTAAATGTTAGATATTACTGCACTGTCGGAGCTAGAAACACAAGCATTTCGCTAAACCCGCTCTAACATCTGCTAAACACGTGTATATGACAAATACAATTTGATTTGATTTGATTTGACAAAGTGAAAACATGTTTTTACCATTTTTTTAAAAATGTATTGAAAATTAAATACATAAAAATCGAATTTACATAAGTATTCACACCCCTGAGTCAATACATGTTAGAATCACCTTTGGCAGCGATTACAGTGGTGAGTCTTTCTGGGTAAGTCTTTAAGAGCTTTGCACACATGGATTGTACAATATTTGCACATAAGTTCTTGTTTAATTATTCAAGCTCTGTCAAGTTGGACAGCTATTTTCAAATCTTGCCATAGATTTTCAAACCGATTTAAGTCAAAACTAACTTATTGCAAACAGGATGCATGTTTTGGAATATATTTATTCTGTACAGGCTTCCTTCTTTTCACTCTTTCATTTAGGTTAGTATTGTGGAGTAACTACAATGTTATTTATCCATCCTCAGTTTTCTCGTATCACAGCCATTAAACTCTGTAACTGTTTTAAAGTCACCATTGGCCTCATAGTGAAATCCCTGAGCGGTTTCCTTCCTCTCCGGCAACTGAGTTAGGAACGACACCTGTATCTTTGTATTGACTGAGTGTATTGATACACCATCCAAAGTGTAATTAATAACTTCACCATGCTCAAAGGGATATTCAATGTCTGTTTAGTTTTTTTTACACATCTACCAATAGGTGTCCATTCTTTGTGGGGCATTGCTAAACCTCCTCGGTTTCTGTGTTTGAAATTCACTGCTCGACTGAGGGACCTTAGGCTTGCCATAACATAGGGGTTGAATACTTATTGACTCAAGACATTTCAGCTATTAATTTTTATTGATATGTAAAAATTTCTAAAAACATAATTCCACTTTGACATTATGGGGTATTGTGTGTTGGCCAGTGACACAAATCTCAATTTAATCAATTTTAAATTCACAGTGTAACACAACAAAGTGTCAAGGGATGTGAATACTTTCTGAAGGCACTGTACTTACATTCATTTTTTAAACTGGTACCTAGCTACCTTCAGACAAGTAAGTCTTGTGAGGTTTGTGGGCATCCTAAAGCAGAAGATGTACTGACATGTACACTACCGTTCAAAAGTTTGGGGTCACTTAGAAATGTCCTGGTTTTCGAAAGATAAGCAATTTTTTTGTCCATTAAAATAATATCAAATTGATCAGAAATACAGTGTAGACATTGTTAATGTTGTAAATGGCTATTGTAGCTGGAAACGGCTGATATTTAATGGAATATTTACATAGGCGTACAGAGGCCCATTATCAGCAACCAACAGTCCTGTGTTCCAATGGCACGTTGTGTTTGCTAATCCAAGTTTATCATATTAAAAGGCTAATTGATCATTAGAAAACCCTTTTGCAATTACGTTAACACAGCTGAAAACTGTTGTGCTGATTAAAGAAGCAATAAAACTGGCCTTCTTGAGATTAGTTGAGTCCCTGGAGCATCAGCAATTGTGTGGTCGATTACAGAATCAAAATGGCCAGAAACAAATAACTTTCTTCTGAAACTCATCAGTCTATTCTTGTTCTGAGAAATGAAGGCTATTCCATGCGAGAAATTGCCAAGAAACTGAAGATCTCGTACAACGCTGTGTACTACTCCCTTCACAGAACAGCACAAACTGGCTCTAACCAGAATAGAAAGAGGATTGGGAGGCCCCGGTGCACAACTGAGCAAGAGGACAAATACATTAGAATGTCTAGTTTGAGAAACAGATGCCTCACAGGTCCTCAACTGGCAGCTTCATTAAATAGTACCCACAAAACACCAGTCTCAACGTCAACAGTGAAGGGGCGACTCCGGGATGCTGACCTTCTAGGCAGAGTTGCAAAGAAAAAGCCATATCTCAGACTGGCCAATAAAAAGAAAAGATTAAGATGGGAAAAATAACACAGACACTGGACAGAGGAAGATTGGAAAAAAGTGTTATGGACAGACAAATCGAAGTTTGAGGTGTTCGGATCACAAAGAAGAACATTTGTGAGATGCAGACCAAATGAAAATATGCTGGAGGAGTGCTTGATGCCATCTGTCAAGCATGGTGGAGGCAATGTGATGGTCTGGGGGTGCTTTGGTGGTGGTAAAGTGGGAGATTTGTACAGGGTAAAAGGGATCTTGAAGATGGAAGGCTATCACTCCATTTTGTAACGCCATGCCATACCCTGTGGACGGCGCTTGATTGGAGCCAATTTCCTCCTACAACAGGGCAATGACCCAAAGCACAGCTCCAAACTATGCAATAACTATTTAGGGAAGAAGAAGTCAGCTGGTATTTTGTCTATAATGGAGTAGCCAGCCCAGTCACCGGATCTCAACCGTATTGAGCTGTTGTGGGAGCAGCTTGACCGTATGGTATGTAAGAAGTGCCCATCAAGCCAATCCAACTTGTGGGAGGTGGTTCAGGAAGCATGGGGTGACATCTCTTCAGATTACCTCAACAAATTGACAACTAGAATGCCAAAGGTCTGCAAGGCTGTAATTGCTGCAAGTGGAGGATTCTTTGACGAAAGCAAAGTTTGAAGGACACAATTATTATTTATATTAAAAATCATTATTTCTAACCTTGTCAATGACTACATTTCCTATGTATTTTGCTATATTTCCTATTCAAACTCATTTCATGTATGTTTTCATGGAAAACAAGGACATTTCTAAGTGACCCCAAACTTTTGAACGGTAGTGTACGTGTTCGTGAGAGTTACCTTTCCATTGAAGGATCATATTAGTGTTTTTTAGCCCAAACTGTTTGGATGCTACAGACAGAAATTGGCAGATCGGCGGTACCGACATCAGACGAATCCTGTGACGCTTGTGAGGGTCGTAGAGCAAAACGGTGAACATCATTGTGTTCGTGAGTGTCTCATCTTTCGTCCGATCATAGAGTGGTCATTATTATTAGTTTCTAGGTCAAACCGTTCGGACGCTACAGACGTTTTAGTGAGAAGACCGATTTTCGGGATGTCTCATGGTCTCATGACAAACACCGCTGTAGCTCAGCCACCTTCCACCACAGATGCGGAAGGCTGCCAATTGCTGGAGGCGGTGGATTGAACAGACGTTTATTTATTTATTATTATTATGCTAATTTGATTTCCGCTAATTTGATTTTCCTGGTACAGACATCAACTCAAGGGGGTTATTAACTGGACGTCAGTAGGATGATAGGAGATGGGTATCTATTGGTTCTATCTAGGCCTATATCTAATGCCTTTTATGTTATATTACATTTGCAGGTGTCTACACCATGTCTGTAAAGCACAGATCCATCAAGCACTATAAAATCTATCGCCTGGAGAACAGCTGGTACTATATCTCTCCTCGTCTGACTTTCCAGTGCCTGGAAGAGATGGTCAACCACTACTCTGGTGAGTCCATGACAGAGACAGACACACACACTAAAACTAAGCTGAAGAGATGGTCAACCACTACTCTGTGGGGTCCAACACAGAGACAGACACACACTGAAAATAACCTGAAGGTATGGTCAACCCCTTCTCTAGTGATTCCAACAACGAGACAGACACACACACTGAAAATAACCTCAAGCATTTTTAAATAGCTTTGTTCTTATCAGATTCTAGCCATCTTTCCACTGTGCGTTGCCTAGCTCTGAGAGTACATACACTAAGAACAAAACAGGAAGTAATGGTGTTGTTGATGATGACCATTTGAACATATTTGTGCTGAGACTAGGTCTTTCATATCGACTGTCACATTAATGTTTTATTTTGATTTATTTTCTCAAACAATAACAACCATACAAAACAAAAGACAATAAACAAACACACACACATTTCTCACAATCACACTCCCCCTCATCCTTCAACTTTCCTGTACTTGTAGCACTCTATGCCATATGGCCTCAAATTGCACTGTTTTATTTTTCTCCGTAGCCCACACCTTTTCAATATTTCAATATTAATACATTTGATTCATCCACTGTCGTAGTGATGGAGGATCATTCCATTTCCAGTTTTTGAGTAGAATGTTTTTCAAAATCATTGACGAGTAAAGCATGGTCCAGCCCATTGCTTATCTCACTACACCCCAATATGCCATGTCTTGAAATATGCAGATAGACGGATTAAAAATAAGTTTACATTGTAATACGTCTTCCAGACTTTATAGCATTCCCAGAAAGCATGGATTATTGAGTCATTATTCGTTTTACACTTAAGACATGACTCTGCCAATGTGCTGTAGATTTTTTTTGTTTTGTATTTTGTATAATACATTCTATACATTCGTTTATACTGGATTAAGAGTACATTTTCACTAACTGTAATTTCGTTAGTTATGTTCCAACACTCCCTCCATCTTGTGCCTATATCCGTTATTTTAAAGTATTTTTTTCTAAGAAATTGTCAGTTAGATAGGTAATATATACAAAACCTTGCAGAAAGCCTATCATATAAGGATCCTTTTCTGAGTCAAATAGGATTCCCTCAACATTGCTCTGATGTCCAAAGATTTCAGGTCGAAAAATCATGACATAAACTTTTTTGAAAATGTCTACGTATTTGAAAATGTCTACATTGGTCAATCCGAAATGGAATAAATAAAAATCCTATTACCAAGTCATTTACGGTTTCTATGCCTTTAGTTTTCCACTTTTCCGATTTATTAGTGATATCCAAGGATTGTTTTCAGGGAGTGATATTGGTTCTTGTAGAATTGTTTCATTTTCTCCCATATTGTTATAGTGTTCTTAACTACGAAGTTGTTAATGTTCTTAGCTTTATACTTTGAAAATAGACTCATAAAAATATTCTGAGGATGAGCATGCACATCTTCAATATGTACCCATTGTTCCTCTTTAGTCCATTTAACAATATGTTTAAAGTAAAAGCTGTTACAGGGTTGGGTCGCAGTTCACGAGGGCGATGGCTTTTCTTGTCCCAGCCGGAGACGCTGGCCATGAGGGACGACCCCATTGTCCCCAATGCCCTGATGGCTGCCCCAGTTTAATGGGGAATTGATAGGCTGGTCAGAGCAGCGCTACGGCGGGAGCCCGATCCGGGCGGAGGTCCATCGGGGAGGATGTGCGTACCCAAGACTGCGTGTTCGCGACTGCTTCAGTGAGCGCATGCGTCTGACCTCACCAGCCATCCGGAAAGCACCAGGATTTTGGAGTTCCTGCGTAGGAGGTTCTGGTGGCCATCTGCTGAGGGGGATACGCACGCCTTCGTGGCTGCTTGCCCAGTGTGCGCACGCACGAAGAGCTCACGTCATCCCACGGCAGGGCTGCTCCGACCCCAGCCTATCCCCAAGCGTCCCTATTCCCTGAGCAAGAGAAGGAGGTGGCGGTCCCGTCGGGCCATTGCGTGGTCCGGCAAATCAATCCAGTGACCTACCGCCTGCAACTTCCCCCCACCATGCGGATGCATCCCATGTTCCATATGTCCCTCCTCTAGCCCGTCGCCACCTATCCCCTGGCTCCCCCTCCTCGTCCTGTTACCCCGCTGCGCCTCGTCGGAGGGCAGCCAGCTTTTACGGTGGACAGGATCCTGGACTGCCGGCGGGTGGGGAGGGGTCTCCTATTTCTGGTGGACTGGGAGGGTTATGGGCCAGTGGAGCAGTCCGGGGTGCCCAGGAGGGATCGCCGTGCAGAGCCAGGTGGGCACCTGCCCAGCCCCGGCAGCCGGTGGAGCGGAAGCCGCGGCAGCGGCATCTTCAGTCTCGCCTGCGACATCACAGGAACCCCGACTACCACCTCCGGAGAGGTACAACGGACGTCCAGAGGGCTCCCTGATGTTCAGCCTGCAACCCTCCTCCTTCCCAACGGAGCAGGGCCGGGTGGCCTACATTATCACTCTGTTGACAGGTCGGACCCTTTCCTGTGTGATTGTGTTTTCCAGTCAGAGTTAGTATTTCGTATTGTTTGTTGTCAGCCTGTTTTTTGGAGACATTTACATTTTAGTCATTTAGCAGTCGCTCTTATCCAGAGCGATTTACAGTTAGTGAGTGCATACATTATTTTTTATTTGATTTTTCATACTGAAACCCGGTGGGAAACGAACCCACAACCCATGCTCTACCAACTGAGCTACATGCCTGCCGGCCATTCCCTCCCCTACCCTGGACGACGGAGAACAAGTATTTGGGGAGAACAAGTATTTGATACACTGCCGATTTTGCAGGTTTTCCTACTTACAAAGCATGTAGAGGTCTGTAATTTGTATCATAGGTACACTTCAACTGTGAGAGATGGAATCTAAAACAAAAATCCAGAAAATCACATTGTATGATTTTTAAGTAATTAATTTGCATTTTATTGCATGACATAAGTATTTGATACATCAGAAAAGCAGAACTTAATATTTGGTACAGAAACCTTAGTTTGCAATTACAGAGATCATACGTTTCCTGTAGGTCTTGACCAGGTTTGCACACACTGCAGCAGGGATTTTGGCCCACTCCTCCATACAGACCTTCTCCAGATCCTTCAGGTTTTGGGGCTGTCGCTGGGCAATACGGACTTTCAGCTCCCTCCAAAGATTTTCTATTGGGTTCAGGTCTGGAGACTGGCTAGGCCACTCCAGGACCTTGAGATGCTTCTTACGGAGCCACTCCTTAGTTGCTCTGGCTGTGTGTTTCGGGTCGTTGTAATGCTGGAAGACCCAGCCACGACCCATCTTCAATGCTCTTACTGAGGGAAGGAGGTTGTTGGCCAAGATCTCGCGATACATGGCCCCATCCATCCTCCCCTCAATACGGTGCAGTCGTCCTGTCTCCTTTGCAGAAAAGCATCTCCAAAGAATGATGTTTCCGCCTCCATGCTTCATGGTTGGGATGGTGTTCTTGGGGTTGTACTCATCCTTCTTCTTCCTCCAAACACGGCGAGTGGAGTTTAGACCAAAAAGCTCTATTTTTTTCTCATCAGACCACATGACCTTCTCCCATTCCTCCTCTGGATCATCCAGATGGTCATTGGCAAACTTCAGACGGGCCTGGACATGCACTGGCTTGAGCAGGGGGACCTTGCGTGCGCTGCAGGATTTTAATCCATGACGGCGTAGTGTGTTACTAATGGTTTTCTTTGAGACTGTGGTCCCAGCTCTCTTCAGGTCATTGACCAGGTCCTGCCGTGTAGTTCTGGGCTGATCCCTCACCTTCCTCATGATCATTGATGCCCCACGAGGTGAGATCTTGCATGGAGCCCCAGACCGAGGGTGATTGACCGTCATCTTGAACTTCTTCCATTTTCTAATAATTGCGCCAACAGTTGTTGCCTTCTCACCAAGCTGCTTGCCTATTGTCCTGTAGCCCATCCCAGCCTTGTGCAGGTCTACAATTTTAGCCCTGATGTCCTTACACAGCTCTCTGGTATTGGCCATTGTGGAGAGGTTGGAGTCTGTTTGATTGAGTGTGTGGACAGGTGTCTTTTATACAGGTAACGAGTTCAAACAGGTGCAGTTAATACAGGTAATGAGTGGAGAACAGGAGGGCTTCTTAAAGAAAAACTAACAGGTCTGTGAGAGACGGAATTCTTACTGTTTGGTAGGTGATCAAATACTTATGTCATGCAATAAAATGCAAATTATTACTTAAAAATCATACAATGTGTTTTTCTGGATTTTTGTTTTAGATTCCGTCTCTCACAGTTGAAGTGTACCTATGATAAAAATTACAGACCTCTACATGCTTTGTAAGTAGTGAAACCTGCAAAATCGGCAGTGTATCAAATACTTGTTCTCCCCACTGTATGTGCTCCTCATTTGTTTTCATGTTTTAGTCCGTTGTTTTGTATCCTGGCTTTTGGACCACCAGTAAAGATCCTTCTTTCACCATCCTTGCCTACTGCCTACTGTCTATCCTGCACCGCACCTGGGTCACACCTCACACCAACCCTTACAAAGAGTTGATACAATTCCAAGTCTGAAAGGTTAAAAGCAGCCTTAGACTTAGAAAGATGTAAAACTTTCCTTTTTATTCTATGAGTTTAATTTGCCCATATAAAGTATATTATGGTACTGTGCTGAGTATACTTGTTTTAAAGAATGTCTTCGGTGGGGTAATTGGTATTACCGATAATAAATATTGAGTTTTCAATATTGGTCAGGTACAATTGAAGTCGGAAGTTTACATACACTTAGGTTGGAGTCATTAAAACTCATTTTTCAACCAATCCACACATTTCTTGTTAACAAACTATAGTTTTGGCAAGTCGGTTAGGACATCTACTTTGTGCATGACACAAGTAATTTTTCCAACAATTGTTTACAGACAGATTATTTCACTTATAATTCACTGTATCACAATTCCAGTGGGTCAGAAGTTTACATACACTAAGTTGACTGTGCCTTTAAAAAGATTGGAAAATTCCAGAAAGTTATGTCATGGCTTTAGAAGCTTCTGATAGGCTAATTGACATCATTTGAGTCAATTGGAGGTGTACCTGTGGATGTATTTCAAGGCCTATCTTCAAACTCAGTGCCTCTTTGCTTGACATCATGGGAAAATCAAAAGAAATCAGCCAAGACCTCAGAAAAAGAAATGTAGACCTCCACAAGTCTGGTTCATCCTTGGGAGCAATTTCCAAACACCTGAAGGTACCACGTTCACCTTGTGATGTCACGAGAGGCTGTGTCCTGGAGGGACGTTACATCCCCCTGAGGTGGCTGCAAACCCAGACAGCTATGGCTCCATCTGCTGGTATGGTCGGGAACTCCACCCCTCTATGGCCAATCTTCCCACGCAGCTGAAACAAATCAGGAGCTGATGAGCTGAAGGTTTGGGAAGGGAAGAGACACACTGAGGGAGTGTGTGGGGGGTGAAGAAACACAGTCTCCAACCTGGGCTCTCTGGAGGACAAGAGTGCTGCACGTCCACTTCCATGAGGAATATAAGGATTTGGAGATACTTACCTTTGGGAAATACTCACCTTTGGATATATGCACCTGTGGAAATACGTGAGAGACATTTGGAAGGACTTTTTGCTGGGTTGGCCACTAGCTGCAACGTGGACTACAGTAAGGCTGGGGAAAAGTTATCTGAGCGAGTGAGAATTATGATTTTGGATGTGGAAGAGACATCCCTGAACTGTTAACCCTTAAAGAGCCACAAGAGAACAGAATTTTGTTATATTTTCGTTAATTTCCCAAGACCTATAATAAAATCCTTGTTTTGTTTGAACCTTGTCTCCTTGCACTACTTGAGCAATCCCGCTGAAAGCTGTGTAGCCTCTCGTGACGTCACAGATGGTGGAGAATACGGGCAGCTCAAGCGTTAATAGTGCATGTCAGAGGAGGATACCGAAGGTTTGATCACCCAGTTTTCCAAGTTGGCCGTAGGCTCCCCGCCGACTGAAATGGAGGACATATTGAAAGCCCTTGTTGCTGGCCAGCAAGCCCAGATGCAAGCAAACGTGGCTCTCTTGGAGGAGCAAAAGAAAGCCAACCTTCTGAAGGCAGAGGAATTGCAGTTGCAGAGACAGAGGGTTGTCCAAAATACCCGCCCAATAAAGGCAAGTGACTTTATATCTAAGATGGGAGCTACCGATGACATTGAGGCATACCTGCATGCATTTGAGGCCACGGCCACTAGGGAAGCCTGGCCCAAGCAACAGTGGGTTGGTCTGTTAGCCCCCTTTCTAACCGGGGAATCGCTGAATGCTGTCCGGGACCTGGGCCCTGACCAGGTTACTGACTATGATGCCCTGAAGTCTGAGATCCTCAGCAGATATGGACTCACAAAGTTTGGTATGGCCCAGCGCTTTCACAGCTGGACCTTCCAACCAGACCAACCTCCTCGGGCGCAGATGCATGAACTGGTCCGAATCGCAAGGAAATGGCTGGATCCGCAGAGGAATACAGCAGCGGCGGTGGTGGAGGCCGTTGTGGTGGATCGTTACCTACGCGCCCTGCCTTATGAGGCAAAACGGTTCATCAGTCAACAGGCCTTGACCACGGCTGATCTGACCGTGGAAGCTGTGGAAAAGTACCAGGCCACAGCGGAGATGCTGAATGCTTCCCGAAAAGACCCCAGGAGTGCGGCCCCACCACAAATGGGAAGAACCCGTCCAAAGGACCCCAAGGTCTCGAACCCAGCCATGTCAGGACTTAACCCGGCTCCAGGGGGAGCCAGAAACCAGGCGGGTCCAAGAAGAGTACACCAGGAGGGGGAAACTCGACAGTGTTACCGGTGTGGGGAGATGGGACATATCTCCTGGCAGTGTGGGAAACCAGCCGATGAACCTATGCCCACTGCGGAGTCCTCCAGCTCAGCACCCACACACCGTTTTGCCTCACTCTTGGGAGTCGTAGATGGCGGCCCAGATCGACCCCCCACCTGCCCGGTAACTGTGAATCACCATGATGTGGAGGCCTTACTGGATTCTGGTAGCCGGGCCACCCTGGTGCGTAAGGATTTGGTGGGCCCAACGTGTCTGACCCCGGGGAAAGTCCTCCCAGTTTCCTGTGTCCATGGGGACACCAGAGAATACCCCATTACTGAACTTACAATGACCAGCACATGGGGAACCATACACACGACGGCGGGGGTGGTTGATTCCCTCCCCGTCCCTGTCCTAATTGGACGAGACTGCCCAGCCTTTTACCCACTCTGGAGAGAGTCTCAGGAGAGGATAACCCGAGTACCTCGGAAACGGAGAGGCAAGACTCATCCTGGGAAGGCTCCGGTGCAATCCTCCGAGTTACTCACTCCCGCCCGGGCTCTGATAGGGATGGCAGGTGCCCAGACCGACACCGAGACTGGTCCGGATACGGGAGAAGAGAACGCAGCCCAGGAAAGTGCTCCGTTCTCCAGTGAAGAAGACGTCCCAGGCACCCAAGAGCTTCCCCCTCTCACAGGCCAGTATGGTACGGCTCAATTACAAGATCCTACTCTTGCAAATGCCTTAAGAAATGTGCAGGTATTAGAAGGTGTAGTGTTAGGTGATAAGACAAACCCTACTTACCCCCATTTCGCAGTAAACCGGGGGTTAGTATATCAGATAGTCAAGAAAAATGATGAAGTGCATGAACAGCTCCTCGTGCCACAGCCCTATCGGGCCACAGTACTCAACCTAGCACACACACACCCGTTAGGGGCCCACTTGGGGGTAGAGAAGACTAAGGAAAGAATCATGCAACGTTTCTTTTGGCCAGGAGTACACAAAGAGATAGAGAACTACTGCCGTAGTTGCCCTGAGTGTCAGCAGGTTGCGCCAAAGCCCACATATAGAAACCCGCTCATTCCCTTGCCCATTATCGAAACTCCTTTTGAGAGGATTGGATTAGACATAGTCGGGCCCTTACCGAAAAGTTCCAGGGGACATCAATACATTCTGGTCATTCTGGACTATGCATCCCGGTACCCGGAGGCCATTCCGCTGAGGAAGGCTACATCCAGACAAATCGCCAAGGAGCTGTTCCGTCTCTCAACTAGTCTGGGAATCCCAAAAGAGATATTGACGGACCAAGGGACTCCATTCATGTCCAGGGTGATGAAAGAACTCTGTGCTTTACTGAAAATCAAACAGCTGAGAACCTCGGTCTACCACCCCCAGACAGATGGCCTAGTCGAACGTTTTAACAAAACACTAAAATCCATGCTGCGGAAAGCGGTAGGGGAAGATGGGCGCAACTGGGATCAGCTGTTACCATACATATTATTTGCGGTGAGAGAGGTACCTCAGTCTTCTACTGGTTTTTCACCCTTTGAGCTCTTGCTTTCCTACAGACCCAGAGGACTGCTCGACATCGCCAAGGAGGCCTGGGAGGAGCAGCCATGCCAACAGCGGACACTGATCGACCATGTCGGGGCTATGAGGGAGAGAATGAAGGCCATCTATCCCATGATGCGGGAACACCTGGAGGCCAGTCAGCGGCAACAGCAAGCCTCCTACAACAGATCTGCTCAACCCAGGGAGTTTAAGCCGGGGGACAGAGTGCTGGTCCTGGTGCCAACCGTTGAGTGTAAATTCCTGGCAACCTGGCAAGGACCATATGAGGTCATTGAACGCATGGGAGAAGTAAACTACAAGGTGAGGCAACCAGATAAAAGAAAAACTGAGCAGATTTATCATGTTAACCTTTTAAAGAAGTGGCACGCCAGAGAGGCGATGTTCAGCTGTCTACCCCCCACAGAGACCAAGGAACCGGCGCGGGAAGAGGTTCAGCTGGGTCCAAATCTGTCCCCACATCAACGACAGATGGCCCTGGAACTCGTGGAGCAGAACCAGGATGTCTTCTCCTCCCTTCCCGGTCACACAGAGGTGGTCCAACATGAGATCCGCACCATGCCTGGCCGAACGGTAAACCAGCGCCCGTACCGCGTGCCAGAGGCTCGTAAAGTGGTTATACAGAAGGAGGTAAGGAAGATGCGGGAGTTGGGAGTGATCGAAGAGTCCCACAGTGCCTGGGCAAGTCCCATCGTACTAGTTCCCAAGCCAGACGGTTCAGTACGATTTTGTAATGACTATCGAAAGTTGAATGAAGTGTCTGAATTTGATGCATACCCAATGCCTCGTGTCGATGATTTAATAGACTCCTTGGGGCATGCTCGTTTCCTAACCACTCTTGATCTCACAAAAGGCTACTGGCAGGTGCCCCTGACCCCGGCGTCCAAGGAGAAGACAGCCTTTGCCACCCCGGAGGGGCTCTACCAGTATACCCGACTTCCGTTTGGTCTCCACGGGGCACCTGCCACGTTCCAACGCCTGATGGATCGAGTCCTTGCGCCCCACAAGAGGTACGCAGCGGCTTATTTGGATGATGTTGTTATACAAAGTCCGGATTGGGCCAGCCACATACCCCGGGTACAAGCGGTGCTGGATTCGCTCAGGGAAGCAGGGCTCACGGCAAACCCGAAGAAGTGCAAGCTGGCCTTCAGTGAGACAAACTACCTGGGGTACACCATTGGGCGGGGGTTGGTCAAACCACAGGAAGCCAAACTGCGGGCCATACAGGACTGGCCGCAGCCCATCACCAAGAAGCAAGTAAGGTCATTTTTGGGCCTCGCTGGCTACTATAGACGCTTTATTGCAGATTTTGCTACCATAGCTGCACCGTTGACGGAGCTGACGACCAAACGCCACTCACGAATGGTGAAGTGGAACCCTGCGGCGGAGGCGGCTTTCCTCAACCTGAAGCGAGCACTCTGCTCCAGTCCGATCCTGGTGGCACCAGACTTCAAGAAGGAATTCATTGTCCAAGCGGATGCTTCGGAGGTGGGTCTGGGTGCTGTCCTCACCCAGGCACATGACGGTGAAGAACATCCCATTCTCTACCTAAGCAGAAAGTTACTTCCAAGAGAGAAGAACTATTCAACGGTGGAGAAAGAATGTCTGGCTGTAGTCTGGGCCCTGGAGTCCCTTCGGTTCTATCTCCTGGGCCGACGTTTCATGGTGGTATCTGATCACGCCCCTCTGCAGTGGATGGCCAAGAACAAGGAATCAAACAGTAGAGTAACCAGATGGTTTTTGAGCTTGCAACCGTTTAACTTTTCTGTTGTCCACAGGGCTGGCAAGCACCACGGCAATGCGGACGCCCTCTCCCGGCGTGATGCCTTCTTCGCTGCCTTTACCCCGACGAGGACGTCGGTCCCGAGGAGGGGGATGTGTGATGTCACGAGAGGCTGTGTCCTGGAGGGACGTTACATCCCCCTGAGGTGGCTGCAAACCCAGACAGCTATGGCTCCATCTGCTGGTATGGTCGGGAACTCCACCCCTCTATGGCCAATCTTCCCACGCAGCTGAAACAAATCAGGAGCTGATGAGCTGAAGGTTTGGGAAGGGAAGAGACACACTGAGGGAGTGTGTGGGGGGTGAAGAAACACAGTCTCCAACCTGGGCTCTCTGGAGGACAAGAGTGCTGCACGTCCACTTCCATGAGGAATATAAGGATTTGGAGATACTTACCTTTGGGAAATACTCACCTTTGGATATATGCACCTGTGGAAATACGTGAGAGACATTTGGAAGGACTTTTTGCTGGGTTGGCCACTAGCTGCAACGTGGACTACAGTAAGGCTGGGGAAAAGTTATCTGAGCGAGTGAGAATTATGATTTTGGATGTGGAAGAGACATCCCTGAACTGTTAACCCTTAAAGAGCCACAAGAGAACAGAATTTTGTTATATTTTCGTTAATTTCCCAAGACCTATAATAAAATCCTTGTTTTGTTTGAACCTTGTCTCCTTGCACTACTTGAGCAATCCCGCTGAAAGCTGTGTAGCCTCTCGTGACGTCACAACCTGTACAAACAATAGTAAGCAAGTATAAACACCATGGGACCACGCAGCCGTCATACCGCTCAGGAAGGAGACGCGTTCTGTCTCCTAGAGATGAACGTACTTTGGTGCGAAAAGTGCAAATCAATCCCAGAAAAGCAGCAAAGGACCTTGTGAAGATGCTGGAGGAAACAGGTACAAAAGTATCTATATCCACAGTAAAACGAGTCCTATATCGACATAACCTGAAAGGCCGCTCAGCAAGGAAGAATCCACTGCTCCAAAACCGCCATAAAAAAGACAGACTACGGTTTGCAACTGCACATGGGGACAAAGATCATACTTTTTGGAGAAATGTCCTCTGCTCTGATGAAACAAAAATAGAACTGGTTGGCCAAAATGACCATCGTGTTGTTTGGAGGAAAAAATGCTTGCAAGCCGAAGAATGCCAACCTAACCGTGAAGCACGGGGGTAGCAGCATCATGTTGTGGGGGTGCTTTGCTGCAGGTGGGACTGGTGCACTTCACAAAATAGATGGCATCATGAGGAAGGAAAATTATGTGGATATATTGAAGCAACATCTCAAGACATCAGTCAGGAAGTTAAAGCTTGGTCGGAAATGGGTCTTCCAAATGGACAATGACCCAAAGCATACTTCCAAAGTTGTGGCAAAATGGCTTAAGGACAACAAAGTCAAGGTATTGGAGTGGCCATCACAAAGCCCTGACCTCAATTCTATAGAACATTTGTGGGCAGAACTGAGAAAGCGTGTGTGAGCAAGAGGCCTACAAATTTGACTCAGTTACACCAGCTCTGTCAGGAGGAATGGGCTTGTGGAAGGCTAGCCGAAATGTTTGACCTAAGTTAAACAATTTAAAGGCAATGCTAGCAAATACTAATTGAGCGTATGTAAACTTCTGACCCACTGGGAATGTGATGAAAGAAATAAAAGCTGAAATAAATAATTATCTCTACTATTATTCTGACATGTCACATTCTTAAATAAAGTGGTGATCCTAACTGACCTAAGACAGGGCATTTTTACTAGGATTAAATGTCAGGAATTGTGACAAACTGAGTTTAAATGTATTTGGCTAAGGTGTATGTAAACTTCCGACTTCAACTGTATATCAGGAGACGGTCAGCAACTACGTTTAGTTTATATTCATGTTTATCAATACTGATACCTGTTACATTTGGGTCCTGTCTAATTCTTTCTGCAAGTGGTTCAATTGCCAGAACATGTAATAACATGTAGGCTGAGCAAACATTTAACAGAGGATACACAAAAAACATAAAGCAAGTACTTCCTTGTACTTTGAGGCGCTATGCCTTTTTAGTGCTTTTAAGTGGCAGTCTTTCTCCAATGTATGTACAATGACATAATCCACAGATTTTTGGTACATTAGGGGAGGAGTAGGAGCCTAACCTAGAGTCGATTTCCGCGGCATAATAACAAAATCCCCATACAAATTCATCAATTTATGCTAGAGATATCCGTTTGTTTGCATTGGATGTGTCTCAATCCACCGCATCCGCCGATATATTTTTTTAATAATGTTTTTATTTCTGGGGGTAGATCAGCTTAATATTGCAGATAGATTGTAACTTCTATCAATGTAATTGTCTTAGGGTAAATTAGTGAACAACAATGCCCAGGCCTCTACTTCCAGCCAATACTTACTATCTACAGAGCTAGAGCGATGTTTGTCAGACCATGAGACACTAATATGACCCCTCTGTGGAAAGGTGAGACTCCCACGAACACGCACATGTCGGCTGTGCGCTCTAGGATGCCACAGGCCTCACAAGACTCATCTGAAGGTCCCCCAATACCAGTTTAAAGAATGAATGGTCCATCTTCAATTTCTCAGAGATAATTTCCCTCACTTTGTCCTCAGACTCTGTCCAGGTCTCGTGGAGATTCTGCAATTCCGTCCACAACCATGTTGTTACGCCTTGATTGTCCCTCGAGATAGTCTTATTTATCTGTCATTGTTATCAATGATTCACAGACAGAACTGATGTCCTCTCTCAATTACTTACAGATTACTGTAATCTTGCCGTTCTCCTGTTTCAACTCATCGATCTGACCCTGGAAGAACTGCAAACTGTTCTTTATGTCCTGGACCTCTCTGGTCAGGTCGTACATTCTTTTATTAGTCGAATCCACCAGTATTTGGACAAAGCACTTGAAGCTATTTTATTGTTGTTGTAACAACTGCTTGTAGAACTCTTTTTGTTTGTTTAAAAGATCCTTCACGTGTGATAGAGAGACACCACTGTACTCGACAATAGTACTCCCGCCGGCTTTGGTCTTTGTCATGGTAGCTAGCAATGTAGGTTACGCTGTTACTCCTCACAGTTCCAGACAGGGCAGGTCACAGGGAAGATTGAAAACAACAAACAGCAGGGATCTAGACAGCCACAAACCCGGGACAATCCGCGGTCCCAGCCACAATGGCTAACCACGTCACAGGCTGCATTCAAGCCCTCAAGAAAACCCAGCTAGCTTGATATGCTGCTAGCTAGCAGCTAGGCTAGCTGCAACGCCAAATAGCTCCTCAGACTCGTCCTTGGTCGGCAGGATCACTGGACAGAGACTAGCAATCCCAGCAACTGATGCCAACTGTGTCGCGGGATCCAAACTAAAAAGTTAGCTAGCTACAAATAACTTCCCAATACACTTTCAAAACAACAAACTTTTCAAAACAACAAATCCAAGCTCTTCCTCGTTGTGTTGTGACAAGGTAGGATTGGTATACATAAGATAGCCCTATTTGGTAAAAGACCAAGTCCATATTTGTCACGGTTTCGGCCGAGGCTGCCTCTCTCCCTTGTTCGGGCAGGCTTCGGCGTTCGTCGTCTCCGGAATTCTAGCTGCCACCGTTGTATGTTTCATGTTCGTTTGCTTTTGTCTGTTTGTTTTCACACCTGTTTCTCATTTGGCGTAATTAGTGTCCTATAAGTTTCTCGTTGTGTTTGTCTAGTGTTGTGTGTTATTGTATTTTGTCAGTCATGTGTAGGGTTTCTACATGATCGCTCGGTTGAGCTTCCCTCCACTGTTTTGGAGAGTTTACGCACTTGTCTGGTGCGCTCTAGGTTTCGTTTTGCCTTTGTGCGTATTTGTTTGCGCCTTTGGATATTGTATTAGTATTTTCCGTGTTGGATATATACTAAAGTCTTGTGGACTATCCTCCGGTGTCCTGCGTCTGATTCCACCACATCACCCACCTACACCAAGCGTGACAGAATAACACACCCAACATGGAATCAGCAGGAGCCGAAGCAGCCCCGACGAGGCTGGAGGCCCAGGTTCGGGAACAACAGGACCAGATACTGCAGATGGGGACCGCCCTGCAGGAGGTGATCACCACCCTCCGAGGCTGGGGAACGCCTCCACCACCTCCCTCCCTGCCAGCACCATCGGCCAGTCCGCCCATTCCAGCGCCAGAACCCCGAGGAATCCGACTCTCTCTCCCGAGGGCCTACGACGGAACCGCGGCTGGGTGTCAGGGATTCCTCCTCCAGGTGGAGCTGTACCTGGCCACCGTACACCCGGCACCCTCGGGGCATGAGAGCGTGTCCGCCCTGATCTCCTGCCTGTCCGGGAAGGCGTTGGAATGGGCCAACGCGGAGTGGAGGAAGATCGACGCCGAGACTATCACATACAACGAGTTCTCCCGCCGCTTCAGGGCGGTGTTTGACCATCCCCCGGAGGGGAGAGCGGCGGGGGAGCGTCTGGTCTTCCTCCGGCAGGGGAGGAGGAGTGCCCAAGAATTCGCTCTCGAATTCCGTACTCTAGCAGCAGATGCAGGGTGGAATGAGCGGGCCCTCGTCGATCTATATAGATGTAGCCTACGAGAGGACGTCCGTCGGGAGCTGGCTTGTAGGGACACCAGCCTCTCTTTCGACCAGCTGGTCGACATGTCCATCAGGCTGGATAACCTACTGGCTACCCGCGGACGTCCTGAGGAGGGTCCGTCCATTTCACCCTCCAGCGCCTCCGAGCCGTGTCCTATGGAGCTCGGGGGCGCTGGCGCTAGAGAGAGGAGGAGTCGGTTGGCTAGGGGGTCCATCCACTGCACCAACTGTGGTCGGGGAGGACACACCGCGGCTAGGTGCTGGGGATGGCCTCCTAGGGGGGATGACGACAGGTCCCGCACTGGGGATTCCCTCCAGGTGAGTAGGCGCCCCACTCACCCAGAGCTCACTGTTGCCCATTTTTGTATGCCTGTGCGTTTTCCACAGGTAGCACCTCATTCCCAGCATAAGGCGCTGGTAGATTCAGGCGCGGCTGGGAATTTTATTGATAAAAAGTTTTGTTTAGCGTTAGGGATTCCCCTTATTCCTGTTGATGTTCCTTTCCCCGTTCATGCCCTAGATAGCCGTCCGTTGGGTACGGGCTTAATCAGGGAGGTCACGGCGCCACTTAGGATGTGTGCGCAGGGGGATCATCAGGAGATGATTCAGCTGTTCCTGATTGACTCTCCTGCGTATCCGGTGGTGCTGGGCATGCCCTGGTTGAGTACCCATAACCCATCTATTTCGTGGCAGGAGAGGGCTCTGATGGAGTGGTCTGCTCAGTGTGTGGGTAGATGTTTGGGCGTTTCCGTAGGGGCTACCTCGGTGGAGAGTCCAAACCAGGTGCCCGCATTGCACGTTCCCCCTGAGTATGGGGATTTGGCTATTGCGTTTAGTAAGGCGAGGGCGACGCGGTTGCCGCCCCATAGGCAGGGAGATTGTGCGATAGACCTCCAGGCAGGAGCTGCGCTCCCACGGAGCCATGTGTATCCTCTGTCTCAGGAGGAGAAGAAAGCTATGGAGACTTACATAGACGAATCTCTGAGACAAGGATACATACGGCCTTCCACTTCCCCTGCGTCCTCGAGTTTCTTTTTTGTGAAGAAAAAGGATGGTGGTTTGCGCCCGTGCATCGATTACCGTGGTCTCAATCAGATTACGGTGAAGTACAGTTATCCACTCCCGCTGATTGCGACCATGACTGAGTCGTTGCATGGGGCGCGTTTCTTCACTAAATTAGATCTCAGGAGCGCGTACAACTTGGTGCGCATCAGGGAGGGCGATGAATGGAAGACAGCCTTTAGTACCACCTCGGGCCATTACGAGTATCTGGTCATGCCATACGGGTTGATGAACGCTCCGTCAGTTTTCCAATCATTCGTGGATGAGATCTTCAGGGACATGCAGGGGCAGGGGGTGGTTGTGTACATTGATGACATTCTCGTGTACTCGCCTACCCGTGTCGAGCATGTGGCCCTGGTGCGTAGAGTGTTGCGGAGGCTGGTGGAGCACGACCTGTATGTGAAGGCAGAGAAGTGTCTGTTTTTCCAGGAGTCGGTCTCCTTTTTGGGGTATCAGTTGTCTGCGTCAGGGGTGAAGATGGAGGTAGACCGGGTGTCGGCCGTGCGTAATTGGCAAACACCAACCACTGTGAAGGAGGTGCAGCAGTTTTTGGGGTTTGCGAATTACTACCGGAGGTTTATCCGGGGTTTTGGACAGGTGGCAGCTCCCATCACGTCTCTTTTGAAGGGGGGTCCGGTGCGTCTGCAGTGGTCGGCCGAGGCGGACAGGGCGTTTGGGAGGCTGAAGGACCTGTTTACCTCGGCCCCGGTGCTGGCGCATCCGGATCCCTCTTTGCCGTTCCAGGTAGAGGTGGACGCGTCAGAGGCCGGTTTAGGAGCCGTGCTTTCACAACGGTCTGGCGCGCCACCTAAACTCCGCCCCTGTGCTTTTTATTCTAAGAAGCTCAGTCCGGCGGAGCGGAACTATGACGTAGGGGACAGGGAGCTGTTAGCCGTGGTACAGGCTCTAAAGGTGTGGAGGCACTGGCTTGAGGGGGCTCAACACCCTTTCCTCATTTTGACGGACCACCGTAACCTGGAGTACATCCGGGCGGCGAGGAGGCTGAACCCTCGCCAGGCAAGATGGAGTATGTTCTTGACCAGGTTTACTTTTAAGATCACGTACATCCCTGGGTCACAGAATGGTAAGGCAGATGCGCTGTCTCGGCGGTATGACACGGAGGAGAGGTCCGTGGAGCCCACTCCCATACTGCCGGAGTCGTGTCTGGTGGCACCGGTAGTGTGGGAGGTCGATGCTGAACTCGAGCGGGCGTTACGCACCGACCCTAGTCCACCACAGTGCCCGGAGTGTCGGAAGTACGTTCCGCTCGAGGTTCGGGATCGATTGATCTATTGGGCTCACACGTCACCCTCCTCTGGACATCCGGGTATCGGCCGGACAGTGCACTGTCTTAGTGCCAAGTACTGGTGGCCCACGTTGGCAAGGGATGTGAGGGTTTATGTTTCCTCCTGCTCGGTGTGCGCCCAGTGTAAGGCGCCTAGACATCTGCCTAGGGGTAAGTTGCTACCCCTGCCCGTTCCACAACGACCATGGTCCCACCTCTCTGTGGATTTTATAACAGACCTTCCCCTCTCCCAAGGGAATACTACCATCCTGGTCGTTGTGGACCAGTTCTCTAAGGCCTGTCGTTTGCTCCCCATGCCGGGTCTTCCTACTGCCCTACAAACTGCCGAAGCACTATTCACCCATGTGTTCCGGCACTACGGGGTGCCCGAGGACATTGTGGCTGATCGAGGTCCCCAATTCACCTCCAGAGTCTGGAGAGCGTTTATGGAGCGGTTGGGGGTCTCGGTGAGCCTCACCTCGGGTTACCACCCGGAGAGTAATGGGCAGGTGGAACGCGTAAACCAGGATGTGGGTAGGTTTCTCAGAACATACTGCCAGGACCGGCCGGAGGAGTGGTCAAGGTACGTTCCCTGGGCCGAGATGGCCCAGAATTCCCTACGCCATTCCTCCACTAACCTAACTCCATTTCAATGTGTGTTAGGTTACCAGCCGGTTCTGGCACCCTGGCAGCAGAGCCAGATCGAGGCTCCTGCGGTGGATGAGTGGGCGCGGCGCTCGGAGGAGACTTGGAACGCTGCACACGTCCACCTGCAAATCAAATCAAATAAAATTTTATTGGTCACATGCGCCGAATACAACAGGTGCAGACATTACAGTGAAATGCTTACTTACAGCCCTTAACCAACAGTGCATTTATTTTAAACAAAAAAGTAAGAATAAAACAACAACAAAAAAGTGTTGAGAAAAAAAGAGCAGAAGTAAAAATAAAGTGACAGTAGGGAGGCTATATATACAATAGAATAAAGTGACAGTAGGGAGGCTATATATACAGGGGGGTACCGTTGCATAGTCAATGTGCGGGGGCACCGGCTAGTTGAGGTGGTTGAGGTAATATGTACATGTGGGTAGAGTTAAAGTGACTATGCATAAATACTTAACAGAGTAGCAGCAGCGTAAAAAGTATGGGGTGGGGGGGCAGTGCAAATAGTCCGGGTAGCCATGATTAGCTGTTCAGGAGTCTTATGGCTTGGGGGTAGAAGCTGTTGAGAAGTCTTTTGGACCTAGACTTGGCACTCCGGTACCGCTTGCCGTGCGGTAGCAGAGAGAACAGTCTATGACTAGGGTGGCTGGAGTCTTTGACAATTTTGAGGGCCTTCCTCTGACACCGCCTGGTATAGAGGTCCTGGATGGCAGGGAGCTTTGCCCCTGTGATGTACTGGGCCGTACGCACTACCCTCTGTAGTGCCTTGCGGTCAGAGGCCAAGCAGTTGCCATACCAGGCGGTGATGCAACCAGTCAGGATGCTCTCGATGGTGCAGCTGTAGAATTTTTTGAGGATCTGAGGACCCATGCCAAATCTTTTTAGTCTCCTGAGGGGGAATAGGCTTTGTCGTGCCCTCTTCACGACTGTCTTGGTGTGTTTGGACCATGATAGTTCGTTGGTGATGTGGACACCAAGGAACTTGAAGCTCTCAACCTGTTCCACTACAGCCCCGTCGATGAGAGTGGGGGCGTGCTCAGTCCTCTTTTTTTTCCTGTAGTCCACAATCATCTCCTTTGTCTTGGTCACGTTGAGGGAGAGGTTGTTGTCCTGGCACCACACGGCCAGATCTCTGACCTCCTCCCTATAGGCTGTCTCATCGTTGTCGGTGATCAGGCCTACCACTGTTGTGTCGTCGGCAAACTTAATGATGGTGTTGGAGTCGTGCCTGGCCATGCAGTCATGGGTGAACAGAGAGTACAGGAGGGGACTGAGCACGCACCCCTGAGGGGCCCCCGTGTTGAGGATCAGTGTGGCAGATGTGTTGTTACCTACCCTTACCACCTGGGGGCGGCCCGTCAGGAAGTCCAGGATCCAGTTGCAGAGGGAGGTGTTTAGTCCCAGGATCCTTAGCTTAGTGATGAGCTTTGAGGGCACTATGGTGTTGAATGCTGAGCTGTAGTCAATGAATAGCATTCTCACGTAGGTGTTCCTCTTGTCCAGGTGGGAAAGGGCAGTGTGGAGTGCGATAGAGATTGCATCATCTGTGGATCTGTTGGGGCGGTATGCAAATTGGAGTGGGTCTAGGGTTTCTGGGATTATGCTGTTGATGTGAGCCATGACCAGTCTTTCAAAGCACTTCATGGCTACAGACGTCAGTGCCACGGGTCGGTAGTCATTTAGGCAGGTTATCTTAGAGTTCTTGGGCACGGGGACTATGGTGGTCTGCTTGAAACATGTTGGTATTACAGACTCAGTCAGGGACATGTTGAAAATGTCAGTGAAGACACTTGCCAGTTGGTCAGCACATGCTCGGAGTACACGTCCTGGTAATCCGTCTGGCCCTGCGGCCTTGTGAATGTTGACCTGCTTAAAAGTCTTACTCACATCGGCTACGGAGAGCGTGATCACATAGTCGTCCGGAACAGCTGGTGCTCTCATGCATGCTTCAGTGTTGCTTGCCTCGAAGCGAGCATAGAAGTGGTTTAGCTCGTCTGGTAGGCTTGTGCAGCGGGCCCTCCGACGTCAGAAGGCGAGCGCTGATCTCCACCGCAGTGAGGGACCGGTGTACGCACCTGGTGATCGAGTCTGGCTCTCTACCAGAAACCTGCCCCTCCGCCTGCCCTGTCGGAAACTGGGTCGGCGGTTTGTAGGGCCATTTAAAGTCCTGAGAAGGTTGAACGAGGTATGTTATAGATTACAGCTACCTGTGGAGTATAAGTGTATTAACCCCTCGTTCCATGTGTCCCTTCACAGGCCGGTGGTAGCGGGCCCACTCCAAGAAAATGAGATAGGGGAGACTCCTCCGCCCCCACTGGACATCGAGGGGGCACCGGCGTACTCCGTGAGGTCCATCTTGGATTCGAGACGTCGGATGGGGGGTCTCCAGTATCTAGTGGAGTGGGAGGGGTACGGTCCGGAGGAGCGGTGCTGGGTGCCGAGGAGAGACATTTTGGACCCGTCGCTCCTGACGGAATTCCATCGGGGGCATCCGACGCGCCCTGCTCCACGTCCTCCGGGTCGTCCCCGAGGCCGGAGTCGGCGCACGTCTGGAGCCGCGCGTCAAGGGGGGGGTACTGTCACGGTTTCGGCCGAGGCTGCCTCTCTCCCTTGTTCGGGCAGGCTTCGGCGTTCGTCGTCTCCGGAATTCTAGCTGCCACCGTTGTATGTTTCATGTTCGTTTGCTTTTGTCTGTTTGTTTTCACACCTGTTTCTCATTTGGCGTAATTAGTGTCCTATAAGTTTCTCGTTGTGTTTGTCTAGTGTTGTGTGTTATTGTATTTTGTCAGTCATGTGTAGGGTTTCTACATGTTCGCTCGGTTGAGCTTCCCTCCACTGTTTTGGAGAGTTTACGCACTTGTCTGGTGCGCTCTAGGTTTCGTTTTGCCTTTGTGCGTATTTGTTTGCGCCTTTGGATATTGTATTAGTATTTTCCGTGTTGGATATATACTAAAGTCTTGTGGACTATCCTCCGGTGTCCTGCGTCTGATTCCACCACATCACCCACCTACACCAAGCGTGACAATATTATGGCAAGAACAGCTCAAATAAGCAAAGAGAAAAGACAGTCCATCATTACTTTAAGACATGAAGGTCAGTCAATATGGAACATTTCAAGAACTTTGAAAGTTTCTTAATGTGCAGTCGCAAAAACCATCAAGCGTCATGATGAAACTGGCTCGCATGAGATACCACCACAGGGAAGGAAGACTATATTATAAGACCCAGAGTTACCTCTGCTGCAGAGGATAAGTTAATTAGACTTAACTGCACCTCAGATTGCATCCCAAATAAATGCTTCACAGAGTTCAAGTAACAGATACATCTCAACATCAACTGTTCAGAGGAGACTGTGTGAATCAGGCCTTCATGGTCGAATTGATGCAAAGAAACCACTTCCAAAGGACACCAATAATAAGAAGAGACCTGCTTGGGCCAAGAAACACGAGGATTGGACATTAGACCGGTGGAAATCTGTCCTTTGGTCTGATGAGTCCAAATTTGAGATTTCTGGTTCCAATCCCCATGTCTTTGTGGGACGCAGAGTAGGTGAAGGATTATCTCTGCATGTGTGGTTCCCACCGTGAAGTATGGAAGAGGAGGTGTGATGGTGTGGGGGTGCTTTGCTGGTGACACTGTCTGTGATTTATTTAGAATTCAAGGCACACTTAACCAGCATGGCTACCACAGCATTCTGCAGCGATACGCCATCCCATCTGATTTGTGCTTAGTGGGACTATCATTTGTTTTTCAACAGGACAATGACCCAACACACCTCCAGGCTGTGTAAGGGCTATTTGACCAAGAAGGAGAGTGATGGAGTGCTGCATCAGATGACCTGGCCTCCACAATCACCTGACGTCAACCCAATTGAGATGGTTTGGGATGAGTTGGACCACAGAGTGAAGGAAACGCAGCCAATAAGTGCTCAGCATATGTGGGAACTCCTTCAAGACTGTTGGAAAAGCATTCCAGGTGAAGCTGGTTGAGCGAATGCCAACAGTGTGCAAAGCTGTCATCAAGGCAAAGGGTGGCTACTTTGAAGAACACTTTTTTGGTTACTACATGATTCCATATGTGTTATTTCATAGTTTTGATGTCTTCACTATTATTCTACAATGTAGAAAATAGTAAGAAATAAAGAAAAACCCTTGAATGAGTAGGTGTTCTAAAACTTTTTACCGGTAGTGTATATATTTTTATACTTCAAGGGGTCTTACAATTCTAAATTGCTAAATGATCCTTGGTATGACCTTCTTAAAACAATTCCATATAGCCCCCCTCCCCCAGTTTAGACAGGGCTTAGACTGTAGAGGGTTAGATAATGTGGTCAGTTTGTAATGCCTTGTAAATTAAATTAAAGTATAGTCGCTGGTGGGGCTCTACTTGGGGATAGTGGGTCCACCGAAAGACCGAAGTGAGATGAGTGGAAGCACCACACATACTTCAAGGAAGTGTCTGCTGCCCTCCCAGCTCCCCCATCCCGATCCCTCGGATAGAGACCATCTCCACTCTCGCCAATAACCACCATAGGATCTGAACTATAAAGGGAAACAAGGAATAATAATGGTTTGATTTCCTCTCCTAATTTGGCCATAACTCTTATTCATTTTACAGCAGGTTTGCAAGTCTCAAAAAGAAATACAATTACATTGCAGTATAAATAAATCCTTCCTTCCCACTTTCCCAAGCCAAGCTTGTCCCTCTCCACCAGCCCCTCCCAGTTTTCCTCTCCCATTTACACCCCCCAGCCAAGCCAAGCTTGTCCAACCCTCCCATCCTTGCCCACCCATGTCAAGCTTGTCACAATCTCCCATCTTTAACCACCCTTTCCCACCAAAGCCAAGTTTGTCCCAACCTCCCTTCTTCTCAAACACATTAACACCCATCCATCCATCCATCCATCCATCCATCTATTCTCCTTCATTCACATGCAACATATACCCTATGCCTCCACACACCCATTCTCTCTAGCCCTCCTACACATATTCATATTCAACCTCCTTCACACTCCCGTTCATATGCACAGACAAACACACACACACATACACCCACACACCTACACTCACACCCACACGCCCACACACACATCCATAGAACAGTTTTTGACATACATGCTATATTTCCTCTTTTGTATTTTATTTTCAGTGTCCATGTAGTCCATTGGCATCGGCTACTTCTGTCGTTACTTCATAGAGAAGAACAGTTACTTGGGGAAAGTAGAGATTGTATTGGGGAAAAAAAATTGTCTCAATTTACGATAAGCTGGTCTTAGACATCACTGTATGTAGCCTAGTGTGCTTATCACTTTTTCCCGCTTCGTCCTCTCCTCAGGGCAGGGGTCTCTCCTTCTTCAACTGTAAAGGTTTCTTGGAGCTTGTTCAGGGCTTCATCGACGCTTGTGAATTCCATCCTTTGTGTTCCCTTCCATAGCCACAGCACTGCCGGGAAGCCAACTTGAGATTTGATTCCTTTTCCTCCAGTGACTGTATGATCTGAATGTATTTGTTGCATTTTTTAAACAGCCTAGTAGACAGGTCCTAGACGAATCTAATGGACTGGCCTTGGATTCTGATCTCCTTTGCACCCTGTACCTTCAAAATGTTGACTTTGGTCTGATAGTTCCACAGCTATCAGAAGATAACCATGCAAGGGTATTTAGCAGTCTTCTGTTTCACGCCGACCCTATGGCATCATTCCAGATCCTCTGGTGATACACCCAAGTCAAGTTCCTCTGATATCAATTTGACCACGTAGCTGGAAAGGTCTCCTTTTTCCTTGTCTTCCGCTAAGGACAATATTCTCATGTTGTTTAGTCTCATTCTGTTTTCTTGCTGGTCCAATTCATCTTCTAAAGTTTGTTACTTTGTTTCCAGAAGGCTAATTTTGTTGTCTTGTTTGTTCTTGCGCATGCCTCATATGTGCATGTCTGACGATAGACTCTACTTTCTTTTCAACAAATCTACTTTCTTAACAACAGATTGTAGCAGTTTGTTTGTTCCGGTGTGCATTGACAGCATTTTAGCTATATTTTCCTGGATATCCTTTAGCTATTCATTACTCTCGTTTGCATCTCCAAGTTGCTCCTTGTCTTTTGCTCTGGGGGAAGCCATGGCTTGTTGGATTTGTGTCGCTGCGCCACTTTACCAACTGATTAGTTCGGAGATAGATAGGAGGGGTGGAGCGGAGTTGAAGGGTGGAACTAAAAATAACAAAAACAAGATAACTAATGTAAAATATACTGTGTCCGTAAAATGTATATAGGTTCAGAACATTTGTGAAACATCACAGCACAGTTGAAAAATATATGGCAAATAGAAATGGTCTTCAGAGATAGATGGGAGGGGTTGAGGGTAGCTGAAGGATGGGACTAAAAATAAACTAATGTACAATATTCTGTGTCCGTAAAATGTATATAGTATGTATAAACTGGAAGTAGAAGCCTAAGTGTTGTTGTCCATTAGTTTACTCCAATTAGTGGAGGAGTGGTAGAGTTAGGGGAAAATAATCAATAAAAATAATGATTGGTTTGCTGTTGTTCCTAACTAACTCGCTCTCTCCCAGTTGCTTGGGGATATATTGATCTATCGATTTTAGAGGCTTAATTTAAACTTTGTTGGGTGTCTTTTACATATACAGTGCTATGAAAAAGTATTTGCCCCCTTTCTAATTTTCTCTACTTTTGCATATTTATGATACTGAATGTTATCAGATCTTCAACCAAAACCTAATATTAGATAAAGGGAACATAAGTGGACAAATAACACAACAATTACATATTTATTTCATTTATTTCATAAACAAAGTTATGCAACACCCAATTCCCCTGTGTGAAAAAGTAATTGCCCCCTTACACTCAATAACTGGTTGTGCCACCTTTAGCTGCAATGACTCCAACCAAATGCTTCCTGTAGTTGTTGATCAGTCTCTCACGTCGCTGTGGAGGAATTTTGGCCCACTCTTCCATGCAGAAGTGCTTTAACTCAGTGACGTGTGGGTTTTCAAGCATGAACTGCTCGTTTCAAGTCCTACCACAACATCTCAATTGGGATTAGGTCTGGACTTTGACTAGGCCATTCCAAAACTTCAAATTTGTTGGTTTTAGCAATTTTCATGTAGATTGTGTGTTTTGGATCATTGTCTTGCTGCATGACCCAGCTGCGCTTCAGCTTCAGCTCACAGACGGCTGGTCTGACATTCTCCTGTAGAATTCTCTGATACAGAGCAGAATTAATGGTTCCTTCTATTAAGGCAAGAGGTCCAGGTCCTGAGGCAGCAAAGCATCCCCAAACCATCACACCACCACCACCATGCTTGACCTTTGGTATGATGTTCTTACTGTGGAATGCAGAGTTTGGTTTTTGCCAGGCATTACTGGAACCATGTTGTCCAAAAAGTTATACTTTTGAATCATCTGTCCATAGAACGTTCTTCCAAGAGTCTTGATGATCATCCAGGTGCTTTTTGGCAAACTTGAGTCAACTTTTTGGACGAGATGGGTCCCATTGATTCACACAGTCTCCTCTGAACAGTTGATGTTGAGATGTGTCTGTGACTTGAACTCTGTGAAGCATTTATTTGGGCTGCAATTTCTGATAACTCCAATGAATTTATCCTCTGCAGCAGAGGTAACTGGGTCTTCCATTCCTGTGGCGGTCCTCATGAGAGCCAGTTTCATCATAGCGCTTGATGGTTTTTGGTACTGCACTTGAAAAAACGTTCAAAGTTCTTGAAATGTTCCGATTGACTGACCTTCATGTCTTAAAGTAATGATGGACTGTCATTTCTCTTTGTTTATTTGAGCTGTTCTTGACATAATATGGACTTGGTCTTTTACCAAATAGGGCTATCTTCTGTATACCTCCCTATACATTGTCACAACACAACTGATTGGCTCAAACACATTTAGAAGGAGAGAAATTCCACAAATTAACTTTTAAGAATGCACACCTGTTAATTTAAATGCATTCCAGGTGACTACCTCATACAGCTGGTTTAGAGAATGCCAAGAGTGTGCAAAGCTGTCATCAAGGCAAAGGGTGGCTATTTGAAGAATCTCAAATATAAAATATATTTTGATTTGTTTAACACTTTTTTGGTTACTACATGATTCCATATGTGTTATTTCATAGTTTTGATGTATTCACTATTATTCTACAATGTAAAAAAAAGTCAATATAAAGAAAAACCTTTGAATGAGTAGGTGTGTCCAAACTTTTGACTGGTAGTGTATGTGCATTTGTATATGTCTGTGTCTAACACAGTCCTTTTCTGATCTGTAGACTCTGCAGATGGACTGTGTTGTGTTCTCACTGGCCCGTGTCTGTCTGGGACTTTCAGCCCCCTCGACATCACCTCTCAGCCACCCCCTGTAGTGATGCGACACAACAACTTTGACTGGAAGAAAGTAGACAGGTACAGACCCATTCGTTGTAGTTTTCTTATCTCTGCAATCAAATTGTAGTCCTGCTTTTTGGCCAATGGAAAACTTGGCTTGTGGGAAAACTGGGAAGATGTGACTCTGCATCCTGAATCCTGATGATTGGCTCAAACATGTTCTAATCACCCCTGTCTCTATATTTATGAACCAATCAACAGGAAAGATCTGATCAGCACAGGGGCTGCCCAGGGACAGCAGAACAGGGATGCCATGGTGAGTTACGGTGTCAGAAACAGCATGGCCTCTTACCTCTCTCTGGCCGGGGATCAGGACCCAGGACAGCAGAAGAAGAACCGTAAGCAGAAGAGCAAATCTGTCTGCGTGATACCCGACCACAGCCTCAGCCATTTGCACCTGGATGAGGACTATGAGACGTAGTGGCCTGGGTGGTGCAACACTTAGTTCTGCGGACCCCAGCACACATATATAGCCTAGGCTAGTGGTTCCCTTCAGTCAGTCAACTTCGGTACAACATACTATGGGGAGTCACACTCTCGCTACTTCGGTTGAAGGATATACAATCACGCCTGAGAAGGCCAATGAAATCCGCACCTCGCTGGAAGTCCTGCCTTCCACAGGTGATAAACGTGGGGCTCGGATTCATTCCTTCAATTATTCCATTCTTCACCTTGGTGTGAACAGGAACGATTCACGCTACTAAAACAAACAATTGGAAAACGAGACTATCAACCTGTGCGCTCTGTCACCGGTTACGGGAGGGTACTCGAAGAAAGAGGGTGGCCAGGTTTGGTGGGTACCCCCCGCCACCTGTGTCTGCCTCGGTCAAGCACCGCTTACCTCTCTTCCCAGACTTGTTGAGGAAGGGTTCGGTCCCACATTTACATTTTAGTCATTTAGCAGACGCTCTTATCCAGAGCTAGTGCATAAATTTTTTCATACTGGCCCCCCATGGGAAATGAACCCACAACCCTGGCGTTGCAAGCGCCATGCTCTACCAACTGAGCTACACCTCGGTGTTCCGGTCCTACGTGGACTTTCGAGACCGGGCTAGCTAAATGAGTGCTGCATAGCGTGCTAGCCAGTGGAGGCTGCTGAGGGGAGGATGGCTCATAATAATGTTTGGAACGGAGCAAATGGAATGGCATCAAAGTATGTGTTTGATGTATTTGACACTATTCTACTTATGCCGCTCCAGCCATTACCACGAGCCCGTCCTCCCCAATTAAGGTGCCACCAACCTCCTGTGGTACTAGTCAGGTTGGCTAATTCGCCGAGAGGAGCTAGCTATTACTAGCTATTCCTGTCACCCCACGGTGAAGTTCCTGGGGTAGCTCTCTTGTTCAGTATACATACCGTTAAGTTGCTTGGTGATTCTAAACAGACTACGCTGCTATCAAAGCCTGGCTAGCTAGCCTGGCTTAGGATAAAAAGCCTCCTGGCTAACGTTGGCTATCATGCTTAACTTCCGGTGAGTGAAACTTACTAGCTTTTCCCCGGCATTATGGCAACCCCATTCCTATTTTCAATTCCTGGAGTTGGAGGGAGTGGAGGAAGAGGGGTTTGCGTGCACCTCCGATGAGGAAGCAGCCCCCCTAGCACTTGGTTGGGGTAACCACCCGAGCGAGGGGCCTTGGCACGGATCTGAATGACCAGTGTGCCCCTCCACAAAAACATTACCGTGACAACAGTGCCCCCACTTTTGGCTAAACGGGGTACTACCTAAGCCATTGCCAGAGCCCCCTGTGCCCTTAGGGGCCGGGCTTCATGCAGGCTATATAGTTTCATGGAACCACAACGTATATTGGAAACTTGTTCATGTTTGATGCTGTCCCCTCTGTTACCCCACATTCCACAGTGTTCACGGGGTTCAAGGGGAATATCAATCTCCCCAGGGTGAGAGTGATAAGTTGGGTCTCTGTCCACAAGGGGGCACCCCTCCCCGATAGGTGGCTCATTACTAAGATTCATTGCTGATTCCTGCCTGTAGCTCTATGAGGTGTCTAGTAGAGGTGCAGATATTTTATCCAGGTGGGACCCTCTCTCTCAGGAGTGGAGGCTACACCCCTGGGTGGTCTCCCTAATATGGGAAATGTTCGGCAGGGCCGACGTAGATCTTTAAGCATCATGAGAAAACGAGCAGGCGTCTATTTTTCTCGATGAGGGACCCAAGTGCCCTGTTGGGAACGGGCGCTCTGGCGCACCAGTGGCCTCAGACCTTCCTTTATGCATTTCCGCCAGTGGTTTGGATTCAGCACACATTGGAGAGGGTGCTGCGGGAAGGTTTATCATTGATTCTTGTGGCTTCCTGTGGCTCAGGCAGCCTTGGTTCGTGGAGATTGTTTGCCTTTTAGGTGGGGACCCGTGGCAACTCCTGGTAGCACAATGATCTGTTATCCCAGGTGCACGGGCAGGTTTGGCACGCGAGGCCGGAGATTTGGTTACTATGGACCTGGCCCCTGAGAGGGCCGATCTGATGGCTAGAGGTTTACGTCTGAATGTTATTGCTACCATTCAGTCAGCAAGTGCTCCCTCCACGAAAGAGCTGTATGTGTATAAGTAGCAAGTGTTTGAGCTCTGGTGCCAAGATAAAAGGCTGGTTCCTTTTCAGTGCTCTGTGAGGGAAATAGTTTTGTTCCTACAGGAGCTTTTCAAGCATTCTCCACTTTAAAAGTGTACAAGGCCGCTATCTCAGCATGTGGGAATTGACGGAGCCTCACCGGGGGCTCACACCCTGGTGTTGCGGTTCCTGAAAGGTGTATGTCTTCTCAGATCGGTCTCTAAACCTATTTCGCCCACATGGGACTTGGCACTGGTTTTGGAGGAACTGTGTGGGCCCCCTTTGAGCCTCTGGAGTCGGTGGATCTGAAAATCCTCTCCTACAAAACCTCCCTACTCATGGCTTAGGCCTTTGCTAAATGTGTTGGGGACCTCCACGCGTTATCCGTACACCCTTCCTGTACTCAGTTCGCCCTGGTAGACTCTAAGGTGACGTTGTGTCCAAATGCGGCCTTCGCCCCAAAAGTCCTGGCTATGCCCTACAAGTCCTTAGCTTTTTAGGTTTTTCCCTTTTCGCCTCCTCCGTTTGCTTCTGAATAGCAACATGGGTTACGTGCCCTGTGTCTGGTGCGAGCTTTACGCACGTACATTGAACAACCTGGGATTTCTGGTTGTGTGACCAGCTTTTTGTCTGTTTTGCTAATCCAGCTCAGCTGCAGGGCACTCTCTAAGCAGCGTCTCTCCCACTGGATTGTGGAGGCTATCTCCTGCCATAAAAGAGCAAGGGACAAGGGTTACCTAGTGGTATACGCGCCCACTCCACCAGGGGTCTGGCAGAGTTTTGGGCATTGTTTAAAGGGTTGACTATAGGAGATATTTGTGCTGCAGCCAGTTTGGCATCACCACACACTTTTGTGAAGTTTTATCACTTGGATGTCACTTCTCCCAGTGTAGCCCATAGCATGCCTACAGCTGGTACAGGTGAAAGTCACTAGGCAGCATGCCGTGTGCACAATACCCAGACTGCCGCATCTGGTGAGGTCACGTCTGGGTGGTCTGCCATGGGCCGTTTCATTTAGTATCTGTTGGGGTCTGCTTGGGGCGTGATTATATTTCCCCATAGTATGTTGACTGACTGAAAGGAAATCTAACGCTATGACTATAACTACTGTTCCCTGAAGGAGGGAAATTAGATAAAACACCTGTTTGGCCCCCACACCGCCCATTCCTGGGCTCAGTGAAGAGCGGTTTGAAGGAATGAATCCGAGTCTCACACATATCACCTGTGGAAGGCGGGTCTTCCAGCGAGGTGTGGATTTCATTGGCTTTGTCAGGCGCAATTGTATATCCTTCAAGCAATGTCGCGAGAGTGCGACTCCCCATTGTATGTTGTACCTCGTTTCCCTCCTTCAGGGAAGGGTAGTTATAGTCATAACATTACATTCTAAAAACCTCTCCTCAGGGACCCCCAGATGTTCCAGGTATTTTATCTATTCTAGAGCTAGCACACCTGATTAAACTTTTCAACTAATCAACATGCCCTTGACTAGGGGAATCACGTGAGCTAGTTCAGGGCTACAACTCAATTGTGACACGTCTGGGGGTCCCCAAGGAGAGGTTTGAGAAGTGCTGGCCTAGGCTACCAGAGTCGGTATGAGTTTGAATCTGAACCACTGTCCTTCTGACTTGCTATCTTTCCTGTCTCCTCTTCACTGTCCTATCTCAATAACATAAAGCATACAGCAAATATGTTTAAAAGAAGGACTAAGAGACTTAGAGGCCAGCTACTCTATTTAGGATATTAACGTCTGTTACGAGTCTACTTTTCCACCAAAGCACACATTGGTCCTTATCTGAGCCTTTGGGATTGAACTGAGAAGGAATTTTCCGTGGGGTAAATCAACAGTGACGTTCAAGTCCGTCCAGAGTCCAGAACACTGACCAAGTGTCCTGCCAGAGTACAAAACATTGTCACGCCCTGACTCAGGGGACTCGTATATGTTGAGTCAGGGTGTGTATATTCTTTGTTATGTAGTATTTTCTATGTGGGATCTAGTATGCATAGTTCTGCTGTCGCTCGTTGTCTCTGATTGGGGACCATACTTAGGCAGCCTATTGGCACTATTGAGTTGTGGGATCTTGTTCCGTGTAAGGTATGTTGTGTGTATCTACCTTAGGACTTCACGTTTCGTTTATTGTTTTGTCGTGTGTTTATTTAGTTGAATAAACATGTACATATATCACGCTGCGCCTTGGTCTGTCCCGTCATTCAACGAACGTGACAAACATGTTAGTGTCATCACAGTTGATCGATGTAAGACTTGAATGCTATGTTATGGGTGTTTACTGTATGTGTAAATGTGTAATTTATGGATGTGTGTGTCTGTCAGCACGTATATGTCAATGGTTACAGTTTCAGAACCTTTAGCCTAACCCTTGCAAACTGATTTCAGTTGAGTGTACACATTGTTCATATAAATAAAAGTAAATTATCATATAATCTCGGCACCCAGAACCAACTCTTGTGTGTGCACTGGTCTGGCCAGCTCGTCTGTCATGAGCGACTAGCCATAACATAACAAGGTTCTTTCTGGAAGGGAAATGGGGATTTATGTCCAGAGAAGCCATAATAAGTTGATAAAACATCACGTTAGAAGATGACCTCTTGAATGTAACCCAGGGCTTCAAGTATGCACCAAATTGAATAAGAATCAACATAGCATTCCTGAATCCAAACAAACATTGGGGAAAACAGCACAGTGAAAATACTCTGGTTTACCTCAGTCTGAATCTCAGTAGATTGTGTTGTGTGCTGTTGTTGTCTCGCCAAGGCCTCATGACGGCCATATGCGATGCTGATAGGTTCATTGTGACTGTGAAAGGTGCCTACTGGGCACACTACGAAATTTGATAATATTTGGTTGAGACTTTGATCAATGAGATTACAACCTATATTCACCCACTCAAAAAGACAGCCAAAAGTTAGTTGAATTTCCAATGTGTCATCACTCTGACTTCAACCATCTAAAAGCACAACCAAATTCCAATGGAAAAACAACATCAGAATTTTGGTTTAGTTGTCACTCTTTAAAGTTCAAATGGGAATACTATGTCAGATATTTTGTTTATTTATACAACAGATTACTGTGATATCACTGTACTTCATCTACAGTAATAGCAGAACCAAATGTCCTGGATTGCAGTTGAGATTACATTAAAAGTACATGTTGCAAGTGATCAGTGCCGTTCGAGATTCTGCGCAGATTATTAAAGCAATTGTGAAGATCTCCACAGACCTGCAATGACTACATGCTATCTTGAAGATGCACGCTTTATATGGTTACATAAGAAGAAACGTATAGTTACAGTTACCTCCAAATGTGGCCATGGATGTGTTACTCAACCAAATATCAACATTTAAAGGAGATGTACAGTGCCTTGCAAAAGTATTCAGCCAACTTGGCGTTTTTCCTATTTTGTTGCATTACAACCTGTAATTTAAATGGATTTTTATTTGGATTTCATATAATGGACATACACAAAATAGTTCAAATTGGTGAAGTGAAATGAAAAAAAGAACTTGTTACAGAAACGTCTAAAAAATAAGTAACGGAAAGTGGTGCGTGCATATGTATTCACCCACTTTGCTATGAAGCCCCTAAATAAGATATGGTGCAACCAGTTACCTTCAGAAGTCACATAATTAGTTAAATAAAGTCCACCTGTGTGCAATCTAAGTGTCACATGATCTCAGTATATATACACCTCTTCTGAAAGGCCCCAGGGGGGGGGGGTGAATAGTTATGCACACTCAAGTTTTCTGTTTTTTTGTATTATTTCTTGTTTGTTTCACACAAAAAAATTATTTTGCATCTTCAAAGTGGTAGGCATGTTGTGTAAATCAAATGATACAAACCCCCCAGGTTGTATGGCAACAAAATAGGAAAAATGCCAAGGGGGTTGAATACTTTCGCAAGCCACTGTATCTACTGCTTGGATAGTTCAATTGGCTTAATCCCATTATTTTACTTTTATTTTTGGTTGAGTTGGAGACTCTGATGCACTTTAAATAAAGTTTGATATGATTTTGCCAAATTCTTTAAGTTAGATTTTTGGTTGAGATGAAAACGTGAATCCAACATACACATTTTTTATTTGTAGACAAACTGGATTTAATTAAAAATGACAAAGTCAGTGGCACAGATGGAACTATCCAAGCAGAAGATCCATCTCCTTCAAATGTTGATATTTGGTTGCATTGACAACCAAACACAATTCAATATAATTTAATATCATTACATTTGAAATCAACCAGAGGTTGAAATCCTAGGCCTATTGTATTGTCTATTATTTAGTTGAATTCTGGGTTGAAAAGTTGCTGTTGATGACTTTGCAAATGTTATATAGGCCTAAATATCATAATTGATGATTGAGTATGGCCACATTTCATTTACTCTGTTAAACCTACCCTTTGGAATGACTTCGATTGCAACAGTGAATGTATTTCGTTTTTTAAGTGGAGCATTCTAAACAATCATTCTCACGATAGCACATTGGCAATAGTCACTGAAAAATATCATAGCTAAGCAGGGCTGGGCTTGGTTAAAACCTTGGATTGGGAGACAAAATGGGTAGCTGTACATAGATCAATTCTCTAGCTGGAGGTGCTGCCCAGCCTATATTTTTTTGAATAATGTTGAAAATCTGGACGTTGGTTTGTCTATGTTGAAATTTGGTTACCATGTTGACATAATCCTCTGGTTGAAATTTAAAGCTCAAAACAACAGTTTTACGTTGATTACTTTTTTTTTTTAATCCAATGTATTTTCCAAATAGATTCCATGTCACAATATGTTGACAAATTACATTGAAACAATGTTGTTTCAACCAGTTGTGCCCAGTGGGTGCTGTCTGATATCTGAGGATGTTAACTAATCAATTCTCTGATGCAGTTCTCTTGCATAGAGATGTAAAGAGATCACAACATTGTATCTGTCTCAGTGGCGCTGCCTGTGCACTCACAGACGCCATAATGGGACAGATGCAACGGTGCGATCTCTATACATCTCTATGTGACAACGGGACAGAATGAGGAAGTGGATTGAATCTTGTTTCTTATGATTATCAGTCAAATTAACAAATGTATAAATTATTGATTACTATGTATAGCTTTGTAAAACTATAAATGACCAACCACCCAGCTTTAGAGTAGTTAGAAGGTCTATTTCCCTGCTTTTGAGAGGAGCTGGCTATTGTACCGGGACACTACCAGCAAATGCACTAAACTTAAAATATGCTCACTTCAATCATCTCCAAACTGCACGCAGAGACATCAAAATGTTAACTGACTCTGGGTAAGTAGAAAAACAACCGAAATCTCAAAATCTGTGGGTAACTCTGGTCCACCTGAGTCATACAGAGGACAGCAGCGATAACCATTACATTTGACATTTTAGTCATTTAGCAGACGCTCTTATCCAGAGCGACTTACAGTTAGTGAGTGCATACATTTTTCATGTCTGACAATGCAAACTGTGTAGTCATGTAATTCTCTGCTCATGCTGATCAAATTGCTAGAAGTGACTCACTGAAGTTTGTACAGTGAACTTTTCCATCTTAACCCAAAATAGTTTATATTTTAGACATTAAGTTTACGAGGAACCTTATGACTGTCCGTTCATCCACTTCCTCAAGATGATCACCAGTGAAAGCCAGAAAATACCAAAAGATGCAAGATCATTACCTCTGAACTTGGCAGGCTGCAAATGTTGTATCTGGAGCCCATTGGTGTCAGCAACATGGCCCATTTGATTCATTACATTTCATGAGATTTTTTAGCCAGCTGTAGGAACTCTGTACAGTGAGATCTGACTCCTTGGGACAAACTCAACACTTTTTCTTTATTGAATTCATAACAGGATCAAATATTTGTTTTCTCTGCTTTTAATATCCCCATTAAAATATCTGCAAGGCAAACAAATTCAGCTGATTTTGTGTGTGTGTGTGTGTGTGTGTCCGTATGTGAAACAGTCGGCGGCTGTACTTTGCATTATGAGCAGGGCATAACACAATGCATTAGCTAGCGTCATTGCTAAAGCATCGCCTGCCTGGTGATGCAGACTCCAGCTGATCTCTGAACCTTGAAATACAGTCTTGTATTTTCAAGGGCGATTTCATATAAACTTTCAATATAAGTTTATAGGTGTGGTAGCACCCTGAGTAAATATGACTTATACTTATATTTATGCTATGAGTTATTTAGAAACAAATGTCCTTGTAATGTGCAAATAGGCCAAGCCCTTTCCCATGGATTTCACATTTTCACAAGCAAACATCTAACAAGAAATGACTGCATTTCCCAGATATCATGGAAGTGTTTAAGTGTTTAACAAATACAGATATGTAAAGGAATACCTCACTACTCTGCCAACGATCACACAGCCGTGAGGATGTGTCGACCAAAACAAAGGGACACAACGGGGAAGAGAGCGGAAATGAGAATCAGTTCAACATTAACAAACTGAAGAACTGGACACCCTCACAGGAGAAGGCGTTCTCTTCTATCCCGGATAGACCTCAAGGTCGACCCTGTTTCAGATGTGACTAGAAAGGCTGTGGAGAGATAACAAACGACACTTTCTCCTGTCTTCCAGTTCTGATTCCACCATTCCATTCCTGAGGTCTGTTTGATGTTACACTGGATCTAAGGCACCAAGGAAAACATGGTGGAACAATACGTTACGTATTTTCCCTGAATAAGAAGGAAAACAAAAGAGTGCTGATGGAGCCAGTGTCACACTGTAAGTCTCCATCTTTCATTCCCCCCCTCCCCCTCCCCCTCTTTCTCATCTCTTTAGACCCTCTCTCGTCCCGAGAGGCAGTGAGAGCTGTGTTGAGCTAGCAGCAGTTAGCGTTATGTAATCAGGCCTTTCTAATCTAGCCACATCCTCAACTCAGAAGCCCCAGAGCGAGAGCAGACCCAGCTGTCCAAACGTCTGACAACATCAGGCTCTGGATGCTCAACCCTGGCGTGCCTTGACAAAATCCGGATAAATGTTTGCTTTCGTCAATCATGAAGAGGGGCACTATGTCTTTCCCCTTTTCTTAATTACATCAGGACCTAGGCTACGACCCAAATGGCACCCTATACCCTACATGCACTACTTTGACCAGAGCCCTACTGTATGGGCCGTGGTTAAAAGATAGGGTGCCATTTGGGACGCAACCCTAATTCTTCACTTTTCCTTTTCACATGAGAAGGGTAGGCATCAAATTGGTTAAGACATACCCTGGCTGAGAATAGAGAGGAATATTGTGTCTCCTTTTGCCCTGGAAGAGGTGGTCGTCACTGATACAGTTGAAGTCGGAAGTTTACATACACTTAGGTTGGAGTCATTAAAACGTGTTTTTCAACCGCTCCACAAATTTCTTGTTAACAAACTATAGTTTTGGCAAGTCGGTTAGGACATCTACTTTGTGCGTGACACAAGTAATTTTTCCAACAATTGTTTACAGACAGATTATTTCACTTATAATTCACTGTATCACAATTCCAGTGGGTCAGAAGTTTACATACACTAAGTTGACTGTGCCTTTAAACAGCTTGGAAAATTCCAGAAAATGATGTCATGGCTTTAGAAGCTTCTGATAGGCTAATTGACATCATTTGAGTCAATTGGAGGTGTACCTCTGGATGTATTTCAAGGCCTACCTTCATACTCAGTACCTCTTTGCTTGACATCATGGGAAAATCAAAATAAATCAGCCAAGACCTCAGAATAAAAATTGTAGGCCTCCACAAGTCTGGTTCATCCTTGGGAGCAATTTCCAAACACCTGAAGGTACCACGTTCATCTGTACAAACAATAGTACGCAAGTATAAACACCATGGGACCACGCAGCCGTCATACCGCTCAGGAAGGAGACGTTTTCTGTCTCCTAGAGATGAACGTACTTTGGTGTGAAAAGTGCAAATCAATCCCAGAACAACAGCAAAGGACCTTGTGAAGATGCTGGAGGAAACAGGTACAAAAGTATCTATATCCACAGTAAAACGAGTCCTACATCGACATAACCTGAAAGGCCACTCAGCAAGGAAGAAGCCACTGCTCCAAAACCGCCATAAAAAAGCCAGACTACGGTTTGCAACTGCACATGTGGACAAAGATCGTACTTTCTGGAGAAATGTCCTCTGCTCCGATGAAACAAAAATAGAACTGTTTGGCCATAATGACCATCGTTATGTTTGGAGGAAAAAGGGGGTTGCTTGCAAGCCGAAGAACACCATCCCAACCATGAAGCACGGGGGTGGCAGCATCATGCTGTGTGGGTGCTTTGCTGCAGGAGGGACTGGTGCACTTCACAAAATAGATGGCATCATTAGGAAGGAAAATTATGTGGATATATTGAAGCAACATCTCAAGACATCAGTCAGGAAGTTAAAGCTTGGTCGCAAATGGGTCTTCCAAATGGACAATGACCCCAAGCATACTTCCAAAGTTGTTGCAAAATGGCTTAAGGACAACAAAGTCAAGGTATTGGAGTGGCCATCACAAAGCCCTGACGTCAATCCTATAGAACATTTATGGGCAGAACTGAAAAAGCGTGTGCCTGCAAGGAGGCCTACAAACCTGACTCAGTTACACCAGCTCTGTCAGGAGGAATGGGCCAAAATTCACCCAACTTATTGTGGGAAGCTTGTAGAAGGCTACCCGAAACCCAAGTTAAACAATTTAAAGGCAATGCTACCAACTACTAATTGAGTGTATGTAAACTTCTGACCCACTGGGAATGTGATGAAAGAAATAAAAGCTGAAAGAAATCATTCTCTCTACTATTATTCTGACATTTAACATTCTTAAAATAAAGTGGTGATCCTAACTGACCTAAGACAGGGAATCTTTACTAGGATTAAATATCAGGAATTGTGAAAAACTGAGTTTAAATGTATTTGGCTAAGGTGTATGTAAACTTCCGACTTCAACTGTATATCCCTTAAACAATGTAATATGGCGTATCATATTGCCCTGGAAGAGGTGGTCACTGATTTATTCCTTAAACAATGTAATATGGTTTATCATATTGCCCTGGAAGAGGTGGTCTTCACTGATATATCCTTTAAACAATGTAATATGGTGTATCATATTGCCCTGGAAGAGGTGGTCACTGATTTATCCCTTAAACAATGTAATATGGTGTATCCTATTGCCCTGGAAGAGGTGGTCACTGATTTATCCCTTAAACAATGTAATATTGTGTCTCCTATTGCCCTGGAAGAGGTGGTCTTCACTGATTTATCCTTTAAACAATGTAAACTAGGCTTTGGTCCTATTATTGCTCACACAATTTATATTTGGCGCAAAATTGAAAAACAATGTCACTGGGAATCAAAATGGCATGCCCATACTCCAATATTTCACAATAATGCCTTGCGATCTGGAGGGCGGCCTTTTGCATCCCCCCAATGCTCCAGATGTGGAATCCGTACCCTTACCAATAACATGGACAGTAATGCTTTGAAATCATTCCAATATTTAAAGATACATACACATTACCAGGCAACTCCTTTTTTCTATATTTACAACTTAGGTCAGCTATGCTGGTTTATGGAGTCCCTTGGGAAACCCAACTACCGAAACATCCAATGATGGGATTCATAAATAAACTATCTGGGCTCCTGAAAGACTGATCTCTATAATATATAAACAACTTTCGGAAAACTCATATTCGGAGCTAGCCATTAAAAAAGTATGGTCCACAGATCTAATTGAATCTGAACCTCGCTTTAACTGGAACAGAATATGGAAAAATATGACCTTGGCATCACGCAATCCGAACCATCAATTTATACATTTTAAGTTTGTTCACAGACTGTATTTAACACCAAGGAAACGTTTTACGATGAAATTGGCCCTAACTCCCAACGGTTCACTGTGTCCCCTAAATCAGTTAGGCACATTCCTTCATATGATGTGGGAGTGCCCTGCAATTAAATGCTTCTGAGGCAAAGTTACAAAATTATTTTAAATATTCAATGCTTTTCATCTATTATGTTACTTAATGATAATGGCCCCTTGAATCTGTCAATCAATCAGAGAAGATTACTGCTGGCAGGCAGCACTGCTACTAACTCTCTCACATTTAACCAGTGGATACAGTTACTATTAGAAGTTATAACATTAGAATTATAGACAGCGAGAATGAATGGTGCTAGTCAAGGAACAATTGAAGCCTGGACAAATATACTTGACTTTGTAAAGTGCTATTTGGAAGCCAACATACATTCCCCTGTCCTCTACTCATGAAACAAACAGAATCAACTCTCAGTGTGGAAGGCTATTGACTGTTATACTGTACATAGCAACCTTAGAATAATCTATAACATCGATCAGTAGTATGTATTTGGAACTTGCAGCTGCTAGTGAGTTAATAATAATAATATGCCATTTAGCAGACGCTTTTATCCAAAGCGACTTACAGTCATGCGTGCATACATTTTTTTTTGTGTATGGGTGGTCCCGGGGATCGAACCCACTACCTTGGCGTTACAAGCGCCGTGCTCTACCAGCTGAGCTACAGAGGACCACCAGAGTTCAAATATAGTTTATTGTTCAATCATTGTCCAATACAGATGTAGGATCTTAATTTGATTACCTTGTTGCAGGAGGACTTTCCTGAAATGTACAACATTTTAAACTCTTTCAGCAACACATGACAAGCTGTAATTTCAAGTCAAACAAAAAGCCTCAGCCAACACATACAACCATGTCCAACTCTGTCAAGAGAGTCAGAGGAAAACTAACAAAAAATTCCAGACTCCAGAAGAGTGGTTGTAACTCCATAACCTCAACAGAGTTTGGGGAGTTCTAAACGAAACCCCTGGGTGTCTTTTCTCATTCCATTAAACATGTAAGGAGCACCCTGAAGTGTAGGCTACGTATGTAAAAGGTCAATTTCTATTCATGTGACTGTTACTTATATACAGTGAGAACACCTTTAGCTCTACACAGAGAACAAATAGCCTACAGCTCAGTGTGGTCAGTGGTAGTCAGCCTGTTGTCTCTTATTTGGTTGCTATGGTCCTTTGTAGTGTAGCCTATAGGACACTGGGTAGTCTCAAAAACAGGCACTTTCTGTAGTGCTGAATACACACACACAATTGACAAGACAGTGAGTGCATTTACACACAAGCCATCTACAAAACAGTGACATCACACTCTCCGAAAGGAAATAATACAGTATTGATAAAATCAATCAATCAAATGTCTTTATAAAGCCCTTTTTACATCAGCAGATGTCACAAAGTGCTGTGCAGAAACCCAGCATAAAACACCAAAAAGCAAGCAATGCAGATGTAGAAGCACTATTAAGAGTACAGAATTGTACCTAAAGGAATACACCAACGCTCGTCACTGGGGAGAATGTCAACAAGGTTTCCTGTAAACGGCTCAGTTCACATGCAGAGAGAGAAGGATATTATATGCAAATGATCCTGTCTGCTCTGCGTGGTGTGGTGTAAAAGTTGCAGCATTCTCCCGGCACTGAAATTGCTTGCAGATTCCGCTGTAAAGTTCCACTTATGTGAGACAATAAACCAAGATAACTACCAAGAACTACAAAATAAACTCAAAGGGGACAAACAATGAGTAATTCCTTTAATTGTTTTAATTGTTCCTTACTGAGAGAAATGCTTCTGAAATAAACTATTTAAATGTCCTTTATATTGTATGCACATTACATTACGCACCGTATGTTTGGTCACAGCATTTCAAAATATGGAAGGCCTATTCAACCATTTGTAGCTAGCTAAGTGCATTCATATGGAAGAAAATACTTCACCTTAAAGACAAAAGAGAGACAATGTCAAAAATAGACTATTTAAACTTGGAATACATTTCCACAGGGAAAGTCAAGATATATGCAGTTTTCTAAGAATACCTGAGACGGGCTGATTGAGGGAGGACGTTTATGGTTCCAACGAACCAGAATGACCTGGCTGGGTTGGATAGTACGTGGTACCATCATTCAAACGGCACAAGAGTTATGACCTGTAACATCCCAGACAGCAAGCAGACTACAGGTTATCAAGAAGATGGAGTCTGCTGGAGACACTCTCTCTTTCCATAAAGAGTACATAAACAGCTGTGCTCCAGATGGGTTGCAAATGAAGAAAAAGATAAATGAACATAAGCAGAACGTGTGGGCAGCTAATTTGTTGTCCAACTTGTACCTACTATATATGAATGCACACATACTAAACACATTCTGTACTGAGTATACTTATTTTAAGTTTGTGGTGCATAACCAAGGCACTGGCTCTAAAGCATACTCAAGGATCAGATGTTAACAGTTTGTTTGTAGATACACTCTTAGAAAAAAGGGTTCCAAAAGAGTTCTTCGGCTGTCTCCATAGAATAACTTTTTTTTGGTTCCAGGTAGAATCCTTTTTGGTTCAAAGGAGCTCTACCAAAAGGGTTTTACCTACAACCAAAAAGGGTTTTTCAAAGGATTCTCCTATGGGGACAGCCGAATAACCTTTTAAGGTTCTAGATAGCACCTTTTTTTCTAAGAGTGTACATGTTGATCCCAGCAGGTAGTTTGTGCCTTATGGTACCTGGTACATACTGTTATTTTTCATAGCCCACATCCCATTTATCTTTACAAAATATGGCAGAAAGATATGATTGAGTTTAAGCTTTTCAGATAAGGCAAAGAAAGGATGGAGGGTCAAACCAGTGATCCTACCTCAGACCAGGTTGTGTGAAAATCAGTGAAGATGTTATCGAATCAGAGAATTCATGCATCCACATCACAGACTCCCCACTCCTCTAATTTCCTCCAATCCCTGACCCAGGTGCTGAATGCTAAAGCTTAGGCGCTGGGGTTAGTGCGTGGTGTCTGTGTGTGTGTCCCGCCAGGGAAAGATAAGCACATTGACTGACTGAGATCGTCCTTCTTGATGAAAACCAGGTGCGAGGATGGAGGAGGAAGGCTGAGTACAGAAGTGTTTGTCCCCCTTTAGGCTAGTCATGTGGTGGTCTGGCCCGTGCCCTGCTCTGTAAATCAGAAGTCCCTCCTCTGTCTCCAAATTGCAGCCACGGAGTCCTTCAAGGCTCCAACAGTGAGTTATTAATATGTTTTGACAAGAGCACTGTCATCAGTATGGAGGTAATCTCGGCACCCAGAACCACATCTAACCAAAGCTAATTCCAACTGATAAAACTTTTGTTGTTGTGCTCTTTCTGAGAGATGCCATCACCTTTTTTGGAGGGGGATATGACTTTACCCAGATGAGCACCACATTCCATAGAAGCCTTTTAGTAGCGCCGGCACATCTAAACAAATCAGCTGTTAAGGCTGTCATGAGAGGCTAGTATGGAGGAGGATGGAGGAGATACAGGCCAGAGGAGGATGGAGGGGGATACAGGCCAGAGGAGGATGGAGGAGATACAGGCCAGAGGAGGATAGAGGGGATACAGGCCAGAGGAGGATGGAGGAGATACAGGCCAGAGGAGGATAGAGGGGGATACAGACCAGGACAGAGGAAAAGTCCACAATTTGTGGTTTGTCTTGAACTATCAGCCTTGGGGTCCCATTCTATGAAAACTGGTAACCAGGTTTCCAACACACTAGGGAGAAAGTCTTTAGATCAGGGCTCTCCAACCCTGTTCCTGGAAAGCTACCGTCCTGTAGGTTAACTCCAACCCTGTTCCTGGAAAGCTACCGTCCTGTAGGCTTTAACTCCAACCCTGTTCCTGGAGAGCTACCGTCCTGTAGGTTTTAACTCCAACCCTGTTCTTGGAGATCTACCGTCCTGTAGGTTTTCACTCCAACCCTAATCTAGCGCACCTGATTCTAATAATTAGCTGGTTGATAAGCTGAATCAGGTTAGTTCCAACTGGTATTGGAGTGAAAACCTACAGGACGGTAGCGCTCCAGGTAAAGGGTTGGAGAGCCCTGCTCTAGATTCTAGAATCAGTACTAAAATGACTAGAGCTTTTGTAGCATCACACAAAGAAGCACTAGGACAGAGTTTGGCTTTTTCAGTCACAATAGATATGATTATCTGTTTTAAGGTCATCAGCAGAGCCATAGATTTAGATACATGGCTCTGGTCATCAGAGACATGTGGCAGTTAATGTCTCATACTGCCGTCTGATGCGTGAACGAGTCACACTGTCATTTTCAGGAATAACGCACACAATCACTTTCGAGAGTGGAACATACACTACATGACCAAAAGTATGTGGACACCTGCTCGTCGAACATCTCATTCCAAAATCATGGGCATTAATATGGAGTTGGTTCCCCCCTTTGCTGCTATAACAGCCTCCACTCTGCTGGGAAGGCTTTCCACTATATGTTGGAACATTGCTGCGGGGACTTCCTTCCATTCAACCACAAGCATTAAAGAGATCGGGCACTGATGTTGGGCGATTAGGCCTGGCTCGCAGTCGGAATTCCAATTCATCCCAAAGGTGTTCGATGGGGTTGAGGTCAGGGCTCTTTGCAGGCCAGTCAAATCTCGATCTCGACAAACCATTTCTATATGGACCTCGCTTTGTGCACGGGGGCATTGTCATGCTGGAACAGGAAAGGGCCTTCCCCAAACTGTTGCCACAAAGTTGGAAGCACAGAATCGTCTAGAATGTAATTGTATGCTGTAGCGTTAAGATTTCCCTTCACTGGAACTAAGGGGCCTAGCCCAAACCAAGAAAAACAGCCCCAGACCATTATTCCTCCTCCACCAAACTTTACAGTTGGCACTATGCACTGGGGCAGGTAGCGTTCTCAAGGCATCTGCCAAACCCAGATTCACGCTAGTCGGACTGCCAGATGGTGAATGCGTTTCTACTGCTCCAGAGAATGCGTTTCCACTGCTCCAGAGTCCAATGGCAGCTAGCTTTACACCACTCTAGACGACATTGTGCATGGTGATCTTAGACTTTTGTATATATAGTGTATTTTTGCCTCCCTGACAACAGAACAAGAGCAAAGTGTGGCTTGTTTGTTCACACTTCAGTAGCGATTTCCACCTGTGATGTCATCAGAGAGAGACATGCGTGAGCTGGTCTGTTTGGAGCTTAATCAGCCAAGAGATCAGAACCCTAATAGCTCCATAACATTTCCACATGGTCAGAGTAGGGACTTAGCCAACACAACACTGACACCCACACATCTCTACAACCTTCAACCTCAATCATATGAGACAGTCACCAACTCCTTTGTGTGAGCCGACATCACACAACTGTAGCCATTCTCATTTTATACAGTATGTTTTCATGGGAACTGGACTAAACAGATGTGCCTGATCATTCACATAAGTGCTTATGGTTGTGAGAGCTGAGGTTGAATCCACTCCTGAGATATGAGTACTTAGTATAAAATCTTGACTTGTGGAATGTAAAGTGGATATGACCATTCCCCATGGTCGTTCTTGGTGCCCCAGGCAATCATGGTTGGTACTAAGTTGTTTCAGGGGCCCTTTGGAGAGGATCCAGAAACAAGGCCCATGAGAGAGAGAGTGGTGCTTGACCTGCCTAGACCAGTATTAACACATCATTTTATAACATCAATTTGAGCATTTAATAGTAGAAATATTGTCGAAAGAGGGAAAAAATATACCCTGGATTCTCTCAATAGTGGATTTTCCATCTAGGAATAACAATCTTTTGGAATCAAATGCTGTCCTCCCGTAACTATACGTAATGGAAGAAGCTCATACATCCACTGAGATATGTGCAGGTGCCAACATGAAATAATCCAAAAGCTTTAACTGAAATATTCAAGTGAATAAAGTGGCTCTTAACTTTTAATGTACACTTTAGCATAGTAACTATATTCTCCTTTTGATAACGTCAATATGCAGGTGTCTCTCTTTTCTTTCCAACAAAAAAAGCCAATAAAAAATGTTTGTTGTCCCTCTGGAAGGACGCAACATCCCTTTTCTCAGTTTTCAAAAGAATGTGTGGAGTTTTAGAAGCCACTGTGCACTTCAGAATGTTGACCTTTCAAGATAATGATTGTTATTTATGTACAGTACAATAAGCAGGGACAGACCAGCCATATCAAACACTTAGAAAAGTCCAACAATTGACTTTCTGTTCCAGCAGTTCTCAATTGCCTTGCCTGGTAACGAATAGAAAAAGGAATAAAATAACACAAATAAATTGATGAAATCAGTGACCGGGCTACAGGTCTTCCATACTTGTAGATAACTCCACAGAGGCTTGTGATCTAAACCATATTTCAGATTATTACTGACTGTAGGATCAGGAAAGGATTGTTTTCCAGTGAGCAGCTTTTTGAATTAACCAGACCGTGATAAGACTCTGCAACCAGCTGTTTATGGTCATCTTATTGATTACTACATTGTTGGGTTTAGAGCTTGCGAGAAAGGCATTTCACTTTACTTGTGCACGTGACATTAAAACTTGACAACCACAGAAACTTCCTGGAGCCATAATGAAAATGTACTCTGTTCCCCTGATGATAAAGCTCTGCTGATCCCTTATCAGGCAAATGTTTACTTGGTGTATGAGGTATGTACACGAGAGTACTGACTGGCTTGCAGGGAGCCAGAGAATGTCACTCCATCTAGGGAGCGAGGCAAACAAGGAGACACAACCATGTTGCAACAGTAGCTGACGTGGAGCTAGAGTCAGAAGCCTTGCCGGCTGCTGCAAGTCTGCAGCTGCAACCACTTAAAGTCCCAGTCTAATCATCATCATCAGTCGGTTACACATTGGAGTGATTGGTGTGTGTGTGTATATATATATGTATATATATACAGTGGCTTGCGAAAGTATTCACCCCCCTTGGCATTTTTCCTATTTTGTTGCCTTACAACCTGGAATCATCATTCCTTCAATTCTGATCAGTTTCCCAGTCCCTGCCAATGAAAAACATCCCCACAGCATGATGCTGCCACCACCATGCTTCACTGTGGGGATGGTGTTCTCGGGTGATGAGAGGTGTTGGGTTTGCGCCAGACATAGTCTCCTCCCCTGTACTGATTGAAGTGGATTTAACAAGTGATCCTCTGTAGCTCAGCTGGTAGAGCACGGCGCTTGTAACGTCAAGGTAGTGGGTTCGATCCCCGGGACCACCCATACACAAAAAATGTATGCACGCATGACTGTAAGTCGCTTTGGATAAAAGCGTCTGCTAAATGGCATATTACATTTTTTTTATTACAATAAGTGATCAGAGCTTTCACCTGGATTTACCTGGTCACCTTGTGTTCCTTATGTTTTGTACAGTCAGTGTATATAAATGTGTGTGTGTGTGTGTGTGTGTGTGTGTGTGTGTGTGTGTGTGTGTGTGTGTGTGTGTGTGTGTGTGTGTGTGTGTGCATGTGCTGAAATGTCTCAGGATTTCTCCAATGCTCCAAGCACCACGTCGTAAGCCCACCTGCCAGTTAGGATTACAAACACACACTTCACCTTATTTTGAAGTGTGTAAACCTAATCAACTCAATCCCTTGAGGAACTGTTGTCAGGCTGTGGCTTCATCACCATCATCCCCCTAGACAGCGCGAGTGTACGAGGTGACTAAACTATGCCTTCTCAATACAGGCTCATCTAAGACCTAAGCACTTCCACATATCACTCTAAGACAATAATTGTTGTTCCTGTGGTGACAGATGTCTTTGTAACGCACATTGTTGAACACTTGACTTACAGCAGCCAGTTGAGAGATGAGCATCATCCTCCTCTCACAGAGACTAAATACACTCCTATTTCTGTCACACCAACCCAGACTGGGAGACTTGGAGGGAAGTATTGTAGTATTTCAGTCATTGGATGTAACAGTTTTTTTGTTTTTTACCAGATCCAATGCATTATTTATATTAATTTCCACTGTCTCAGCTGCAGTTTTGTCTGTTTTTTCTGAATCAATTGCAGACTATACACTACCACAGAGAAGAGTAATTGAAAAGCATATTTAGTAGGCAGTTTTCAGCCACAGTTTCCAGTTAGCCGATACATGGAAAAACTATATGTCCTGTACCTCTCTTCCTCTCTCTCTATTCTCCACCCCCCCCCCCCCCCCACCCACCCACCCACCCATACACACATACACACACCCCCTCTATCTCTCTCCTGGCCAACATGAGGTAATATCACCTAAGCTGCCTTGTGCAATAAATAAATAATGGTTCCCTCCAAATGGTCCACGTAGCCAAACATCCACGTCCGATATGCCTGGAATCTGACCTGTCAACATTGAGTCTCAATTTCTCAAACTCAGGAAGGGAAAACATTCCTATGGTCCCTCTGTCCCACCCCTAGCCCTTAGAAATAATTACGTAATCGGTGACAATAATTTGCATGTTGGAATATTTATTAAAGCTGAATATAAAAAGTTGTATTGATATTGATAAGAACTTCCAGGAAATAAAACAGATTGAGGTCCCATTACCAACAACACAAAACATTTATCGTAATACCTTTAACAGAATCAGAACAAAACACATCAGTCAGTAGGAGCCTACGTTCGGTAGAACAGCCACGATTATTCATCAATTAAAACTTTAGAGACTGGGGCTAACTGGCATGTATATGGCTTGTATTACCCTGATGAAGTTGCCATTAACTAACCTCTCCAAGGTTGTATTACAGTGACATCTAGTGGCATTATAACAGAGAGTAGAAGGCACAATAATGGGCCAAGCACACTTTGCTCGAGGAGAGAGGTCAGGGGTTGCAAGTTTAAAGCTATCCTTTCAGACATCTCGGGACACGTCAATCAAACGGCTGTGTGCTTATGTAGGCTATTACACAGTAGGCCTACTCCACAACAGCATTTTGGATTTATCACAGTTTTAGGGGTTGGGTTCATTATTAATAGCATAAAGCTGAGCTTGAAGGGCATGAGAAACTGACAGCCTGTTCTTCAAATGATCATGTTGGAAACCGCACTGCAGCAACATCGAATCTAAGGGTGTTTTCACACGGTCCCTTTCAGGAAATGTTTGTGACCTCAGTGCGATTCGCTTAATTATTTGTGCAGTGTGAACTCTCCAAAGGAACTCAGTCCTCTCAAAAGAGCCGAACCTGCATTCACATTGTCCTAAAAAAGGGAACCGGACCGCGACATTCAGGCGAACCGAACTCAGACCACCTCTGGAGATTCAGTTCAGTTCGCTTCGGGGGCTCTTTTGAAGGGTCTGAGTTCATTTGGAGTGTTCTCACTTCACACAAAAAATTAAGCGAGTTCACATTTATTTAATTTTTTACCCGTGTTCACTTTAAAGAGGACTGAGATCAGTTATTTTAAAACCCCCTTCAGTCAATTGACGCAATTGTGAGAGATTTATTATTTTTATAATTGATGGGATGACTAACTTAGAAAGAATGCATTCTTGACTGGGCTAATATAGGTTGTGTCACCTGGCAAGCTGTGATTGATGTGAAGAGCTGTTTTAGGGGGTAAAATGAGATAAGGATTTGTGTCTCCAAATGCTAGACTATACTGGTTCTTTGTGATCTGTGAACCTTCCTTGGACGTAGGAATGGTGTCTAAGGGAGCTGGCTCTTCTCACTATGACAGGTTGTTATGATAAACGTATGCCTGGTAACAGAAGAGGCGGGGAACAGCCGGTGCGCCAACGGATAGGCTGAGTAAGTCTAAACCACGCTCAAGTCTCTACTCTGATTGGCCAGCAGAGAGGTGGGAAACTCTCTCTGTAAGAGTATTTGAAGAACAATCTGAAACAATGGATTTAGTTCTCTGAAGTGCCCTGCGGGGTATTTCGGAGAGCCCGTATATACGAAACATCATATTTACCATTGAAGGTTTTTGCATTAATTAAAATAACTAGTATATCTTAGAAGTCGTGTTGACCTCTTTTGTTCCTAATGCCAGATTTGAATTGACGCAACTTTGACACAATCTAAGTCACATAATAAAAAAATCCCCATCAAAATCCATCAGTTTAAGCTAGAGATATCTGTTTTTGCATTGCATCAATCCACCGCATCCGCCGATGTCGCATTTCCACATCTGCGGTGAAAGGTGGCAGAGCTAGAGCGGTGTTTGTCAGACCATGAGACATCCCGAAAATTGGTCTTCTCACGAAAACATCTGTAGCGTCCGAACGGTTTGACCTGCAAACTATTATGACCTACAAACCACTCTATGGAAAGGGGCGATTTTCACTAACACGATGGTCTTAAGTCGTTGAAATTTGGAGCTATTGACATTTAAAAATATTGTCCCATAGGGATATCGAATGTGCTATGGGCATGATTGCAAGTACACCCAACCCAATGAAAACTGTTACGGTAACCTACCCTTCATTCCGTGACATACTATTTTTTCCTATCATCTCGCAAATCTGAGTTTTGGATGAGGCTGACTTTATGACCAAAATTATCCTATTTACACTTTGTAGTCAACTTTGACACTAGAATAAATGTTTCTGACTCATATCAATGCCACATAGGCTGTTTTCAAAACGAGAAGTCACTCTTTAAGATTATAGCAGGAAACATCAAGATAACACCTGTTGACATCAATGATGTACAATTGAAGTCGGAAGGTTACATACACTTAGGTTGGAGTCATTAAAACTCGTTCTTCAACCACTCCACACATTTCTTATTAACAAACTATAGTTTTGGCAAGTCGGTTAGGACATCTACTTTGTGCATGACACAAGTAATTTTTCCAACAATTGTTTACAGACAGATTATTTCACTTATAATTCACTGTATCACAATTCCAGTGGGTCAGAAGTTTACATAAACTAAGTTGAATGTGCCTTTAAACAGCTTGGAAAATTCCAGAAAATGATGTCATGGCTTTAGAAGCTTCTGATAGGCTAATTGACATCATTTGAGTCAATTGGAGGTGTACCTGTGGATGTATTTCAAGGCCTACCTTCAAACTCAGTACCTCTTTGCTTGACATCATGGGAAAATCAAAAGAAATCAGCCAAGACCTCAGAAAAAAATGGTAGACCTCCACAAGTCTGGTTCATCCTTGGGAGCAATTTCCAAACGTCTGAAGGTACCACGTTCATCTGTACAAACAATAGTACGCAAGTATAAACACCATGGGACCACGCAGCCGTCATACCGCTCAGGAAGGAGACATCTTCTGTCTCCTAGAGATGAACGTACTTTGGTGCGAAAAGTGCAAATCAATCCCAGAACAACAGCAAAGGACCTTGTGAAGATGCTGGAGGAAACAGGGAAACAGGTACAAAAGTATCTATATTCACAGTAAAACGAGTCCTATATCGGCATGACCTGAAAGGCCGCTCAGCAAGGAAGAAGCCACTGCTCCAAAACCGCCATAAAAAAGCCAGACTATGGTTTGCAACTCTGGTCTGATGAAACAAAAATAGAACTGTTTGGCCATAATGAACATCATTATGTTTGGAGGAAAAAGGGGGCTGCTTGCAAGCCGAAGAACACCATCCCAACCGTGAAGCACGGGGTGGCAGCATGCTGTGGGGGTGCTTTGCTGCAGGAGGGACTGGTGCACTTCATCAAATAGATGGCATCACGAGGAAGGAAAATTATGTGGATATATTGAAGCAACATCTCAAGACATTAGTCAGGAAGTTAAAGCTTGGTCGCAAATGGGTCTTCCAAATGGACAATGACCCCAAGCATACTTCCAAAGTTGTGTCAAAATGGCTTAAGGACAACAAAGTCAAGGTATTGGAGTGGCCATCACAATGCCCTGACCTCAATCCTATAGAAAATGTGTGTGCAGAACTGAAAAGCGTGTGCGAGCAAGGAGGCCTACAAACCTGACTCAGTTACACCAGCTCTGTCAGGAGGAATGGGCCAAAATTCACCCAAATGATTGTGGGAAGCTTGTGGCAGGCTACCCGAAACGTTTGACCCAAGTTCAACCATTTAAAGGCAATGCTACCAAATACTAATTGAGTGTATGTAAACTTCTGACCCACTGGGAATGTGATGAAAGAAATAAAAGCAGAAATAAACCATTCTCTCTACTATTATTCTGACATTTCACATTCTTAAAATAAAGTGGTGAACCTAACTGACCTAAAACAGGGAATATTTACTAGGATTAAATGTCAGGAATTGTGAAAAACTGAGTTTAAATGTATTTGGCTAAGGTGTATGTAAACTTCCGACTTCAACTGTATATAAATAAACCCTGGATTGCTGATGTTATGTATTGATCAATGAAAGGCTTTGAAGCCACTGGTCGGCCATATTGGCACTCCCAAGAAAAAGAAGTTCTCCATAGGAATGAATGGAATTCTACAATATTTCAATGAAATGTTTCAAGGACAAAATTACATGTATTTAAGTATGTTTTTGTTGTAGTGGGGACCGTAACATTAGAACTTTCAAAAAATTATACTTTAAGGAAAATATTTTTATATATTTTTATGTTTAGCTCACATAATATAATTTAAATGTATGCATTCAAGTTTCTGTAATAGAATAAACGTGGCAAAAACCCATGTAGACATTAATAAATGCATTTCCATAACTTCCTAAATATTTTTTACAACGGTGGGGGAGTGCCAAGATTGGGGTGCGGTGGCTTCAAAACAGCTCCCCTGATTGTCTCTAGTGCATATATAAACTGTTGGTTGACATCAGGTCATTTCATAACGGATTAATAGGTTCTCGGAACGTTCGGAATTTCAATTAGAAAGTCTTCCGGATTATTGAAAAGGACGGACCAGAAGTGTGCAACGGCGTTTACACTCCGTCACGAAATCGAAGCATTTGTACAGTTATCTGTTAAACAGTTGGTTTTTATTTAGCTAGATAGCTAATGCCCTTAAGTAATTGTTTTATCAATGGAAGACATGGAGCATAATAAGGCACCCTCTGTTATCGATCGGTATTACACTCGATGGTATAAAACAGGTAACTTATTAGCTAACTATCCATCTTTTAGCTAACGTTACAGTGTTGACCACTAACCTTGGGTGTCGACATGAGACCAACACGTGTGTTTTGGCTTTGGGTATGGTAGCTAGCCTGACAGCCTTTGCTATGTAATTTAACAGAATGTGCAGTTGACTAATTTCTGTAAGAGCTGGGCTGGTCCAAAAACATCAAACCTGTATCCCTCCGTGGACGTGGTTGCGGACCACTGGCTTATTTTTCTTAACGAATGAACAAAGTTGTAACTAAAGTTGTATTATTCTTTGTGCTTAGATATCAAGGGCAAGGATTGTGAAGACCAGTGCGTTCTTCAGCATTCAAACAGGTAACTTGCTAAGAGAAGGTGTTCATTTCCTACTTCAAATTGACAATGTGCAGCTCATCAACAAAACAGTTACTCATCAACGCGTTGCTTTGGGACACAACATCGGGAATCAATACAGACTCCTGATGTTGTCCCAAAACTGATCAACGCTTTGCTACCTCCACAGACTACATTATTTATTTTCAGTAAATTTAAACATGGCGTTAATGTGTTCCTGTGGATCTCTTTTGACAGAATCTGTGTCATCACCCTGGCAGAGAGTCACCCAATCCTTCAGAACGGGAGGGCAATCAAGAGCATCAACTATCAGATCAGTGCTGGCTGCAGTCGCCTGCACAACAGAGTGTCTGGGAAGTCAAAGAGAGTATGTACTAATGATGTATATAAATCCTGGATTGTTGATGCTATGTTTTGGCCATGTAGAGGCTTTGAAGCCACGGGTCGGCCATATTGGCACTCCTCAGAAAAGCAGTCCTCCAAATTTCATTTAAATGTTTCATTTTTAAAAAACATTTTAGTCATTTTAGACATTTAGATTTTAGTCATTTAGCAGACGCTCTTCTCCAGAGCGACTTACAGATAGTGAGTGCATACATTTTCATACTTTCAAGGACAAAGTTACATGTAGGCTATTTAAGTATTTTTTGTGTTGTAGTGGGGACGGTAACATTAGTACCCAAAAACATACTTTAAGGAAAACATTTTAATATACAGTATTATTTCATTAATGTTTTGTTTGTCGCACATAATATAATTTAAAAGTATGCAATAGAATAAACGTGGCCAAAAAAAAGTGCTGAGCAATTAGTGCATCTTGAGGTAGGTTCGGTTTCGATTATTTGGGTTGAATGCTGTAACACAGAATAAAACAATTAACTGCTTATCACTTAACCATAATTTATTCACATTACTTTAATAAAATATTTCAGTTGTGTATATTACATTTGTTTTATTTGATGACTTTACTATTTCATTCCAAGTCATCATCTCATCTCTATAGAGCTGCTGACTGACATAATCACTGTTTTGTAGTTCTTCAAAGTAAATAAGGCATACTTTTATGACTGCTGAATACCAACTATCAATCACTTAGATAATGTATTTTCTGGTAGAGATACTTCGCGAAGCAACAGCTGCTCTCTTTATCCCCTCACGATCGCGCATTCTTCTCTCCGTGTCTGCACCACACTAACCTAATGTAGCAGGCTAAAAGAAACAGACCGGACAAGTAGATGTGCAGTGGATTATCGTCATTGTAGTTAATTATCAAGTTTTAAGCGTTAAACTACAACTCCCTACTACATCTCACAGTTCAGGCTGGATCTTTTTAAAAAAATTTTGTTGTAATTTTTTAAGTTTTAATTTATTTAACAGTAACATGTAAAACACAAAAAACAGAACAGCCAGAGGGAGTACACACAAAAATAAGGAAGAGAAGAAAAAAAAAATACAAATCCACATTATATCAAATCAAATAAAGACATGTAACGAATACATTTTTTTGACATTTTGTTTTGTATGCATTTTAGATGATAGAGCATGATAGAGCATGGCGTTTACAACGCCAGGGTTGTGGGTTCGATTCCCATGGGGGGCCAGTATAAAAAAAAAATATATATATATATATTCACTAACTGTAAGTTGCTCTGGATAAGAGCGTCTGCTAAATGACTAAAATGTAAATGTAAATAGTCCCACTAATGCTAACTAATTGTCTGACAAGGACAATGTTTTTCGAGAACCAGTTACAGTAAAATAACCTCTTGTTTCTATGTAATATCGACCCATTATTCCATATAAACATCTGAGGTGAAAAGTTGTGTTTATACAGCAAAGCCCAGCCCATTAAAGCCTGCTTGTGAAAAGCCACCAATTTCACAGGAAGTTTTCCCACAATATAGGGACATTGTAGTAAAAAATTAAGCCCTCTGAGCTTCTGAAAAACAAAATGAGGTATAATATTCCAGAAACTGAGGATTTTTTAAGTACCTTTTTAACCCAGTTTACTTTTGATATCTGATTAAAGAGAAAGTGAAGTCTAAGACATTTAGACCGCCATCACAAACCCTGTTGGTGATAACATCTCTTTTTATCTTATGTGGCTTGTTTTTCTTTTCCATATGAAGTTGGACAATAGCCTATCTAAGGTACAGCAAGTGGGTTTGGGAATGTCAATAGATAGCCCCTCAGCTTTGGATAAAAGCACCCTCCCTTGAAGACTTAAATCCCTCCCTAACCATGAGGAAAATATATTTTTAATAGATTCAGTTACAGGATTCAAATGAAGATCATTCACAGCCTTAAGATTTTTGGTGATCTTTACACCGAGGTATGTTACAGTATCTTTAACAGAGATGTTACAATCTGCTGGATTGAGATTTTGGAGAACTGCTTCACAATATCCAATGCTAATCTAGCTTGTGACACATTATTCAAAAAAAGTGAGGTGTCATCCGCCAGTTGGACTATCTTGATCTCTCTGGCCTGGAATGTAATGCCTTCAAATTGACTTTGATAAACTAATGAGCATAAGGTTTGAGAAACTAAAAAAAAAAAAAAAAAAAAAGGTGAGATTGGACAACCTTGTCGTATTCCTTTGTAAATGTTAAACCTTGAGGATGTTCCATGACAGAGTTTGGTACAGCTATTGCCACCATTATACAGAGTTCTAATAGTGTCAACAGAAAATATTACCAAACTTCAAATGCTTAAGACAATCAAAGATAAAATTGTGACTTACAGTATCAAATGCTTTCTGAAAATCCAAAAATAAGATAACAGGGGAGTCATCCAATGGCTAACAATACTCAACCAAATCTAACACCAGCCTCAGATTATTAGATATACAGTGGGGAAAAAAAGTATTTAGTCAGCCACCAATTGTGCAAGTTCTCCCACTTAAAAAGATGAGAGAGGCCTGTAATTTTCATCATAGGTACACGTCAACTATGACAGACAAAATGAGGAAAAAATATCCAGAAAATCACATTGTAGGATTTTTTATGAATTTATTGGCATATGATGGTGGAAAATAAGTATTTGGCCAATAACAAAAGTTTCTCAATACTTTGTTATATACCCTTTGTTGGCAATGACACAGGTCAAACATTTTCTGTAAGTCTTCACAAGGTTTTCACACACTGTTGCTGGTATTTTGGCCCATTCCTACATGCAGATCTCCTCTAGAGCAGTGATGTTTTGGGGCTGTCGCTGGGCAACACAGACTTTCAACTCCCTCCAAAGATTTTCTATGGGGTTGAGATCTGGAGACTGGCTAGGCCACTCCAGGACCTTGAAATGCTTCTTACGAAGCCACTCCTTCGTTGCCCGGGCGGTGTGTTTGGGATCATTATCATGCTGAAAGACCCAGCCACGTTTCATCTTCAATGCCCTTGCTGATGGAAGGAGGGTTTCACTCAAAATCTCACGATACATGGCCCCATTCATTCTTTCCTTTACACGGATCAGTCGTCCTGGTCCCTTTGCAGAAAAACAGCCCCAAAGCATGATGTTTCCAACCCCATGCTTCACAGTAGGTATGATGTTCTTTGGATGCAACTCAGCATTCTTTGTCCTCCAAACATGACGAGTTGAGCTTTTACCAAAAAGTTATATTTTGGTTTCATCTGACCATATGACATTCTCCCAATCCTCTTCTGGATCATCCAAATGCACTTCAGACGGGCCTGGACATGTACTGGCTTAAGCAGGGGGACACGTCTCTCACTGCAGGATTTGAGTCCCTGGCGGCGTAGTGTGTTACTGATGGTTGGCTTTGTTACTTTGGTCCCAGCTCTCTGCAGGTCATTCACTAGGTCCCCCCGTGTGGTTCTGGGATTTTTGCTCACCGTTCTTGTGATCATTTTGACCCCACGGGGTGAGATCTTGCATGGAGCCTCAGATCGAGGGAGATTATCAGTGGTCTTGTATGTCTTCCATTTCCTAATAATTGCTCCCACAGTTGATTTCTTCAAACCAAGCTGCTTACCTATTGCAGATTCAGTCTTCCCAGCCCGGTGCAGGTCTACAATTTTGTTTTTGGTGTCCTTTGACAGCTCTTTGGTCTTGGCCATTGTGAAGTTTGGAGTGTGACTGTTTGAGGTTGTGGACAGGTGTCTTTTATACTGATAACAAGTTCAAACAGGTGCCATTAATACAGGTAATGAGTGGAGGACAGAGGAGCCTCTTAAAGAAGAAGTTACAGGTCTGTGAGAGCCAGAAATCTTGCTTGTTTGTGGGTGACCAAATACTTATTTTCCACCATAATTTGCAAATAAATTCATAAAAAATCCTACAATGGGATTTTCTGGATTTTTTTTTCTCAATTTGTCTGTCATTGTTGACGTGTACCTATGATGAAAATTACAGGCCTCTCTCATCTTTTTAAGTGGGAGAACTTGCACAATTGGTGGCTGGCTAAATACTTTTTTTCCCCACTGTATGGCACCCTTTCATAAATCCAGATTGACATTCATCAATCAGATCATTCAAGCACAACTTTAACCTTTTCGCAAAGATTGAGGCTATAATTTTGTAGTCGTTTATTTAGGAGTGTGATTGGACGCCAATTATCAATAATTAAGAGATCCTTTTGTGGTTTAGGTATAAGACTAATAACCTCTTGTTTCAGAGAGGCAGGTAGTTCTCCCTTCTTTATAGCCTCTTTAAGGGTTTCAAGTAAGAATTGTGCTATTTCTTCAGAGAAGGTTTTGTAAAATTCAGAGGTTAATCCATCACAACCTGGAGACTTGTTATTTTTTAACTGATCAACCTCATATTGGATGTCCATAATGGATAAATATTCACAAGACTGATTTAAATTCTTCACTAACAGAGTTAACATTCTCTATAGAATCAAGGAGATCCTTAGTCACTCAAACTGTTATCTAGCTGTGCTGGGCTCCCGAGTGGCGCAGCGGTCTAAGGCACTGCATCTCAGTGCTTGAGGCGTCACTACAGACCCTCTGGTTGGATTCCAGGCTGTATCACAACCGGCCGTGATTGGGAGTCCCATAGGACGGCGCACAATTGGCCCAGCGTCGTCCGGGTTTGGCCGGTGTAGGCCGTCATTGTAAATAAGAATTTGTTCTTAACTGACTTGCCTGGTAAAATAAATAAATAAATAACTAAAAATAAGGAGTAAAGATTATCTAAACTAAGTGGTAAAGTCTGATACCAACTCTCTATCCTCAGAGGTTACCCCATGAATCTTACGTTTCCGAAGTGTGTTGAGTTCCCCTTCTCCTCTTTTCCAAATAAAAAAAGTATCTACTGTTCTTTTCGCCTTTTTCAAGCCATTGTTTTCTGGATCTTATGAAGGCTCCTCTAGCCTTTTCCTCATAAAATGTATCTAGTTGATTCTGTAAATCATTCAATTTAGCTTTTTCATTAAGATCAAGATGCTCGATCTTTGTGACATCAGCAATTTTCTTAGAGAGCTCAGCTACATTCCAGTAAACAGAAATTAGATTCTTAATCACATTTTTAAAATCATCATGCAATAACAATGAGTTATTCAATTTCCAATAACCACCAGAATATTTCTTGTCATCATTACTGCACATTCTCACAGTCAGCCATATGACTTCATGATCCGCCAGGACTACAGGCAGTATTTTTACCTCTACAGTGTTGGGCTCAAGACTAGAGGTTATCACCCACAAGTCAATTCTTGATTGTAGTGAATGATCTCTAATACTCCATGTGTACTGTTTCTCTCCAGGGTTTTTAACTCTCCATATGTCAATTAAGTCCAGGCTTTGGCAGAAATTCATCAATTTGTTCACACCAATGTTAGGCCTATGGGGCAATCTATCAGTCTCATTATACTAAACCATGTTAAAATCCCCACCAACTATAATCTGACTGGATGGATATTTTCTCAGACTTTTAAGAATTTCCTCAATTTCCTCTAGAAGTAAGTTATTTGGAGACTAGAACAGTATCCAAATAAAATTTTATTGGCCACATGCGCCGAATACAACAGGTGCAGACATTACAGTGAAATGCTTACTTACAGCCCTTAACCAACAGTGCATTTATTTTTAATAAAAAAGTAAAATAAAACAACAACAGTGTTGAGATTAAATAAAATAACAATAACAATATACATTACACAATATGTCCATGTGGTTGATGACCGCTACTAGCCAATGTCCATTGGTGTCCATTTGAGTAAACAAAAATGTCCCTTTGAAATTGTGTGCTAAAATTGCAACCCCAGCTGAATGATTAGTTCCGTGGGCCAAGAAAATGTCACTGCGCCACTGATTTAAAAAAAATTTATAATCCTCTTTGCATGAATGTGTTTCTTGAACGAATACATGATCTGTGTATTCAGGCTGGATCTGATTTGTCTCTAGAGAAATTGTGCAATGTGCACATTGAGCTCACAGAAAAAAACGGGGAAGAAACGACAAATGGAATTCAAATAATTGAACCTACGTCTCATAACTGAAATGTTGGTTAATCGCTAAGCACTACTAAAAACAAAAGTAGACGTTAGTAAATACATTTCTATAGTTACAAAAATATTTTTTACAATCGCGTGGGAGTGCCAAGATGACGGCGCGGTGTCGTCAAAACAAATCATTGGTATGTACTGCTAAAACTGAAGTTATTTTTTTGTTAATGTAGTCTGGTATATTATTACATTTTAGTCATATCAAATCAAACTTTATTTGTCACATGTGCTGAATACAACAGGTGTAGACCTTACCGTGAAATGCTTACTTACAAGCCCTTAACCAACAATGCAATTCAAGAAAGAGTTAAGAAAATATTTACCAAATAAACTAAAGTATAAATAATAAAAAGTAACACAATAACAATAACGAGGCTATCTACAGGGGGTATCGGTACCGAGTCAATGTGCGGGGGTACTAGTTAGTCGAGGTAATTTGTTCATGTAGGTAGGGGTATAGTGACTATACATAGATGATAGACAGCGCGTAGCAGCAGTGTAAAAACAAATGGAGGGGGGGTGTAAATGTAAATAGTCCGGGTGGCCATTTGATTAATTGTTCAGCAGTCTTATGGCTTGGGGGTAGAAGCTGTTAAGGAGCCTTTTGGTCCTAGACTTGGCGCTCTGGGACCGCTTGCCGTGCGGTAGCAGAGAGAACAGTCTATGACTTGGGTGACTTTGACAATTTTTGGGGCTTTCCTCTGACACTGCCTAGTATATAGGTCCTGGATGGCAGGAAGCTTGGCCCCAGTGATGTACTGGGCCGTACGCACTACCCTCTGTAGAAAAGGTGTGCCCTCTTCACGACTGTCTTGGTGTGTTTGGATTATGATAGTTCGTTGGTGATGTGGACACCAAGGAACTTGAAACTCTCGACCCGCTCCACTACAGCCCTGTCAATGTTAATGGGGGCCTGTTCGGCCCGCCTGTTCCTGTACTCCACGATCAGCTCCTTTTGACTTGCTCACATTGAGGGAGAGGTTGTTGTCCTGGCACCACACTGCCAGATCTCTGACCTCCTCCCTACAGGCCTACCACTGTTGTTTCATCAGCAAACGTAATGATGGTGTAGGAGTCGTGTTTGGCCACACAGTCGTAGGTGAACAGGGAGTACCGGAGGGGACTAAGCACGCACCCCTGAGGGGCCCCAGTCTTGAGGATCAGCGTGGCAGACGTGTTGTTGCCTACCCTTACCACCTGGGGGCGGCCCGTCAGGATGTCCAGGATCCAGTTGCAGATGGAGGTGTTTAGTCCCAGGGTCCTTAGCTTAGTGATGAGCTTTGTGGGCAGCAGACACTATGCTACTTACAGAAGCAATTAGGGTTAAGTGCCTTGCTCAAGGGCACAGACTTTTCCCCTAGTCTGCTCCAGGATTCGAGCCAGCGACCTTTCGGTTACTGGCCCAACGATCTTAACCGCTAGGCTACCTGCCGTAAGGATACTCTGGCATATTAGGACTAATATTATATGTTACACTACTATTATATACTATGGTATTGACATCCTTTGATCTGACTTGTGACTGTCAAAGTAACACGTCTTCCTCTTTTCCAGGGAGGACAGTTCCTCACAGAGTTCGCTCCTTTGTGTAGAATAACATGTACAGACGGTGAGGAGTACACCATTTACAGGTGACTACAACCTTTGCTGCTCTTGTATCATGATTTTCACCTCTGCAGATAATCCACCCTTTATGGTTAGTGCCATTCATTACTCTCATGTCTTTTTAAATTAGCCTGAAATGTAAACCTGGTTGATCTTTTCAGCTGCATAAGGGGGCGGCTATTGGAGGTCAATGAGGATATTCTTGAAAGGCCTGAAATTTTACTGGGAAAGGTGAGGAGCATTTCCATAAACTTCATACCAGTTAAAACACATTTTTGGTCAATCTAATGTTCCTCAATTACATGTACCCCATTGAGATGGTAAATCACATCACCATTAGTATGGCTAACTCTCCTACCTGTCTTTCATGTGTATTTGACCAGCCTTCCACTGAGGGATACATTGCTGTCATCCTCCCTAAAATAGAGGAGAGCAAGACAGTCACTAATGGTCTCCTGAGCAGAGAGGAGTACGAGAGCGTCATCTCTAAACGGACCAGCAGCACCCAGCCAGAGCCACAGCCAGAGGCTGAGCCATGCTGAGGAATGAGGAGGTCACAGGGACTCATCACACTCTCCTCAGCCCAGCTGGAGTGACCTTTCCTGGGGCAGCTTTGTTGGAGGGGGTCCCTCGCCTCCTCAGGCCCAGCCAGACCTAGGTACTTACATCAAAGCATAGTGCATACCCCTGTCCAGATATGGACTTATGCCCGTGGTGGATGACAGTGCAGATATCTGGGGTGCTGGAGGTAATGCACTGTGCCTTTTAAGTTCTCTACCTTACCTATTGTTTGCTTTGATGTAACATGAAGAAATTCAGAGCCAGTTAAGTTTTATGAGAACTTTTTTTTTTAGCTCTTTATTATGATTGTTGATGGAACGTGAGATCTATTTTCAAAGGAGGAAGTCTAAGATATTTACATTGTCAGTTATGAAGTGACTATGTACCAAACAAGCCCAAGTTTTTGTTCCGAAGACTTAAATATGAATTTTCTGTGTACTGTACATACCTTAATAAATGACACAATCGACCCTGTTTTAAGAAAAATAATGTTTATTTAGATTTGTGTTCTGTTAATCAATCATTCAACTGTCAAAAGGATAGATGGTCTAAATCTGTTTCTGCACAACTGTGGTTTCTTTACTCAACAGCAGCCGACATTAGCTACACCCATACACAATCAACTCTACAGCTTTATATGGTTATTCAGTCTTCACACTAACCATTCAGGTTTAGTAGTACCAAAATCGTCACCTCTGTGGATATAGCTACAGGTAACTGCCAAAATAAAGGAAACACCAACATAGTGTCTTAATAGGGTGTTGGGCCACCACGAGCCGCCAGAACAGCTTTAATGTGCCTTGGCATAGATTCTACAAGTGTCTGGAATTCTATTGGAGGTATGCCACACCATCTTTCCATTAGAAATTCCATCATTTTGTGTTTTGTTGATGGTGGTGGAAAACGCTGTCTCAGGCGTCGCTCCAGAATCTCCCAGAAGTGTTCAACTGAGTTGAGATCTGGTGACTGAGACACACACACCCTTTAAACCCCTTATGCTCCTTTGAGACTCCTCTTTCAAAGTCACCGAGCTCTCTTCTAGCTATGGTAGGCAAAATAATGGGCAACTGGGCATTTTTATACATGATGAGATATTCATTCCTTAATTAACTTAGGAACCACACCTGTGTGGAAGCACCTGCTTTCAATATACTTTGTATCTGTCATTTACTCAAGTGTTTCCTTTATTTTGGCAGTTACCTGTATATGTTTCAAGTACCATAATAATACACAATAGCCCACAAGGCAGTCTTAGCCTGCGTCCCAAATGACACCCGTTTCCAGTGTTTCCCAAACTAGGGGTCGTGACCATTTGAAGATGGGGTCACGAGAGAAACTGAATTAAAAAATATAAAAAATAATCATGCTTGGTTCATAGAACAGGGGTTACGCCAGTAACCTGCGGTAGCCACTAGATGCAGTTGTAATAAACAGAGCATCTGTTATCTTCCTACAAATGTGGCTCTATCTATAGAACAGTTTAAGCTACAAAATATTTTGACCCCATCACTGAAAGATGAGACTCTCAGGAACACCTACAATGCCCACAAGCCGCACAGAACACCCAGACCAGGCACTAAATCAGACTGGGGGGAAAATAACATCGATGATGTTCTTTTCTACACAGAAGGTCATACAAAATGATTGCCTGATAATCTTTTGAACTTCCCAATATCTTTGATGCATTTGTCACTTCAAACCATACTTTAGATTGAAATACTGTCATAGCCCCAATTAAAAAAGTAAACATTGTCCATTGATTACATAACTTTTTTTCCCCCATGATGGGGTTGTGAAGAAAACAAATCATACCAAAATGGGGTCGCGGGCCAAAAAAATGTGGGAACCCCTGTATAGGGAATAGGATGCCATTTGGGACGCAGCCTTAATTACAAGTATACTTATAAGGAACAGCTATAAAACCACAGTTCATTTGATTTGACTCATGTGCTAGGCCAGCAATCTTTTAGATGTCTTCTGAAAAATGGATAAAACAGTATACCACAAACACTGAATAGGATTCAATACTCTACAGACAGTAGAAAGTCAACTGGATAAAATTGTCTCCGCCTCTGCTTAAATGGAGCAATAATAAGAGCCTTATGTTTCAGTCTATTAGCAAGCCAAGTGTCATAATGATTAAACCATCCATTTACTCTCTTATTTGGCATCAAAGTGAGAGAGCATTAATTTCACTCAATTACTAAACCATGATGGGATTTGGTTGATGTACAACAGTGAGAGAAACATCAGAAAGCTGATCTGCTACCAGATCTGTTTGGGCTGTCTTGCCAACTCCTCACGACAATAGCCATTGGAGTTGACGAGACAGCCAAAACTGATCTGGGACCAGGCAATCAGAAAGCTGGTTTAACAGCCCAAATCACGGATTGATAACAGGAGATTAAAAGACCTGTCAGGTCATGGCATCATGCACTGGCGATGGATTTCATTACAGCATCTTTTTTTTTTATACATGTGCTGTATTTGTATTTGGCTGAGATGTGCTACAGGTTACAGTTACACCACAAAGAGAATGGGCTGATTACACTGACAGAGGCACGTGTGAGCAGGGTGGGTGAGGCTTTATGTATGTCGCCCCCTGGTGGTCGACAATGGTACACTCCAATTCTGATAGGTGATACAGGTTAGGGATCAAAGGTCGCTGGACTGGACTACTTGCTCTCCAGGAAGGTGAAGTTGGCCATATGCTGCTCCAGGGATTTGACCCCGAAGCCGTTGCTGTTCTTGCCGTTGAGCACGTCGTCTTTGATGGCCGTGGATGACTGCCTGTCCCTCCAGCTCTGTGGAGAACCCAGACTGCTCCTCTCTGACTTATACTGTAGACACAGACATGGTAGAGTAATGAAAAAAACAAATTGAATCAATGTAAAACATTGGAAAATGACCACCATTGATATATTCATCTGTACTTAAAAAAAAAAAAGTGTACTCAAACCCCAGTAAACATTGGTTAGAGAGTGCACTTGGACCACTTGGTAGATGAGCTGATGTCAACTGTGACCTCTCACCTTCCTGACAAGCTTATTACAGACGGGCAGGAGGTAGATCATCACAGTAATGATGGCTCTAGTGTTCTGAATGGAGGAATCCACCTAGAGACAGACAGAGATGAAGATTACAAAAACATGCCACGGATGGTGGTCTGGATAGAATGTAATAATTATGATTACAACATAAAGATACAGATAATGGTCAAACAAATAATGGTATGCATACATGGGAAAGCTGATAGGGACTCTAGTGACAATCTAAGTTGTCTCTCTAAAGAGTGTTTCTAAACCAACACTAGACACACCAAAGACACAGAGCCCCCATCTCCTGCTCCATTTAAAAAGGCTTTTCAGCAATGACCTTTGCCTGATTAAATCACCCTTAATTCCCCTGTGACAGACAGAGGACCGATCTGTCTGGCTAATGACAACTTGAGGGGAAAGCCCATGCCTGTCTAACAGATCCACATTAATCAGAGAAGCCCCATGATGTGTCCCAAATGGCACCCTATTCCCAACATAATGCACTACTTTTGACCAGAATCCTATGGGCCCTGTTCAAATCAGTGCACACTATATAGGGAATAGGATGCCATTTGGGATGCACACAATGTTATTCTCTATTCTCTCATCCTGATTGTAACCTCTCCCATTAGTACAAGGTGACCCGTGCCAGTTCATCACTGTCAAACAGATTTGAAGAGGTTCATTAAGCTCAGCGTCATTATAGGGTTTAATTTTACAATAATGTTTTTATGATTGACCTCTGTCTGTAAAGCAGTAACAAATGTTTGCCCAATGCCGCATGGGTTGACTGTCTCTGTCCTTTTCATTGCAGTTTATCAATACTCCTCGCAGGTTTCTTTTCAGTGCGTTGTCTCACGCTCCCTATAACCATGACCGTGTCCAAATACCTGTACTTGCGTTCTAAATAGTAGGTATTTTGGGAATGCGAAAGTTTTTAGTTTTATAGTATGTGCAATTTAGAAAATTGAGTACGCTTTAATGCCAGGATGTCGTACTGTATTTCGAGACACACGTGTGTCTGACAACAGCTGACAGTCAGCTGAGGGGACGCGCTGTACCGAAATGAACGAATGGCGGGAATCAACGCAATTGAAAATTAGATGACGCATTCTCCGTAGGATGGGCCTTGTATGCTAATATTGGTTGCTTACTGCATTCATTTTTACTAAACAGTAAGTTCTAAATAGTATGTAGTATGATTAGTACACAGTATGCAGTTTAAGTAGCAAGCAAGCCAGATTGTCTTTTGTCACATGGTAGAACTATATTTATAGTCATACAGTGGGGGGAAAAAGTATTTAGTCAGCCACCAATTGTGCAAGTTCTCCCACTTAAAAAGATGAGAGAGGCCTGTAATTTTCATCATAGGTACACGTCAACTATGACAGACAAATTGAGAGAGAAAAAATCCAGAAAATCACATTGTAAGATTTTTAATGAATTTATTTGCAAATTATGGTGGAAAATAAGTATTTGGTCACCTACAAACAAGCAAGATTTCTGGCTCTCACAGACCTGTAACAACTTCTTTAAGAGGCTCCTCTGTCCTCCACTCGTTACCTGTATTAATGGCACCTGTTTGAACTTGTTATCAGTATAAAAGACACCTGTCCACAACCTCAAACAGTCACACTCCAAACTCCACTATGGCCAAGACCAAAGAGCTGTCAAAGGACACCAGAAACAAAATTGTAGACCTGCACCAGGCTGGGAAGACTGAATCTGCAATAAGTAAGCAGCTTGGTTTGAATAAATCAACTGTGGGAGCAATTATTAGGAAATGGAAGACATACAAGACCACTGATAATCTCCCTCGATCTGGGGCTCCACGCAAGATCTCACCCCGTGGGGTTAAAATGATCACAAGAACGGTGAGCAAAAATCCCAGAACCACACGGGGGGACCTAGTGAATGACCTGCAGTGAGCTGGGACCAAAGTAACAAAGCCTACCATCAGTACCACACTACGCCGCCAGGGACTCAAATCCTGCAGTGCCAGACGTGTCCCCCTGCTTAAGCCAGTACATGTCCAGGCCCGTCTGAAGTTTGCTAGAGTGCATTTGGATGATCCAGAAGAGGATTGGGAGAATGTCATATGGTCAGATGAAACCAAAATATAACTTTTTGGTAAAAACTCAACTCGTCGTGTTTGGAGGACAAAGAATGCTGAGTTGCATCCAAAGAACACCATACCTACTGTGAAGCATGGGGGTGGAAACATCATGCTTTGGGGCTGTTTTTCTGCAAAGGGACCAGGACGACTGATCCGTGTAAAGGAAAGAATGAATGGGGCCATGTATCGTGAGATTTTGAGTGAAAACCTCCTTCCATCAGCAAGGGCATTGAAGATGAAACGTGGCTGGGTCTTTCAGCATGACAATGATCCCAAACACACCGCCCGGGCAACGAAGGAGTGGCTTCGTAAGAAGCATTTCAAGGTCCTGGAGTGGCCTAGCCAGTCTCCAGATCTCAACCCCATAGAAAATCTTTGGAGGGAGTTGAAAGTCCGTGTTGCCCAGCGACAGCCCCAAAACATCACTGCTCTAGAGGAGATCTGCATGGAGGAATGGGCCAAAATACCAGCAACAGTGTGTGAAAATCTTGTGAAGACTTACAGAAAACGTTTGACCTGTGTCATTGCCAACAAAGGGTATATAACAAAGTATTGAGAAACTTTTGTTATTGACCAAATACTTATTTTCCACCATAATTTGCAAATAAATTCATTAAAAATCCTACAATGTGATTTTCTGGATTTTTTTAAATCTCATTTTGTCTGTCATAGTTGACGTGTACCTATGATTAAAATTACAGGCCTCTCTCATCTTTTTAAGTGGGAGAACTTGCACAATTGGTGGCTGACTAAATAACTTTTTTTCCCCACTGTATGTGCTCTCCTGGAAATATTGATATTATATTCTGTATGACAAATCTAATTAATAGACTAATCCTTTGCGGACTATTGTAACATAGAACTTAAATAAAAGTGGATTTCATTACAAAAACAAATCCAGTCATTGACAACACCATAGTTCCACATATTATGTAAGGCTAGTATATCAATAATAGTACCTTCTGGAAGGTGGCAGTCTTGCCCTGTACCGGTGTCCTCACCCCCATCTGTAGCTGCTGACACAAACCCATAAGCTTCTCCATCTCCGACAGCACTACCACCTTTTCTTCATCCATCAGCTGTTGAAGAGGGATCAGGGGAGAAATATTTAGTATATCAAAATACAAGTAAAAATTTGATCACAAAATAAAGACATTAAGTTATATGAAAATAAAAGTTCAAATGTGATCACCAAAAATGTAATGTAGTTTTATAAAAATAAAAGTGAAAATGTGATCATAAAGACACATTTAGTTATATAAAAATACAAGTAAAAATGTGATCCCGAAAATTAAAAAGTGATGTTGCTTCAATATATCCACATAATTGTCCTTCCTCATGATGCCATCTATTTTGTGAAGTGCACCAGGCCCTCCTGCAGCAAAGCACCCCCACAGCATGATGCTGCCACCCCCATGCTTCACGGTTGGGATGGTGTTCTTCGGCTTGTAAGCATCCCCCTTTATCCTCCAAACATAACGATGGTCATCATGGCCAAACAGTTATATTTTTGTTTCATCAGACCAGAGGACATTTCTCCAAAAAGTACGATCTTTGTCCCCATGTGCAGTTGCAAACCGTAGTCTGGCTTTTTTATGGCGGTTTTGGAGCAATGGCTTCTTACTTGCTGAGCGGCCTTTCAGGTTATGTCGATATAGGACTCGTTTTACTGTGGATATAGATCATTTTGTACCTGTTTCCTCTAGCAACATCACAAGGTCCTTTATTGTTGTTCTGGGATTGATTTGCACTTTTCGCACCAAAGTACGTTCTTCTCTAGGAGACAGAATGCGTCTCCTTTCTGAGCGGTATGATGGCTGCGTGGTCCCATGGTGTTTACTTGCGTACTATTGTTTGTATAGATGAACGTGGTACCTTCAGGCGTTTGGAAATTGCTCCCAAGGATGAACCAGACTTGTGGAGGTCTACAATTTCTTTCTGAGGTCTTGGCTGATTTCTTTAGATTTTCCCATGATGTCAAGCAAAGAGGCACTGAGTTTGAAGGTAGGCCTTGAAATACATTGACAGGTACACCTCCAATTGACTCAAATGATGTCAATTAGCCTATCAGAAGCTTCTACTTCTCCAACCTTGTGTATGTAAACTTCCGACTTCAACTGTATATACATTCTAGTGAGTGTGTATATGGAGTGTATATATAGTCTAGTGAGTGTGTATATGGTGTGTTTATGGTGTGTATATATAGTCTAGTGAGTGGGTATGTGGTGTGTATATAAAGTCTAGTGAGTGTGTATATGGTGTGTATATATAGTCTAGTGAGTGTGTATATGGTGTGTATATAAAGTCTAGTGAGTGTGTATATGGTGTGTATATAAAGTCTAGTGAGTGTGTATATGGTGTGTACAGTGAGGGGGAAAAAGTATTTGATCCCCTGCTGATTTTGTACGTTTGCCCACTGACAAAGACATGATCAGTCTATAATTTTAATGGTAGGTTTATTTGAACAGTGAGAGACAGAATAAAATAAAAAAAATCCAGAAAAACGCATGTTAAAAATGTTAATGAGGGAAATAAGTATTTGACCCCTCTGCAAAACATGACCTCGTACTTGGTGGCAAAACCCTTGTTGGCAATCACAGAGGTCAGACGTTTCTTGTAGTTGGCCACCAGGTTTGCACACATCTCAGGAGGGATTTTGTTCCACTCCTCTTTGCAGATCTTCTCCAAGTCATTAAGGTTTCGAGGCTGACGTTAGGCAACTCGAACCTTTAGCTCCCTCCACAGATTTTCTATGGGATTAAGGTCTGGAGACTGGCTAGGCCACTCCAGGACCTTAATGTGCTTCTTCTTGAGCCACTCCTTTGTTGCCTTGGCCGTGTGTTTTGGGTCACTGTCATGCTGGAATACCCATCCACGACCCCATCTTCAATGCCCTTGAGATCATTGACAAGATCCTCCCGTGTAGTTCTGGGCTGATTCCTCACCGTTCTCATGATAATTGCAACTCCACGAGGTGAGATCTTGCATGGAGCCCCAGGCCGAGGGAGATTGACAGTTCTTTTGTGTTTCTTCCATTTGCGAATAATCGCACCAACTGTTGTCACCTTCTCACCAAGCTGCTTGGCGATGGTCTTACAGCCCATTCCAGCCTTGTGTAGGTCTACAATCTTGTCCCTGACATCCTTGGAGAGCGCTTTGGTCTTGGCCATGGTGGAGAGTTTGGAATCTGATTGATTGATTGCTTCTGTGGACAGGGGTCTTTTATACAGGTAACAAACTGAGATTAGGAGCACTCCCTTTAAGAGTGTGCTCCTAATCTCAGCTCGTTACCTGTATAAAAGACACCTGGGAGCCAGAAATATTTCTGATTGAGAGGGGGTCAAATACTTAATTCCCTCATTAAAATGCAAATCAATTTATAACATTTTTGACATGCGTTTTTCTTGATTTTGTTGTTGTTATTCTGTCTCTCACTGTTCAAATAAACCTACCATTAAAATTATAGACTGATCATTTCTTTGTCAGTGGGCAAACGTACAAAATCAGCAGGGGATCAAATACTTTTTTCCCTCACTGTATATAAAGTCTAGTGAGTGTGTATTTGGTGTGTATATAAAGTCTAGTGAGTGTGTGTATGGTGTGTATATATAGTCTAGTGAGTGTGTATGTGGTGTGTATATATAGTCTAGTGAGTGTGTATATGGTGTGTATATATAGTTTAGTGAGTGTGTATATGGTGTGTATATATAGTCTAGTGAGTGTGTATATGGTGTGTATATATAGTCTAGTGAGTGTGTATGTGGTGTGTATATATAGTCTAGTGAGTGTGTATGTGGTGTGTATATATAGTCTAGTGAGTGTGTATATGGTGTGTATATATAGTCTAGTGAGTGTGTATATGGTGTGCATATATAGTCTAGTGAGTGTGTATATGGTGTGTATATATAGTCTAGTGAGTGTGTATATGATGTGTATATATAGTCTAGTGAGTGTGTATATGGAGTGTATATATAGTCTAGTGAGTGTGTATATGGTGTGTATATATAGTCTAGTGAGTGTGTATATGGTGTGTATATATAGTCTAGTGAGTGTGTATGTGGTGTGTATATAAAGTCTAGTGAGTGTGTGTATGGTGTGTATATATAGTCTAGTGAGTGTGTGTATGGTGTGTATATATAGTCTAGTGAGTGTGTATGTGGTGTGTATATATAGTCTAGTGAGTGTGTATGTGGTGTGTATATATAGTCTAGTGAGTGTGCGTAGGGTCAGAGCAAGATAGTCAGTGCAGTTCGGGTACCATTAATTGACTATTTAGCAGTCTGGCTATTTAGCAGTCTGGCTATTTAGCAGTCTTATGGCTTGGGGTAGAAGCTGTCTCGGAGCCTGTGTGTGGTTGCGTGAGTGCGTGCGTCCGTCCGTGGTTGTGTACCTTGGTGGAGAAAGTGTGTAGTGAAGAACACAGCTGGAGTCCCTCCTCAGAAAGCACCTGCAGAAAGAGAAAGAGATTAAAACAGAAGGATACAAAGAGAGAAAAACATGACTAACTTCACAGGCAGAACATTCTGAACACTGGTCTGGCAAATCTATCAGCCAAGTCTTGTCAATTACACTCATTGGCTGTATTGTAAGTAGCTGGGAGGATGTGAACAAGACCAGAACACACTGTAGGTTTTCAAATTCAAAAGCCAATTACGATAATTGCAGGTTACATTTTGCTGTGTGAAAAGGTTATATAAAGTATATTTGCGTCTCTATGGTTGTGTCTCTCTGTCTCCCTCTCTCTGCCTCTCTCTCTCTCCCTCTCTCTCTCTGCCTCTCTCTCTCTGCCTCTCTCTCTCTGCCTCTCTCTCTCTGCCTCTCTCTCTCTGCCTCTCTCTCTCTGCCTCTCTCTCTCTGCCTCTCTCTCTCTGCCTCTCTCTCTCTGCCTCTCTCTCTCTGCCTCTCTCTCTCTGCCTCTCTCCGTCTCTCTCCTGCTCTCTTTATATTAAGCTCAGGCCGGGGCACTCTGCTCCCCTACTCATCCTCTCCTTACCACAGACAAAGTATTGTCTTGGGCCTTTTAATAGTGTATTGATTCTGTCTTCTCCCAGGGACGTGGTTGTGTTTAATGGCACCTGGGACATATTCAATTAAAGCCCTGTATGAAGTAGAGGGGGATGAAGGGAGAGGAGAGGGATGAGTGGAGAGGAGGACAGGGGACGTGTACAGTACTTTACCTCAGCCTGGTGGAACAGATCTGTGGTTGTCTTCAGTAGGCCCTCCCCCCTGCACAATCGATACAGGAAATGAACGAAAAACAGAACTGAGTGAATTAAATATTACCTGATGACACAACTGATGAAGTACACTACATGGCCAAAATCATAGACATTAATATGGAGTTGGTCCCCCTTTGCTGCTATAACAGCATCCACTCTTCTGTGAAGGCTTTCCACTAGATGTTGGAACATTGCTGCGGGGACTTGCTTCAATTCAGCCACAAGCATTAGTGAGGTTAGGCACTGATGTTGGGCGATTAGGCCTGGCTCGCAGTCTGTGGTCCAATTCATCCCAAAGGTGTTCGATGGGGTTGTGTGCAGGCCAGTCAAGTTCTTCCACACCGATCTCGACAAACCATTTCTGTATGGACCTCGCTTAGTGCACTGGGGCATTGTCATGCTGAAACAGGAAAGGGCCTTCCCCAAACTGTTGCCACAAAGTTGTAAGCACAGAATTGTCTAGAAGGTAATTGTATGCTGTAGCGTTAAGATTTCCCTTCACTGGAACTAAGGGGCCTAGCCCGAACCATGACAGCCCCAGACCATTATTTGTCCTCCACCAAACTTTACAGTTGGCACTAAACATTGGGGCAGGTAGCGTTCTCCTGGCATCCGCCAAACCCAGATTTGTCCGTCGGACTGCCAGATGGTGAAGCGCGATTCATCACTCCAGAGAAAGCGTTTCCACTGCTCCAGAGTCCAATGGCGGCGAGTTTTACACCACTCCAGCCAACGCTTGGCATTGCGCATGGGGATCTTAGGCTTGTGTGCGGCTGTTCGGCCATGGAAACCCATTTCATGAATCTCCCAACGAACAGTTATTGTGCTGCCGTTGCTTCCAGAGGCAGTTTGGAACTCGGTAGTGAGTGTTGCAACCGAGGACAGCCGATTTCTACGAACTATGCGCTTCAGCACTCGGCAGTCCCGTTCTGTGTGCCGTTGTTGCTCCTAGACGTTTCCACTTCACAATAACAGCTCTTACAGTTGACCCGGGCAGCTCTAGCAGGGCAGAAATTTGACGAACTGACTTGTTGGAATGGTGGCATCGTTGAAAGTCACTGAGCTCTTCAGTACGAGACATTCTACTGCCAATGTTTGTCTATGGAGATTGCATGGCTGTGTGCTTGATTTTATACCATAGCTTATCCACTAATTTGAAGGAGTGTCCACATACTTTTGTAAATTAACTATGCACATCATAGCAACAAGATTTGTGATAGCATCTGTGTCCTCTACTTCTATATCCATACAGATGTAGTCAATACCTGGCTGGTGATCAATACCTGGCTGGTGATCAATACCTGGCTGGTGGTCAATACCTGGCTGGTGCAAAGTACCTTGCGGTAAAAGGAGTTGCAATCTTCTGTGACACAAAACCAACCAGACAGACAGACAGACGGTCTACCTGGTGAAGAGGTATATGGAGTAGGCCATGCTGGACATGCTCTGGCCCTGGCGGATGATGTCATGCTCCTGGTCCTCCCACTTCTCCACCTCCGTGTCCACATCTGAGGTCAACAGACGCAGCTCTAGACCCAGCTTGGCTATGGTGCTCTGCTCCTGAAGAAAGAAAGAAAGATAATGGGTCCCTTATTAGTTCATCATTCCATCCGAAAGTACAGAACAAACCAGGACCCAGTTTTTTTTTTTTTGCGATGGAATTTAGGCTTAAGAGTGTTTTAACGATGCATCTTTCCTACAACGGCCGAAGCATGCGTTTCCCAAAACACCACGCAGAGAGAACGTTTACTAAGTGCGTCGTTGAGGCATGTGTCGATACTGATAGGATCGAAAGAAAGACAGCACTGCTCTCGGATCAGCCTTCTCCCTTTCAAATCATACCTTAACATTAGAATTATTCCATAATACTGACGACGGATCAGCTCCTAAGAGATATTATCACCTATGGCTACAAATATTGAGGCGGCTTATTATTCTAATGCTTACCCTATAATAATGCACTAAATCAAGATTTGAAACATCATTGCGCGCATGTTGTTACACATCATGAAATATATTGAGGCAAAAACTACAAACAGTAGCGTACAAATAGCTAAATAATAAAACTCAATTGAATAAAACTCAATTGAAATACACTGCTCAAAAAAATTAAGGGAACACAAAAATAACACATCCTACATCTGAATGAATGAAGTAATCTTATTAAATACTTTTTTCTTTACATAGTTGAATGTGCTGACAACAAAATCACACAAGAATTATCAATGGAAATCAAATTTATCAACCCATGGAGGTCTGGATTTGGAGTCACCCTCAAAATTAAAGTGGAAAACCACACTACAGGCTGATCCAACTTTGATGTAATGTCCTTAAAACAAGTCAAAATGAGGCTCAGTAGTGTGTGTGGCCTCCACGTGCCTGTATGACCTCCCTACAACGCCTGGGCATGCTCCTGATGAGGTGGCGGATGGTCTCCTGAGGAATCTCCTCCCAGACCTGGACTAAAGCATCCACCAACTCCTGGACAGTCTGTGGTGCAACGTGGCGTTGGTGGATGGAGCGAGACATGATGTCCCAGATGTGCTCAATTGGATTCAGGTCTGGGGAACGGGCGGGCCAGTCCATAGCATCAATGCCTTCCTCTTGCAGGAACTGCTGACACACTCCAGCCACATGAGGTCTAGCATTGTCTTGCATTAGGAGAAACCCAGGGCCAACCGCACCAGCATATGGTCTCACAAGGGGTCTGAGGATCTCATCTCGGTACCTAATGGCAGTCAGGCTACCTCTGGCGAGCACATGGAGGGCTGTGCAGCCCCCCAAAGAAATGCCACCCCACACCATGACTGACCCACCGCCAAACCGGTCATGCTGGAGGATGTTACATCTGTGAAGAGCACAGGGCGCCAGTGGTGAATTTGCTAATCTTGGTGTTCTCTGGCAAATGCCAAACGTCCTGCACGGTGTTGGGCTGTAAGCACAACCCCCACCTGTGGACGTCGGGCCCTCATACCACCCTTATGGAGTCTGTTTCTGACCGTTTGAGCAGACACATGCACATTTGTGGCCTGCTGGAGGTCATTTTGCAGGGCTCTGGCAGTGCTCCTCCTGCTCCTCCTTGCACAAAGGCGGAGGTAGCAGTCCTGCTGCTGGGTTGTTGCCCTCCTACGACCTCCTCCACGTCTCCTGATGTACTGGCCTGTCTCCTGGTAGCGCCTCCATGCTCTGGACACTACGCTGACAGACACAGCAAACCTTCTTGCCACAGCTCGCATTGATGTGCCATCCTGGATGAGCTGCACTACCTGAGCCACTTGTGTGGGTTGTAGACTCCGTCTCATGCTACCACTAGAGTGAAAGCACCGCCAGCATTCAAAAGTGACCAAAACATCAGCCAGGAAGCATAGGAACTGAGAAGTGGTCTGTGGTCACCACCATTCATAATTTCCACCTGTTGTCTATTCCATTTGCACAACAGCATGTGAAATGTATTGTCAATCAGTGTTGCTTCCTGTTTGATTTCATTTGCACAACAGCATGTGAAATGTATTGTCAATCAGTGTTGCTTCCTGTTTGATTTCACAGAAGTGTGATTGACTTGGAGTTACATTGTGTTGTTTAAGTGTTCCCTTTATTTTTTTGAGCAGTCTAGGTCTATGTAGCCTATACTGTATGTATCTGTTAATACAGTCATCTCGGTATATCCTTCGCTTGTTTGTAACAATTGCCTAGACATTGGCAACTTTCTATTTGTAGTCACATTCGTTCTGAAGTTATCGGTGGTCACAGAAAGACAGATAAACATCTAACCAGGCACTTAGCTGTTCTACTAGTGGTCTGAGGCAGTCGTTAATTAACAAGCCTTTTCAAGTGCAATTTCAGAAACAATGGTTTTTGGAAAAATATTGGAGATTTAACGATGTTCCTACGAAGGTTCAAACGAAGAACTTCGCCTTAAGATGCTTTTGGGAAACCTGCCCAGGCTGCTTAGGTATAAGGTCAGGCAATATTGGGTGGTCCTTGAGCAATAAGTAGATTACTTTATAGATATCATCATTCATTCATTATCATCTGTGTTAGTGATTCACGATCATTCATAATCATGCATTATCAGTTTGAATATAAAACTCAGTTCTGCACTTCACCTCTCAATGTCATGCATTATCAATCAGCCACAATATTTCCTAATCATTTCCAATTATTGATTATCATATTGTGTACTAAGTTACACATAAAACACTCTAGACCCTGCATTCCCAGTCATGACTGACAGAGTACTGCTAAAATCTAGCAGACCATGGTTCCTGCAATATCGCCATGATTCCGCAATAGTGTGTTTGAACAGTTATTAATTTCCTGCAGAATGAATTCACCTGTCAGGGTGAGGAAGTAGAGGTAATAGATGCGTCCCAAATGGCACCCTATCCCCTATATAGTGCACTTCTTTTGACCAGGGCCCCTGGGGGGGAATAGAGTACATTTGATTTGGGACACAGCCTATGTGAGGTGTATTGTGTCATTGATGATTAAGTTATACCTCCGCATCTAGCTTGACAGCCTTCACCGTCTTCAGGTTGGCTGAATGTTTCTGGGGGGAGAAAATGTTTGACAGGATGAGTGATATTAAAGGAGGAAATTATGGAAAGTAATTTGAATAAAATAAGAAATATCCACCAGTCATAACATTGAATATTCTGATACTCACCCCTGGTCTGGGAAGCGACAAGTAGGCTCTCTTATCACCTGTAATTAATCAGAAAGAAAGAACGTATTTTGAGGAAATATAATTTTTAAAGTCATATTCTGGGCATTGGATCACAAGGTTAGTTTGGTAAAATCATTTTCCAGCTAAATTATTGTGTGCCTTTTGAAATGCCCTATGTACTTTTGTTTCCTGTATTTTCAAATGGTTTCCCGCCATTCATTCCAACCCATGAAAATATACTAAAAGGGAGGGATTCAGTTGATTATCCCTAACACATCCTCTTTCATACTACAGTTGATTATCCCCAACACATCCTCTTTCATACTACAGTTGATTATCCCTAACACATCCTCTATCATACTACAGTTGATTATCCCTAACACATCCTCTATCATACTACAGTTGATTATCCCTAACACATCCTCTATCATACTACAGTTGATTATCCCCAACACATCCTCTATCATACTACAGTTGATTATCCCTAACACATCCTCTATCAGACTTCAAATGGAGTGCAACCAATCAACTCAACAGATTTCTTGTCAGGTGCTGAGATCTTCAGCCTCACTCTCTAAGTCCCGGTAAAGGGACATTTCAGTAGAATTTACAGGGGTGGTGAGGGTGTGATAAACATCACTGACGTGTTTAACGGCTTATGAGGCACTGCCGTAAAAGGAGCATTACTTCACATAAAAGCTTTGCAGCTTTTTGGAGGGCTTGTCTGTGTCGCTTGAGTACCACACCCCCTCCGCACGCGCACGCGCACACGCACGCGCACACGCACACACACACACACACACACACACACACACACACACACACACACACACACACACACACACACACAGATAAACACACACCCCTACCAGTTGTACCAGAGGAATAATAGCACTTTTGCTATGTGAGAGCCACGACTCGAGGGAACAGTGTGAATTTCATCGTTAAACTTCCACCAGGGAGGGACATTTATCCTTGTTCCTCCTCTATTCAATGGCTTTAGCAGGGGGACGTCGTCTCTCTCGCTGCTTGTCATTAGGATCGTAGCCCATAAATACTGGCACCGTGACACGCCACAGAGGTTACGGATGATAGGAATCACGCTGCGGGCTGGGAGAGAGCTCTGAGAAACGTCTGGCATCACCACGCTGGGACACAAATGCACAAACGAACGCGCGTGCGCACACACTGGCTGTCAGGCATGTAACAGAACGGTTTGTATCTCCGACTCGATCAGAGGTATCCTGCTGATGGTGCTTTAATCTGACATCCCCTCCCTGACAGAGATTGTGTCAGATAATACAAACAACTACGGTTATAGACATTCAACTGTCTATGAATAGGATCAATACATATTAGACAACCGCAGATCAGCGAGAGACAGAGAGTAAAAACAACCACGGCTTGTAGTGAGTTGTCCTACGACAACCCTCTCCTGCGACCAGGATCCCTCTCCCCCTCTCCTACCACTGGCAGCCCTACCTCGGCGGCCCTCGAACACGTCGTTGATCTCCCTTAGCAGCACGGCCATGTCGCAGAGTTGGGACTCCCAGGCCTCACAGAACACATCCAGGTTCTCCTTGGCAATCTTACTGGATGGGTGAAGGGCCAGCGTCTGGGCTGCAGAGATGATCTGACAGGAGAGAGAGAGGGAGTGAGCAGAGGGAGGAGCTATGTTTTACACTGTATTGGACTGTTAAAGTGTTTTGATAAGGTTAACAAAGTTCTACCTTAAGTCAGGGGTTCCCAAACTTTTTTGGCCCACGACCCATTTTGATATCAAATTGTATTTGTGACCCCACCATGTAACAAAAGTAATGTAATCAACGGCCAATGTTAACTTTTTTATTTGACAGTCTATTACAAATTAGTCTGACATTACTTTTGACAGTATTTCAAAAGTACTGGTTTGAAGTGACTGAAATGCATCAAAAAGGTATTGGGAAGTTCAGAAGATCATCAGCTAATAATTTTGTATGATCTTCTGTGTAGAAAAGAACATCATCATTCATTACCTTTTCCCCCCAGTCTGATTTAGTGCCTGGTCTTGTCCACTCTGTTCTAATGAGGCTTGTGGCCATTGTAGAGGGAAACAGACACAAACCTGTTCCTGAGAGTCTTATCTTTCAGTGATGGGGTTATAATATTTTGTAGCTTAAACTGTTCAAAATATGTGTAGGAGGAAAACAGTTGTACATTTTTTGGTTCTACATTTTCTTTCACCATTTCTCTCGCGACCGCATTTCCAAATCAGGCGACCCCACATGGGAAACGCTGCCTTGAGTGGAGCTATTACTGTGTTATTCAACCTATCCAGAACAGTTGATTCTTTGAGGGAAGACCAACAAGGGGCCCAAGAAAAGGAGATTGTGATTTGAGGTAGAGTATCTCATGATAAGCTGTAGAACACACTATTTACCAAGAGAGATTTCATCTATATTTTTCGTAGCTGTCTATTTACCACCACAAACCGATGCTGGCACTAAGATTGCACTCAATGAGCTGTATACATGTATGCATTCACTAACTGTAAGTCGCTCTGGATAAGAGCGTCTGCTAAATGACTAAAATGTAAATGTAAATGTATAAGGCCATAAGTAAACAGGAAAATGTTCATCCAGAGGCAGCGCTCCTAGGGACTTTAATGCAGGGAAACTTAAATCCGTTCTACTTAATTTCTACCAGCATGTTAAATGTGCAACATGAGGGAAAAAAACTCTAGACCTCCTTTACTCCACACACAGAGACGCCTACAAAGCTCTCCCTCGCCCTCCATTTGGCAAATCTGACCATAATTCTATCCTCCTGATTCCTGCTTATAAGCAAAAACTAAAGCAGGAAGCACCAGTGACTCAGTTAATAAGGAAGTGGTCAGATGACGCAGATGCTAAGCTACAGGACTGTTTTGCAAGCACAGACTGGAATATATTCCGGGATTCTTCCGATAGCATTGAGGAGTACACCGCATCAGTCACTGGCTTCATCAACAAGTGCATTGATGACGTCGTCCCCACAGTGACTGTACGTACATACCCCAACCAGAAGCCATGGATTACAGGCACCATTCGCACTGAGCTAAAGGTTAGAGCTTCGGCTTTCAAGGAGCTATGCCCTCCGACGAACCATCAAACAGGCAAAGAGTCAATACAGGACTAAGATCGTACTATACCTGCTCTAACGCTCGTCGGATGTCGCAGGGCTTGAAAACTATTACAGACTACAAGGGAAGCACAGCCAGGAGCTGCCCAGTGACACAAGCCTACCAGACGAGCTAAATCACTTCTATGCTTGTTTCGAGGCAAGCAACACTGAAGCATGCATGAGAGCATCAGTTGTTCCGGATGACTATGTGATCACGCTCTCCGTAGCTGATGTGAGTAAGACTTTTAAGCAGGTCAACATTCACAAGGCCGCGGGGCCAGACGGATTACCAGGATGTGTACTCCGAGCATATGCTGACCAACTGGCAAGTGTCTTCACTGACATTTACAACATGTCCCTGACTGAGTCTGTAATACCAACATGTTTCAAGCAGACCACCATAGTCCCTGTGCCCAAGAACACTAAGATAACCTGCCTAAATGACCACCGACCCGCAGCACTCACGTCTGTAGCCATTAAGTCATTTGAAAGGCTGATCATGGCTCATATCAACACCATTATCCCAGAAACCCTAGACCCACTCCAATTTGCATACCGCCCCAACAGATCCACAATAATGCAATCTCTATTGCACTCCACACTGCCCTTTCCCACCCGGACAAGAGGAACACCTACGTGAGAATGCTATTCATTGACTACAGCTCAGCGTTCAACACCATACAGTCGTGGTCAAAAGTTGAGAATGACACAAATACAGATTTTCACAAAGTCTGCTGCCTCGGTTTTGATGATGGCAATTTGCATATACTCCAGAATGGCATGAAGAGTGATCAGATGAATTGCAATTAATTGCAAAGTCCCTCTTTGCCATGAAAATGAACTTAATCCCCAAAAAAACATTTCCACTGCATTTCAGCCCTGCCACAAAAGGACCAGCTGCCATCATGTCAGTGATTCTCTCGTTAACACAGGTGAGAGTGTTGACGAGGACAAGGCTGGAGATCACTCTGTCATGCTGATTGAGTTAGAATAACAGACTGGAAGCTTTAAAAGGAGGGTGTCACACCCTGGCTAATGGACTCTTTTTGTTGAGCCAGGGTGTGTGCATTCTATGTGTTCGTTTTCTATGTTGGGTATGCTAGGTTGTCTATGTCTATGTTTGCCTGTGTGACTCCCAATCAGAGGCAACGAGTGTCAGCTGTCGGCTGGTTGTCTCTGATTGGGAGCCATATTTAATCTGTATGTTTTCCCTTGGGTGTTGTGGGTTTTTGTTCCTTTACGGTCATTGTTACTGTGGACTTTACGATTTGTCTATTTGTTTTGGTACTTTAATTAATAAAGTCTATCATGTTCGCTCAACACGCTGCGTATTGGTCTACTCCTTTGGAAGACAATCGTGACAGAAAAACCCACCTTCACTGGACCAAGCAGCGAGTCGAGGAGCCATCGCCAGGGAGAGCGCTGGCAGATCTCCGTGGCAGCTTCGACTGGGTCAAGCCCATTGAGGAGCTGAGTGACGAGGGTTGGAGACAGAGGAGCGAGAGGTGGGCGAGAATGATGGAGGCCTGGCCCACGGGGAGGAGAGACCCCCAGGAAATTTTTAGGGGGGGCTCACGACGTCGGGGCAGCAGGAGGCCGCTATGGAGCGGTCCAGCGGGGTTGCAGAGGAGGCCGCCAGGTTACGGGGGCCACTGGTAGAAGAGGGGATGGAAGGTGTAAAGGCACGGCGAGAGGTACTGGGGTGTGTTACCAGTCCGGTCCGGCCCGTTCCAGATCCCGGTGTAAGGCCAGTGGTGTGTGTCCCTAGTACGGTCCGGTCTGTTCCTGCTCCCCGCACCAAGTCTGTGGTGCGTCTCATCAGCCCGGCTCTGCCCGTTCCTGCTCTCCGCACCAGGTCTGTGGTGCGCGTCGCCAGCCCAGTCCGGCCCATTCCTGCTCCCCGCATCAAGCCTGTGGTGCGTCTCGTCAGCCCGGCTCTGCCCGTTCCTGCTCTCCGCACCAGGTCTGTGGTGCGCGTCGCCAGCCCAGTCCGGCCCATTCCTGCTCCCCGCATCAAGCCTGTGGTGCGTCTCGTCAGCCCGGCTCTGCCCGTTCCTGCTCTCCGCACCAGGTCTGTGGTGCGCGTCGCCCGCCCAGTCCGGCCCATTCCTGCTCCCAGCACCAAGTCTGTGGTGCGTTTCGTCAGCCCTGTCCGGCCCGCTCCTGCTCCACACACCAAGCCAGTGGTGTGCGTCGTCAGTTCAGCACGGCCCGTGCCTGTTCCCCACACCAAGCCAGTGGTGTGCGTCGTCGGTCCGGCACGGCAAGTGCCTGTTCCACTGGTGCCTGGTCCGGCGCCGGTCAGATGCGTTACGCCGGAGCTAGAGCAATCCGCTCCACCTGTGGGCAGTCCAGCTCCGGTCAGCAGGACCAGACCGGACCAGGGGTACTTTGGGGGGTTTGAGAGCGAGTGGGGATCATGCCCGGAGCCGGATCCGCCACCTAGGCGGAGTGCCCACCCGGTCCCTCCCCTGTTTGGGGTTTTGTTAAGACGCGGTCGCAGTCCGCGCCTTTAGGGGGGGGTACTGTCACACCCTGGCTAATGGACTCTTTTTGTTGAGCCAGGGTGTGTGCATTCTATGTGTTCGTTTTCTATGTTGGGTATGCTAGGTTGTCTATGTCTATGTTTGCCTGTGTGACTCCCAATCAGAGGCAACGAGTGTCAGCTGTCGGCTGGTTGTCTCTGATTGGGAGACATATTTAATCTGTATGTTTTCCCTTGGGTGTTGTGGGTTTTTGTTCCTTTACGGTCATTGTTACTGTGGACTTTATGATTCGTCTATTTGTTTTGGTACTTTAATTAATAAAGTCTATCATGTTCGCTCAACACGCTGCGTATTGGTCTACTCCTTTGGAAGACAATCGTGACAGAGGGTGGTGCTTGAAATCATTGTCCTTCCTCTGTTAACCATGGTTACTTGCAAGGAAACACGTGCCGTCATCATTGCTTTGTACAAAAAGGGCTTCACAGGCAAGGATATTGCTGCTAGTGAGATTGCACCTAAATCAACCATTTATCGGATCATCAAGAACTTCAAGGAGAGAGGTTCAATTGTGGTGAAGGCGTCAGGGCGCCCAAGAAAGTCCAGCAAGAGCCAGGACCGTCTCCTAAAGTTGATTCAGCTGTGGGATCGGGGCACCACCAGTGCAGAGCTTGCTCAGGAATGGCAGCAGGCAGGTGTGAGTGCATCTGCACGCACAGTGAGGCGAAGACTTTTAGAGGATGGCCTGGTGTCAAGAAGGGCAGCAAAGAAGCCACTTCTCTCCAGGAAAAACATCAGGGACAGACTGATATTCTGCAATAGGTACAGGGATTGGACTGCTGAGGACTGGGGTAAAGTTATTTTCTCTGATGAATCCCCTTTCCGATTGTTTGGGGCATCTGGAAAACACCTTGTCCGGATAAGACAAGGTGAGCGCTACCATCAGTCCTGTGTCATGCCAACAGTAAAGCATCCTGAGACCATTCATGTGTGGGGTTGCTTCTCAGTCAAGGGAGTGGGCTCACTCACAATTTTGCCTAAGAACACAGCCATGAATAAAGAATGGTACCAACACATCCTCCGAGAGCAACTTCTCCCAACCATCCAAGAACAGTTTGGTGACGACCAATGCCTTTTCCAGCATGATGGAGCACCTTGCCATAAGGCAAAAGTGATAACTAAGTGGCTCGGGGAACAAAACATAAAAAATGTGGGTCCATGGCCAGGAAACTCCCCAGACCTTAATCCCATTGAGAACTTGTGGTCGATCCTCAAGAGGCGGGTGGACAAACAAAAACCCACAAATTCTGACAAACTCCAAGCATTGATTATCCAAGAATGGGCTGTCATCAGTCAGGATGTGGCCCAGAAGTTAATTGACAGCATGCCAGGGCGGATTGCAGAGGTCTTGAAAAAGAAGGGTCAACACTGCAAATATTGACTCTTTGCATAAACTTAATGTAATTGTCAATAAAAGCCTTTGACACTTATGGAATGCTTGTAATTATACTTCAGTATACCATAGTAACATCTGACAAAAATATCTCAGCGAACTTTGTGAAGACCAATACTTGTGTCATTCTCAAAACTTTTGACAGCGACTGTAGTGCCCTCAAAGCTCATCACTAAGCTTAGGAACCTGGGACTAAACACCTCCCTCTGCAACTGGATCCTGGACTTCCTGACGGGCCGCCCCCAGGTGGTAAGGGTAGGTAACAACACATCTGCCATGCTGATCCTCAACACGGGGGCCCCTCAGGGGTGCATGCTCAGTCCCCTCCTGTACTCCCTGTTCACCCATGACTGCATGGCCAGGCACGACCCATCATTAAGTTTGCCGACAACACAACAGTGGTAGGCCTGATCACCGACAACGATGAAACAGCCTATAGGGAGGAGGTCAGAGACCTGGCCATGTGGTGCCAGGATAACAACCTCTCCCTCAACGTAATCAAGACAAAAGAGATGATTGTGGACTACAGGAGAAAAAAAAGAGGACTGAGCACGCCCCCATTCTCCACAATGGGGCTGTAGTGGAACAGGTTGAGAGCTTCAATTTCCTTGGTGTCCACATCACCAACAAACTATCATGGTCCAAACACAGCAAGACAGTCGTGAAGAGGGAACGACAAAGCCCCCTCAAGAGACTGAAAAGATTTGGCATGGGTCCTCAGATCCTCAAAAAGTTCTACAGCTGCACCGTCGAGAGCATCCTGACTGGTTGCATCACCGCCTGGTATGGCAACTGCTCGGCCTCCGACCGCAAGGCACTACAGAGGGTAGTGTGTACGGCCCAGTACATCACTGGGGCCAAGCTTCCTGCCATCTAGGACCTCTATACCAGGCGGTGTCGGAGGAAAGCCCTAAAAATTATCAAAGACTCCAGCCACCCTAGTCATAGACTGTTCTCTCCGCTACCACACGGCAAGCGGTACCGGAGCGCCAAGTCTAGGTCCAAAAGGCTTCTTAACAGCTTCTACCCTCAAGCCATAAGACTCCTGAACAGCTAATCATGGCTACCCGGACTATTTGCATTGCCCCCCCACTCCACCCCACCCCACCCCAACCCAACCCCCTCTTTTACGCTGCATAGTCACTTTAACTCTACCCACATGTACATATTACCTTGACTAACCGGTGCCCCCGCACATTGACTCTGTACTGTATAAGTTGAATGCACCAATTTGTAAGTCGCTCTGGATAAGAGCGTCTGCTAAATTATGTAAATATAAATGTAAATGTAACGGTACCCACATGTACATATTAATTCAACTACCTCAACTAGCCGGTGCCCCCACACATTGACTCTGCACCGGTACCCCCCCCCTGTATATATAGCCTCCCTACTGTTATTTTATACTTTTATTCTCAACACTTTTTTGTTGTTGTTTTATTTTACTTTTTTATTAAAAATAAATGCACTGTTGGTTAAGGGCTGTAAGTAAGCATTTCACTGTAATGTCTGCACCTGTTGTATTCGGCGCATGTGGCCAATACAATTTGATTTGATTTGATTTGATTTATATAGCCTCCCTACTGTTATTTTATTTTACTGCTGCTCTTTAATTATTTGCAATTTTTTATTTTTTACTTATCTATTTTTTACTTAACACTTATTTTCTTATAAAACTGCATTGTTGGTTAAGGGCTTGTAAGTAAGCATTTCACTGTAAGGTCTACTACACCTGTTGTATTCGGCGCATGTGGCAAATAACATTTGATTTGATTTGAATGGAAGCAGGCCTCAGTCTCATACAATGTTTAACTATTCTATGAGAGAGCAGAGACACAGGAGTTATACCGGATCATTTCCTCTCAGTGTGGGGGTGGATTTGTTCCATTTCACACAATCTTCAGCGGGGCATCAGTTTTGTCCCCCACTTTTCTAATTATGTTTGGTCTTCCAGGCCGTTGGGAGGGTTATTATCTGCTGCTGGGGGTGTAGTGTGAAATGTGATGATCCGCCCACGGCAACGTCAGACGCTGCATGACCCCGCAGTAATGACTGAGCTCATAGGCTCAAAGGTCAACCAATCAATAAGGTCACAGAGGGGGAGCCACCGCCCAGCAGTGAGGGATGATACTGGTGTGTGCGTGTCTTTCAATGATAATAAAGGGACTCCCACGGGTAATTGCCAATTAAATGCAGCACACTGGGGGTGATGCACTCTGACTTGTGTCATGTGGTCTGAGTTATTTCTCCATGTATCAGATGAAGTCATCTTAATGTCTGTTTCTGCAATGGTTGGCTATGTTTAATGGATGGGGGTGAAGCTACAGGGGATCAAGATGGCAGAGGATGTGCTGACAAACTGAACCTTGATAATGGAGAGGTTATACAGCTTATCAAGTTTCTGTCACAACATGGATTGTATCAGACATGAAGACATGATCAGGACTATAGCATGTGTCTTGTTTTGGCCCTTCAGGGCCCCGTCCTCAGTGTGTGTTACCTGTCAGTGTGTGTGTTACCTGTCAGTGTGTGTGTGTGTGTTACCTGTCAGTGTGTGTGTGTGTTACCTGTCAGTGTGTGTGTGTGTGTGTGTGTGTGTGTGTGTGTGTGTGTGTGTGTGTGTGACCTGTCAGAGTGTGTGTGTTACCTGTCAGTGTGTGTGTGTTACCTGTCAGTGTGTGTTACCTGTCAGTGTGTGTGTGTGTGTGTTACCTGTCAGTGTGTGTGTGTGTGTTACCTGTCAGTGTGTGTGTGTGTCTGTGTGTGTTACCTGTCAGTGTGTGTGTTACCTGTCAGTGTGTGTCTGTGTGTGTTACCTGTCAGTGTGTGTTTTACCTATCAGTGTGTGTGTGTTACCTGTCAGTGTGTGTGTGTGTTACCTGTCAGTGTGTGTGTGTGTGTGTTACCTGTCAGTGTGTGTGTGTGTCTGTGTGTGTTACCTGTCAGTGTGTGTGTGTGTGTGTGTTACCCGTCAGTGTGTGTGTGTGTGTGTTATCTGTCAGTGTGTGTGTGTGTGTGTGTTACCTGTCAGTATGTGTGTGTGTTACCTGTCAGTGTGTGTGTGTGTGTGTGTTACCTGTCAGTGTGTGTGTGTGTGTGTGTGTTACCTGTCAGTGTGTGTGTGTTACCTGTCAGTGTGTGTGTATTACCTGTCAGAGTGTGTGTTACCTGTCAGAGTGTGTTACCTGTGGGCCGATGACGTGGAAGGTCTCCTCAGCGTGTATACAGGTGATCTCCAGAGGCTCTGTCCCTGAGACGTGACACAGCAGACGACACGTCTGGAACAGGACAAACAACATTGGCGTCTAACATCAATATGACTGGATATGAGCAGCAAACATAGACCTACATGTAGATGCCAACAACAGATCAAGATACTTATCCAGATATTTCAATTGGAAAAATACATAAAGGCTTCCAAAGCCAGTAGCCCACATCACACATCCCATGTCCATATACTCAGGCATAGAGATGGATATGAGGTTGGATTTTTGTTGATTGAATTGAATACTTTATTGTGCTTCAATGGTGACTTGAACAAGGAGATTCAACAGACTTAAGTCAACCTCCCCAGCCCAGTGAGCTTCTCTCACCTCCACTAGCTGTTCTTTCTGTTCGCCAAGCGTCCGGGCGTACTCTGCCACGGCCTCCAGGTTGCCCTCGCCCCCCGAGGCCTTCAGGGCCCGCAGAGGCAGGTGTTCCGCATGCAGCTTCAGCAGGTCCGCCGCCCTCCCCACCGCCACCTTATGGAGCTGGACGGGAGAGGGAAAGAGAGGGGGTGAATATGTGTGAACATTTTGTATCTTTTGTACGCCTGGCTGCACAATGGAAAGATAAAAGAATAGTAAGACAGAAAGAGAGAAAGAGGAGAGAGAAAGAGGGAGAGTGTCAGAGAGAGAAAGAGGGAGTGTCAGAGAGAGAAAGAGGGAGAGTGTCAGAGAGAGAAAGAGGGAGAGTGTCAGAGAGAGAAAGAGGGAGAGTGTCAGAGAGAGAGTGTCAGAGAGAGAAAGAGGGAGAGTGTCAGAGAGAGAAAGAGGGAGAGTGTCAGAGACAGAAAGAGGGAGAGTGTCAGAGAGAGAAAGAGGGAGAGTGTCAGAGAGAGAAAGAGGGAGAGTGTCAGAGAGAGAAAGAGGGAGAGTGTCAGAGAGAGAAAGAGGGAGTGTCAGAGAGAGAAAGAGGGAGTGTCAGAGAGAGAAAGAGGGAGAGTGTCAGAGAGAGAAAGAGGGAGAGTGTCAGAGACAGAAAGAGGGAGAGTGGCAGTGTACACTCTAGAGGATAAAGAGAAGAAGTAAACAGAGAGAGAGTAATGTGGGCATATCAAAGACAAGGGATACAGACAAACTGTGATGGAGAGTACAGAAATGCTCTAGGACTGAACCCCTTGGCATGCCAGACAGTGATGCATTCTGAGTAGGAGCGCAGGGTTACAGGATTCACCTCTCTACGGAGTTCGTAGACACTTTGGCAGGTCTTCAGTATAGACAGCTCCATCTCCTCCGTGGCCTCTCTAGCATTAAGAGAGTGCTTCTTGAAAGAAAGACAAAAACAAAAAAAAGGGGAGGGAGGGAGAAAAAATAAAGAGTGGTCACATAAATCATGCACATGGACTGCTGCCTTGGACGTGGCCTGTCTCTGCAGAGGAAGGAGGAGTCCGTTTCTGACCCACACAAGATCACACAGCCCTGCTCAGGCCCTGTCAGAGAGAGAGAGAGATCCCTTCTGCTTCACCAATAGCCTGTGAAACATGACAGTTTCAGACACAGGTTCTTAGGCCAAGGAGACAGGTGGGCAGTACCGACCGTGCACAGAGAGGATTACAGCAGGGTGTAAAAACACTGTCAAACAAGCAGGAGGCACCAGATGATTTGTCTTTGAACCACTCACCACACCCTCTGTTTCTACTGAAATAAGATAAGGAACATACCTCATCTCACTCTCTCGGTTTCCACTTAAATGAGTGGAGTAACACACCTTCTCACACCCTCTCTGTTTCTACTGAATTGAGTAGAGAAACACGAACAGACCCTGGGATCCAGCTAGTGACGCACGTTGTGGAAATGGGTCTCAATAGGGAGCCAATCCTTCAACGTGTTGTAGCTCTGATTCCATTCAATCTGTCAGTGGAACTGTGGCCTCTACTTTCACATCGTTATAACGATAGAAAAACACATTGTATAAAACCTCCAAGTTTGAGTCCAAGGAGAATCTTTTGAGTGAGGTTTCGAGAGAGACAGAGAATACAATGTGTTCCATGTAATCAATGGAGTCAAGTGGATAGCCATTCATACAACGAGGCTGACTTCAAGTTAGATCCAACACCTATGTACTGCTTTTCGACTGCAACACCAGTGTTACACTAGTGTATACAGTGGGGAAAAAAAGTATTTAGTCAGCCACCAATTGTGCAAGTTCTCCCACTTAAAAAGATGAGAGAGGCCTGTAATTTTCATCATAGGTACACGTCAACTATGACAGACAAAATGAGAAAAAGAATTCCAGAAAATCACATTGTAGGATTTTTAATGAATTTATTTGCAAATTATGGTGGAAAATAAGTATTTGGTCAATAACAAAAGTTTCTCAATACTTTGTTATATACCCTTTGTTGGCAATGACACATGTCAAACGTTTTCTGTAAGTCTTCACAAGGTTTTCACACACTGTTGCTGGTATTTTGGCCCATTCCTCCATGCAGATCTCCTCTAGAGCAGTGATGTTTTGGGGCTGTCGCTGGGCAACACGGACTTTCAACTCCCTCCAAAGATTTTCTATGGGGTTGAGATCTGGAGACTGGCTAGGCCACTCCAGGACCTTGAAATGCTTCTTACGAAGCCACTCCTTCGTTGCCCGGGTGGTGTGTTTGGGATCATTGTCATGCTGAAAGACCCAGCCACGTTTCATCTTCAATGCCCTTGCTGATGGAAGGAGGTTTTCACTCAAAATCTCACGATACATGGCCCCATTCATTCTTTCCTTTACATGGATCAGTCGTCCTGGTCCCTTTGCAGAAAAACAGCCCCAAAGCATGATGTTTCCACCCCTATGCTTCACAGTAGGTATGGTGTTCTTTAGATGCAACTCAGCATTCTTTGTCCTCCAAACACGACGAGTTGAGTTTTTACCAAAAAGTTATATTTTTGTTTCATCTGACCATATGACATTCTCCCAATCCTCTTCTGGATCATCCAAATGCACTCTAGCAAACTTCAGACGGGCCTGGACATGTACTGGCTTAAGCAGGGGGACACGTCTGGCACTGCAGGATTTGAGTCCCTGGCGGCGTAGTGTGTTACTGATGGTAGGCTTTGTTACTTTGGTCCCAGCTCTCTGCAGGTCATTCACTAGGTCCCCCCGTGTGGTTCTGGGATTTTTGCTCACCGTTCTTGTGATCATTTTGACCCCACGGGGTGAGATCTTGCGTGGAGCCCCAGATCGAGGGAGATTATCAGTGGTCTTGTATGTCTTCCATTTCCTAATAATTGCTCCCACAGTTGATTTCTTCAAACCAAGCTGCTTACCTATTGCAGATTCAGTCTTCCCAGCCTGGTGCAGGTCTACAATTTTGTTTCTGGTGTCCTTTGACAGCTCTTTGGTCTTGGCCATAGTGGAGTTTGGAGTGTGACTGTTTGAGATTGTGGACAGGTGTCTTTTATACTGATAACAAGTTCAAACAGGTGCCATTAATACAGGTAACGAGTGGAGGACAGAGGAGCCTCTTAAAGAAGAAGTTACAGGTCTGTGAGAGCCAGAAATCTTGCTTGTTTGTAGGTGACCAAATACTTATTTTCCACCATAATTTGCAAATAAATTCATTAAAAATCCTACAATGTGATCTTCTGGAAAAAAAATTCTCAATTTGTCTGTCATAGTTGACGTGTACCTATGATGAAAATTACAGGCCTCTCTCATCATTTTAAGTGGGAGAACTTGCACAATTGGTGGCTGACTAAATACTTTTTTCCCCCACTGTACACCCTTATGTTATACTAGGGACATTGTGTTTCCATAGCTAGGGCTGACAATGAGAACTTGTGAAGAGAAGAATCAACAACCTCTGCATAATCAAAACAGTTGCTTTGTGAGAAGGTGTTAAAGTTCTGGAAAAGTACCAGTGGCCTGGTTTTGGCCCCAAGTGACAGCAGGTCCGCCGGAGCTATGGTCCAGTGAGACACGGGTACTGGCCCGCGTAGATGGAAACAGACAAGTCTGAGACTTTTGGGTAAAACACTGGGGTAAATCCTGTATGGAAATAGGCCTATAGTGAATGAAGGAAAATAGTACTGTATAGTATTCTGTGGGAGGGTAGTGTGAAAAGGCTGGATATTCTATACTTCTCCTCCATATTATCTGTAAACCTAGCAACAGTACACAAGGTAATGTAGCTACACTCCTGCAGTGTGATCCATTTGTCACCCAGAGAATCACTTGACAGCTCAAGAACATTCACTGACAATATAGAAAGGAGATACAGTGAGAAAGTGAATGTGTGTGTTCCAGGTGTCTCTTGAACAATAGATTTTTATCTCAACGAGACTAACCTGGTTAAATAAAGGTTTAATCAAATGTGCGTGCAGAAACAAAAGTCTGGGGGTATTTATACGTGTAAATGTGCATATTCATATGTGCTAAATCATGACATACTGTATGTGTGCTCTTAAAATCAAATCAACCTTTATTTGTCACATGCGCCGAATACAACAGGTGTAGACCTTACCGTGAAATGCTTACTTACAAGCCCTTAACCAACAATGCAGTTCAAGAAAGAGTTAAGAAAATATTAACAAAATAAACTAAAGTAAATAATACTAAGTAACACAATAAAATAACAATAACGAGGCTATATACAGGGGGTACAGGTTAGTCTAGGTAATTTGTACATGTAGGTAGGGGTAAAGTGACTATGCATAGATAATAGTCCCCTGTAGCTCAGTTGGTAGAGCATGGCGCTTGCAACGCCAGGGTTGTGGGTTTGTTTCCCACGGGGGGCCAGTATGAAAATGTATGCACTCACTAACTGTAAGTCGCTCTGGATAAGAGCGTCTGCTAAATGACTAAAATGTAAATGTAAAATAATAGACAGCGGGTAGCAGCAGTGTAAAAACAAATGGAGGGGGGGTGTCAATGTAAATAGTCTGGGTGGCCATTTGATTAATTGTTCAGCAGTCTTATGACTTGGGGGTAGAAGCTGTTAAGGAGCCTTTTTCGTATGAGTCCATATCTATCACATATCTGTGTGAGTACATGTATACATGTTTGTGTGTGCTTGTGTGTATGCATGTATGACTGTGTGCATGTATGCCCTGTGAATGGCCACATACCGCCTCCATCCAGGCTGCGATGAGCTGGTCAGTGTCCTGGCGGGCTAGCTGGGAGAGCTGCAGGATGCCCTCTCGGTGCTCATGGCTGGTGTAGGCCGAGTCAGTGAAGTCCTCAGTCCTCTCCACCACCGCATCCAGCTGGCCAGACAGAGCCTGGTGGGGCAGCGAGTACAGACCCTCACGCAGACCTTCCACGTTGGACTGGGATCAGAGACAGAGACACAGACAGACACACAGAGACAGAGAGACAGACAGAGAGACACAGACAGAGACAGAGACACAGACAGAGAGAGACAGAGACAAAGACAGAGACATAGACAATAGTGAATACAAAAACTATTTGCCATGCCAATGATTGAATTGACACAGGCAGAGACACAGACACAGGCAGAGACAGAGAAGATCATTAGAAAGCGCTATGATCTCTGGTGCAGTCTATTATCTAGTTCAAAAACAAGCTACTGGCATTTCAGGTTGTCTAAGGATAATTGACTTATTCTAAAGAAATCGCAAAGAACTCCTAGCATGCTTCATCTTTGTATGTCCAGGCCTAAAGCGGCATACTGTATTAACACAGGCAAGTACAGTGTAATAACACATTGTTACTTAGAACCTTGTTACAATACAAAGTGGAACAAAAGACAACAACATATGGAAGGAGCCCCCAGGCTCGGTCCTCCCCTGTCGTCCCACCTTGAAGTCCTTGATGCCGGTGTAAATGCTGAGGGGAAGGACCTTGGTCTCCCCGCAGGGCCGGGTGTCCGTCACGATCTCGATGACCTGCTGCAGGGCGAAACGCATGCGGTGAAACACGGCGTCTTTGTTGATACGCGCCGACTCGCAGTCAGGGTGTCTGAGACACGTCTACAGGGAAGAGAGAGACTCATGATTTTATCTGGCACATGATTTGAAAACCAAGCAGCAGAAGAAGAAACAGTCCATATTTGGAATCAATTGTAGTAATACAGTCCCTCTACCTCATATATATATATATATATACAGTGCCCTCCACTATTATTGGCACCCCTGTTTAAGATGATGTCGAGGACTTCCAAAAATTAACATTTTTTTTAAACAACATAGAACCCAAATGCAAAAAAAGAGAAAAATCCAACCTTTTATTTAAGTACATTACTTTGGTGGTAAAAAAAAAAATCACACATTTAGAAAAAAAAAACTTGAAATCATGAGTTCCACAATTATTGGCACCCCTAACAATTCCGCAGAAAATTTTAATTGATTTTTTAAAAAATATATTTTTCTGTAGTTGCTAAAGTTGGTCAGGGTATCTAGGAACTTTTAATTAGTAATTAATGACTTCCTGTTTCCCTGGGGTATAAATATGACGTGACACAGAGGCCTAATTCTCTTACCCATTTGTCAACATGGCAAAGACAAGAGAACACACCATTCAAGTAAGGCAGATTTGTGTCGACCTTCATAAGTCAGGCAATGGCTACAAGAAAATAGCCACTCGCCTTAACTTGCCCGTATCTACAGTCAGAGGAATCATTAAGAAGTTTAAAACAACTGGAACAGTGACAAACAAGGCTGGAAGAGGTCCCAAGTTTATCTTGCCACAACGCACAGTGAGGAGGATGGTAAGAGAAGTAAAAAAAAGTCCTAAGCTCACTGTCACAGAATTGCATCAAAGAGTGGCATCTTGGGGTCACAAAGTCTCCAAAACAACCATCAGACGCTCTCTACATGCCAACAAGCTGTTTGGGAGGCATGCAAGGAAAAAGCCTTTTCTCACTAACACTCACAAACGTAAACGTCTGGAGTTTGCTAAGCGGCACTGGGACTTCAACTGGGATCGTGTGCTTTGGTCAGATGAGACTAAGATTGAGCTTTTTGGCAACAAACACTCTAAGTGGGTCTGGCGTAAAACAAAAGATGAGTATACCAAAAAGCACCTCATGCCCACCGTGAAGTATGGTGGAGGATCTGTGATGCTGTGGGCCTGTTTCTCTTCCATAGGCCCTGGGAACCTTGTTAGGGTGCATGGCATTATGAACGCTTTGAACTACCAGGACATTTTAAATAAAAACCTGATGGCCTCTGCCAGAAAGCTGAAGATGGGTCGTCATTGGGTCTTTCAGCAGGATAATGATCCAAAACATGTGGCAAAATCTACACAAAAATGGTTCAGCAGTCACAAACTCAAGGTCCTCCCATGGCCATCTCAGTCCCCAGACCTCAACCCAATCGAAAACCTGTGGGGCGAGCTAAAGAGGAGAGTGCATAAGAGAGGACCCAGGACACTGGATGATCTAGAAAGATTGTGCAAAGAAGAATGGTCAAAGATCCCTCTCTCTGTGTTCTCCAATCTTGTGAAATGTTATAGGAGGAGATTAAGTGCTGTCTTGTTGGCAAAAGGGGGTTGTACAAAGTATTAACATCAGGGGTGCCAATAATTGTGGGACTCATGATTTCAAGTTTTTTTTTTTCTAAATGTGTGATTTTTTTTTTTTACACCAAAGTAATGTACTTAAATAAAAGGTTGGATTTTTCTATTTTTTTGCATTTGGGTTCTATGTTGTTTAAAAAAAAAGGAGAATTTTTGGAAGTCCTCGACCACATCTTAAACAGGGGTGCCAATAATTGTGGAGGGCACTGTATATTTAACACAAAAACTATGTTTTAAGTGAGGTTAGGCTGGTTTGAATCCGAAAAAGAATGAAAATTCACATGACCACCACAAGGCCTAATTTCACCCATGCAGTACTAAGGTTTTCCAGCTCACAGCTTTGACCTACTACATTAGCAGTAGTGGTAGGATGTACATACCTTGGATGCAGTGAGCAGCATCATGGTGCATTTCTCCAGCACTGCTCTGGCTGCTGCCATCCTGGCCTTCTTAGTCTCATCCTTCAGGTCCTAAAGGACAGAGACCAACACTGGACATTTAAGCCATGTTCACATTGGCAGTTTGAAGTGACTCAAGTCCTATTTCTTTGCATATCCGATTAGAATCTGTTGTTTTTCCTGCAGTCTGTACAGACGAAAAGCACATGGAATCTAATATTTCAAGCCACATTTCAAACCACCTTCGTAGGTGGTTTGAAGTCAGATACAAATCTGATTCCTGCCCATGTGACTTGTGTCTGAAAGGTCAAATCTGATGTATTTGTCCTCAAGTGGTTATTTTGAATATCTTGTTGCTTGCTAGCTACTCTGTTGACAGTTTGACAAGAACATATGGCAGCTAACTAGCTTGTTAATTGTTTACAAACAAATTAGTGAACGTGATAGAAAGTTAAACAGCTACCTAGCTAGTTAGTTGACTGCTGTGGCTAGCCAAAAAGCATTCATTTTGAAAGTTGGATCATCTTATCTTTTGAGGCTTTAAATGTGTTCAAAACACTCCGATTTTGAACGTTCAAAGAAACTGGGAAACGTCCATGGCAGGCATTGTTGTCACCTTAGCTTGCTACATAACTTCTGAGTGTTAGGAAGCACGTGAACCACCACCAATCAGCCTATACCACTGCGTACACACCCATTGTTACTAAGTCAACTAGTGTAGCAATGTCAGCAAATGACTGCTGTCTGAACACACACAAATCCGATTTGGTCACGTAACTTGCTGTTTGGACAGTCAGTAATCCAAAACTGATTTGAAAAACAAAACTGATTTTGAACATTAAGGCCTACAGTGTGAACAAGGCTTAAGAGAAGAAGCTTCTCATCAGGTCCTAAAGGACAGAGACCAATACTGGACAGTTAGAGAAGTAGCTGGATCCCAAACTTCTCTGAATTGTGAGTGTGACCCAGTTAAAGCCTTTTGATCTTGTGAGCCACCGAATAGACAGAACCATTTCTCAAGCTACAATACAGTCTTGCTAAGAACTGACAGTGACCTACCAGCACCAGTGGGCTCTGACGCAAGTCTCAAACCCGCTCTGACTCAGTGGGATCTGACCCTACCAGTGGTCTGGACTAGTGGACCAAGGTCACATCCCAAATCGCACCCTATTCACTATGTAGTGCACTACTTTTGACCAGAACCTTATGGGCCCTGGTCAAAAAATAGTGCACTAAATAGGGAATAGGGTGCTATTTGAGACACAGCCCAAATCATGCCAGTACAAGGGTCAGACACTTCCTAAAGAGCATCCTGAATACATATGGACCACATGCCTATGATGGGAAAGATATGTCAGTTATTAGGCTAAGTTTAGTTAAGGCCTAGTTCTCAGGTCATCAGAGTTCTTACTCATAGATCAACCCGGTGAAGCACGACTCAATGCAGTAGATAACATTACGTAGTCGGCAGGAGACTAGATGTCTCAGTAATATCCACGGACTCTCTCTCCTCTCTCTGTGTTTCAAAGACTCAGCCTCCAGTAGGGATTTAGTGTGTGTGTGTGTGTGTGTGTGTGTGTGTGCGTGTTTTTCGGGAGAGGCTGAATCGACTTCTCTCCAGGCGCAGAGCCATGGATTACAAAGGAGATGTGATGATGTGTTATTATATTCCCCTGCTCTTTGATAGGTTAGTCTCTCAATAGATGAGCCAGGAGATATCCAAACGGAGAGCGAGATGGGGACGTGGCATGTTTGTGAAACACCCCTTTAAACAAAAAGAGGGGAAGGAAAGCTGAATATTATCCGCTCTCTCCCTATGGCACAGCGATAACACTTTTCATCAGCTATCTAGCGCAGTCTGTTAAACCATAGTCTGTATCCCAAATGGCAACCTATTCCCTGTCTAGTGCACTAGCCATGGGGCTTTGGGAATAGGGAATAGGGTGCCATTAGGGATGCACACAAAGAGACTGTGTATGAATCAAAGCAGGATTAGCAGATGCTGACACTACAGGGGAGGGGAACACCAGAGTTTTTCTGGCCTCATTATTTCTGTAAAGTTTTGTTTTATAAATATGACATGTTGCACTTGATATTTTTCAAATAGAGAGTTTGTTTGATTTGAAGGTTCAAACCATATCAAGGCATATCAACATTCTGCTTTCATGATGTAAACGCTCCTTTGATATGCAAGTCAGATCTGAGCCTTAATTTTTTCCTGCTGTTTGTCTAAACACACCCACACTCTCCTTGGTGGTGCAGAGGCCCTGGAGTGTGTCTCTCTGTGTGTCTCTCTTTGTGTGTGTGTGTCAGGGCAGCAGTGGCTCGTCAAACACACCCTGCTATCTGTGTCATCTCGCTGTCTAAGTGGATGTGGAGCCAACATGGCTCACGGCACTGTACACAATCTGGAGGGTCTCACTCTCCCACTCCAACACTCTCTCTCTCTAGAAAGATTGTGTTTATCAACAATGAGAGCTGATGGGGAGTGGAGAGGCACATAGTGTTTGGTAGGATGACAGCGTTTGGTAGGATGGGGGGGAAAGAAGGATGACTTTGGAGAATACACTTTCAGAGAGGGATGGTACTCACATTCTGTCTGTCCCCGGTCAGGTGGGCGAACTCCACCATCTGGTTCCCAAACTGGCTGAAGATCTGGACAAACTCCTGGAAGGTGCTCACTCTCTCCAGCTGCTCCAAGGTTACTAGCACCTGGGAAGTTCAGGAACACTATTACAGTAACACCCGCTGGCTCCCACACATTACACACAACAACTCTTGAATTAAACACAAAATACCACACACTGAACTCAAAGATGGCTCATTTTTTCTGCCAGAACCATGTCTTGAGGGAGAAAAGTTGCTGTGAGAGATGTTACTGCTTTGACACCTCAGACTGCCTTTGCTGCTGGCAAAATCCTGCTTTAAGATATGTGTCTGAATGGAGTTACAGATACAGAATAAGGTAGTAAAGCAAATTCTTAATGTGGGCCTCGCCATACAAGTGATGGCCATTCATTTCACTTTCCACGCTTTCCAGCCACAGTGTTCAGTAGAGCAGTTTGTCATGACTGACTGACTGAGACGACACGGAGGACCTGTCTGTTGAAACAGGAAAACGTCATAGTGACAAGAAGTGGTATTGTCTCCCAATCGTCTGGTGAATGGGGAAATAGGAAGGAGGATTAATGGTGATGTCACCATGTCTCAGGAGTTATCACTCTGGCCTTGGGGCTGAGTGGGGCATCTGAGAAACCAATCAGATCACAATGATTTACCCCAATCACCTCTACTGTACACAATGGAACACACATGGTGGGGTAAGGGGTGACCTGGGATCTCTCTGCAAGACGGACGGAACAGAACTCTGTGTTGCATGAAGGTGTGTTAAAAGCGTAGTCTGGGATCTGTCTGCAATACAGACAGAACAGAATAGAGCCCATGATGTATGAAGGTGTATTCATGTACAGTGGGGGGAAAAAGTATTTAGTCAGCCACCAATTGTGCAAGTTCTCCCACTTAAAAAGATGAGAGAGGCCTGTAATTTTCATCATAGGTACACGTCAACTATGACAGACAAAATGAGAAGAAAAAAAATCCAGAAAATCACATTTGAATTTATTTGCAAATTATGGTGGAAAATAAGTATTTGGTCAATAACAAAAGTTTCTCAATACTTTGTTATATACCCTTTGTTGGCAATGACACAGTTCAAACGTTTTCTGTAAGTCTTCACAAGGTTTTCACACACTGTTGCTGGTATTTTGGCCCATTCCTCCATGCAGATCTCCTCTAGAGCAGTGATGTTTTGGGGCTGTCGCTGAGCAACACGGACTTTCAACTCCCTCCAAAGATTTTCTATGGGGTTGAGATCTGAAGACTGGCTAGGCCACTCCAGGACCTTGAAATGCTTCTTACGAAGCCACTCCTTCGTTGCCCGGGCGGTGTGTTTGGGATCATTGTCATGCTGAAAGACCCAGCCACATTTCATCTTCAATGCCCTTGCTGATGGAAGGAGGTTTTCACTCAAAATCTCACAATACATGGCCCCATTCATTCTTTCCTTTACACGGATCAGTCGTCCTGGTCCCTTTGCAGAAAAACAGCCCCAAAGCATGATGTTTCCACCCCCATGCTTCACAGTAGGTATGGTGTCCTTTGGATGCAACTCAGCATTCTTTGTCCTCCAAACACGACGAGTTGAGTTTTTACCAAAAAGTTATATTTTGGTTTCATCTGACCATATGACATTCTCCCAATCCTCTTCTGGATCATCCAAATGCACTCTAGCAAACTTCAGACGGGCCTGGACATGTACTGGCATAAGCAGGGGGACACGTTTTGCACTGCAGGATTTGAGTCCCTGGCGGCGTAGTGTGTTACTGATGGTAGGCTTTGTTACTTTGGTCCCAGCTCTCTGCAGGTCATTCACTAGGTCCCCCCGTGTGGTTCTGGGATTTTTGCTCACCGTTCTTGTGATCATTTTGACCCCACGGAGTGAGATCTTGCGTGGAGCCCCAGATCGAGGGAGATTATCAGTGGTCTTGTATGTCTTCCATTTCCTAATAATTGCTCCCACAGTTGATTTCTTCAAACCAAGCTGCTTACCTATTGCAGATTCAGTCTTCCCAGCCTGGTGCAGGTCTACAATTTTGTTTCTGGTGTCCTTTGACAGCTCTTTGGTCTTGGCCATAGTGGAGTTTGGAGTGTGACTGTTTGAGGTTGTGGACAGGTGTCTTTTATACTGATAACAAGTTCAAACATGTGCCATTAATACAGGTAACGAGTGGAGGACAGAGGAGCCTCTTAAAGAAGTTACAGGTCTGTGAGAGCCAGAAATCTTGCTTGTTTGTAGGTGACCAAATACTTATTTTCCACCATAATTTGCAAATAAATTCATAAAAAATCCTACAATGTGATTTTCTGGGGAAAAAATTCTCAATTTGTCTGTCATAGTTGACGTGTACCTATGATGAAAATTACAGGCCTCTCTCATCTTTTTAAGTGGGAGAACTTGCACAATTGGTGGCTGACTAAATACTTTTTTTCCCCACTGTATACAATAGTTACAGGAATGACTATTGCCATGATGATGTAGAAATCATTAGCTTACTACTGCTTCAGCTACTTAACATATAACATACGTACCTAGATAATATGCTACCAGTAAACTGTATTGCATTTAGATACAACTTGGTCTGACACATGCATCACTCAACAAAGTCAGCCGATGCATAATGCATCAAACCTTCAGCACCTATCAGACCCCTCCAAAACATCATGAAATATGAATCTATTATAAAACAATGTGATCCATCTATCCGGAGCAGAGTGTGTGTGTGTGTTCATGTGTGTGCGAGAGAGTGGCTTGGCTCTAGGAGGGTAAACAGTAGTGACATCCTGCAAGCCAGGCAGGAGCTCTATGCTGTTATCAGACAGAGACAGGGTTCAAAATTGAATTGTGCTTGCCAGTAATGGGAGCAGCCCTGTCGCCCGTCTGTCCAAACAGGCCTTACTAGACGTGATTAGGCCCTTACCCTCTGTGTGTGTGTGTGTGTGTGTGTGTGTGCGTGCCCCCTCGCCTCTAACAGCCATACACACACACACAGCACATCCCGTTCCTGAAAGCAGCAGGAATAGAAACAGGCCCTGGACCTTTTATGTGAATGTGCTGCTGCTCCCGCTCCATTCTCTCCACAGCAGCAGAGGACTGACTTCTCCTGTACTGTCTCATGGAGCTCAGATAAGATCTGAAAGACTGGAAGGAGGATGGAGTTGCCAGTGCTGGGTACTGGGTGCTGTGTGTGTGTGTGTGTGTGTGTGTGTGTGTGTGTGTGTGTGTGTGTGCTGTGACAGGAGGGGACATCATGTGTGTGACTCCGTGTGTCCCTACTTTGTTCTGTGAGTCTGTGTGCATCTATGGCCCTATATCTATACTGTGTGGTCGGAAGCGGTACCTATTTGATTATCTGTTTGATGAAGATGGGTACCTACTTTGTTGCGTGAGGTGATGATCTGTTTGATGACGATGCGGTCTGCGAGGACCAGGACTTTGGTGACGGAGGAGAGGAGCATGCGGGCGGCCTTCACCATTCCTGTCCGGTCACTGAACACAGTTGTGTGTCCGTCCACAGGTGGCGCCACTGCAGTCCCAACTTCTGTCAGCTGGGCTATGGCATCCCCTAGAGGACAAAAAGGACAGAGGATGATAATGGTTTTTAGAGCCCGACCGATATGTTTTTTTGGGGTCTGATATTGATTCCGATTTTTGGGGCACAAAACTTACTGATACCGATATATCTGCTGATATACTGTTTTATTAAAACGTTTTATTTTCCCGCACTGAATTCTCATAAATTGCCATTCAGAAGAGGAATTGTCCTTAGAAATATGCTTCAAATGTTGATTTCTTACATTGTGAAATTAATGAAATATCATGAGATTGGCTGCAAGTGTTCAGATAAGCATGAGATTCCCTTTTTTCATCCTATTTATTGAATATTGGTTATCAGTAGAATTATCGGCCGATACCGATATAGCGGTAAAAGGCCAATATCGGCCGATAATATCGGTGAACCGATATATCAGTCGGGCTCTAGTGGTTTTGATGATGATGATCAGGAGGAAGAAGAGGAGGAGAAGGGGGAGGGTGATGATGATGATGATCAACTCTATAGGAATTGTTCTATATCATTCAGCATAGAAACACCATACAACATATTCAGAGGTACCATGTCTAGTTCATTATCACTTTATCTAAATGTTCTAATACTTGGTCATATTGCTTCTCAGTGGTTTCATGCAAACCCCATTATCCAAAAACTTGTTCAAAAGTTGCATAAACTAAAAAGTGACATCCAGAATTCAGCTCCAGTTTGTTTGAGAGCTAAAACCCTTTAGGTTCCCTTCCCATGGTGCCCTACGTGACAGTTGAGAGGCTCCTCCCCTCCCCTTCTCTTCTCCTCTGCTCTCCTGTCAGTCAACAGTAGCACCATAAACCCAAGTGGGTGCCCTTTGTGACAGTTGAGAGGCTCCTCTCCTCTCCTCTCTTACATTTACATTTTAGTCATTTAGTAGATGCTCTTATCCAGAGCGACTTACAGTTAGTGAGTGCATACATTTTCATACTGGCCCCCCGTGGGAATCGAACCCACAACCCTGGCGTTGCAAGCGCCATGCTCTACCAACTGAGCTACACGGGGCCTCTTCTCTTCTCCTCTGCTCTCCTGTCAGTCAACAGTAGCACCATAAACCCAAGTAGGAACATCTTGTCCTGGATAGGCAGGCAGGCACTGGGGGATTATATTCAGCTCGGTGGCACTGCAGCAATGTAATGCCAGCCAATGCCAGGGCCCAGTTGGCACGTCCTCTGAGAGGCATGACCAGGCCATTTCAAACTGAGAGGCTGGTACACTGGAGTGTCGCTAGTTCGTTCACGAAACTCCAAAACAACCCTGGGTGGACAACGGAAAAGGAAAACCAACACACAAATACTGGCCTGAAGAACCATAACCAAAATAGTCTCGGGCAGGAGAGAGAGAGAGAGAGACAGAGCGAGAGCGAGAGCGAGAACGAGAGAGAGAGAGAGAGAGAGAGAGAGAGAGAGAGAGAGAGAGAGAGAGAGAGAGAGAGAGAGAGAGAGAGAGAGAGAAGAGCGAGAGAGAGAGACAGAGAGAGAGAGCGAGAGAGAGAGAGAGAGAGAGAGACTTGTTTCACGTTGGCTGCATGGTTTGGCTCCTTGTTTGGGTTGGCTTGCAATCCAAAAGAAAGTGCACTGACGCACTGATTGCATCCGACAGCCCCTTGTCGATGCCAGAATCCCCCAAACCAGCCTAGCTCACAAAGAATGCTGCTGAACATCAGAATAGGGTCCAGAAGTTGCATGGAGTATGATTAAGCTATGCCAAATTTCCCCCTCCATGCTTCACAACAGTTTTGTAACAGTGTTGCTCATTCGTGAACTTGTTCTAGGCCAGACTGTTCACAGGGTGTGTTTTTTTCACAGGGTGTGTTTTATCATGATCTTGTTTTCTAGTGTTAGATGTGTTTTAGTTGTGCAGAGAACAGCAATTTATTGAGCAAGTCTCTTTATTGCTAAGCTCTCTTTTTATGGGAATTGTTTGTTTTCTGCTTCTTGGTATTTGAAAGGGGCGAACACTTGACTTGATTAAAACCTGTGGAGTCTTGTAACTACCTGCAGGTTGCACTGACATACCCAGTTTGAGAGATACAGGACCTAGGTGCCCTTTTACACACTCACTATCCAAAACTCAGTATTTGTCTCCTAAAACCTTAGCTAGCGACATACATTTGTTTGGGCTGGTCAAGCAGAACAGATTGAAACCAAACAACTCTGCCTAATTGCACCCTCTATATGACGTCACCCCATGATGGAGATCACCAAATTAAAGTAATGTAATCACCTTTTTTATTTATTTCATTACGCTGCCTGCCTGCCTGCCTGCCTCTGTTCCTCCCTGCCTCTCTCCCTGCCTGCATCTTTCCCTCCCTCCCTGCCTGCCTCCCTGAGTCTTTGCCTGCCTCCCTCCTTCCCTCCCTGCGCTGGAGGAGGTCCGCTTAGTCTCGCCCTCCCTCTGGCTACACTTTAAGAGGCCGTCAATCCTTCTCCTCTTCCCGTAGATTTAAAGCTTTACCTTTTTTTCCCTTTCTTTCTTTTCATCACAGAGAAGACAACTTCATTCCGTCCCAGAACGACGGAGGGAAAAGTTCACTTTCTCTCTTTTTAACGGTAAAAGTAACGGAAGAAAGGAGGAGTGGAAGGAATAAAGTGGCCATAGTGGGGTCTGGCTGACGCTTCCCACCAGCTCTCTTTTGTTTGGGTTCAGCCCTTTTCAAATCAGCACACTGGGGGATTAAACGCACTGTTACACATGCCGGTTTGCTCCAAAATAAACCTATTATCCCCTGTGTTGGGGTCTAAATTCTTACCCTGTGAGATTTTGTTTTGGACTTAACATATCAACAGGATAAGACTGTGATTGGGCTTCAGGCCTCAGGCTTCGACCCCCTATTCATCCTGCTATTTTTCACTTGATAAGAGTTGCAAAGCCGGATCAAAAATATATTACTCTGTTCGTTTGAAAGAGTGTTGATAGCTGCAGTGTAGATATCCTCCTCCCACAGCTTGTGGTAGTTATTCTGAGAATGACTGGACAGTTATGATGGAGAGATAAAAGGTTGGCATTGGTAGGTATATTTAGTTGCATGGGCTCATCATGGAAAAGTGTTGAAAGAGGGGGGCACAAGGTCACAACTCCCTGTTTCTCTCTAAGCAAAGGATGCAACTGCCGACAGCTGAGAACAGGCGAGACTCTCTTTCTCTATCCCTCTGAGCGAGAGAAGATACTGAAGATGAGTGAACTCTGTCCAGAAGACAGAGCAGGCAAACCTCAGAATACCCTTCATTACGCCTGCAGCCCTGCCTGCCTGCCTGGTACACAAACACTTCAGCCTCAAATGACACAGCTCCCTCCTTTTCCAAACCTGACTCACACTGTTCTGTTCTTTGTCTCTGCATTTCATCCCTCAGGAAAGAACATAACCAACTTCACTTCCCTCTAGCCTCTAGTCTTGCAAACTTAAACTAAACTTCACTCAAAACTAACAAAAACAACAAAGTCTTTGACTTCTGAATGCCTCCAGTGCAAATGTGTTTCTGTCTAGACAGAGAAAATATGTTTAATTTATTTATGATGAAAACAACAGCAAAAACACTCCCTTAGTTGGACTGCATCCAAAATGGCACCTTATTCCCTTTATAGTGCACTAGGATGCCATTTAGGATGTAATTTTATACGCAGCCCCAGTTACCTGCTCTGCGGGCCTCGAAGCAGGCCATTCCCATCTCCTCCTTCAGCTCCTCATTCTCCACGGCGATGGCCTCGCCCACCGCAACGAAGCGACCCACAGCAACACTGACCGCCTGGCCCACCCTCTGGATGGCCTGCTGCGTCCGCTCCGACTTCTTTGGCTTGTCTTTGTGATTGATCAGGGTGGTGACCTAGGAGGATACAGAGACAGACTCTAATCAGTGAGGTGTGCCTTGTGTGTTTGTAATATAGGTGTACAGCAGTGGTCTCCAACCGGTCAATCGTGATCGACTGGTCGATCTCCAAGCCATTCCTGGTCGATCACCAAGCATTTCTGTGAAAAACCAAACCGCAAAGCCTTGCGTTCCTATTATTTTGTTTTGTTTCGCGCTGTTGACGGTAGGTGCACTTGATTCAGCAAACCTAGCGCCGGGAAGGCAAAGTGTTCCCATTTTGAACCATTTCATGTGTCTGAAGGTAGAACACCGCCTACCCAGCAGGTCCAGAGAGCAAATCAAGTGCACCTATAGGCCTACCGCTGGCCAATCAGATAGCTCAGATCACAGTGTCTGCACAGTTTCCTCGCTCCATAGACTATAAAAAGAAGCCTCGAACTCACAGCAAAGTTGATAATGTGGGATTTCAAAATGTTTAAAACCATGAGTAGAGAGAGACTCAACGAATACAGCGAAGAGCTGCTGTTTTTATGACATTTACATTACATTATGAGTACATTAAATGTAAGTTGTTATTCAGCACTGTCAACACTTTGTTCAGCAATTTTATAAGCCATAAAATGCGCGTTTCGAAAAGCTTGCGTTGTTATTATTTGCAGCTAGAGTCCTTTTAAATATCGAGGAATATTTAACTTTCTCTGGTCATAGGAGTAACAGCATTAATTGGTTCATGAGGCAGAAGTAATGCAGTGCGACTTAAGCCTCACCATCAGCTGGAAGACCATGTCGCGCGAATGTTGCCGGAAATAGAAACACAATTGCAACTAACTCGCCACGATCACTGTGACGTTCCAGAATAAGATGAATAGGAACCGTGTAAAGGAATCATATTTTGCGGTATACAAGCAATGCTATCATAGCTGGTGAGGAAATGGTTAAGTCATCTGAAGATTGCTGGTTTAAATTCCAGCAATTCCAAATTCTAATTTTCCATTGCACAGTGTGCTGCTGTGCTCAACTGACTCAGCATACCAACCAATTTCACTGTGGAACAGCATGTTTCCCCAAAACAAATCTGTCTATACAGTAGCGGTGGGTAAAATCACTGGGGAAGCCAAGCCAGGAAAAATAGCCATATTACAACCTATGTGTTGTGATAATTGCGTTGTTTGCTCTATAACCTGTTAGTTCATATGCCTTGCCATGTGATATATTCAGCCACACCTTTGTTTCGTCACAAAACCGGAGAGCAACATCTGTCCGGTGAAGTCCACAAAGCATATTGCACATAACAACGTTTTCAGGCTACTAAACAACTGTTGTGCTCCCGAGTGGTGCAGCGTCTAAGGCACTGCATCTCAGTGCTTGAGGCGTCACTGCAGACCCCCTGGTTCGATTCCAGGCTGTATCACAACCGGCCGTGATTGGGAGTCCCATAGGGCAGCGCACAATTGGCCGAGCGTCGTCCGGGTCTGGCCGGTGTAGACCGTCATTGTAAATAAGAATTTGTTCTTAACTGACTTGCCTAGTTAAATAAATGTTTTATTTTATTTTATTTACAACACCAGAGAGTTACCGCAAGTCGCAAAGAAAACAGTAGCTGCTGCCACTATTTCAGCACCATTTCAACATCATCAAATCACCTATGCTTAGTCTAATACAGTGAAAACTTAAAGATACCAAAAACAATTTAGTCCAATCAACATAAGCTAAATATGATGTAGCTGTCCATGGTACGAATGTGTGCGTGTGTGCTTGCAACTAGAGTGGTTTCTTTGCAGCAATTCGACCATGAAGGCCTGATTCACACAGTCTCCTCTGAACAGTTGATGTTGAGATGTGTCTGTTACTTGAACTCTGTGAAGCATTTATTTGGGCTGCAATTTCTGAGGCTGGTTACTCTAATGAACTTATCCTCTGCAGCAGAGGTAACTCTGGGTCTTCCATTCTTCTGCCGGTCCTCATGAGAGCCAGTTTCATCATAGCGCTTGATGGTTTTTGCAACTGCACTTGAAGAAACTTTCAAAGTTCTGGACATTTTCCATATTGACTGACCTTCATGTCTTAAAGTAATGATGGGCTGTCGTTTCTCTTTGCTTATTTGAGCTGTTCTTGCCATAATATGGACTTGGTCTTTTACCAAATAGGGCTATCTTCTGTATACCCCCCCTACCTTGTCACAACACAACTGATGGGCTCATCCACAAATTAATTTTTAAGAAGGCACACCTGTTAATTGAAATGCATTCCAGGTGACTACCTCATGAAGCTGGTTGAGAGAATGCCAAGAGTGTGCAAAGCTGTCATCAAAGCAAAGGGCTTCTATTTGAAGAATCCAGGGTACAGCACGTAAACACAGGTCGTGTTTCCACCACTTTCCCCAAGTGAGTACACAGAAGAGAGACAGAGAACTGATTGCTGATTTCCTATGGAGTAACAAGTGGAGAGAGTCGGCAGTGAGACAGCATGAGAGAAGAGGTGTCTCCTGTAGCTCAGCATCTACACACACACACACACACACACACGCACAGTCGCACACACCGACACTTGGGCTGTGAATGTTTAAACGAAACTGGAATCGTTAACGTTTAGAATTATTATTATTTTTTCCTCACAAAATAAAAGTCTCAGTGCAGTTATCACAAAACTACCACTAACAGGTCTCGATCATCAACATAAAGAGAAAAATACAAATTATAAAAATACAGTGGCTTGTGAAAGTATTCACCCTCCTTGGCATTTTTCCTATTTTGTTGCCTTACAACCTGGAATTAAAATTGATTTACACAACATGCCTACCACTTTGAAGATGCAAAATATTTTTTTGTGTGAAACAAACAATAAATAAGACAAAAAAACAGAAAACTTGAGTGTGCATAACTACTCACCCCACCAAAGTCAATACTTTGTAGAACCTCCTTTTGCAGCAATTACAGCAGCAAGTCTCTTGGGGTATGTCTCTATAAGCTTGGCACATCTAACCACTGGGATTTTTGCCCATTCATCAAGCCATAACTGCTCCAGCTCATTCAAGTTGGATGGGTTCCGCTGGTGTACAGCAATCTTTAAGTCATACCACAGATTCTCAATTGGATTGAGGTCTGGGCTTTGACTAGGCCATTCCAAGACATTTAAATGTTTCCCCTTAAACCACTCGAGTGTTGCTTTAGCAGTATGCTTAGGGTCATTGTCCTGCTGGAAGGTGAACCTCCGTCCCAGTCTCAAATCTCTGGAAGACTGAAAGAGGTTTCCCTCAAGAATTTCCCTGCATTTAGCGCCATCCATCATTCCTTCATTTCTGACCAGTTTCCCAGTCCCTGCCGATGAAAAACATCCCCACAGCATGATGCTGCCACCACCATGCTTCACTGTGGGGATGGTGTTCTCGGGGTGATGAGAGGTGTTGGGTTTGTGTCAGACATAGCGTTTTCCTTGATGGCCAAAAAGCTCAATTTTAGTCTCATCTGACCAGAGTACCTTCTGACCAGAGTCTCCCACATGCCTTTTGGTGAACACCAAACGTGTTTGCTTATTTTTTTCTTGAAGCAATGGCTTTTTTCTGGTCACACTTCCATAAAGCCCAGCTCTGTGGAGTGTAAGGCTTAAAGTGGTCCTATGGACAGATACTCCAATCTCTGCTGTGGAGCTTTGCAGCTCCTTCAGGGTTATCTTTGGTCTCTTTGTTGCCTCTGATTAATGCCCTCCTTGCCTGGGCCGTGAGTTTTGGTGGGCGGCCCTCTCTTGGCAGGTTTGTTGTGGTGCCATATTCTTTCAAATTTTAATAATGGATTTAATGGTGCTCCGTGGGATGTTCAAAGTTTCAGATATTTATTTATAACCCAACCCTGATCTGTACTTCTCCACAACTTTGTCCCTGACCTGTTTGGAGAGCTCCTTGGTCTTCATGGTGCCGCTTGCTTGGTGGTGGTGCCCCTTGCTTAGTGATGTTGCAGACTGGTGTATATATACTGAGATCATGTGACAGATCATGTGACACTTAGATTGCACACAGGTGGACTTTATTTAACTAATTATGTGACTTCTGAAGGTAATTGGTTGCACCAGGTCTTATTTAGGGGCTTCATAGCAAAGGGGGTGAATACATATGCATGCACCACTTTTCCGTTATTTATTGTTTAGAATTTTTGGAAACATGTTATATTTTTCATTTCACTTCACCAATTTTGACTATTTTGTGTATGTCCATTACATGAAATCCAAATAAATATCCATTTAAATTACAGGTTGTACTGCAACAAAATAGGAAAAACGCCAAGGGGATGAATACTTTTGCAAGGCACTGTACCTAACGCAACAATGCTGTAACGCTACTTTATGCTACAGACATAAAGCGCTCAGCATGTCATCGTCGTTAACGGTTGAAAAAATGTCAGTGAGACAGGGAAGCAACAGCAGCGAAGTCCTGTATGACAATACTTTGACAAGTTAAACGAGAAGGTGGTGAAATGCAAGGTGGAACTGAGCTACAGTGGCAGTACAGGTGCAATGCTTAACCATCTAAAAAGGGGGGCACCATGACACCCCAAAAACAGTGCAGGCCACTAACAACAGACATTACAGGTTCACACAAAAGAAGTGCGAGAAGGAACGGACTGAGAAAATCACTGCTCTGATTACGGAAATGATTGCAGATGATATGCAGCCATTGTCAATGGTAGAGGATGTCGGCTTTAGTGCACTGATGGCATATGTAGAACCAGACTACAAGATGCCATGTCGAAAAAAAATGTGACAGCCCGGATGGAACATTTTACAAAGATTGCTCTGCAAGTACAAAGCGCGAGCTCTCAAACACCCCATGCGTGGCGTTAACAACAACTTGTTGGACGTCTATGAACACGCTGTCATACATCACTGCAATGAGTCATCACATTGATGAGAAGTGGGACATGAAGTCCCCTGTACTGAAAACCAGTGGCGTTCAGTGCCGTTTATAATGAGGGAGGACGATTTGTTTTTTCATGAGCATGGCCTTGTTTCTATTACAGCATGTTGGATGACTGTCATTCATATTCCATTCACCCAGTTCAATGTAACATCGATAGGTTTAGGCTACTACATGATACTCAAATTTTCCATATTCTATGAATGAAAGTTTACAACGTAGGTGCACACAAGTCGAGAGAAAAATTTGAGATGACAGACAGTGACACATGGACAGACAGTGACACATTCAATACCGCCTTGCACACTCTTGCCTGCATCTAGCTTATATAGGGTGTAATCATTAGTCCAACAGTTGCAAATGAGAGTTTCTATTGGACAAATTCAGGTATTTTTATCCCTGTTTCGTTTGCTTGATTAAGAAACGTTTTTCAACAGAATCGGCGGAATGAATACACCCCTGATTATGCATAAACACAGTTCACTTTCATAGAAGCCACGTTGTATTCCTTCTCGCCTCTATGCACTCTCCTCCTCTCACCTTTTCCCTTCGTTTGTGGACTTCAATGAACAACACATCAGCTGTATGTGACCAGGCGAAAAAACCTTTCCAAGCCAAACCATGTCATAACCGCTACACACAGCCTACATCGTTGTCCCCATATTAGCTAAAGTAATGTCCTAGTCAACATAGCTAATATAACTAATGCGTTAGTAAACCCGCTACAATCATGCAGTAACGTTACAGTGTATAGTCAGTAAGCAGTTACACCGGCGGGCCCCGGTGGCAATAAATTAATAAAACCAAAAGCTTACCTTGACTTGAAAGAGTTCCAGTGTTGTGTTGGATAGTCATAGCCAGCTAGCTAACATAGCATCACTATGTTTTAGCCGGGTGTTTGAGTAACTAAACTAGCCAGCTGCATTTGCTAGCTAAGTAAGTGAAGAAAAAAAAAGACAATCTCTCTCTATCGCTCTCTCTCTCTTGCTTCTCCTTCATTTTTGAATAAATTAATTTGTTGAAAACTGTTCAACTATTGTCTTTCTCTCTCTTTGAGTCAACTACTCACCACATTTTATGCACTGCAGTGCTAGCTAGCTGTAGCTTATGCTTTCAGTACTAGATTAATTCTTTGATCCTTTGATTAGGTGGACAACATGTCAGTTCATGCTGCAAGAGCTCTGATAGGTTGGAGGACGTCCTCCGGAGGTTGTCATTATTACTGTGTACGTCTATGGAAGGGGGTGAGAACCATGAGCCTCCTAAGTTTTGTATTGAAGTCAATGTACCAAGAGGAGGTTTGAAGCTAGCTGTCCTCCGGCTACACCATGGTGCTACCCTACAGAATGCTGTTGAGGCTACTGTAGACCTTCATTACAAAACAGTGTGTTTTAATCAATTATTTGGTGACGTGTGAGTATATTTAGTATAGTTTTATCTAAAAAGGATACGTTTTTCAATGTTTTACAATTTTTATTTTTATGAAATTCACTGAGGAGGATGGTCCTCCCCTTCCTCCTCTGAGGAGCCTCCACTGCTGAAGACTTAGAGCATGGAGGAGAGGCACACAGCAGACCTAAAAACGGAGACCCATTAATTACCATCGTTGCTGAGTGGGTGGGGGACAGCAGTAAGGTGATGACTGCAGCCCCCTAGCAGTCATACGCAGGACCATATCTGCATTGTGAATTCACATGTAATTAAAACGATACATTGTTTAAACGATACAAAAAATTGCAGTCTAAATGTTAAGAATTGCCTCCCGAGTGGCGCAACGGTCTAAGGCACTGCATCGCAGTGCTTGAGGCGTCACTACAGACCTGGGTTCGATCCCAGGCTGTGTCACAACCGGCCGTGACCGGGAGTCCCATAGGATGGCGCACAATTGGGGTCTTTACTTGGCTCATCACGCTCTAGTGACTCCTTGTGGCGGGCCGGGTGCTTGCATGCTGACTTCGGTTGTCAATTGAACGGTGTTTCCTCCGGCACATCAGTGCAGCTGGCTTCCGGGTTAAGTGAGCGGGTGTTAAGGAGCGCGGTTTGGCAGGCCATGTTTCGGAGAACGCATGACTGGACCTTGGCCTCTCCTGAGCCCGTTGGGGAGTTGCAGCGATGAGACAAGATCATAATTGAAATCGGGAGAAAAAGGGGGTAACATACACCAAAATAAGATTTTTAACTTTTTTTGTTAAGAATTGTTTTATATTTGTTACATCCCTAACCGAGGCACGCACGCGCACACACACACACATACACAGGCAACTAAGATCAGAGTCATCTATTATGTATAGGTTTGAACCAATTACTATCAATTATTCAATGATTGTTTCCATTCAGGTAACTACGGCATTCCCATCCAGACCATACCAGAGCACAGTTGGTGAGTGAGCAGTCAGGGAAATTCAAATTGGTACACAACAAGCAGGTGGTCCCCTGTGGGACTGTGCAGGTCAGTGCATTCTCTAGGCCCACTAACACCTGGTGTTTGTCCCTATGGCATCCTATTTCCTTTATAGCACACTACTTTTGACCATGGCCCACTATAAAGGGAGAAGGGTGCCATTTGCAAGGGTGCCATTTGCAACCCTGTAGTCAGGTATCTATACTGAACAAAAGTATAAATGTAAAGTGTTGGTCTCATGTTTCATGAGCTGAAATAAAAGATCCCAGAAAATTTCCATACGCACAAAAAGCTTATTTCTCTCAAATTTTGAGCACAAATTTGTTTACATCCCTGTTAGTGAGCATTTCTCCTTTGCCAATATAATCCATCCACCTGACAGATGTGGAATATCAAGAAGCTGATTAAACAGTATGATCATTACACAGGTGCACTTTGTGCTGGGGACAATAAAAGGCCTCTCTAAAATGTGCAATTCTGTCACACAACACAATGCCACAGATGTCTCAAGTTTTGAGGGAGCGTGCAATTGGCATGCTGACTGCAGGAATGTCCACCAGAGCTGTTGCCAGATAATTGAATTTTCATTTCTCTACCATAAGCCGCCTCCAACGTCGTTTCAGAGAATTTGTGAATTGCACCAGTCCCTCCTGCAGCAAAGCACCCCCACAGCATGATGCTGCCACCCCCGTGCTTCACTCCCTCTTAAAGGGAGTGCTCCTAATCTCAGCTTGTTACCTGTATAAAAGACACCTGTCCACAGAAGCAATCAATCAATCAGATTCCAAACTCTCCACCATGGCCAAGACCAAAGAGCTCTCCAAGGATGTCAGGGACAAGATTGTAGACCTACACAAGGCTGGAATGGGCTACAAGACCATCGCCAAGCAGCTTGGTGAGAAGGTGACAACAGTTGGTGTGATTATTCGCAAATGGAAGAAACACAAAAGAACTGTCAATCTCCCTCGGCCTGGGGCTCCATGCAAGATCTCACCTCGTGGAGTTGCAATGATCATGAGAACGGTGAGGAATCAGCGGCCTAGCCAGTCTCCAGACCTTAATCCCATAGAAAATATGTGGAGGGAGCTGAAGGTTCGAGTTGCCAAATGTCAGCCTCGAAACCTTAATGACTTGGAGAAGATCTGCAAAGAGGAGTGGGACAAAATCCCTCCTGAGATGTGTGCAAACCTGGTGGCCAACTACAAGAAACGTCTGACCTCTGTGATTGCCAACAAGGGTTTTGCCACCAAGTACTAAGTCATGTTTTGCAGAGGGGTCAAATACTTATTTCCCTCATTAAAATGCAAATACATTTATAACATTTTTGACATGCGTTTTTCAGGATTTTTTGTTGTTGTTATTCTGTCTCTCACTGTTCAAATAAACCTACCATTAAAATGATAGACTGATCATGTCTTTGTCAGTGGGCAAACGTACAAAATCAACAGGGGATCAAATACTTTTTCCCCTCACTGTATGTAAACTTCCGACTTCAACTGTATGTGCCCACTGCCCACAAAATGAGGTGGAAACTCAGCTGCACTTCCTAACCTCCTGCCAAATGTATGACCATATTAGAGACACATATTTCCCTCAGATTACACAGACCCACAACAAATTTGAAAACAAATCCAATTTTGATAAACTCCCATATCTATTAGGTGAAATACCACAGTGTTCCATCACAGCAGCAAGATGTGTAACCTGTTGCAACAAGAAAAGGGCAACCAGTGAATAACAAACACCATTGTCAATACAACCCATATTTATGTTTATTTATTTCCCTTTAGTACTTTAACTATTTGCACATCGTTACAACACTGTACATAGACATAATTTGACATTTGAAATTTATTTATTATTTTGGAATGGTAATGTTTACTGTTAATATTTATTGTTTATTTCACTTTTGTTTACTATCTATTTCACTTGCTTTGGCAATGTTAACATACATTTTCCATGCCAATAAAGCCCTTAAATCGAAATCGAATCGAATCGAATCGAATCGAGAGAGAGAGAGAGAGAGAGAGAGAGAGAGAGAGAGAGAGAGAGAGAGAGAGAGAGAGAGAGAGAGAGAGAGAGAGAGAGAGAGAGAGAGAGAGAGAGAGAGAAACTTGTTGAAACTAAGGAGCTCATCAACTGTTCACTCCCCTTCATCCACCTGCTTTTCACAGCCCACTCTTCAACCAGAGCAGAACCACTGCCCACTCTTCAACGAGAGAAGAACTACAGCCCACTCTTCAGCCAGAACAGAACCACAGCCCACTCTTCAACCAGAACAGAACCACTGGCCATTTTTCAACCAGAACCACAGCCCACTCTTCAACGAGAGAAGACTACAGCCCACTCTTCAGCCAGAAGAGAACCACAGCCCACTCTTCAACCAGAACAGAACCACTGCCCACTCTTCAACCAGAACAGAACCACAGCCCACTCTTCAACCAGAACAGAACCAAAGCCCATTTTTCAACCAGAACCACAGCCCACTCTTCAACGAGAGAAGAACTACAGCCCACGCTTCAACCAGAACAGAACCACTGCCCACTCTTCAGTCAGAACAGAACCACAGCCCACTCTTCATCCAGAAGAGAACCACAGCCCACTCTTCAACCAGAAAATAACCAGTGCCCACTCTTCAACGAGAGCAGAACCACAGCCCACTCTTCAGCCAGAACATAACCACAGCCCACTCTTCAACCAGAACAGAACCACTGCCCACTCTTCAACCAGAACAGAACCACAGCCCACTATTCAACCAGAACAGAACCAAAGCCCATTTTTAAACCAGAACCACAGCCCACTCTTCAACGAGAGAAGAACTACAGCCCACGCTTCAACCAGAACAGAACCACTGCCCACTCTTCAGTCAGAACAGAACCACAGCCCACTCTTCATCCAGAAGAGAACCACAGCCCACTCTTCAACCAGAAAATAACCAGTGCCCACTCTTCAACGAGAGCAGAACCACAGCCCACTCTTCAGCCAGAACATAACCACAGCCCACTCTTCAACCAGAACAGAACCACTGCCCACTCTTCAACCAGAACAGAGCCACATCCCACTCTTCAACCAGAACAGAACCACAGCCCATTTTTCAACCAGAACCACTGCCCACTCTTCCCCCAGAACAGAACCACAGCCCACTCTTCAGTCAGAACAGAAGCACGACAGAAGAGTGGAAGGGGGGCGGCGGGTGAGTGGGTGACGCCACAGTGTAGCCGAGTGGAATGTGGTGATCGGTTTAATGACGTGTGTCCATGAAGAGGAGGATAAAACAGAGCATATCTCTTAGTGTTTCCCTCCCTCACTCACTCTCTTTCTCTCTATATTTCCCTCTTTTTCTTTCTCTCTCCCCATCTCTCCCTTTCTCCCTCTCTTTCACTCACTGTCCTTCTCTTTCTCTTCTATCTCTCTCTCTCCTTCCCTCCCTCTCTCTCTCCTTCCCTCCCTCTCTCTCTCTCTCTTTCCATGCGTCACAACAGCGCTGCCTGGCCAGGACTAGATAGCCACTAGTTACACTGCCTCCAAACCAAGGAGCACTTGCTGACTCACCCACAGAAAAAAATAGGCATTCTATAGGAAAAGGGAAATCCAATTTCTGTCCTGAAGCCTGAATACTGTATAAGTTATACTACAGTATATGACAGTATAGGCCCATGGTGATAGAGTGACCATATGTCACACTGTACTCAACCTCTGTAAAAGGTTAGAATGTTTGGCCTGAATTCAAATCATGACATTTACATAAAAGTCATGGGTTCAAAGTCTCTGCCCCTGTGTGTTTGTGTGTGTGCATGCATGCTTGTGTATGGTGTGTGTGTGCGTTCCTGTGTGTGTGTGTATGTGTCTGTGCATGCATGTGTATGGTGTGTGAGTGCGCATAACGTGTTTGTGTGCATGTGTTTGTGCATGTGTGTGCATGGTGTGTGTGTGTGTGTGTGTGTGTGTGTGTATGTGTGTATGTGCGTGTGCGCGCACGTGTGTGCGCGCGCACGTGTGTGCGTGCGTGCATGGTGTGTGTAAATAGTGTGCAGATCATTAAGGACCTGAATCAGGGGTGGCTGGTATTCATGACACTCAAATGCCCTCTCACGCTGGCACTCACCCAGAAAAGAAGGGTGAGACAGAACCTCAGGAATCTGAACGGTGCCTCTGGGGATGTTCCAAATGGCAACCTATTCCCTATATAGAGCACTGGTCAAAAGGGAATAGGGTGTAATTTGGAATACACCCTATGCCTTTTAGCAGCATGCAGAGAATGTATCTTTCAGGGCAGGAATCTCTTACAACGTATGATTGAGAAGGAGCGTGTGTGTGTGCGCGTGTGTATTTCTGTTAGAGAAAGATACAGTACCTATAAATATAAGAGTGTATTGACGGTCAGTGTGTGTGTTTGTGTGCTTGCGTTAGGTAGAGATAGAGGAGAGAAATGTTGCCCTAAACTTCTTCCTGGGGGATCAACAAACACATGACTACATGAGGCTGTTTGTAAACAGGAACCTGGCAGGGTTAGGGCTACATGGGGCTGTTTGTAAACAGCAACCTGGCAGGGTTAGGGCTACATGGGGCTGTCTGCAATTAGGAACCTGGTTACCTAGGGCTACATGGGGCTGTCTGTAAACAGCAACCTGGCAGGGTTAGGGCTACATGGGGCTGTCTGCAAACAGCAACCTGGCAGGGTTAGGGCTACATGGGGCTGTCTGTAAACAGCAACCTGGCAGGGTTAGGGCTACATGGGGCTGTCTATAATTAGGAACCTGGTTACCTAGGGCTACATGGGGCTGTCTGTAAACAGGAACGAGGCAGGGTGGAGAAACATAATATTGGTACGGGGAGGCATGAGAGAAGAGGCTACTGTGTGTGTGAGAGTGAGTGAGTGAGTGAGTGAGTGAGTGAGTGAGTGAGTGAGTGAGTGAGTGAGTGAGTGAGTGAGTGAGTGAGTGAGTGAGTGAGTGAGAGAGAGAGAGAGAGAGAGAGAGAGAGAGACTATATGGGTCTAAGGCCAAGGTCTAATGATCTGACTATAGGCCATAGATCCCTATGGGCCCTGGTCAAAAGTTGTGCAATTTAGGAGGCAGTCTATGTCCAGTCTAATTAAGCAAGCCATTCAGTGGATGTTTTTTCTTCTTCAACAGCAGCAGAATATGTGCTTGCCAGGGGTCAGGAAGAAGCACTGCAGAGTGTTATTCATAGCTGGGAGCACACAGATTTGAGTGTGACAAGCTACATACAAACACACACACTCTCTGCTACACAGTAAGCTCTGACACATCCCCCATGCATCCCAATGAGAACAGAACAGCATCAGAGCTGTGCTGCCTGCTGATGAAAATAAAAACCTGTCAAGGATTTAGAAAAAAACAAGACTTCAAAGAACAAACAAAAACAAATGTTTACGACACATCAAAGCACCTCACCTGTACACACACACACACAAACACACACACACAAACACACAGAGAGCTTTGGCGTAATCAGCACAGAGGTGGACAGCTAACCGTTTCCTGCTTTTGACCAGACACAGACAATCACCTCATTTGCAGCCACTAAATCCATGCTGTTATCCATATTGTCATCTACAATTACACACACATCACACTGCTCCAACAACAACAACCCACAATGGAAACCGAGGAGGATAAAGAATAGGCAGTGTTGTGTATGGGTTGTGTTTGGGCTTACAGGAAGCATATTCCTGAAGGAGACACTGTCTGACTATAAATCTGACTTTTAACAAAAGATGGAAACACTTGAGGCTGCCTTCTGTGGTTGCTGACAGGTTGTGTTAAAAGACAGCTCAACAAAAGACTCCGTTTGGCATTTTGTCTTTCTCCCCTTGGTGTTTTGTTTAGTGTGTGGGTGCACGCATGTGTTTGTGAGTGTGTGCGTGTTTTTCTATTGTATTCTCCAAACTTAACAAGCAATCTTGAGACATTCCAGTTATTGGGAAATCCCATTGGGAAAATCCAGTCACTTCTTCGTAACACTGTGGCTCTGTCCCAGATGGCACCCTATTCCCTACGTAGTGCACTACTTTTAACGAGTCAAGGGAATAGGGTGCCATTTGGGACATGTATGTAATACCCAGCAAGTGTGAACAAGAGTAACTTGGAAGCTCGTTATTTAAGCTCTTTATTTAACACACGTCTCATTGATTCCATCACGTTTAATAGCTTTTTATTAGAACAGATTACTTCTGCCCCGCTATTTCATTTTGAATCTCTTAATCTTAGAATATAATCTTATAGTAAAGCTGAGTGCATTGCCAAAAGATAAACCCCAACACTTCTCCAGCTGAAATGATTTGCTTGTTATGAGGCGTATAATAATGAGATCTAGGCCTGCTATGCTATTACAGCTAATTACAGTGTAAATAGAAACCCGGCCTACTAAATGACAAGCACATTTATCCAGTGCAATAAAGAAAATTGGCAAAACATAGTACAATATACTGAAGTGACCGAAAGTGTTTACATATTGTAATCGTTTGATGAGTAGCGTTACCTTAAACCTTAAGACTTGTGTTAGCTCCCCAAGCTAATGCCTAGGCTTTAGCTCAGCGCGCTAACACAGTCTTGTGGTGCCAGAAGACCTGAGTTCGAACCCTGGTCAGTCACGCAACAACTATAGAGATAGTCTGAGAATGTGTAGGGCTGTACAGCAAACCTCCCTTTCAGTTTTTAGTATTTTTTAAGGATCCCCAATTAGCCGTTGCCAAGGTCCAAACAAGAAACAAAACAACAAATAAAAGACGTAATATAATATACATAACACTACATAATACTACATCATCTCCTGCCTCTGCCTCACGCTTCAGAAACAGGAGATGGCTCCTGCCCTATGAGCCGTTCTGGCTCGCACAAGCCAAGGCTCGTGCAAGGCCACCCACCTACATGATACAACACATAATACAGTGTAAATTACAATGCAAAATATATCAAAATGACTGTGTCTCTTCATGTCCCCATTGTGCTGTAAGGTGTTATTTTATCTGGTTTTATTGCTAGCTTGAGTTACCTGGGGTGGCAGAGTTCCATGTAGTCATAGCTCTATTTAATACTGTGTGTTTCCCAGACGTTGTTCTGGACCTGGGGACTGTGAAGAGACCTCAGATTGCATGTCTTGTATTGTACCGATGAGTGTCCGAACTGTGTGCCAACTGATGCAGGCATTTTCTCCTCAACTTTGAGCCAGGAGAGATTGACATGCATGTTACTGACATTCGCCCTCCGTGTACATCTAAGTGCAATATGTGCCATGTACATCCAACTGCAATTTACCTATGTCCCTCTTTGCCTCACATGACCACACAACTGGATAGTAGTCCAGGTGTGACAAAACTAGGGCCTGTAGGACCTGTCTGGTTGACTGAGATATTAAGAAAGCAGAGTAACGCCTTACCATGGACAGACCTCTTCCCATTTTAGCAACCATTGAGTCTAGATGTTTTGACCATGACAGCTTGCTATCTAGGGTTACATCCAGCAGTTTAGTCTCCTCAACTTGTTCAATCGCACACATTAGTTGAGCAGATGGACATTTACTTGGGGGTGGCAGCAGACTTAGGTTTGCACCCTAGTCGGTCACATAATGACAATAGGGATGGTCTGTAGACTGTTTAGACTGTAGACTGTTTAGACTGTAGACTGTTTAGAATGTAGACTGTTTAGACTATAGACTGTTTAGACTGTAGACTGTTTAGACTGTAGACTGTTTAGACTATAGAATGTTTAGACTGTAGACTGTTTAGACTGTATACTGTTTAGACTGTAGACTGTTTAGACTATAGACTGTTTAGACTATAGACTGTTTAGACTATAGACTGTTTAGACTGTAGACTGTTTAGACTATAGACTGTTTAGACTATAGACTGTTTAGACTATAGACTGTTTAGACTATAGACTGTTTAGACTGTAGACTGTTTAGACTGTAGACTGTTTAGACTGTAGACTGTTTAGACTGTAGAATGTTTAGACTGTAGACTGTTTAGACTGTAGACTGTTTAGACTGTAGAATGTTTAGACTGTAGACTGTTTAGACTGTAGAATGTGTAGATTGTAGACCCCTCAAACTCAACTTTGGACCTCAAAGCCAGTTCCACTGCATTTTTGTAATTGTTCCCCTCTAATCAGGGACTGATTTAGACCTGGGACACCAGGTGGGTGCAATTAATTATCAGGTAGAACAGAAAACCAGCAGACTCCGGACCTCGTAGGGTAAGAGTTGAAGACTGTACAGCAAACCTCTCTTCCAGTTGAGCAGATGGACATCTGAATTAAAGGATTGTGGGGTTGCTTCTCTAATTGGGGGATAGGCATTTCAAAAACAGGAGCACTAATCAACATGGTAATTAAAAGATGCTTCGAAAACCTTGGTAACACTCAACGCTTTTTCTCCACTAAAACAAAGGCCATTAAAATGAATCAGGCAGTTACATAGACACTACCATAACCAAGGGCTGTAGCTCTGCACTCTGCTGTAAAGCTCTCAGGTCGCTAACATGACACAGTCCCATACTATCACAGAGATCATTTTGTCACAGAAACTCCATCCTCTTCCATCTTATCCAATTATATGGCAGGTTAAGGTAGTGGAAAGGACCTGGGTACAGATTTATATAGAACATTGCCCTCAAACTGGCAACTGGCTGGATGCTTTTATTTTAACCAATTTAATGTTTTCTGCTGGGTTTTACTTTTTTTCTGGAACCTGAACCAAGGTGCCCTTGAAACACAGGTCTTTCTGCTATGTGATGCTGCTGAGGTGTGGCTGTTCTGTTCGCAGGGGGATGGTGGCAAAAATAAGAAAGTCGTGCTGAATATGCGCTTTAATGGAAGAACAAATGAATTCCAAATTGTCTGTGAGCACATGAGGCTCAGTACGGTGCGCTGGTCGCTAGCCAGATAGAGAGAGAAAGAGAGAGCGAGAGAGAAAGAGAGAGAGAGAGAGGGCAGATAATTAAGATCAGAGAGTGGAATGGGGACAGTATGTCAGGCTTAGGAGAGGACACATTTACACAAGGGCCCCTGGCCTGCTACTGTCTATGGGTAAGAGAGGACATCTTTCTCCTTTCCCCCATCTCCATTTTTCAATTCAAAGGGGCTTTATTGGCATGGGAAACATACACTACATGACCAGAAGTATGTGGACACGTGCTCGTCGAACATCTCATTCCAAAATGCACTGCGTTCATCCACCTCTGGCCTGCTGGCTCCCCTACCTCTGCGGAAGCATAGTTCCCGCTCAGCCCAGTCAAAACTGTTCGCTGCTCTGGCACCCCAATGGTGGAACAAGCTCCCTCACGACGCCAGGACAGCGGAGTCACTCACCACCTTCCGGAGACATTTGAAACCCCATCTCTTTAAGGAATACCTGGGATAGGATAAAGTAATCCTTCTACCCCCCCCCCCCCCCCCCTTTACTCCAACCCCCCCAAAAAAAAAAAAAAAAAACATTGTAAAGTGGTTATCCCACTGGCTATAAGGTGAATGCACCTATTTGTAAATCGCTCTGGATAAGAGCGTCTGCTAAATGACGTAAATGTAAATGTAAAATCATGGGCATTAATATGGAGTTGGTCCCCGCTTTGCTGCTATAACAGCCTCCACTCTTCTGGGAAGGCTTTCCATGATATTTTGGAACATTGCTGCGGGGTCTTGCTTCCATTCAGCCACAAGGGCATTAGTGAGGTTGGGCACTGATGTTGGGCGATTAGGCCTGGCTCACAGTCAGAGGTCCAATTAATCCCAAAGGTGTTTGATAGGGTTGAGGTCAGGGCTCTTTGCAGGCCAGTCAAGTTCATGGTGATGGTGATCTTAGGCTTGTGTATGGCTGCTCGGCCATGGAAACCCATTTCATGATGCTCCCAACGAACAGTTATTGTTTTTCACTAAGCGCTCGGCGGTCCCGTTCTGTGAGCTTGTGTGGCCTACCACTTCGCGGCTGAGTCGTTGTTGCTCCTAGATGTTTCCACTTCACAATAACAGCACTTACAGTAGACCGGGGCAGCTCTAGCAGGGCAGAAATTTGACAAACTGAGTTGTTGGAAAGGTGGCATCCAATGATGGTGCCACGTTGAAAGTCACTGAGCTCTTCAGTAAGGCCATTCTACTGCCGTTGTTTGTCTATGGAGATTGCATGGCTGTGTGCTCGATTTTATACACCTGTCAGCAACGGGTGTGGCTGAAATAGCCAAATCCACTAATTTGAAGGGGTGTCCATATACTTTTGTACATATAGTGTATTTTACATTGCCAAAGCAAGTGAAATAAACAAAAAACTATTCGAAATTAACAGTAAACATTGCACTCACAAAGGTTTAATCTCTCTCTCTTTTTTATACAGTATCTCTCTTTATACAGAAACTCTGTATGTCCCTCTGTATTGCTGCTGACTTCTCACATTTCCCGCCAAAACACCTCTGGTCACAGTCATTTAACGTGCGGACCGCAGCTGAACTGAACCGGGGGCCGCCCCTGAGCTAATGAGAACCATGGGGGTAGTTTCTGTTTCTGAGACAAAAGCATGGCTCTAGTAAACCAGGGCGGTCATTACCGACACAAAGCCTCAGTGAGTGTAACATACCGGACTGGCAGCCAGGCATACAAACCCCCCTCCACCCCCTTCTCTCTGCAAGCATATCCCACTGCATGAACCACAACCCTTATCCAGGAAACAGACTTGAATCGTTTCATGCTGATTGAACTGGCTACAGAGACAAAGAGGGGGTCATGGAGTCAGCTAATGGGAAAAGAAAGGGGTTTCTACCTTACTAAATTACAACAACAAGCTCCATATATATGGCAGCTTCTTCGTGTGTTTAAAGACTGAACAAAGCTGAACGGAGTCGTGCCACATGTGGGGCTCTCTGTCCATGCATTCTTAACAATTACCGTGAACATACAGGCCTATCTTTCATTCAGCTCTCACAGAGTGAGGCCTCGCTATGTTTTATTTTCCATCCTCTGCAGGAACTGTGAGCTTAATCTCTTTACACTACTCCTAAAACCAACAAGCGCAGCACACAGTTAACACACTGCTACCAAAATATTGAGCTTTTTCATTTCAGCTATAACAACTTATTGAGGAAGAATTTGAGAAGAAACTCCTAGCATTCAGTAAACCTTGAACACCCCCTGCAAGTAAACCTTTCTACTTTCAAAACTGAAAATGGAAATTTTACATCTGCTCTTCCAAAGACACTAGTCTGCTGCTGTAGTGGCAGTCCATGATCTCCTAAACAAGTGACACATTGAGAGCAATGCATCACCATTATGAAGGAGCTGGGTACTGGGCACAAGATAAGATGGGCTGAGTGAGGCTGCCTCTTATCAGAATGGGCAGACTGGTCCTGGGCTGATGAGCCTGGTGGAGGCTGGAGGACTGTAGAACTATTGCTTATCACAGTACACACAATTTTCCTTACACAGTACACACACACTTTTACATTAACATTTTTGACATTTAGCAGACACTCTTATCCAGAGCAACTTACAGGAGCAATTAGGGTTAACTGCCTTGCTTAAGGGCACATCGGCAAATGTTTCACCTAGTCGGCTCAGGATTTGAACTAGCGAACAGGTGGCTCTGGGCTGCAGTACAGGACGGCTGCACAACGAATGGCTCCAGAGAGAGGGCAGACTCAAAGCCGTGCCCATAAAATACCCAGTGAGATGCCAGGGAAAATAATGCTAATTGATTGGGTGAGCTTTGAGAGCCCTAAGGAATCATTGACTAACTGGCTACATACAACGACTGATGGATGTCAAATACAACATCAGACAGGAAGGGGAAGAAGTGCTGAATGGGAGTGGTGTGTGACTTAGAGCTTGACACGGAACAGGACTCTTGCGGGTCCCGTGGGATTCTGGCAGGAATGGGAGTCAAGTTCTAGTCAAGTTCGGGACAGGACGGGACAGGATCAACAGTCCACAGGAACAGGCAGTACAGGAATAGTTATAAACTGAGTTTTTGGGGTGGAAATACACTACATGGCTCGTCGAACATCTCATTCCAAAATCATGGGCATTAATATGGAGTCGGTCCCCCCTTTGCTGCTATAACAACCTTCACTCTTCTGGGAAGGCTTTCCACTAGATGTTGGAACATTGCTGCGAGGACTTCTCTCTCTTCACTCTCTCTCTCTCTCACCCTCCCCCTCTCTCTCTCTCTCCAGCACTCCCCTCTATCTAGTTTCAAGTTTTAAGGTCACATGCACAAGTACAGTGAAATGCCTTTCTTGCAAGCTCCTACCCCAACAATGCAGTAATCAATTACAATGTAATCCTAAAAATAACAAGGTAGAATAAAAACACACAAGCTATAAAAATAAGAAGAACACGATAAAGTAAGTAAGCTGTATACAGGGTCAGTTCAGGGTCAGTTCCAATACCATATTTACAATGTGCAGAGATAATGGTTCGACAGAGGTAGATACACTACGTTACCAAAAGTATGTGGAAACCTGCTCGTCGAACATCTCATTCCAAAATTATGGCCATTAATAATGAGTTGGTCCCCCTTTGTTGCTATTACAGCCTCCACTCTTCTGGGAAGGCTTTCCACTAGATGTTGAAACATTGATGTGGGAACTTGCTTCCATTCAGCCACAAGAGCATTAGTGAGGTCGGGCACTGATGTTGGGTGATTAGGCCTGGCTCGCAGTCGGCGTTCCAATTCATCCCAAAGGTGTTCGATGGGGTTGAGGTCAGGGCTCTGTGCAGGCCAGTCAAGTTCTTCCACACCAATCTCAACAAACCATTTCTGTATGGATCTCTCTTTGTGCATGGGGCATTGTCATGCTGAAACAGGAAAGTGCTTTCCCCAAACTGTTGCCACAAAGTTGGAAGCACAGAATCGTCTAGAATGTCATTGTATGCTGTAGCTGAAATATTTCCCTTCACTGGAACTAAGGGGCCTAGACCGAACCATGAAAAACAGCCCCAGACCATTATTCCTCCTCCATCAAACTTACCAGTTTGCACTATGCATTAGGGCAGGTAGTGTTCTCCTGGCATCCGCCAAATCCAGATTCATCCGTCGGACTGCCAGTTGGTGAAGCGCGATTCATCACTCCAGCGAACGTGTTTCCACTGCTCTAGAGTCCAATGGCGGCAAGCTTTACACCACTCCAGCCGACGCTTGGCATTGCGCATGGTGATCTTAGGCTTGTGTGCGGCTGCTCAGCCATGAAAACCCATTTCATAAAGCTCCCGACGAACAGTTATTGTGTTGACATTGCTTCCAGAGGCAGTTTGGAACTTGGTAGTGAGTGTTGCTACCGAGGACAGACGATTTCAATGTGGTACGCGCTTCAGCACTTGGCGGTCCCGTTCTGTGAGTTTGTGTGGCCTACCACTTTGTGGCTGAGCCGTTGTTGCTCCTAGACGTTTCCACTTCACAATAACACCACTTACAGTTGACCGGGGCTGCTCTAGCAGGGCAGACATTTTACAAACTGACTTGTTGGAAAGGTGGCATCCAATGACGGTGCCACGTTGAAAAACCACGGTGTAGGCTAGGCCTAATATAGTTTACATAATACAAATCTGTAAAAAAAAAAAAAAGGTCATTTCCCCCTCCCTCTTATGTCAGCTCACTCTCACGCCTCGCTCCACTTGTAGCCAGTCACTATGCTACCTCAGATGCCAACCTACGTCAGTAGGCTAAACGATGAAGCCTTCAATAGAGGAATTGCAACGTCTTGTTGCAGCCAAGGACTCATCACTAACATTAACATTAGAGCCAAGGAAAGAGTGACGTTTTAGCTACATTTGATGGAGTTGTCTTTGACAAAGAAGGAACCGAGTACACGGCTTGTAAAAAATGCTGCGGTTTAATCAAATAGGCTACCAACCAGAGAGCGGGACAAGCGGCCTGAAGCGGCATAGCTGCTCATACTCCCAACAACTTTACCGTCAAGCCCAATTGTTTGAGTATTTAACTAAACTCGTACCATCTGAGGTGAAGAGTGAAATAAAAATAGATTGACCTATGTAGTACTGCCACTCAGGTTTTTGAAATGTTTAATGTTCATGTTGTAAATGTTAATGTGTTGTAGATGTTCATATGTGCACAGTGCTCAGCTGTAGGCTACAGTGTTATGCCGGTGCTTTGCTGAGCTGGGGTCTCTGTCCACAGTGTTATGCCGGTGCTTTGCTGAGCTGGGGTCTCTGTCCACAGTGTTATGCCGGTGCTTTGCTGAGCTGGGGTCTCTGTCCACAGTGTTATGCCGGTGCTTTGCTGAGCTGGGGTCTCTGTCCTCAGTGTTATGCCGGTGCTTTGCTGAGCTGGGGTCTCTGTCCACAGTGTTATGCCGGTGCTTTGCTGAGCTGGGGTCTCTGTCCACAGTGTTATGCCGGTGCTTTGCTGAGCTGGGGTCTCTGTCCACAGTGTTATGCCGGTGCTTTGCTTGAGCTGGGGTCTCTGTCCTCATCCTCCAGCCTTAATCAATCTACATTTAGCTCATTTAGAATATGCTCTTATCCAGTGCAACTTCGGCCTACAGTCAGTTCATTTAACTAAAATAGGTAAGACAACCACACCGTCGCATAATGCATTAATTACATTATTTTCAATACTTTGTAAACAAACACAATAGTCTACATATTTCTGTGTGCAAAAATGAGCACGGGACAGGAATGTTCTGGGGGTTGTAGAAAATAATTTACAGGACAAGATGGGACAGGAATTAATTTTCACTCCAGTGTCAACCTGTAGTGTGTGTGTCGCAGGCAGTTATTCCACTCTATATTATCAGATCTGACCCATCACAGCACTGAGAGAAAAGGCCATGTATGGGTTTTTTGTCAAATTGGCCCAGCAATCAGTTGACATTAATGCAGCGGTAAACAGAGTGAAACCTTGGTGACCTCCAGAGCCAAGGAGCCAGAGAGGTTATTAGGGTCAATGAGGAATAACTAGAGCTGTCACAATCACAGTGTGCATCAACACCACTCAACAGTTGTTCTGATCTCCCCTGTTGTTTTTGACTCACTCTACTCGTGAAAGGACAAAACAACAAAAAGGATAAACGCCTAGACAAAAGACAACTGTGTCGACCCTGTGTGTGTGTGTGTGTGTGTGTGTGTGTGTGTGTGTGTGTGTGTTTGTGTGTGTTTGTTTGTGTATATGTGTGAATCAAATCAAAGGATGCATTCTACTACAGTACTCTTCATAATCCCTGAACATGACATGCATAAGCATACATGCACGTGTGTTTACTTCCCATGCATATGATCTTCCTAATTGAAACATTAGTTGACATAAGCCCATTAAACATGTCACTCCTCTCCGGTGACAGCTGAAAGGAGAGAGAGGCATCTGAAGGCTGTGTCCTCAAAGCACCTGAGGGCTGGCGTGCCATACGGTTTTGAGCTCGTCTTCGCATTACAGCGAGTCCTCACTGCACACACACACACACAGCTCACATTCAGCACATTCAGCAGAGCACACAATACCTTCCTTTCATTCTGTCCTGTGCGCGTGATTATCGGGGGGGGGGGGGGGGGGGGTAGAGTGCCTAGAATGCAACGTGACTGACTATTTACAGTATCCAGTGAAACTCACTCTCTCTCTGCCTGCTGCGTGAATGATTCCAGGAGGATCACTGTTCGTTTGTTCACCTGACCTTTCTCTGCATAGCCAGAGAATACCATGAATGTAGATCCATCAGAGATGAACATGTGAGAGAGTCCAGGAGGCAGGTATGCAGTCCACCTGTCCTGGGAGATTATAGTTATATAAGTCTCGCCTTGACAGCTTGTGAACCTGGTGCGTAGATGGAACGTTGCTACGTCTGACTCACTTCGTTGCAGTGCCTCCATTTCAAACTGAGGAGCTGTAATCTCAGGGGTGAGGGAGCACTGTCCACTCACTCTATGTCCCTAATTTACCCAGCGCTCCCACTTCTGGAGGCAGCGGTAGCCTTGAGGTTAGAGAGGCAGGCAGTTAACCAGAGGGTTGTTGGTTTGAATCTATGGACTGACAGGGACTGGCGGGATTCTGTTTCCTCTCTCCTCGCTCCTCCTCTATAGCCCCATGTCTGCTTTCAGCTTCTATCGCCGTGGACAGATGACAGTTACAACCTTAAGCCGAGGGAACAGGAAATCCCTTGGTGGCGGTCGGCAGCAATATCTGTTCTTGCCGTGCGTGGCACACAGTGTGGTCCCGTCAAACAATGTTACTGTCATCTTCTGTTCCACACATCGTGACACACCATGATTTGTAAGAGGCCAGTTGGAGCTGGCCAGTCGACCCTCAGGCACGGACGGAAATCCAGATGAATCAACCCTTCCTGCACCAAAGGGCTCCCTCCCTTGGAATCAAAATATGATTAAAAATGTAGCCTATATTATGTTAGGCAAGACTTTTGATGTTGGTCCACAGGTGTTCAGTACACTTAAAGGCCCCATCCCTCAACTGTTTACCAAAACAAGTGGCTGGGTGCCACTTTGTTGTTTTCTGATTTCCAGATTTCCCCTTTAATCAGTGAAAATCCACAAGCACCTCAGGATAGACAATTAGGCTTCTTATGGGCTTCTTATCTGTAATTGCTGCCTAAGTGTCGATTACTTGAGGTCTCACTCAATACACGTCTCTGTCTGAACATGCCAGGCCACAGCAAGCAGACGCATGCCAACCCCTACCAGACTGACAGCCAGGCAGGCACACTGAAAACTAACCTCTAAACACAGCACTTAGGTTTTACATAGCACTATTCAGTGTCAAATCAACTTAAAATATATACCTATTACGATATTCTTCCTTTGCATTATGGCTTGGCATCGTGCATGGTGCTCTATGCCACAGTTCAAGTCAAGTCCATAGACATTAATGGAGGACTGCTAAACAAGTATGAGGAGGGCGAGCAAAGAAGGTCCTATGTTGCTCAGTTGGTAGAGCACGGCACTAGCAACGCCAGGGTCGTGGGTTCGATTCCAGCTGGACCACCCATACAAAAATGTGTTCACTCACTGATAATATAATATATGCCATTTAGCAGATGCTTTTATCCAAAGCAACTTACACTAATGCGATCATACATTTTACGTATGGGTGGTCCCGATAATCAAACCCACTACCTTGGCTTTACAAGCGCCATGCTCTACCAACTGATCTACAAAGGACCACATAAGTCTGAGGACTGATGTAAGTCGCTTTGGCTAAATGGCAGATGTGAGCAAGGAAGGAAAAACCTTGCTTCCGTTTTCCATATAGCCTTCCACATTAAGCTTCTAATTCGTCTCTTGGATGGTAGTAGAAGTCTTGTCGTTCATTCTCTTGAGTGGTGGGGAGTTTATCATAAGAGCAGCAGTAAGAGCAGGAGAGAGAGGAAATGGCCTGGTTTACCTGGTGCTCCATCTCTGCTGTCTGAGCCGTAATGGGAAATCTATCAGGTATTAAGTGGAGCCTGTGGAGCACGGCTGAGCAACAAGCACTCTTCATGAGTCACTCTGACCGAAGCAGCATACATATTCTGCGTCCTAAATGGCACCCTATTCCATAAGTAGTGCACTACTTTTGCCCAAGGCCGATATGGCTCTGGTCGTAATAGGAAATCTATCAGTTATTAAGTGGAGCCTGTGGATTACATAGGGAATCCTAGTGAATGATGATGGATAGTTTTCTTTCTTTTTTTATGTCCAAATCAATCCTGTTCTTTCAACATATACCCTCACAGACGACTATACAGAAGGGCAGAGCATCCTCATTCAATAGGATTTAGTCTAACCCATAGTCTAGCACATATGATGGATGGTTTCTAATATTGTGTCCCAAATAAATCCTGTTTTTCACCATATAGGCTTATATGCTACCCTCACAGACTACTAAACAGTAGAGCAGAGCACACTCAATACAGCACACTCGTCCCGTGTAGCTCAGTTGGTAGAGCATGGCGGTTGCAACGCCAGGGTTGTGGGTTCGATTCCCACGTGGGACTAGTATGAAAATATATGCACTCACTACTGTAAGTCGCTCTGGATAAGAGCGTCTGCTAAATGACTAAAATGTAAATGTAAGACGGAGAGCATCACTGGGTACTGTTACTGTAAGCACTGCACAACAACATACAGCAGATGATGAGACTGGGTGATAAGTGCACAACCCAGTGATAGTGATGCTCTCCGTGCATCTGCATTGCTTGCTGTTTGGGGTTTTAGGCTGGGTTTCTGTATAGCACTTTGTGACACCTGCTGATGTAAAAAGGGCTTTATAAATACATTTGATTGAAATTTGATTGATGATGAGACTGGGTGATAACTGGGTGATAACAACATACAGCAGATGATGAGACTGGGTGATAACAGCACAACAACATACAGCAGATGATGAGAGGGGGTGATAACAGCACAACAACATACAGCAGATGATGAGAGGGGGTGATAAACAAGGGAAGAGCAGATTGTGAGCCAGGTGTGATGAAGATATATACTGTCAGAACAGATGTTGGGAAACAGGAAAAAGGGGAATTTTCAGGACAAGAAAAATAACAAGCTGGCACTTAACGAACTGTACGAGGCTATAACCAGGAAAACTTACATCCAGAGGCTGCTTTTCTGGTAATTCTGCGTCATTAAGACACATGATGCTGAACTTACATCAACACGTCTCCCTCGCTACTAGGGGCGATAAAGTGTTATAAAGTGTTATTCTACCCACATGCAAGCATACAAGGCCTTCCCTCGTCCGCCATTCGGCAAATCAGATCATGACTCCATACAAGCAGAAGCTCAAACAGGAATTACCCGTGACTCGCTCAGTTGAGAAATGGTCTCCAGAATCAGAGATTATGCTACAGAACTGCTTTGCTAGCGCTGATTGGAATATATTTCAGAACTAAACACCTCAGTCATGGTATTCCATGGCGCGTTCTCAGAGCTTGTGCAGAACAGCTGGCAGGTATATTCACAGTCATTTTCAACCTCTCCTTGTCCCAGTCTGTAATCCACATGTTTTAAGATGACCACCATCATTCCTGTTCCCAGAACTCTAAGGCTTCATGCCACAATGACTACCACCCTGTAGCACTCACATCTTTAAACATGAAGTGCTTTGAGAGGCTGGGAACAGGAATGGCACACATTAACTCCATCATCTCAGACACCATAGACCCACTTAATTTGCATACCGCCCCAACAGATCCATAGACGACGCAATCTCAATTGCACTCTACACTGCACTCACCCACCTAGATAAGAAGTATACCTATGTGAAAATGCATTAACTACAGCTCAGAGTTCAACACCATTGTCCCCTCCAAGCTCGTCACTAAGCTTAGGACCCTGGGACTGAACACCTCCCTCTGCAACTGGATCCTAGACTTCCTGACGGGCCGAGCCCAGGTGTTGAGGATAGGCAACATCACCTCCACCACACTGACCCACAACACGGGGGCCCCACAGGGGTGTGTGCTTAGTCCCCTCCTGCATTCCCTGTTCACCCATGATTGCATGGCCACGCACGACTCCAACACCATCATCAAGTTTGCTGACGACACGACGGTGGTAGGCCTGATCACCGGCGACGATGAGACAGCCTACAGGGAGAAGGTCAGTGACCTGGCAGTGTGGGACCAGAACAACATCCTCTCTGTCAACGTCAGTAAGACCATGGAGCAGATCGTGGACTACAGGAAACGGGGGAGGGGAGGGGTGCTGCAGTGGAGCGGGAGCGGGTCGAGAGCTTCAAATTCCTCGGGGTCCAAATCACTAAGAACTTAAAATGGTCCACACACACGCACACATTCGTGAAGAAGACGTGACAGTGCCTCTTCCCCCTCAGGAGGTTGAAAAGGTTTGGCATGGGCCCTCAAATCCGCCAAAGGTTCTACAGCTGTACCATTGAGAGCATATTGACTGGCTGCATCACTGCTTGGTATGGCAATAGCACTGCCCTCGATTGCATGGTGCTACAGAGGGCGGTGCAGACAGCCCAGAACATCACTGGGGCCGAGCTCTCTGCCATCCAGGACCACTATACCAGGCGGTGTGAAAGGAAGGCCTGTAGAATTGTTAGACTCCAACCACCCAAGCCATGGACTGTTCTCTCTGCTTCCGCACGGCAAGCAGTACCAGTGCATCAAGTCTGACACCAACAGGCTCCTGAACAGCTTCAATCCCCATGCCATAAGACTGCTAAATAGCTAACTAAATAGTTCACCTATCTGAGTTGACCTTTGTATTGTCTCAATGCATACTCACAGGGCCCTACACACTACACACACCGATACTCCAACACACACACAAACACTCACTCCATCATATGCTCACATACTGACTCTACACACACCCACTGACATACAATCATCACATATGATGCTGCTACTCTGTTTATCATATATCCTGATGCCTAGACACCTTACCCCTATACATACACTATACAGTTGAAGTCGGAAGTTTACATACACTTAGGTTGGAGTCATTAAAACTCGTTTTTCAACCACTCCACAAATTTCTTGTTAACAAACTATAGTTTTGGCATGTCGGTTAGGACATCTACTTTGTGCATGACACAAGTAATTTTTCCAACAATTGTTTACAGACAGATTATTTCACTTATAATTCACTGTATCACAATTCCAGTGGGTCAGAAGTTTACATACACTAAGTTGACTGTGCCTTTAAACAACTTAGAAAATTCCGGAAAATGATGTCATGGCTTTAGAAGCTTCTGATAGGCTAATTTAGATCATTTGAGTCAGTTGGAGGTGTACCTGTGGATGTATTTCAAGGCCTACCTTCAATCTCAGTGCCTCTTTGCTTGACATCATGGGAAAATCAAAATAAATCAGCCAAGACCTCAGAAAAAAAATTGTAGTCCTCCACAAGTCTGGTTCATCCTTGGGAGCAATTTCCAAACGCCTGAAGGTACCACGTTCATCTGCACAAACAATAGTACGCAAGTATAAACACCATGGGACCACGCAGCCGTCATACCGCTCAGGAAGGAGACGCGTTCTGTCTCCTGGAGATGAACGTACTTTGGTGCGAAAAGTGCAAATCAATCCCAGAACAACAGCAAAGGACCTTGTGAAGATGCTGGAGGAAACAGGTACAAAAGTATCTATATCCACAGTAAAACGAGTCCTATATCGACATAACCTGAAAGGCCACTCAGCAAGGAAGAAGCCACTGCTCCAAAACCGCCATTAAAAAGCCAGACTACGGTTTGCAACTGCACATGGGGACAAAGATGGTACTTTTTGGAGAAATGTCCTCTGGTCTGATGAAACAAAAATATAACTGTTTGGCCATAATGACCATCGTTATGTTTGGAGGAAAAAGGGGGATGCTTGCAAGCCGAAGAACACCATCCCAACCGTGAAGCACGGGGGTGGCAGCATCATGCTGTGGGCGTGCTTTGCTGCAGGAGGGCCTGGTGCACTTCACAAAATAGATGGCATCATGAGGAAGGAAAATTATGTGGATATATTGAAGCAACATCTCAAGACATCAGTCAGGAAGTTAAAACTTGGTCGCAAATAGGTCTTCCAAATGTGGAAGTGGGCTAAATCAGGGTCACACAGAGTGTTTCTTGGTAGTCTTAAACAAATCTACTTTGAAACAAAAGTATACACCTCACACACATGGTTATTGGCTTTAAAAAAAGAAGACACCTGTACCATGTCAGATATAGTTGAAAGATAGAGTAGAAATGTATTCAATTTTGAGTTTGCATCCCAATATTACACTGGGCGGCAGGTAGCCTGGAGGGTAGGAGCATTGGGCAAGTAACTGAAAGGATGCTGGATCGAATCCCTGAGCTGACAAGGTAAACATCTGTCGTTCTGCCCCTGAGCAAGGCAATTAACCCACTGTTCTCTGGGCGCTGATGACGAGGATGTCGATTAAGGCAGCCCCCCGCACCTCTCTGATTGAGAGGCGTTGGGTTAAATGCGGAAGGAACATTTCAGTTGAATGCATTCAGTTGTACAACTGACTAGGTATCTTCCCTTTATATACATTACAGAAGACTGAAATATAACAAAACCATTTGACATAGAAACACCGGATTTTCAGCGTAAAATAAATAAATATGTTTATTAATTATTAAATTAGGAAAGAATATGAATAACATTCCACCCATGTGGCCACTAGGTCATTTGACTGCAGGAAATGGTTACATGAGTGGCGAGCCATGACTCAAACCCCCGTTGTGGTTCACCAACCCACCCTGTTAATCTTAGCCGACAATGCCATGATTGGCAGGCACGCCGAGCTTGTGGGAAAATACAGAATCCTGTCTTGGCTATTGGGGAAGCATGGGAGGTCCTCATTGAATTCATTGTACTGAAATGTAAGTAAATACAGTATGTTAATATCATCGAGTACATTTGATTATGTTTATAACCATGTTATCATATTCAAGTAAACAGAAAATTCTCCCCCATCAACATAATCTACTGCAGTAAATTTGATGATGATCATGTTTTCATTGACTTGGAAACGGGCCAACTGAATTATCTAAGCCAGGCTTGTCTTATGTAACCAAACATTGTCATCATTGGGGAGAAAAGATTCCATGAGTACTCCTTCTGCTTTCTCCATCAGAGTTTTTCTGCGTTTTCTTAGCATCAAGGTCACACGAGTCAAAAGGTTGAAAGCTGGTGTTTTCTAGAACAGGTTGAGTAAATACAGGTGAAAGCCCTGCTGAAGAGCTGGTCATTTATTGATAAGCAGGTACTTATATAGCTAGCTTTACATTCATATTTAATGTGGTGTATAAATTATGGAGGACAGTTTGACATATGCAGATGATGCACCGCAAGTGTTACAGTATCTCACAAAAGTGAGTACACCCCTCACATTTTTGTAAATATTTGAGTATATCTTTTCATGTGACAACACTGAAGAAATGACACTTTGCTACAATGTAAAGTAGTGAGTGTACAGCTTGTATAACAGTGTAAATTTGCTGTCCCCTCAAAATAACTCAACACACAGCCATTAATGTCTAAACCGCTGGCAACAAAAGTGAGTACACCCCTAAGTGAAAATGTCCAAATTGGGCCCAATTAGCCATTTTCCCTCCCCGGTGTCATGTGACTCGTTAGTGTTACAAGGTCTCAGGTGTGAATGGTGAGCAGGTGTGTTAAATTTGGTGTCATCGCTCTCACACTCCCTCATACTGGTCACTGGAAGTTCAACATGGCACCTCATGGCAAAGAACTCTCTGAGGATCTGAAAAAAAGAATTGTTGCTCTACATAAAGATGGCCTGGGCTATAAGAAGATTGCCAAGACCCTGAAACTGAGCTGCAGCACGGTGGCCAAGACCATACAGCGGTTCCACTCAAAACAGGCCTCGCCATGGTCAACCAAAGAAGTTGAGTGCACGTGCTCAGCGTCATATCCAGAGGTTGTCTTTGGGAAATAGACGTATGCGTGCTGCCAGCATTGCTGCAGAGGTTGAAGGGGTGGGGGGTCAGCCTGTCAGTGCTCAGACCATACGCCGCACACTGCATCAAATTGGTCTGCATGGCTGTCGTCCCAGAAGGAAGCCTCTTCTAAAGATGATGCACAAGAAAGCCAGCAAACAGTTTGCTGAAGACAAGCAGACTAAGGACATGGATTACTGGAACCATGTCCTGTGGTCTGATGAGACCAAGATAAACTTATTTGGTTCAGATGGTGTCAAGCGTGTGTGGCAGCAACCAGGTGAGGAGTACAACGACAAGTGTGTCTTGCCTACAGTCAAGCATGGTGGTGGGAGTGTCATGGTCTGGGGCTGCATGAGTGCTGCCGGCACTGGGGAGCTACAGTTCATTGAGGGAACCATGAATGCCAACATGTACTGTGACATACTGAAGCAGAGCATGATCCCCTCCCTTCGGAGGCTGGGCCGCAGGGCAGTATTCCAACATGATAACGACCCCAAACACACCTCCAAGACAACCACTGCCTTGCTAAAGAAGCTGAGGGTAAAGGTGATGGACTGGCCAAGCATGTCTCCAGACCTAAACCCTATTGAGCATCTGTGGGGCATCATCAAACAGAAGGTGGAGGAGTGCAAGGTCTCTAACATCCACCAGCTCTGTGATGTCATCATGGAGGAGTGGAAGAGGACTCCAGTGGCAACCTGTGAAGCTCTGGTGAACTCCATGACCAAGAGGGTTAAGGCAGTGCTGGAAAATGATGGTGGCCACACAAAATATTGACACTTTGGGCCCAATTTGGACATTTTCACTTAGGGGTGTACTCACTTTTGTTGCCAGCGGTTTAGACATTAATGGCTGTGTGTTGTGTTATTTTGAGGGGACAGCAAATTCACACTGTTATACAAGATGTACACTCACTACTTTACATTGTAGCAAAGTGTCATTTCTTCAGTGTTGTCACATGAAAAGATATACTCAAATATTTACAAAAATGTGAGGGGTGTACTCACTTTTGTGAGATACTGTATATGCCTCAACTGACACGAGTCGTGTGTGTGCGTATGTGTGAATGTGCGTGCATGTGCGTGTGGCAATGAGTCACAATCACTCTCAACCAAGTACATTGACCATTTCAGAGGCGTATTTCCTTTAAAGGCCAAGAGGAAAAACAAATCTCTTTTACATCGAAATAGAGGTAGGTAATTAGTTCCTTCACATCTTTGTTCCCAGTCCAAAGTAATGATGGTGGTGGCCTATTGACACAGCTCACACCTCCCTACTGGTTATCCTGCTTCCAGTGTAGAGTAGACAGCAGAAACCTTTAGCAGAGACACAGATAATGTCCCAAATGGCACACTATTCCCGATTTAGTGCACTACTTTTGAACAGGGTCACCTTGGAGTCCCAATCACACTTGACTTTTCTTACTAGCACTAACTTTACTGATAGCTGCTTTATTTAGGAAAAATGTGCTTACTATGACGGAGATATGTGGTTGTCTCACCCTGAAGAAGGCAGAGTGATGCCGAAACGTTGGTGGTTTACCCAATCAATTACTAGGAGCGTGCGACTCTCTTTATTTATTTTTATGTCTCACCTAGCTACCTTAAGATGAATGCACTAAGTGGCTTTGGATAAGAGTGCCTGCTAAATGACTAAAATGTAAAATGTAAAAAAAAAAAGAAAAACAGTTAAAACAGTCAGTACAACACAATAAAACACACATTGACAGATAATAATGTATATAGAAGGTAGACATTTCAGGACAAGACAGAGTTCCATCCCACCCACTTGTAAATGTACACCGTACGCATTTCCATAGTGTAGTGGGGGTGGGGTACATTTAAGCAATAAGGCCTGAGGGGGTGTGGTATATGGCTAAGGGCTGTTCTTCTGCACGACACAACGCGGAGTGCCTGGATACAGCCCTTAGCTGTGTTATATTGGCAAAATACCACAAACCCCCAAGGTGCCTTATTGCTATTATAAACTGGTTACCAACGTAATTAGAGCAGTAAAAATAAAAATTTTGTCATACATGTGGTATACGGTCTGATATACCACGGCTGTCAGCCAATCAGCATTCAGGGCTCGAACCACCCAGTTTATAATGTATAACATACTGCCTCTTTGTTTTTAACTGTTATGTTATGTTTCTCTAACAGCATGGTTATGGCTCGGGCTCATACAAAGACTCCCTCCCTTGCCTGATGAGGCTTCATTGTACCTCCACTTATCTCAGAGAGAAGGATAATTTGGCAGTGAGCGAGCGGAGCAGTGATTGATGGAAACCAACCTGCCACCCCTCTCGGCCCGAGATCGTACACAAACGCACATACACACACACCCCCTCTCGGGTGGGTCGGCGCATCGCTAAGAGTGTAAATCAATCCGGTCTACTGTGGTAACTACCTCAGGTACCATTATCATCTAACAGGGTTTTGTTGGACGGGGACCATGCTGAGAGCGGAGTGGAGATCAGTCACTGTAATTAGCAGCTCTGCATCTTTTCATCATCAGTATCTTAGAGTCATCTGACTGATGCCTCACACAACAATGACTCCGATAAGAATAAACTGCCAGTTTAAACTCCTGTGGCGTTTTGGCCCCAGAAATGGGCCACGAGGAATATTGCTCAGGCTGCTGCTGAGGTGCACAGTAACGGCTGACAGAATGGAACCAGGGGCCGTATGGATCAAGCTTCTCAGAGAAGGAGTGCTGGTAGGTGGTCCTTTGTAGCTCAGTTGGTAGAGCATGGCGCTTGTAACACCAGGGTAGTCGGTTTTTTGATTGCTGGGACCACCCATACATAAAATAAAAGCATCTGCTAAATGGCATATATTATTATTGTCACACCCTGATCTGTTTCACCTGTCTTTGTGCTTGTCTCCACCCCCCTACAGGCGTCGGCCATCTTCCCCATTATCCCCTGTGCATTTATACCTGTGTTCTCTGTTTGTCTGTTGCCAGTTCGTCTTGTCTCATCAAGCCTACCAGCGTGTTTCGTACTCCTGTTTTCTTGAGCCCTGTTTTCTATTTTTCCTGGTTTTGATCTTTCTTTCTTTCTGCCTGCCCTGACCCTGAGCCTGCCTGCAGCTCTGTACCTTACGGACTCTGCCCTGGACTACCAACCTCTACCTGCCCTTGACCTGTCCTTTGCCTGCCCCCTGTATATTTAATAAACGTCCGTTATTCAAACTGTCTGCATCTGGGTCTTTTCCTGAGCCGTGATAGTACGAACTGGCCATGACGGACCCAGCAGACTCGGACCAGCTCCGCAACGCCGTCTCCTCCCAAGGAACCACCATTGGAAGGCACAAGGAGTTGCTTCGTGGGCTTATGGAACTGTCTGCATCTTGGTCTTTTCCTGAGCCGTGATAATTATGTAGGATCAGTTTGGTCTTTTAGATCACAATGAATAACATAACATGGGCAGGGGGGACCTGATCCTTGATCAGCACACCTACTCTGAGTCCCTTGATACATTTGGCCCCAGAAGAAGAGCTAGGAAGGTCATCGTGACCAGGTGTAGTGGATGTGAGTTAGCTAACTTTGCCTGGGACCTATACATGTATTTGCCTTTCAGCATCACACTGAAGTATTAGCAAGACAGGAAAACCCAGCTATGAGCCATCTTGTTCTGGAAAATAACTTCCATAGATGATTTCAATTTCCAAAAAGCAAGTCGGTTGGTCGCTAGCGCTAAACCAAACCGGGGATCCTAAGGGGAACCTGTCCTCTGGCAAAATAACAATTTCTCTAATATTGTTTTCACCCAGAGCTGTATCTGATGATTTGGTAATTACACCAACCCTTATGGGAGGATAATCCCAAATCCCAGCCAAGTAAACCGCAGAAATACCATCAGTCTTCATGTAAATGTTCAAGTAATGGCCAAATAATACAGAGCTGGGGAACAGTGTGTGAAAGTAGCTTCACATAGCTTCACATAGCTTCACATAGCGTCACATAGCTTCACATAGCGTCACATAACATCACATAGCGTCATATAGCTTCACATAGCGTCACATAGCGTCACATAACGTCACATAGCTTCACATAGCGTCACATAGCTTCACATAGCGTCACATAGCTTCCCACAGTGCTAACAGGGCTAATGACCACGGCCCTCAGCCACATGGCTGCAGTCAAAAGCTACATTCATTCGGATGCTAATCTAATAAAAGAAGCTGTGTGACTGCTGAATGGATGGCAAAGTAAAGGGGAAACATGGTTTTCAGTCAAAGAGAGAGAAACACCATTGAGGTGAAATCAAATACAAAAACTCAAGTGTCACATGAAAGAGTTAGTCTTGACTTTCTCCAAGGGTAGGCCTGACAGCCAACTGAATTACGCTCGTGAGTAAGTGAGCTGTGGTGTGGCTTTCTCATGAGTCACAATCACTCTGCTTTCAAATGATTCTTCAATGATCAAACAAAGAGATGGAAGAGAAGATGTGATGTCAACATGATTACATGTTCTTTCCTGAGGGAAAGAAAAACTGAGATTGCTGTTCATCATGCCGTGTTGTCAGTGACATTTGAGAAGAGAAAACACTCACAAAATTGAATGATTACATCAATAAATCACTTTAAAAGGGGTGTCATGCCAAACATCAAAAAGCAGAAGCTTAAGTTGAGGGCAAGCGGGATAATTCATTGATGAATTCAGACAGTGATTTAATGCAGACTGGAGAGGCCTGTGTGAATCCTGCGTGTGTGTCTCGCCCTAAGAGACTCTGGCCTTTGACCTCACTGGAGATGTCCCCTCCTGTCACAGCACACACACACTCAACACACACAAACAAAACACACCACATGCACACACACTTTCGCTGGAGGGTGGAAACACAAGCCCTGTCTCTGGAGGAATGCTGGCCCCCCTGCACGTCTGCACAAAATAATGTGTCTTGTCACACCACACACACAGCAACCTGCTTTCACTACATGACACACAATCATGTTCTCCAGTGTTTTTAAAGTAACTGTCCAGTGAAAATCTCACTTTTAAAAGTTCATATTCTGTTAACTCATACCCAAATAATGTTGTTGACTCATTCTATACTCATATTGGTGGCCAAAGCATAAATTGGTGAGAAAAAACACCTCAAACTTGTATCTCAAACAGACCGTTTTTAAAACGCTCGCTATTTCCTCGTAGATGATGATGTCATCCTCCTGAGGAGGATGAGCTGGCCAATCAGCAGTCTACGCCCATGAATATTTTTAATGGAAAACTATTTCAGTCATATTGTATTCAATTATTAGTCATATTTCATAGAAATCTGGACAACCTGGACAGTTACTTTAAGCACCCATATTTCCTTCAAGGCCATAGCTATCTGCAGTCAATCTGTAACCCAAGCCTGACACTGAAGCCCCTATATGTACACAGTGCTTTACTTGGGATGGAAGAAGTGTAGGAGCTGCCTTTTTCCAAGTCGGTCCATTAGACTATGTTCACCGAAATTCACAAATGACATTATGCTATAGAGACCTCTGATTATTCACTGTTAAAGGTTTATGCACATTTTTCATTACTTCTCCATAACTTTTAACCACATTTTCATGACTATTATTATTATAGCCTACATGAAAACGTAAGCATTATTGACACTGGAAAGCTGCTGTGTCTGATCCCATGTAGACCTACTACCTCCTGCCGTTGTGCCCTTGATCAAGGCACTTAACCCCCCACATAGAACTGCACTGTTAGTCACATGTTGTCAACTGGTGGTCAACCCTCCATCTGGAGAGCTCCTGGGTGTGCAGGCTTGGCTTTTTCAACATTACAACCAAGTACTTATGTCTGTATTCCCTCATTCAATGAATCAGGGATCAAATGGATGAGGTAGGCTACTTCAAAGCAAGGTACAAACTAGTATTTATATACAAGGCTCAAATATTCATGTTTCAGGGGAGCTCTATGCACAGCAAGTTATTTGTTAATTAGGCTATTCTGAGAATATTTTTAACGTTGTTGCAATAACATGAATACTGTTTAATAGAGGGGAATCCCAGCTTTCCAACAGTGCAGATGTATTTATTCTCTACAGTGCCGGTGGAAAGGCAACAAAGAAATGAATGCTTAGTTAGCTATAGTTAAGTAGTGAGGTAACTGCTAAAAGTTATGTTTTGAATTGGTGATGTAGTTAGTCTGGCTGTTATTATTTTATACATGCTGCTGAAATGTCGCGCTCTCTCCTCCGGCAACGGCCCACTCGCACTGGCACACACGCAGCACCACAGATATGCACTGAAGGGTCATTCTGATAATGGCTGAGATGTCATTTTTTTTATTGATTGATCATATTTAAAAGTGTGCTTTCATGAATGACTCAACAATTATTAAACTAATTTCCATGATTTTTCATGACCATACAAACCCTAATTTGACAACTTGGAAAAGCGCATCACGCCATTCAGGCTGGCACATTTTCAATCTGCGCAATCTCAAACAGCCTACTGTCACTCACAGATTCACAAACTGAATCAGGAAATGAATGCCCACTCCATTGCTATTTAATGAAGATCCCGCCTTCATTCTGCTTTGATCAACCTTTTTTGACTCAATGTGTGAATCTGGGCCAGCGATAGGCTACTTTGTTTTTATAAAATTAGAAGTGCCGGTACAGCGTTCCAGACAGCTCCGACCCAAGTCAAGCACTGTGTGTACATAAAGAACCAAACCAACCAATATCCGCTGCATATTATTGAAACCAGTCTAAAACATCTTTACAGTTAGACTTCCATACCCACCAGTCCATTACTCACATAAGGCTACATACAAAAACATTTCAATAACGGATGTGGTCTTTCTTCTTGGAACCAGACTGTTTATTTATAGTGGTCAGTGGTAGGGCTAATGTTAACTTATTAATAGGAAGTTTCATCACTGTGTAAAAGTCACCTTACTGTCACTCTCACTCACCGCCACCTGTCACCACACCGGCTCCAGCCACCCAGAAGCACTGAGGCCATAAAAGGCACAACACTCACTGTCCCTTCCGGCCGGTCAATGCTCCCAGACACAGATGCACACATACAGTGGGGGAAAAAAGTATTTAGTCAGCCACCAATTGTGCAAGTTCTCCCACTTAAAAAGATGAGAGAGGCCTGTAATTTTCATCATAGGTACACGTCAACTATGACAGACAAATTGAGAAAAAAAAATCCAGAAAATCACATTGTAGGATTTTTCATTAATTTATTTGCAAATTATGGTGGAAAATAAGTATTTGGTCACCTACAAACAAGCAAGATTTCTGGCTCTCACAGACCTGTAACTTCTTCTTTAAGAGGCTCCTCTGTCCTCCACTCGTTACCTGTATTAATGGCACCTGTTTGAACTTGTTATCAGTATAAAAGACACCTGTCCACAACCTCAAACAGTCACACTCCAAAATCCACTTTGGCCAAGACCAAAGAGCTGTCAAAGGACACCAGAAACAAAATTGTAGACCTGCACCAGGCTGGGAAGACTGAATCTGCAATAGGTAAGCAGCTTGGTTTGAAGAAATCAACTGTGGGAGCAATTATTAGGAAATGGAAGACATACAAGACCACTGATAATCTCCCTCGATCTGGGGCTCCACGCAAGATCTCACCCCGTGGGGTCAAAATGATCACAAGAACGGTGAGCAAAAATCCCAGAACCACACGGGGGGACCTAGTGAATGACCTGCAGAGAGCTGGGACCAAAGTAACAAAGCCTACCATCAGTAACACACTACGCCGCCAGGGACTCAAATCCTGCAGTGCCAGACGTGTCCCCCTGCTTAAGCCAGTACATGTCCAGGCCCGTCTGAAGTTTGCTAGAGTGCATTTGGATGATCCAGAAGAGGATTGGGAGAATGTCATATGGTCAAATGAAACCAAAATAGAACTTTTTGGTAAAAACTCAACTCGTCGTGTTTGGAGGACAAAGAATGCTGAGTTGCATCCAAAGAACACCATACCTACTGTGAAGCATGGGGGTGGAAACATCATGCTTTGGGGCTGTTTTTCTGCAAAGGGACCAGGACGACTGATCCGTGTAAAGGAAAGAATGAATGGGGCCATGTATCGTGAGATTTTGAGTGAAAACCTCCTTCCATCAGCAAGGGCATTGAAGATGAAACGTGGCTGGGTCTTTCAGCATGACAATGATCCCAAACACACCGCCCGGGCAACGAAGGAGTGGCTTCGTAAGAAGCATTTCAAGGTCCTGGAGTTGCCTAACCAGTCTCCAGATCTCAACCCCATAGAAAATCTTTGGAGGGAGTTGAAAGTCCGTGTTGCCCAGCGACAGCCCCAAAACATCACTGCTCTAGAGGAGATCTGCATGGAGGAATGGGCCAAAATACCAGCAACAGTGTGTGAAAACCTTGTGAAGACTTACAGAAAACATTTGACCTGTGTCATTGCCAACAAAGGGTATATAACAAAGTATTGAGAAACTTTTGTTATTGACCAAATACTTATTTTCCACCATAATTTGCAAATAAATTAATGAAAAATCCTACAATGTGATTTTCAGGATTTTTCTTTCTCAATTTGTCTGTCATAGTTGACGTGTACCTATGATGAAAATTACAGGCCTCTCTCATCTTTTTAAGTGGGAGAACTTGCACAATTGGTGGCTGACTAAATACTTTTTTTCCCCACTGTACAATCACAATGTGATTTTCTGGAATTCTTTTTCTCAATTTGTCTGTCATAGTTGACGTGTACCTATGATGAAAATTACAGGCCTCTCTCATCTTTTTAAGTGGGAGAACTTGCACAATTGGTGGCTGACTAAATACTTTTTTTCCCCACTGTACATGCAGGCACACACACACACACACACACACATTGTCCCTTTCTCCCGGTCCCCCAAGATGCTGAAAACTTTCACACAAGTTTATGTGGTAAGGACAGTCATACATTTTTGTAAACAACAATTAAAGTTAAAAAAAGTTAAATATGTGGTTATCTTTTCTGTTTTGAACTGTAAACAAAGGTTTACTGTTGGAGTGAGTCCAAGAATGCATTCTCGCCATCTACACCAATGCTGTGTTTTGTTATACCTGCCAACAAACCTGGATACGCTATCGATTTTGATGGAGTAAGCACAATCCATTCCAGAGGTTAATGTTTTAGCGGCTAGCTTCCATTAGCGTTAGCCTCATCTGTTCTTATCTGTCTGACGGAGGGGCACTGAGCGCTAGGCTGAGTGCTAGGCTAATCCATGGGGCCCAAACCAGGGACATGATTGATGGAACTAATTACTCTGAGAAGCTGCTTTTGGAACCCAACTCAGCAGGAAGGAAGTATAGAATGTACACACTGGAACAATCAAAGGAGGATTCACACTGGTGTGACTTCTCTTCTCTGGGCTACTAGCTGAAATTTCTGCTCAGTTTTTTCTTTGAAAAAGTCGCTTGTGGGGTTTTTTCCAGACATTTTCACAGTGTTCACTGAAATTTAGGTGTGGAAAGTTGTTTTGAAAGCGACAGAATGTAGCCAAATCTCAAACAAATACGCCAGGCTCATCAATCTCATTCTCATAACTGTCATACGACAATAATTTGCAATGAAAACGCTTCAGCATCGAACGTTGATCTTTTGTTTGGCGAGGACCTTCAAATCTATCAAAATGACATATCTGTGCCCTTCCTATTCAAATTACGTTTCTGTGAAGTAAACACTGTACTGACTCGCCACGTGACAACAGCAACATTACACACAAAACATGATCAGAATACCGCAAGCTCCTACTTGGTTCCATGTAGGCTACTCAATCCCGAGTGAGAAGAAATTTTAATGTGGGCGGTTGCGTCCCAAATGGCACCCTATTCCCTTTACATTGTACTACTTTTAGCCTAGTTCAAGTTCAAGTTGCATTGTCACACGCTCTACCCAACAGTGCATAGGGTTACAGACTTCCAGGCCAGCTCTGTTCTTTAGAAGGGATGGGTGGGTATTATCAAGTCTCAGTTTACACATTTGACTCACAGAGAAAGGGTAGAAGAAGTAGGAGCTGGGTCATTGTGGACACGACAGGTTCATATTACCTCAGTGTGCTAGCTACCTGTAGCCTGGGGCTAAGCTTTCAATAGTATGTATAATTAATGAACTGAACCTGTGAGTCTGGGACACTGGGTTCTCAGGTGAGAGAGAGAGAGAGAGAGAGAGAGAGAGAGAGAGAGAGAGAGAGAGACAGAAGAGAGATAAAAGGAGAGAGAGAAGAGAAAAGGGGGGAGAGACAGAGAGAAAGAGAGACAACTAAACCACCCTAACAAAGAGGTATAGAGTAATATATTAACACACCAGTCATCAGCCCCCTGCAATCACAGGAACAGCTCCCAACTCCACTGGCCTGGATGGAGGTCTCTGGACCCATCCATACCTACAGTTCCATCTGGCCTGACAAGCAACCTCTGCAGCAGGTCCCACACCTGTGGTGTGGGGGCAGAGGGCTGTGAACACTATCAAAAAGACACCTGGGACACCTGCCAGAGGTAAAAACACCTCAACTTAACAGCAAACCTTGAATGCCCCTGTAACACACAAGGAGGCATAAAACTTGGGAGGCATCAACTTTTACCACAATTTTGTGATGGATTTCCACTATCAGGCTTAGCTACAGTGTTTGGGCAATTTTTTTTGCCTTTCGTGTTTCCACCTCCGAGGCCTTGCCCAAAAATATTCTTCAAGTTCCTGTCCTGCTGACAATGGATATGCATTAACAAGCATTTCGCTACACCCGCAATGACATCTGCTAAACACGTGCATGTGAACAATAAAATTTGATTTGATTTTTTCCTGGCTGTCCTTTTTTCTTAAAAGTCCCGGCTTTGTTCTGTTATGACAACTTTCAATTCGCTATCAAGCTGCTCACAGGGAAGCAATTAACACATATAACTAATAGTCTGGTGTGATTCTCTCTCTGTGGTCCAGTCAGCTGAGACAGGGATGAGTGGGGCTAGTTATAGAAGAGTAATAGGAGACTGATAGACTGATACATGCCATCCATCGCTGGATGTTTGTTTGCCGTTGTCCAGGCAGCAGAACTAATAGATGTATACTAGGAGAAACTACTGCATAGCACTAACTGTCTGTCTGTCTGACTCCAACCCAACCACCAAGTGTTGACAACAACCTCCAAACTGTGTGTGGTAGGCTGACACAAATGAAGACTCAGTCAGCTTGCTTGGAGTCTACAAATGGCATGTCATAAGAGAGGTGGGGGAGGGAGAGAGAGAGCAGGGAGAGAGATCAGAGAGAGAGAGAGAGAGAAAGAGCCTCCAGTATCTATGCTGCAATAGTCTACGTGCCGGGGGGCTAGGGTCAGTCTGTTATCCTGTATCTGGTGTAATTCTCCTGTCTTATCTGGTGTCCTGTGTGAATTTAAGTATGCTCCCTCTAATTCTCTCTCTCCTTCTCTCTCTCTCTCTCTCTCTCTACCTCTCTCTCCGTCCCCTCCCGGAGGACCTGAGCCCTAGGATCATGCCTCAGGACTACCTGGCCTGATGACTCCTGGCTGTCCCCAGTCCACCTGGTCGTGCTGCAGCTCCAGTTTCAGAAGTTGAACCCTGACCTGTTGGTGCTACCTTGTCCCGGACCTGCTGTTTTCGACTGTCCCTCTCTCTCTCTACTGCAACTGCTGTCTCAACTTCTGAATGCTTGGCTATGAAAAGCCAACTGACATTTACTCCTAAGGTGCTGACCGGTTGCAGCCTCTACAACCACTGTGATTATTATTATTTGACCCTGCTGGTCATCTACGAACGTTTGAACATCTTGAAGAACGATCTGGCCTTAATGGCCATGTACTCTTATAATCTCCACCTGGCACAGCCAGAAGAGGACTGGCCACCCCTCAGAGCCTGGTTCCTCTCTAGGTTTCTTTCTAGGTTTCTGCCTTTCTAGGGAGTTTTTCCTAGCCACCGTGCTTCTATATCTGCATTGCTTGCTGTATAAGCACTTTGTGACATCTGCTGATGTAAAAAGGCCTTTATAAATTACATTTGATTTATTGATTGATTGATCGACAGAGAGAGAGAGAGGTGGGGGAGGGAGAGAGCAGGAAGAGAGAGAGAGAGAGAGAGAGAGAGAGAGAGAGAGAGAGAGAGAGAGAGAGAGAGAGAGAGAGAGAGAGAGAGAGAGAGAGAGAGAGACAGAGGGGGGGGGGGAGAGAGTGAGAGCGAGAGCGAGAGAGAGACAGAGGGAGAGAGAGAGCAAGAGAGACAGAGAGAGAGAGACCACCAACTGCTACTCAATACTGAACATCACCAAAGCCCAGAGATCATAAGCAGCACCAGTGACAGTGGATGTTTTGTATTCTCTATTCATAGAGCGCTCCTCTTTTCTCCCATGCTGGATTGAAAAGGGGGGAGGGGGCAACCCAACACGACAAGCCCCACCATCACCGACAGAGATCGCTTCCTGCTCCCAGCACGCTAACAGATAGAGATATCACGCCTCCATGACATAAATACGGGTTGCTGGAAGTAAACCAAGATGCCACCTGATCCTGGTGTAGGAACCCAGAGCAGGAGCAGCCCTGGTCAGGCCTGAGAGGGACAGGGAACCTCTCGTCAGTCCTCACCTCCCCTCAGTCAGACCCCCAAGGCTGCTATTCACAAAGCATCTCAAAAGTATGAGTGCTGATCTAGGATCAGGTTCTCCCTGTCCATATGATCGTATTCATTATGAAAACGGGCCCAGGCCCCCAGGCTTGGGTCTCCTCTCCCTGGCTTGGGTCTCCTCTCCTCTCGCAGTCTGCGGCAGCAGGCAGACAGTTAGCTCCACTTCAGATAATGAGTCTGCTATCAGCCACCAGCCACTGGCCAATAGATAACCACCAGTGAGGGTGAGAGACACTCCACTTACCTCCTCATTCTCTCAGGTGAGAGATCCCTTCTGGGTAATGACTCCTTCTCCTCTTATCTCTCAAACCAACGAGGAGGAGGAGGGTGAAATGGCACCACACACACGCACACACAGAAACAGAAACACACACATAAACTGTGGATGGATAGATGGATGGGATGCCCTCCATCCCCCCATTCCTCTCCTCCCCCTCCTCCTCCGTTCTCTCCCTAGGGAGGTGTTGGACTCTTATCTGGGAGAGGACAACTGATGGACACCCTTTTAACGCCTCTTAAAAAGACACGGAGTGGTAATGACTCCCTTGATAGCCGGAGTGGGAAGAGGCGGAAGAGGGTAAAAGAAGGAAGAGGGTAAAAGAAGGAAGAGGGGAAGAGATGGAAGAGGGGAAGAGACGGAAGAGGGGAAGAGACGAAGAGACGGAAGAGGGGAAGAGACGGAAGAGAGGAAGAGGCGGAAGAGGGGAAGAGACGGAAGAGCGATAGAGGGATGAGAGAGGGTGTGGTCATAGGAAGGGAGGCCAAGATTCCCTAATAGGACCAAACCACCTGACCAACTACTACACGTTGGCTTCCCACCCCAAATATTAGTGGGATCTGTGGTTTTATTTAGTATTTTATTCAACCTTTATTTATCCAGGTGAATAAATTAAGAACAAATTCTTATTTACAATAACGGCCTAGAAATGTGTTGCATCGAAACAAAATACATTGTTGTTCATTCACACAACAACGAGTCTGCCCTAGGCTAGCGCATGTGTTTTCATAGCTGATCGGATGTTATCTTACACCAGACCATTTACTCTGCCTGTTCTGTGCCTCATGGTTCATGATGTGTGATGCACACTGCCTGCCTGCATCATTCTCCACAGTGCAGAGCAGACTCGCTGGCTTTGGCCTCACACAGAAGCCTATTATGAGGAAACCAACAAACGGAGGCCTCAACTCACATAGCTAGCCTGAAGTCGACTGTGAAATAATTGATCAGATATTACCCTGGCCCTGGCCACCCGTGTTAAGCTATAGCTAAACAATCATCATGCTGAGGGAATGCAACCGCTTACCACAGGCAAACACACTTGACCACACAGCACACCACCACACACACACCTTTGTCTCCTATCCCAGGAGGTGTTTGGTGTGGTAATCCTTCGTGGTTTGCCTTTAAGCCATGGAGTCACTCATCTTCATTACAGTCATGGCTAGAGGAAGCAGATCTGTTATGCTCTCAAACTAGGTTAATGCCTCTACTGTCTGTCTGATAATAAATAACTACTTTTCCACCTGGGTGTTTATCATGTCATTCCACTGCTGGGATGGGGACATTACTAGCCTGGAATCCACACTGATATGCTGGTGAAACAGAGCATATCCCTTTGGATTCTAGGCTAGGACATTACTGCACAGGGTGGTTAGTTACCCAATAAAACTACATTTTCATTTTAGCATTAAACATTCAGGAATAGATGGGACTGGAGCACTCAGATACCAGAGAAAAAGTTGCAGCATTTTCTCTTTATTCTGAGGTGTTGTCAGAGTGGTTATTTGACAAAATAGGTAAAGTTATCAACAAATGACTGAAAGCCTGCCACTGAGGTTTTGTTATGGTAATACATATTTTATCTTATTCCAGATCGTGAGTAAAATAAACCAAAAACTCTCCTCTCTTTCTCAGACCTTTTGAACGTTCAGAAAAACTGCAAGTGGTGCAGAAGTTACGCAAGCATGACAACTCAACTTAACCAACTTGGACAGAGAAAGGATTTCGCAGCCCCCAATTATAAGAGAAAATATTTTAAGAAACTGTGCTTAGTCTGGCAGAAAAACGACAGAGCCAGCACAAATATGTTATAACAAGGCTTTGGGTTTCACAGGCGTTTAAATGTTCCCAGATCAGATCAAAGTCTCAGGTGTCATTTATTAGCCAAACCTCCAAACAACACCACCACCTCCCCCCAACCATCCAGTTAAGACAAAGACCACCATGTTAGATCTATACTCTACACAGTAACTTTTGTTTAACTAAATGCACACCTCAATTATATAGCCAAAGACCAGAACTATTTTTGACTAATCATGGCTTCAAAACAGTAATCGGATGTGAAAAGCAAGCACAAAAGCAGAACTAGATTATGCCTAATTGCCCACCAACCGACTGTGTGGACCACATCACAGGTAAGGCTGCACAAAGGGCTGGTTGAGACACATTTAGGGCTGTTCCCGACAAAAAAAAATCTTGGTCGACTAAGAGTCGTCTGTTCTTTTGACCAATTGGCCCGAAATTTTAAAATGTGTATTTTTCCATATATAGACACATCTTATGTGTTTTAATCAAATCAACTATATGCACTGAGCTTGTCTGATGCTTTAAGTAAACTGTTTGATGAAGTAAACTTTAAGTAAACTGTTTGATGACACACAAATGACTAGAGGGAGTGACAGACTGCGCTGTGTAAAAAATAAATGAAAGCGAGTGACTGTGTGACTAGCACCCGTTGTCTCTCTCTCTCTCTTCCCTGCTGCAGCGACCACCACAGAACATCAACAGTGTGTATCGCGCTGTCCGTGTTGCTGAAGCTGCAACATAATTACAGCCATTTCTGACTGAAAAGTTCTGTTACCAAAATCCCTCATTTGTTTAGGAAAAACATTCCCTATTCCCTCAACCCTTGCTCTCTTTATGTGACACATGTATGCATCTCATGCACGTGACCAATAGGGCCTGACCTATAGCACATCGTAATCACATCAATAAATTGGTTAGAACAAACTCTGAACACCGTAACACGTGACAGCAAAATGAATGCAGAGGATGTGACAAATAAACTCGAAATGGGGGAATGTTTACTGGTTGCTCAATAAATTTGACTAGTTGAGGAAAATACTGGAGCTCAAGAAAAATAAAGTAAGGAGCAAGCACTGCCTGCATATTATGTGTGCCAAACTGGTGCTGTTAGATTACAATATAATTTTTCTGACCGTTTGGAACAATGTAGACAACACTAGATAAATTATAAGCGTACCAGAGAGTCTGTTGTAATGTTTTTTTGTAAAGCCTTTATTACAGCAAAGACTAAAAACAGTCGCATTCATTCGTGAATGCAATTCCCGAAATGGAACGGTTCAGGCCTATTTGTTGTTTACGCTAATTATTCAATGGTGGCTTTATTTTATTTTAAAAATAAAATGCTTGATTGCATTTCACATCATGAATGACTCGTATGCTGTGTGATGACATTAACAAATAGATGATTGATTGATACAGCAGCCTATATACTGTACGTTTTGAAATATAGGCCTAAGTATGTTACGGTATTAAGACTAAACAGGATGCGCTCTTAAGCCTACAGCTCGATGGTGGTTATACAAGGCTGCTATACTAAGCCTACTAATGATAATGACATTACTTATTATAATGATCATAATAGTAATAATAACAATAAGAAGGAGATCTGCTGCCTCCTCCACATTGTTCTCAACACCAATATGCTGGTTAACTTTGCTATTATGCACATAGCAACATGGTCTAGGAAAAGGCGCCAATTCAACTACGCACCGATGTGTTTCAGAACCGCGGACAGCGACTACTATCCAACGCGGGAGAAAGCGCATTTTTTATAAAATAATTAACTTTTTATTTGTGTTGCACCATTGTTCTTACATAATATAACCATATACAATTTCAGTAGCACATGTTTTAGACTGACTGACTGATCGCCACGGCCTCCACAATGAATCAGTCCACTCAGACAGGTGCCAATCAGACAGGTATCTTATACACCATGAATGTGGCTACTGTTCGACTAAAGAAATCTCGGCCGACCAACAGCCTGTCGACCAAACAATCGACCAGTCGACTAAATGGGGTCAGCCCTAGACACATTAATTTAGCTTTCCTTTGCTTCCCTGTGCTGTGTATGATGACAGGTGAATTTGGCCCCTCTATCAGAGATAGGCTATTCACCACCATTAATTCATTACACCATTGGAATAAAAAAAGGGTTACCTACAAAACAAATCTATGTCTATGTCATTGCATATATATGAGAGAAATACTGTTGAAAGATTTTTAAAAAAGGTATTCTTAGTTTTGACCAGGTCCTGAGTGGCCACAGTGAAGGAGGGTACAAAAAGACAGGCGGACGGACAGACAGACAGACAGACAGGCAGGTAGACAAACAGATAGCCAGGCGGGCAGACAAACAGACAGGCAGGCTGGTTATTGTAACCTTGTGTGTGCATGCATGGTGCAGGACCATAGAGATAGAATATTGTAGCCATAGAGACACAATATAGCAATGTTCTATATTATATTGTTCTGAGAGTGTATAAAAGTGTTCCATTTCATTATGTAGTTGTAGACGTACTCCTGGGCCTGCTCACAACCGCACACATCTCCCTCCCAGCTACTAGCCCTGAGATTACATGCTGGTGGGAGTGGAGCTGATAACAGAACAGAGGCTGTGAGAAGATCAATGTCACAGTGTACAGACAGGGGTGGAACGAGCACCAGAATAATGTTCCCAGGACTTTTCTCAGTGACACAGACCTTTCATTGCCCCCCCCCCCCCCCCCCCCCTCCAACAACCCCACTCCCAAAGGAGAGCCCACACAATGCAGGCAGTCAGATAATCATCCAGTACCCCCCTCTCCAACCCCCCAACACCACTCCCAAAGGAGAACCCACACAATGCAGCGAGTCCCTCACAATCTACGTCTGCCCTCTACACAACAGAAGCCTCTCACTGCAGGGAAACTAGTGTATTACATTTACATTGTATCAACAACACCGTCTGGTGCATGATTATCCCCAATGACATCATGACTTCAACAAGAAATATGGAGAAAACATTTAGCAGAGATTATCTGCGTCGCAAATGGTTGCTATGGGGATTCTTACACGGGCGGGAGAGGAAAAAAAAATTTGTTGAGCAAACATTTTGTCCTTGACGCTTTTGTTACATCTAAAACAGCAAGATTGTGAATGTCATTATAGCACACCCACACACGACGATCTTTCCTCACCACCGGAGAGAATAGAGGGAACTTGAAACAGACCTTACATCTTGATTTTGCATCACTGTAGGCTTAAATTCAGTAAGTCGGCTGTCCAATGGGCATGAATGATACAAATCAAATCAAACTTTATTTGTCACATGCGCCACATGCTTACTTACAAGCCCTTAACCGACAATGCAGTTCAAGAGAGAGTTAAGAAAATATTTACCAAATAAACTAAACAATAATAAAAAGTAGCACAATAAAATAACAATAACGAGGCTATATACAGGGGGTACCGGTACCGAGTCAATAACTCTGCTAGTTTTTGAAATTAGTTGGTATGAAGAAGTTAAGCTAGAGAAGGCCTTGAATCTTTTCAGCTTTCCTTGAGCAAGGCAGAAACATTGATTTTACAGGTCATTTCATCAATAAACTAAAGGATGTACATTGCAATTTCTTACACATGCGCAACCTGCTTCTTCACTTCAGATACATGGAATCAAAAAGCACACAACCCAGTGCTAAATGAATGCATTGGAATGACAAGAGTATCCTAGGCCTATGTCATGCAGCTATCCTCGTGATAGGTGTATCCACAAGGATGACACTAGTGGCCTTATCTTTCAAATGAGCCAGTGCCAATGGAGGGAGGACCCAGGCTTTGACACCCCTCTGAGGGGGAAGGGTCCTGGACAGAGACCCCCCTCACCACTGTATTGTCTGGGGCTCTGTAAACCCTCATTGGATAGGTGCCCCACTGCCTCTCTTTCCACTGTAGATGAATAGAGACACAACAGAATATATTACATGTCTCACTCTGACCCTTCTCCAATAGCCACTACCTCTTAAACAAGGGGACATTAGCATTTATGTGATTCTCTCTCTCTCTCTCTCTCTCTCTCTCTCTCTCTCTCTCTCTCTCTCTCTCTCTCTCTCTCTCTCTCTCTCTCGATGTGATGCAATGCAAGCTGGCCATGTGACTTGCTGGAATTGGAAATCAGCCCAGAGGTCACACAAGAGCATAATGGGTTAGTTTTACACATGCTAAAACAGGAGCTATTTATGAAAATCTGATTATGTTGTTGATCTGATCTGGACAAATCCTATTTCTCAATGGGGATAATAGACATACATTGCTTGTAGCTTTCTCTATAGAACTGTAACAGCCTAATAGTTAGAACCATCTGACCAGCCCTAGACCATATGCTTTTAAACTGCAGAATAGCAGGTACTTTTTGTTATCTGATGAACACTGATTAATCTAAGACTTTGAAGAATGGTTGGTATGCCAAATTAGAGTTGTAGATTGAAAAACAAAACAAGTGTGTCAAAGTAATTAGAGGGGGTTGGGTCAACACTGTTCTGGAAGTCAGATTGCTGGGGCAAACTGGGTAAAACTATTGATATTCAGAGAAACTTTCTCTGCAGTCTTGCATGGCAATAGGGTATAGGCTAGTTATCATAATGTTCTCTGCAGTATTCTAGTGAGGGGAGAAAAGTTAACGTAAATTCGGAGCATATAGGCTATTTGTAACTTTTCTTCTACATTTTGGGGTCAGCCCCGTTGTGCACTAATTAGAAGGGGAAAAAAGCAGACAATTGGATACATGTAATGGCAACAAATGCTACACCATAATGAGAAAATGTAACTTACTGAAAATCAACAGTTTCAACAATAGTTAATCAATGAGCAAACGACACATTGTAGTTTTAGTAGGCTACCCTTTGAAACTTCCTTGTGATCATGTCAACACATTCTTTCCCAAGTTGGGCCCTATGCAATTAAATAATTTGAGACCGTTCACGATAGAATTGAGACCATTTAACTATTTTTTTTAAATCGTGGAGCCTTTACAGCAGTTGGATATTTCACTGGGTTCAAATTCCACTCTTACAAAAAAAGATTGCAGTAAAAGTGCAGTAACTGCAGTCAACTGTGGTATTTTGGACGCAGTAATTGCAGAATACTGCACTCTAACTGCAGTTACACTGCAAAATTACAGCAGTAAAAAAAAACGTATTTTGGACGCAGTATTTGCTGCATACTGCAGTTATACTGCAGTGTACTGCAGTTATACTGCACTCTAACTGCAATCTTTTTTCGTAAGGGCAAAACTTCTCAACAACATGAACATGCGGCGGCCTCCACGTAAACAAACATGAACAACGCAGTTATTCCAATGCACCGACATTCAACCGCCTCTATCAAACTTTCACATTTACACAAAAGTCTGAATAGATTAAAAAATCGACGACTTGAGAGTGAAAGTGCAATGCAGTCTCCTTCAATCTACAACACACTGCGTTATCTTGGTAAATTAAACAAAATAACAATTCGTTCTTTAAGAATGTTCATGGACAAAGTTTCACTTGGCTAGTTCTCGCGCACAACAACTCACCTGCGAGACCAATGGGATAAGTGTTTGTTCCACCGACCGAGTTTTGATTTCCAGTCCGGAATCAAAGTTACCACTGCTGCAAGGAGATGAAGCCATTCCAGCCGATCGCTCTTTATTACACAATGCACTACTGAGTTACCTCTACCTGGCGTAACGTTTCAGTAAATTAGGGTAAACTAATGTCTGAACGTATTTGGTGTTTCTTCCTCTAGTTACACAGTCGACTGACTGACCCTCTAAAGAAGCATGCCGTTTTAATCCACTCGTGTTCGGCTGTGCTGCATTCTGTGCGCCCGCTAATGTCTATGTAGTTTACTCAACTACGATAGACAGAGAGGAGTCTGCAGCAACTAGCTCGAGAGAGTGGGTTGGCTATCCAAGGACTAGAGCCGTACGGATAGGAACTGACAGGCAGACACACACACACACACACACACACAGAGACAGGTTGTAACGACAGAGAGCGAGAGAGAGCACACTGAGGACATGGACGTTTTAGTCTCTTATTTACAGACATAATTTCAGTTTGTCTTAAACTCGTACAAAATGGTTCATTGTCAGCATAGCCTTTAGCCTACCCTTAGTGTTTTGTTATGACATGGTAGGAACCCTTGACTTTAGAAGCCACTATCTGATTTCATATTCTATCACTCTCACCTCGGACAGTTTTACGGCATCCAAGACAGCTCTCTCTATACCTTCTCAATTCACATATTAACTTCATAGCAGGCGATCAAAACCTGCTGTATTGAAGAATGAAGACACATGTATGTAACAAGGTGCTTGCAGGAATGTAAGTCTTTGATGTTGGGTGTTAGCTATCGCTTTGGTGTTTGGCAGCCTCATAGGCTATACAGTATATATATATATATATATATATATATATATACACTACTGGTCAAAAGTTTTAGAACACCTACTCATTCAAGGGTTTTTCTTTCTTTTTACAATTTTCTACATTCTACATTGTAGAATAATAGTGAAGACATTCATGTAGTAACCACAAAAGTGTTAAACAAATTAAAATACATTTTATATGAGATATTCTTCAAATAGCCACCCTTTCCCTTGATGACAGCTTTGCACACTCTTGGCATTATCTCAACCAGCTTCACCTGGAATGCTTTTCCAACAGTCTTGAAGGAGTTCCCACATATGCTGAGCACTTGTTGGCTGCCTTTCCTTCACTCTGCGGTCCGATTCATCCCAAACCATCTCAATTTGGTTGAGGTCGGGGGATTGTGGAGGCCAGGTAATCTGATGCATAATTCAGATTGGATGGCGTATCGCTGCAGAATTCTGCGGTAGCCATGCTGGTTAAGTGTGCCTTGAATTCTAAATAAATCACAGACTGTGTCACCAGCAAAGCACCCCCACACTATAACACCTCCTCCTCCATGCTTTACGGTGGGAAATACACATGCAGAGATCATCCATTCACCCACACCGCGTCTCACAAAGACACGACGGTTGGAACCAAAAACCACAAATTTGGAGTCCAGACCAAAGGAAAAAATTACACCGGTCTAATGTCCATTGCTCGTGTTTCTTGGCCCAAGCAAGTCTCTTCTTCTTATTGGTGTCCTTTAGTAGTGGTTTCTTTGCAGCAATTCAACAATGAAGGCCTGATTCACACAGTCTCCTCTGAACAGTGGATGTTGAGATGTGTCTGTTACTTGAACTCTGTGAAGCATTTATTTGGGCTGCAATTTCTGAGGCTGGTAACCCTAATGAACTTATCCTCTGCAGCAGAGGTAACTCTGGGTCTTCCATTCCAGTGGCGGTCATCATGAGAGCCAGTTTCATCATAGCACTTGATGGTTTTTGCGAATGCACTTGAAGAAATTGACTGACCTTCATGTCTTAAAGTAATGATGGACTGTCGTTTCTCTTTGCTTATTTGAGCTGTTCTTGCCATAATATGGACTTGGTCATTTACCAAATAGGGCTATCTTCTGTATACCCCACCTACCTTGTCACAACACAACTGATTGGCCGAAACGCATTAAGAAGGAAAGAAATTCCACAAATTAACTTTTAAGAAGGCACACCTGTTAATTGAAATCCATTCCAGGTGAATACCTCATGAAGCTGGTTGAGAGAATGCCAAGAGTGTGCAAAGCTGTCATCAAGGCAAAGGGTGGCTATTTGAAGAATCTCAAATATAAAATATATTTGGATTTGTTTAACACTTTTTTGGTTATTACATGATTCCATATGTGCTATTTCATAGTTTTGATGTCTTCACTATCATTCTACAATGTAGAAAATAGTAAAAATAAAGAAAAACCCTTGAATGAGTAGTTGTGTCCAAACTTTTGACTGGTACAGTATATATACACAGTGGGGAGAACAAGTATTTGATACACTGCCGGTTTTGCAGGTTTTCCTACTTACAAAGCATTTAGAGGTCTGTAATTTTTATCATAGGTACACTTCAACTGCGAGAGACGGAATCTAAAACAAAAATCCAGAAAATCACATTGTATGATTTTTAAGTAAGTAATTTAAATGTTATTGCATGACATAAGTATTTGATACATCAGAAAAGCAGAACTTAATATTTGGTACAGAAACCTTTGTTTGCAATTACAGAGATCATACGTTTCCTGTAGGTCTTGACCAGGTTTGCACACACTGCAGCAGGGATTTTGGCCCACTCCTCCATACAGACCTTCTCCAGATCCTTCAGGTTTCGGGGCTGTCGCTGGGCAATACGGACTTTCAGCTCCCTCCAAAGATGTTCTATTGGGTTCAGGTCTAGAGACTAGCTAGGTCACTCCAGGACCTTGAGATGCTTCTTACGGAGCCACTCCTTAGGTGCCCTGGCTGTGTGTTTCGGGTCGTTGTCATGCTGGAAGACCCAGCCACGACCCATCTTCAATGCTCTTACTGAGGGAAGGAGGTTGTTGGCCAAGATCTTGCAATACATGGCCCCACCCATCCTCCCCTCAATACGGTGCAGTCGTCCTGTTCCCTTTGCAGAAAAGCATCCCCAAAGAATGATGTTTCCACCTCCATGCTTCACGTTTGGGATGGTGTTCTTGGGGTTGTACTCATCCTTCTTCTTCCGCCAAACACGGCGAGTGGAGTTTAGACCAAAAAGCTATATTTTTGTCTCATCAGACCACATGACCTTCTCCCATTCCTCCTCAGGATCATCCAGATGGTCATTGGCAAACTTTAGACGGGCCTGGACATGCGCTGGCTTGAGCAGGGGGACCTTGCGTGCGCTGCAGGATTTTGATCCATGACGGCGTAGTGTGTTACTAATGGTTTTCTTTGAGACTGTGGTCCCAGCTCTCTTCAGGCCATTGACCAGGTCCTGCCGTGTAGTTCTGGGCTGATCCCTCACCTTTCTTATGATCATTGATGCCCCACGAGGTGAGATCTTGCATGGAGCCCCAGACCGAGGGTGATTGACCGTCATCTTGAACTTCTTCCATTTTCTAATAATTGCGCCAACAGTTGTTGCCTTCTCACCAAGCTGCTTGCCTATTGTCCTGTAGCCCATCCCAGCCTTGTGCAGGTCTACAATTTTATCCCTGATGTCCTTACACAGCTCTCTGGTCTTGGCCATTGTGGAGAGGTTGGAGTCTGCTTGATTGAGTGTGTGGACAGGTGTCTTTTATACAGGTAACGAGTTCGAACAGGTGCAGTTAATACAGGTAATGAGTGGAGAACAGGAGGGCTTCTTAAATAAAAAAATAACAGGACTGTGAGAGCCGGAATTCTTACTGGTTGGTAGGTGATCAAATACTTATGTCATGCAATAAAATGCAAATTAATTACTTAAAAATCATACAATGTGATTTTCTGGATTTTTGTTTTAGATTCCGTCTCTCGCAGTTGAAGTCTAAAAATTACAGACCTCTACATGCTTTGTAAGTAGGAAAACCTGCAAAATCGGCAGTGTATCAAATACTTGTTCTCCCCACTGTATATCCCCCAGAACACCTTGTTATGGTTTCCCAACCAGAGACATGTGTTCTTGTAATGGGTGGTATTCTTGCTTTGAACCGCAATTCCATAACCGGTTCTGTTCAACCAACCAAAGCATATTTTGGTTAGCCTGGTCAGTGGTCATACCATACTGAACGCTGTGCTCACCATTATTTTACTTAAAAGTGAAAAAACTTAGCAAAGTCATTTTGGATGCCATGCAGGCTTTATTTTGGCCACTGAGGTCTGAGATAACTACATGGCCAAAAGTATGTAGACACTCCTTCAAATTAGTGCATTCAGCTATTTCTGCCACACCCATTGCTGACAGTTTGTATAAAATCGAGCACACATCCATGCAATCTCCATAGACAAACATAGGCAGTAGAATGGCCCGTACTGAAGAACTCAGTGACTTTCAACGTGGCACCGTCATAGGATGCCGCCTTTCCAACAAGTCAGTTCATCAAATTTCTTCCCTGCTAGAGCGGCCCCGGTAAACTGTAAGTGCTGTTATTGTGAAGTGGAAACGTCTATGAGCAACAACGGCTCAGCCGCGGACTGCCGAGTGCTGAAGCGGGTAGCGTGTAAAAATCATCTGTCCTCGGTTGCAACACTCACTACGAGTTCCAAACTGCCTCTGGAAGCAACATCAGCACAATAACTGTTCGTCGGGAGTCTCATGAAATGGGTTTCTATGTCCGAGCAGTCGCACACAAGCCTAAGATCACCATGTGCAATGCCAAGCGTCGGCTGGAGTGGTGTTAATTTCACCGCCATTGGACTCTGGAGCAGTGGAAACGCGGTCTCTGGAGTGATTAATCACACTTCGCCATCTGGCAGTCCGACGGACGAATCTGGGTTTGGCAGATGCCAGGATAATGCTACCTGCCCGAATGCATAGTGCCAACTGCAAAGGAGGAATAATGGTCTGGGGCTGTTTTTCATGGTTCGGGCTAGGCCCCTGAGTTCCAGTGAAGGGAAATATTTACACTACAGCATACAATGACATTCTAGACGATTCTGTGCTTCCAACTTTGTGGCAACAATTTGGGGAAGGCCCTTTCCTGTTTCAGCATGACAATGTCCCCGTGCACAAAGCGAGGTCCATATAGAAATGGTTTGTCGAGATCGGTGTGGAAGAACTTGTCTGGCCTGCACAGAGCCCTGACCTGATCCCCATCGAACACCTTTGGGATGAATTGGAACGCCGACTCAGAGCCATGCCTAATTGCCCAACATCAGTGCCCAACCTCACTAATGCTCTTGTGGCTGAGTGGATGCAAGTACCCGCAGCAATGTTCCAACATCTAGTGGAAAGCCTTCCCAGGAGAGTGGAGGCTGTTATAGCAGCAAAGAGGGGACCAACTCCATAGTCCATATTAATGCCCATGATTTTGGAATGAGATGTTCGATGAGCAGGTGTCTACATACTTTTGGCCATGTAGTGTATGTAGCTATGTATTCTGCTTGATAGCATAGCTATCTGTTTATATAGCGGATACATAACAACAACCATAGATCTCAAACCAGTGCTTTGGTTATATTTTCTGTTTTTATAGCGAACACAAAACAACAACAACAACTGATCTCAGATCTCAGCAATCAGAGATCATTAGGCTGCATTAAATTCCAGTAGGATTGGTTTCTTAAACACTGGATTGTGTTTTAAACTTTGATGCCAGGCTATGCTTTTGTTAATTTGCCTACTCTGCAATTCAGGGGTTATTATAGAGTTCAGTTATAGACTACACTTGACATTTATCAAGAACAACATATCCTGCTTTCACAAGTGATCAAAAGCAGACTAACACGTTTCGAAGCACTGAGACACTAGCAATTACAATGTAGTCCACAATGTTGCCATATTGTATTTCCATTTCTTTTTTTCTAATCTCCCTTTGACAGATTGAATGTTCTGTTTTCTTTGTCAGACATATTTTCTAAGGAAAACAATCGGACTCAGAGAACTCACATTTTTTTGTGTAAGCGTATCCACACTGTCCTAGCATGTGTAGGCATTGTGGGATTGTCTTGCTAACAGCTGCCGCTTAAGTTTTTATACTCGTCAGAAACACTGACTGCTATTTCACTCTCTGTATCTTTCCTCTTGGCTGTGTGGCTCTTGGGAACAGAACTGCTGAGCTGAATGTAAAGATCATGAATTGAGGGTGATTTTGTGCACAGTGAAACGTGGAATAAGCTGCATACTCAATCATTTCCCTGGGATATGCAGATTAAGGGATGGCTTGCAGTGGGATTTTGAAGTATTTTCTCAGGCATATTGGGTTCATGGGCGGCATATGATGATTAGAATAATCCACCAACAAAGTTTGAGTGGTAGTTTTCCCTAATAAAAAGTAGTGGTGTCAGATCTTTTCTGAAATAGAGTTCAAGAAATGTACAACAGATATCATATAGTATTTCCTGTAACACCCATGTGTTTTGCGTTCCAGAGGCATTCAGGTTTTGAGCTAATGACATTGGACGGGCCCTGCAATAACTATAGACTATAAAAACATAGTTGTTTTTCTGTTTCCAGAGAGTGGATACTTTCACCTTCAGAAAGGGCATGGTGGAAAGATTCACTTACCTCTACCATTAAACCCCTTTTCCCTGGCATTTGAGACCACAGGTGCAAGCTGGTGCTCCCTCTGGACATCAGTGATTGTGACTGCCAGTGCCATATGCCCAATATGCCTATACCACTGCTGGCCAGCCTGCCAGAGAGAGGCCCTTAGGGGCTAGGATCATTTAATTGCCTGTAAACAAAAACAGGCTGCAGAAAGTGACACAGAGGCTGCTGCCAGTAATCTTGCTGTTGTGTTCTGTTAAAGCATTTCCGCTGTCGTGACATAATCATGGACATTTAAATCCCACACACGCTCATTAATACTCTCCGAGCCTCTCTCTTTATCCTGCACCTTAAACTACAGACCGTCTGTTTGCTCTGCAAGCTGATGCGTACAGGTAGGGATAATATTACGCACAAACACACACTTCAGGGGTTGCGTCTTCCTTGTGAACGACAGGGGGTTGACCTCTGCTGGACATAGTGATTAGCTTGACCTGCTCCCCAATCTGTCCGGTGCTGGGAGAGATAATGAGTTGATCATTTCTGATGCAGAATGTGTCTGTGACTTATATCAGAGAGCAAGCACAACAAAGCCTTCAGAATGGCTGGTGCCATAGTTCGTGGCTGTGGGAAATAGCAGGGGAGTTACTACTACTAGTACTGGACTAGACTAGTGAATACGCCTTACCACACATGGGTGAAATTGCCACGGAACAGGTCGATTTGTCACACCCAATCATTTCTTTAAACATGCACTATGCAGAAATCGCTCCACCATTTCCTGGTTGCTACAATTCTAATAGTTCGCCTAATTTCAGTTTATGTGACAAAACAAGCAAGTATAGTGTAGAGAATCATTGTACCATATAAACAGTTGTGAAATATGTTTTCCATAACCAAAAATATTTTATTTTCAGCAGTTTGAAGCGGGTGTACAAAACCAAAAGACTCAACAACAAAATTTAAGAACGCGAAGCATAGAAATAGTGCACATAGAACAGATTTACTGCTTCTTAGACTTGCTTTTAATGAGAATGACAAATGTAGAAACACACATTTCTATGTGAATTTGGTCGGGTCGCCCAAAAAGTTACATATTGCAGCTTAAAATAAATAAATAATAAATGTGCATATGAACACGTCATTAGCAATGGCAAAATGTGTAGAATTGCAGGAAATTTGCTTCAACGGTCGACTTTGGGCACAAGAAACTGTCCAACTCCTCCTCTTTCTCAATTTTCAAACAGAAATGGGGTGTGCCTTTGGTGGTTCATCGATGTGACATTCTGGTCATGTGCGCCGCGACTGACGTAGTTAGTTCGTTAGATAAGATAACTACTTATAGCTAGCCAGTAACTCTTCCAGTATGTGTTGACGTAATTTCACAGGATTTGTTTTTGGAAGGAAGCTGTAGAGATTGGTAAGAAATGGCACTTCTGTAGCCAATTATCTTATTCATAAAGAAAATTCAGCATTAAATGACGTGGTATGATGGTTAATTGATCAGTTCTACAGTTTAAGCCGTTAGTTTTGCGGTTTTGCCCAAAGTCAACCATTAAAGTAACTGTCCGGTGTTTCCAGATTTCTATATAAAAATGGTAATTAAGTATTTTAAAAAGCAGCTTTTCTGTGTTGGAATAGTGTGGGCGTACCCCAACAACAGAATAGTTTGGGTATATACAGTGAGGGAAAAAAGTATTTGATCCCCTGCTGGTTTTGTACGTTTGCCCACTGACAAAGACATGATCAGTCTATAATTTTAATGGTAGGTTTATATGAACAGTGAGAGACAGAATAACAACAAAAAAATCCAGACAAACGCATGTAAAAAATGTTATAAATTGATTTGCATTTTAATGAGGGAAATAAGTATTTGACCCCTCTGTAAAACAGACGTTTCTTGTAGTTGGCAACCAGGTTTGCACACATCTCAGGAGGGATTTTGTCCCACTCCTCTTTGCAGATCTTCTCCAAGTCATTAAGGTTTCGAGGCTGACATTTGGCAACTCGAACCTTCAGCTCCCTCCACAGATTTTCTATGGGATTAAGGTCTGGAGACTGGCTAGGCCACTCCAGGACTTTAATGTGCGTCTTCTTGAGCCACTCCTTTGTTGCTTTGGCCGTGTGTTTTGGGTCATTGTCATGCTGGAATACCCATCCACGACCCATTTTCAATGCCCTGGCTGATGGAAGGAGGCTCTCACCCAAGATTTGACGGTACATGGCCCCGTCCATCGTCCCTTTGATGCGGTGAAGTTGTCCTGTCCCCTTAGCAGAAAAACACCCCCAAAGCATAATGTTTCCACCTCCATGTTTGACGGTGGGGATGGTTTTCTTGGGGTCATAGGCAGCATTACTCCTCCTCCAAACACGGCGAGTTGAGTTGATGCCAAAGAGCTCGATTTTGGTCTCATCTGACCACAACACTTTCACCCAGTTCTCCTCTGAATCATTCAGATGTTCATTGGCAAACTTCAGACGGGCCTGTATACAGTGGGGAAAAAAAGTATTTAGTCAGCCACCAATTGTGCAAGTTCTCCCACTTAAAAAGATGAGAGAGGCCTGTAATTTTCATCATAGGTACACGTCAACTATGACAGACAAAATGAGGAAAAAAAATCCAGAAAATCACATTGTAGGATTTTTAATGAATTTATTTGCAAATTATGGTGGAAAATAAGTATTTGGTCAATAACAAAAGTTTCTCAATACTTTGTTTATACCCTTTGTTGGCAATGACACAGGTCAAACGTTTTCTGTAAGTCTTCACAAGGTTTTCACACACTGTTGCTGGTATTTTGGCCCATTCCTCCATGCAGATCTCCTCTAGAGCAGTGATGTTTTGGGGCTGTCGCTGGGCAACACAGACTTTCAACTCCCTCCAAAGATCTTCTATGGGGTTGAGATCTGGAGACTGGCTAGGCCACTCCAGGACCTTGAAATGCTTCTTACGAAGCCACTCCTTCGTTGCCCGGGCGGTGTGTTTGGGATCATTGTCATGCTGAAAGACCCAGCCACGTTTCATCTTCAATGCCCTTGCTGATGGAAGGAGGTTTTCACTCAAAATCTCACGATACATGGCCCCATTCATTCTTTCCTTTACACAGATCAGTCGTCCTGGTCCCTTTGCAGAAAAACAGCCCCAAAGCATGATGTTTCTACCCCCATGCTTCACAGTAGGTATGGTGTTCTTTGGATGCAACTCAGCATTCTTTGTCCTCCAAACACGACGAGTTGAGTTTTTACCAAAAAGTTATATTTTGGTTTCATCTGACCATATGACAATCTCCCAATCCTCTTCTGGATCATCCAAATGCACTCTAGCAAACTTCAGACGGGCCTGGACATGTACTGGCTTAAGCAGGGGGAAACGTCTGGCACTGCAGGATTAGAGTCCCTGGCGGCGTAGTGTGTTACTGATGGTAGGCTTTGTTACTTTGGTCCCAGCTCTCTGCAGGTCATTCACTAGGTCCCCCCGTGTGGTTCTGGGATTTTTGCTCACCGTTCTTGTGATCATTTTGACCCCACGGGGTGAGATCTTGCGTGGAGCCCCAGATCGAGGGAGATTATCAGTGGTCTTGTATGTCTTCCATTTCCTAATAATTGCTCCCACAGTTGATTTCTTCAAACCAAGCTGCTTACCTATTGCAGATTCAGTCTTCCCAGCCTGGTGCAGGTCTACAATTTTGTTTCTGGTGTCCTTTGACAGCTCTTTGGTCTTGGCCATAGTGGAGTTTGGAGTGTGACTGTTTGAGGTTGTGGACAGGTGTCTTTTATACTGATAACAAATTCAAACAGGTGCCATTAATACAGGTAACGAGTGGAGGACAGAGGAGCATCTTAAAGAAGAAGTTACAGGTCTGTGAGAGCCAGAAATCTTGCTTGTTTGTAGGTGACCAAATACTTATTTTCCACCATAATTTGCAAATAAATTCATAAAAAATCCTACAATGTGATTTTCTGGAAAAAAAATTCTCAATTTGTCTGTCATAGTTGACGTGTACCTATGATGAAAATTACAGGCCTCTCTCATCTTTTTAAGTGGGAGAACTTGCACAATTGGTGGCTGACTAAATACTTTTTTCCCCCACTGTATGTGCTTTCTTGAGCAGGAGGACCTTCCGGGCGCTGCAGGATTTCAGTCCTTCACGGCGTAGTGTGTTACCAATTGTTTTCTTGGTGACTATGGTCCCAGCTGCCTTGAGATCATTGACAAGATCCTCCCGTGTAGTTCTGGGCTGATTCTTCACCATTCTCATGATCATTGCAACTCCACGAGGTGAGATCTTGCATGGAGCCCCAGGCCGAGGGTGATTGACAGTTCTTTTGTGTTTCTTCCATTTGCGAATAATCACACCAACTGTTGTCACCTTCTCACCAAGCTGCTTGGCGATGGTCTTGTAGCCCATTCCAGCCTTGTGTAGGTCTACAATCTTGTCCCTGACATCCTTGGAGAGCTCTTTGGTCTTGGCCATGGTGGAGAGTTTGGAATCTGATTGATTGATTGCTTCTGTGGACAGGTGTCTTTTATACAGGTAACAAGCTGAGATTAGGAGCACTCCCTTTAAGAGTGTGCTCATAATCTCAGCTCGTTACCTGTATAAAAGACACCTGGGAGCCAGAAATCTTTCTGATTGAGAGGGGGTCAAATACTTATTTCCCTCATTAAAATGCAAATCAATTTATAACATTTTTGACATGCGTTTTTCTGGATCTTTTTGTTGTTATTCTGTCTCTCACTGTTCAAATAAACCTACCATTAAAATTATAGACTGATCATTTCTTTGTCAGTGGGCAAACGTACAAAATCAGCAGGGGATCAAATACTTTTTTCCCTCACTGTACCGGTCATTAAAAATATTCATGTGAGTAGACCACTGATTGGCCAGCTCATCCTCCTCAGGAGGATGACATCATCCTCTATTTATTTTTTATTTTATTTTATTTAAACTTTATTTAACCAGGTAAGCCAGTTAAGAACAAGTTCTCATTAACAACTGCGACCTGGCCAAGATAAAGCAAAGCAGTGTGATAAAAACAACAACACAGAGTTACATATGGGGTAAAACAAAACATAAAGTCAAAAAATACAACAGAAATATATATACAGTGTGTGCAAATGTAGCAAGTTATGGAGGTAAGGCAATAAATAGGCCATAGTGCAAAATAATTACAATTAGTATTAACACTGGAATGATAGATGTGCAAGAGATGATGTGCAAATAGAGATACTGGGGTGCAAATGAGCAAAATAAATAACAATATGGGGATGAGGTAGTTGGGTGGGCTAATTTCAGATGGGCTGTGTACAGGTGCAGTGATCGGTAAGGTGCTCTGACAACTGATGCTTAAAGTTAGTGAGGGAGATAAGAGTCTCCAGCTTCAGAGATTTTTGCAGTTCATTCCAGGCATTGGCAGCAGAGAACTGGAAGGAATGGCGGCCAAAGGAGGTGTTGGCTTTGCGGATGACCAGTGAGATATACCTGCTGGAGCGCATACTACGGGTGGGTGTTGCTATGGTGACCAATGAGCTAAGATAAGGCAGGGATTTGCCTAGCAGTGATTTATAGATGGCCTGGAGCCAGTGGGTTTGGCGACGAATATGTAGTGAGGACCAGCCAACAAGAGTTTACAGGTCACAGTGGTGGGTAGTATATGGGGCTTTGGTGACAAAACGGATGGCACTGTGATAAACTACATCCAATTTGCTGAGTCGAGTGTTGGAGGCTATTTTGTAAATGACATTGCCGAAGTCAAGGATAGGTAGGATAGTCAGTTTTACGAGGGCATGTTTGGCAGCATGAGTGAAGGAGGCTTTGTTGCGAAATAGGAAGCCGATTCTAGATTTAACTTTGGATTGGAGATGCTTAATGTGAGTCTGGAAGGAGAGTTTACAGTCTAACCAGACACCTAGGTATTTGTAGTTGTCCACATACTCTAGGTCAGACCCTTCGAGAGTAGTGATTCTAGTCGGGTGGGCGGGTGCCAGCAGTGTTCGATTGAAGAGCATGCATTTAGTTTTACTTGTGTTTAAGAGCAGTTGGAGGCTACGGAAGGAGTGTTGTATGGCATTGAAGCTCGTTTGGAGGTTTGTTAACACAGTGTCCAATGACGGGCCAGATGTATACAAAATGGTGTCGTCTGCGTAGAGGTGGATCTGAGAATCCCCAGCAGCAAGAGCGACATCATTGATATACACAGAGAAAAGAGTCAGCCCAATAATTGAACCCTGTGGCATCCCCATAGAGACTGCCATAGGTCCAGACAACAGGCCCTCCGATTTGACACATTGAATTCTATCTGAGAAGTAGTTGGTGAACCAGGTGAGGCAGTCATTTGAGAAACCAAGGCTATTTAGTCTGCCAATAAGAATGCGGTGGTTGACAGAGTCGAAAGCCTTGGCCAGGTCGATGAAGACGGCTGCACAGTACTGTCTATTATCGATTGCGGTTATAATATCATTTAGGACCTTGAGCGTGGCTGAGGTGCACCCATGACCAGCTCGGAAACCGGATTGCATAGCAGAGAAGGTACAGTGTGATTCGAAATGGTCGGTGATCTGTTTGTTAACTTGGCTTTCAAAAACATTCGAAAGGCAGGGTAGGATGGATATAGGTCTGTAACAGTTTGGATCTAGAGTGTCACCCCTTTGAAGTGGGGGATGACCGCGGCAGCTTTCCAATCTCTGGAGATCTCAGACGTTACGAAAGAGGGGTTGAACAGGCTAGTAATAGGGGTTGCAGCTAATTTTTGAAAGAAAGGGTCCAGATTATCTAGCCCAGATGATTTGTAAGGGTCCAGATTTTGCAGCTCTTTCAGAACATCAGCTGTCTGAATTTGTGTGAAGGAGAAGCGGCAGGGGGGGGGGGGGGGGCATGGGCAAGTTGCAACGGAGGGTGCAGAGCTGGTGGCCGGGGTAGTGGTAGCCAGGTGGAAAGCATGGCCAGCTGTAGCAAAATGCTTGTTGAAATTCTCGGTTATTGTAGATTTGTCGGTGGTGATAGTGTTTCCTAGCCTCAGTGCAGTGGGCAGCTGGGAGGAGGTGCTGTTATTCTCCATGGACTTTACAGTGTCCCAAAACTTTTTGGAGTTAGTGCTACAGGATGCACATTTCTGTTTGAAAAAGCTAGCCTTTGCTTTCCTAACTGATTATGTATATTGGTTCCTGACTTCCCTGAAAATGTGCATATCGCGGGGGCTGTTCGATGCTAATGCAGTACGGCACAGGATGTTTTTGTGCTGGTCAAGGGCAGTCAAGTCTGAGGAGAACCAGGGGCTATATCTGTTCTTAGTTCAGATTTTTTTTGAATGGGGCATGCTTATTTAAGATTGAGAGGAAAGCACTTTTAAAGAACAACCAGGCATCCTCTACTGATGGAATGAGATCAATATCCATCCAGGATACCTCTATGAGGAAATAGCAAGCATTTTTTAAACGGTCTGTTTGAGATACAAGTTTGAGGTGGGGTTTTGAAGTGTTTTTTCTCCAATTTATGCTTTGGCCACCAATATGAGTATAGAATGAGACATTATTTGGGTATGAGTTAACAGAATATGAACTTCTCAATGTGAGATTTTCACTGGACAGCAACATTTTCTCTCAGCCTCATGGCAAAATGTATAGAGCAGCAGCAAATTAGCTTTAAAACTGCAAAATGTTCTCTCATCCTCATGGCAAAATGTGAAGAATAGCATGAGATGAGCTATAAAACAGCAGATGTTCCTCTCTGCCCCATGGCAGAATGTGTAGAATTGCAGGAAATTAGCTTTAAAACTGCAACATGACAAAATGTGTAGAAAAGCATAATAAAACGGCACATTTTTCTTTGTGTTGAAATGTAGGAAGTTAGCCATTTTCCTGAAAAAAATGTTTTCCCTAAACATTATAATAATCAAGAGAGGCATAATAAGTCATGTCAAACTGTGTAGAATTGCAGGAAATGCGTTTTAAAATGTCAAAAAAGATATCCTTACCCCCGTCTACTGTTTACCACCCCCCCATCCCCCAATATCTACACCACAATTTCGCCCTTGCTGCCACAGAACATACACTCTGGAAAAAAGGGTTCCAAAAGGGTTCTTCGGCTGTCCCTATAGGATAACCCTTTTTGGTTCCAGGCAGAACTCTTCGAGTTCCATGTAAAACCCTCTATGGAAAGGTTTTACATGGAACCCGAAATGGTTCTACCTGGAACCAAAAGGGTTCTAACTGGAACCAAAAGTGGTTATTCAAAGGGTTCTCCTACAGGGACAGCTGAAGAACTATTTTACGTTCTAGATAGCACCTTTTTTTCTAAGAGTGAATAGGCTACACAAAGTGACTGACTTACTGTCAGAACGGGTGATGTACCTAATAAACTGGCCAAAGAGTATATAGGATACACAAAGGTGCACTGTCTTGTCAAGGAAGAAGAGGGAGATAATAGAAAATGTGAGTCTCTTTGACAGATGATTTTCGTGGTGTTGCGTTCCCCATCAGCTCCCTCGACTACCCCTGCGCGGAGGTTCATGTAGTTTGACACTGCTTCTGTGCATGCTATTAGCAAAATTCCTTTTGCCACGCATTCAGGGCCACCGGTACTCCTCTAGATATCGATATGATGAGAGTACACAGTCCCCTTCCTATACTAACAAGGAAGTGTGAACTTGCAATATATCATATGGCCAATGTCAATGTACCATATTGAAATTGGACAGCCATCAAGTCAGCCATCTCATTGCTTAAAATCATCATAAACAGTCAAAGGGCAGCACATTTGAATTGTATTTGTGTAGTACAGTGTCCCAGTTGTGGACTTTATTAGTTTAAGCCCTTTAACCCCCTAGAGTTGATTGACACACCGGTGCGTCAATCTAAGTTACATAACCAAGAAATCCCTATCAAAATCTGTCAGTTTAAGATAGATGAACTGATTTTTGCATTAGATGCGTCTCAATCCACCGCATACGCCACTGTCGCACTTCCACATCTGCGGTGAAAGGTGGCAGAGTTAGAGCGGTGTTTGTCAGACCATGAGACATCCCTAAAATCGGTCTTCTCATGAAAAAGTCTGTAGCATCCGAACGGAAAGGTAGGCCGACAGGCCGAACCTAGCTATCTGGTCCGGCCGGTTTGATATCTAGGTCCAGTCGGCCAGTTAGCTAGGTCTGGCCAGCCGGCCAAGTGGGTAGGTACGGCTGGCCAGCCGGACCTAGGTATCTGGCCGGCCGACCGGATCTAGCTATCTGGCCTGTCGACCGGACCTAGCTATCTGGCCTGTCGGCCTAAGTATCTGGCCGGCCGGTCAGACCTACCTGTCTGGCCGACCAGACCTACCTATCTGGCTGGCCGGCCGGACCAAGCTATCTGCTAGCTATCTGGCCGGCCGGACCTAGAGATTAAAGAGTAGAGTAGAGTATTAATTTATTAGTCCCAAATTGGAAAATTGTTTTATCACAGCATGCATCATCAATTACTTACAATGACAGAACACGCAACAATGAACAACACAATATAATTTAAAAAACACATTAATGACAAAGGCACATGCACCAACCATATTATCCCTAAAAGAATAGTCTGAGTCAAGTGCTGTTTTCTATCCTACTCTGGGGGAAACAGGCAACAACATTTTCCAATAGAAGAACCTCATAAAACAGTTAATCCATTACACTCATTAAAAAGCCTCATGGCTGTTGGTAAAAATGACCGTCTAAACCTCTCTGTGGAACATTTGGGCAGGATAAACCTGCTACTGAAGCTGCTCCTGTGTTGCATTAGAGTGCTGTGGAGTGGGTGTGTGTCATTGTCCATGATCATGTGTGTTTTTACTTGCAGCCTTTTTATGAACATGTCCTGCATTGATTCCAAGCTGCAGCCAATTGTAGCACTGGCTTTGTTAATGATTTTGTCAAGCTTGTTTAATTCTTCCTTAGCCAAATTCCATTTCCAGCACACAATGGCCCCGTATAGCTCAGTTGGTAGAGCATGGCGTTTGCAACGCCAGAGTTGTGGGTTCGATTCCCACGGGGGGCCAGTATGAAAAATGTATGCACTCACTAACTGTAAGTCGCTCTGGATAAGAGCGTCTGCTAAATGACGTCAATGTAATGGCATAGGCCACGCCACTGCTATAGAACATATGAAGCATTTTGTCACATACATTAAAAGATCTAAACTTCCTTAAAAAGTACAGTCTGGATTGGGCTTTTTTGTAGATATTGTGAGAATTCTCCTTCCAGTTCAGTTTGTTGTCCACTATTACACCCAAGTACTTATAAGAGTCAACAGTACCAATCTCTTCACAATTAATACAAATGGGATTAAAAACATATTTTGTTTTCCTAAAATCTACCACTAGCTCATTGGTCTTCAGTACATTCAGGTCCAAATAATTGGCCTCACACCATTTCACAAAGGACTCTGTTATATCCCTGTGATGAGCATCGTCTCCTCTCAGGACACAGCTTACTATAGCAGAGTCATCAGAGAACTTCTGTAAGTGGCTCAGTTCGTTGTTGTGTGTGAAGTCATCTGATACTGCCTGGTTCAGTCTTACGAACTGTGGTCTATTGGTCAGGTACTTCACAATCCATTTGATTGTGTGTGGATTTACGTGAACGTCCTTTAGCTTTTGGGCCAGCAGGTGGGGTTGTATGGTATTGAAAGCACTGGAGAAGTCAAAGAACATTGTTCTCACCACACAGCCGGAGAGATAGTGCAGAGCATCTTCAACACCAGTTTTTGGGCGGTAGGCAAATTGCAAAGGATCCAGATAGGCTGCCACCTCAACTCTTAATAAGGGTATTAAAACCCGCTCAAAGGTTTTCATGACTTGTGATGTCAAAGCCACTGGTCTAAAGTATTTCAGTGCAGTCCCTCCTGCTTTCTTTGAGATGGGCACTATGCAAGATGCTTTCCATTTAGTAGGAATATCTGATAGTGTTAGGGAGAGGTTTAAAATATACTGCAGTATGAAAGCCAGTTGACTAGCACATACCTTGAGTACTCTGGCTTTGACCCCATCAGGCCCTGCTGACTTACTGGGATTGATCCTCTTCAGCTGCTTCACCACCTGTTCCTCCGAGATGCTCATGGGCTCAGTGGTTCCCAGATCTGAGTCCAGCACCTCCCCTATCAGCTGTTGCTCTGCTGAGAAATCATACTTACCAAATCTGGTTTAAAAAACTGGTTAAATTCTGTGGCTCTGTCCCTTCACTCATCACTCTGTAGTTGTCCACTGGTGCTGTAGCCTGTTATCTTTTTCATACCATCCCAGATGTCCTTCATGTTATTCGCTTGCAGCTTGCGTTCTAGCTTCAGTTTTGTATTCATGTTTGCCTTTCCTGATCAGCCCTTTAATTTCCTTCTGTACTACTCTCACCTCATCCCTATTTCCTGTTTCAAAAGCCTTCTTTTTCCTGTTCAGTGCCTCCTTGATTTATTTTGTGACCCATGACTTATTATTTGCATAGCATTTTTGCTTGGCACCACATTGTCAGTACAGAAGTTAACATAATCTGTTATACATTTAGAAAAACCATTAAGATCCTCCTCCCAATCGTCTATAAATAGATTCCAATCTGTACCTTCAAAGCAGCTCTGTAGTGCCTCTCCAGCTTCGGGTGTCCATTGGTGAATCACTGCCTGAGTGACGTGTTGCCTCTGGACTAGTGGGCGGTATTTTGGTAGCAGCTGGATGAGGTTGTGGTCAGACTGTCCCAGCGGAGGCAGAGCAGTCGAGCAGTAGGCATCATTCACATTGGCGTAGAGAAGGTCAATGGTCTTGTCCATACGAGTTGGAACTTTAACATACTGTTTGAAGGTAGGAAGTGTCGCGGACAGCAAACTGTGGTTGAAATCTCCAGAGATAACAACAGCTGACTCGGGTGATCGATTGAGTAGGCCTGTGGTGACTTTGTGGATAGTGTATGTGGCCAGTTTAGTATTTTTGGACGGTAGTTTGTAAACAACAATCACTATCACGCTGGGAAACTCCCTAGGTAAATAGTAGGGTCGGCAGCCCAATGCTAATAGCTCCACATGAGGGGAACAAACCCTCTCCTTCACTGTGACATGCTTAGTGTGGCACCATTGATTGTTCACATACAGACAGACACCTCCCCCGCTACTTTTCCCCGAAAGTTCTGAGCTCCTGTCAGCTCTGATGATCGTGAAACCATCCAGCTCCACTTGGGAATCAGGTATGACCTCCGTTAGCCAAGTTTCCGTAAAGCATACAAGATTTGTTTGCCGATGTAATCTCATATATGAAGTTATTTGCCGATGTAATCTCATATACGAAGTACGTAGAGGGCTTGATGGATTTGGGAGCAGCAGGTAGTTTTATCGATCACCAGCTAGTACAAGAGCTTGACATTAATCTTACACCTGTCACCCCCCCTTAAGGATTAACACCCTGGACGGGCAGCCATTGGGCACGGGCTTCATTACGCACCTGACACAGAGCGTTACCCTCCAGATTGGAGTCTTCCACACTGAAACCATTCAACTCATGGAACTCTCATCCCCCAAACAGCCACTCATCCTCGGACACCCCTGGCTTTGTCGTCATGACCCTGTCATCTCATGGCGACAAGGTGAACTACTGTCCTGGTCTTCTACCTGCTTCACCAGTTGTCTCAGCCTACCCTGCAGAGCCACCACCATTGAGGACTCTGCCTCTGCAGTGCCACCCACCATACCATCTGAATACGCCCAGTACAGCAATGTGTTCAGAATCAAGGCCTACACTCTGCCACAGGGGACTGTGCTATTGATTTACTCCCTGGAGTGTCCCCACCCTGGAGTGTTACCCCCTATCTATCCCGGAAAATGAGGCAATGGAGAACTACATTGATGAAGCACTCAAACGGTTTAATTCGTCCTTCTTCCCCGGCTGCGTCCAGCTTCTTCCTTCTTCTTCGTTGGAAAAAAGGACGGTGGTCTTCGTCCATGTATTGATTACCGTTCCCTGAATGACGTTACGGTCAAGAACAGTTTCCCTCTGATCCCAGCGACCCTTGAACAAGTGGGCCACGCCAACATCTATACAAAACTCGACCTGCGGAGTGCTTATAACCTTGTTGGTATATGTGAAGATGACAAATGGAAGATTGCCTTTATCACCGCACGAGGGCACTACGAATACCTGGTCATGCCCTACGGCCTTACTAACGCCCCCGCCATCTTCCAATCCTTTATGAAGAAGGTTTTCCAGGATATGATCAACCGATATGATCAACCGCTTTCTCATCGTCTACATTAATGACATCCTGATTTACTCCCACTCCCTGAAGGAACACATACAGCATTACAAAGGGTTATTCAATGGCTCCTTGACCATAACCTTTATGTGAAGACTGAAAAGAGCACCTTCCATGTAACTTCAGTAAACTTCCTCGGTTTCGTACTGACACCTGGAGGGGTCAGCATGGATGAGAACAAAGTCACCGCCGTCAGTAACTGGCCCAAACCCACCACCGTTAAGGAACTCCAACGTTTCATTGGGTTCTCCAACTTCTATCGCCGGTTCATTCGGAACTTCAGTTCTACTGCTGCTCCCCTCACTGCCCTTACCAGCCAAAATACCCGGACCCTTCAATGGACTGATACCGCACTGACTGCTTTCAACACCTTGAAACGCCTCTTCACCTCAGCTCCTGTCCTTCGCCAACCTGATCCGACCCTTCCTTTCACCCTGGAGGTGGATGCCTCCGAAGTAGGAGTAGGAGCCATACTCTCTCAGTGGGTGGGAACACCTCCAAAATTACATCCTTGTGCCTTCTTCTCCAGGAAGTTATCCCCCGCTGAGAGGAATTATGATGTGGGGAACAGAGAACTCCTCGCCATCAAGCTGGCCCTCAAGGAGTGGCGCCACTGGTTGGAGGGAGCACAACATCCCTTTCTCGTCCTAACAGATCATTGTAATCTGGAATATATCAGAGGGGCCAAGAGGTTTAACTCCAGACAAGCCTGCTGGGCTCTCTTCACACACTTCCATTTTCATGTTAATTACATCCCTGGAAAGAAAAAACGTAAAAGCTGATGCTCTCTCCTGCCAGTTTGACCTTCCAACTAGTAACTCAGACTCTACACCCATTCTTCCTTCCTCTTGCATTATGGGACCGGTACAGTGGGAGGTTCACTCTGCTATAGAAGAAGCCCTAACCTCAGACCCGGCTCCTACTGAGACACCAGCTGGGAAGAGTTACGTACCAGCAGCTGTTAGACCCCAACTGATGCAATGGTGTCACACGTCCTTGGGGTCAGGACATCCGGGCATTACACGAACCACCGAACTTCTAGCCCGTAAATTCTGGTGGTCCTCACTGGCATCAGACATCAGGGATTATGTACTGTCCTGTCCAGTCTGCACCCAAACCAAAAGCCCTCGTCATCTCCCTTCAGGTAAGCTTCAACCTTTGCCAATCCCTCACAGACCCTGGTCCCATATAGCTGTTGACTTCATCACAGACCTTCCTGAATCCTCTGGTAACACCACCCTTGTCATAGTAGACCGTTTTTCAAAAATGTGTCATCTGGTTCCTCTTCCTCATTTACCTAACGCCATGGAATTGGCTGAGTGTATGTTCCAACAGGTGTTCCGTCTGTATGGGATTCCGGAGGACATCGTCTCTGACCGCGGGCCCCAGTTTCTCTCCCAGGTGTGGCGAGCCTTCTGTGACCGACTGGGGGTCGCCCTCAGCCTCGCCTCCGGGTACCATCCCCAGACCAACGGGCAGACGGAATGCCTGAACCAAGAAATAGAGAAGTACCTCCGCCAACAATGTTCTGCCTCTCCACACGACTGGAGTCGGTATATGGCCTGGGCCGAATATGCTCAGAACTCACTCATGCATTCATCCCTCCACCCCACCACCAATCCTAGTTTTGTTTCACCTGCCTGTTTGCCTACCTGTGTATGACCATTGCCTGCCTGTGACCACGACTCCTGCCTTCTGCGAAGGCGTAATAAACACCTGCCGCGCTCTGAGCGGGAATCTACTGTCTGTATTTTCCCAGTCGGAGCTCGTTTTTTTTCGAGTTCCCAGTTGTCTTGAACTCACTGAAGTCTGAGATTTCCCAGTTCTGAGTTTCCAGTTATTTTTAACACGGCAGAAGTCATGCTGGATTGACAGCATGGCCAATGTATTCAACCTTTTCTGGCCCATGGTGTTGCATGTGAATGTTTATCCTTTTAAGCTTGGAAAAGAGACCCTTAAACCCAGACTTTCAGTTAGCCACTGATTCCTTCCAAACCATTCATTGTTGAATTTGCAATTTCCAACTTGTTGTGTAATGTTTATGTCCAATGGCCAATGAGCACTGATACCTTTTATCTATAATTGAGCTTCATATGACAAGGATTGAAAAGGATTTCCCAGTACATTGTCGACTTGATTCATGATGATGACTGCTTGTCTAGCTAAGATTTTGAATGTATGATGTTGACATGATCAGTCCAATCAAAGCTATGGTAGCTATAACGTGATTTGACTTCATTCTATCTGTGTTCAATGACCTTGAGCTTTCTTGGATGGGCACTTCTAATGTAAATATATGGCAGCACCCAAGGGGCTTGGATTTTCGAGCTCCCCCGTAGAATTTGCAGTGACATAGTGTCCCAATGAGTGACAGAACACTGAGCCAATCACGGCGCAACTAGAGAACATTAGCAGAAAATCACTGAGCTAGGCTGAAACCTCCTGCATTTTGGAGCTGCCTTACTCAAGGAAGCAAAAAAGAGACCATGTTTGTATGCAGCTTTATTAACTCAATGATTTTTTAAACATTGTTTGTAAACTGATATGTGACACTTTTAATGCCAAAATAGGCAACTTTTTTTTTTTTTTTAGCTAAACAGGTGGGGCTCATTAAGAAGTATGTCAAAGATTTAGAATGGGACGTTTGCTTCGCAAGTCCCATTAATAAGAAGCACTGTATGTCGACGATTGAAACTGTGGCTTTTGCTGCGCAAGCCCCACAATGAGTCTATTTCACCACCTAGTGGATTCTATCCAATAATACAATCAGAAGGGTTTAGAGATTGTCCACGCTCATGTAGATTATGATGAAACCTGGGTAATGTTTTATTGTAAAGGTACCAATGCCACCAATAAAATTCAAGCAACTGTCCCCTTAAATGGCAGTCTTGTGAAACAAAAATATACAGTTTGCCAGAGTGTGTTCCACTTCATTTTACCCATTGCGCTCTTTGAGCGGAATGTTTGTAGCAATATGTGCCGTATACTCCTGTATTTACGGTAACTCTGCTGACTTGTAGAATTCAAGATGGCGGCGCCCGTACTAGAAACATGCCATGTCGCATGTTGTGCTAATCGAACCCCACATGTTCTTTCATGGGGTCGTGGGGGGCTCATTGCATATGGAACATGTCATTCTGTCGCTCTCTATGACCCACAGGTAATATATATCTTTCACAATTTAAATGTACTCGTATCGCTACAGTTGCTACATCATCAGTCTTGTCAATGTTGGTGTCCTTAGGTATAAGGTATATTTGTTGCGACAGTCAGCTTTACTCTTTACATACCATTCTACAGGAGAAAGGTGTTGTAGCTGTCCTGAATGGACACACCGGGAGGGTGAACACAGTCCAGTGGGTCCACAGAGAGGACTGTGGTGAGTAGCTACCTGCATACTTCATCCAATGCTTATATATGCTGATAATACACCTTGATATGCTTCATCCAATGCTTTGATATTCTAATAATATACATTGATATGCTTCATCCAATGCTTTGATATACTTTGATAGACTGTTTGTCTTCATCCCTGATGATGGTACAGGTACAGAAACTCACCTGGTGTCAGGAGGGTCTGACAGTGTACTGATTGTGTGGGAGGCCCTAGATGGGAAGGTGTGTTAATGCTACTAGAAGCAGGAATTGGTCACATATGTTAATGATTTATTGGCACTTCATCAGACACATTATTAAAACACAGCAATAGGTTGACTTACAGTGCATTCGGAAAATTATTCAGACCCCTTGACTTTTTCCACATTTTGTTACATTACAACCTTAATCTAAAATGGATTGAATAGTTTCCTCCCTCATCAATCTACACACAATACCCTATAATGACAAAGCAAGAACATGTATTTTTTTTGTGTTCAAATGTCTAAAAAAAATAACGGAAATATGACATTTACATAAGTATTCAGACCCTTTACTCAGTACTTTGTTGAAGCACCTTTGGCAGCGATTACAACCTTGACCCTTCATGGGTATGACGCAACAAGGTTGGCACACCTGTATTTTGGGAGTTTCTCCCATTCTTCTCTGCAGATCCTCTCAAGCTCTGTCAGGTTGGATGGGGAGTGTCGCTTCACAGCTATTTTCAGGTCTCTCCAGAGATGTTCGATCGGGTTCAAGTCCGGGCTCTGGCTGGGCCACTCAAGGACATTCATATACTTGTCCCGAAGCTACTCCTGCATTGTATTGGCTGTGTGCTTAGGGTCATTGTCCTGTTGAAAGGTGAACCTTCGCCCCAGTCTGAGGTCCTGAGTGCTCTGGAGCAGGTTTTCATCAAGGATCTCTCTGTACATTCCTCCGTTCATCTTTCCCTCGATCCTGACTAGTCTCCCAGTCCCTGCCACTGAAAAACATCCCCACAGCATGATGCTGCCACCACCATGCTTCACCGTAGAGATGGTTCCAGGTTTCCTCCAGACGTGACGCTTGGACTTCAGGCCAAAGAGTTCAATCTTGGTTTCATCAGACCAGAAAATCTTGTTTCTCATGATCTGAGAGTCCTTTAGGTGCCTTTTGGCAAACTCTAAGCGGGCTGTCATGTACCTTTTACTGAGGAGTGGCTTCCATCTGGCCACTCTACCATAAAGGCCTGATTGGTGGAGTGCTGCTGAGATGGTTGTCCTTCTGGAAGGTTCTCCCATCTCCACAGAGGAACTCTGGAGCTCTGTCAGAGTGACCATCGGGTTCTTGGTTAGTTCCCTGACCAAGGCCCTTTTCCCTCGATTGCTCAGTTTGGCCGGGCGGCCAGCTCTAGGATGAGTCTTGGTGGTTCCAAACTTCTTCCATTTAAGAATGATGGAGGCCACTGTGTTCTTTAGGACCTCCAATGCTGCAGAATGTTTTTGGTACCCTTCCCCGGATCTGTGCCTCGACACAATCCTGTCTCGGCGCGCAACAGACAATTCCTTCAACCTCATGGCTTGGTTTTTGCTCTGACATGCATTGTCAACTGTGGGACCTTATATAGACAGGTGTGTGCCTTTCCAAATCATATCCAATCAATTGAAATGACCACAGGTGGACTTCAATTAAGTTGTAGAAACATGTCAATTGAAACAGAATGCACTTGAGCTCAATTTCAAGTCTCATAGCAAAGGTCTGAACACTTATGTAAATAAGGTATTTATGTTTTTTATTTTTAATACATTTGCAAAAAATATATATATATATATATATATATATATTTTCGCTTTGTCATTATGGGGTATTGGGTGTAGATTGATGAGAAAAAACATTTTAAAAATACATTTTAGAATAAGGCTGTAACGCAACAAAATGTGGAAAAAGTAAAGGGGTCTGAATACTTTCCGAATGCACGGTATATTGATCCATTCTTACGCATATTTGTTGTGTTTGTACTCCCTGCCCCAGTTTAACCCCTGTGTAAAGTGTGTTGGACACACTGGGCCAGTGTGTGCTGTGGATGCCATCCACCTGGACAACAATAAGCTACTCATCGCCTCCACAGCCTCTGACTCCACTGTCAAACTATGGCTCTACACTGGGAGTAAAGGTAAGAGATGCTTTTAATCCCAGCAATAGACTAGTGTCCTGTCCAGGGGGTGTACTTGTCTTGTACATCAAACTGCCTCACACTATAGGAACAGGAGGCTCCTGCCCTATGGGGTGTTCTGGCTCAGATAAGGCTACTTTACTTTATGCTTTTGTGTGACATAGAGTGGGTAAAGGAACTCTTTAGGACAGTCAGATCGGGTAAGGTAATCAAAAATCTCTGAAGCTGGAGACTCTTATCTCCCTCAATAACTTTAAGCATCAGTTGTCAGAGCACCTTACCGATCACTGCACCTGTACACAGCCCATCTGAAATTAGCCCACCCAACTACCTCATCCCTATATTGTTATTTAATTTGCTCTTTTGCAGTCCAGTATCTCTATTTGCACATAATCTCTTGCACATCTAGCATTCCAGTGTTAATACTATTGTAATTATTCTGCACTATAGCCTATTTATTGCCCTACCTCCATAACTTGCTACATTTGCACACACTGTATATATATTTTCTGTTGTATCTCTGACTTTATGTTTTTATTACCCCATATGTAACTCTGTGTTGTTTTTGTTGCACTACTTTGCTTTGTCTTGGCCAGGTCGCAGTTGTAAATGAGAACCTGTTCTCAACTGGCTTACCTGGTTAAATAAAGGTGAAATAAAAAAAATAAAAAAGATCATTGACACTGACCAAATGGCACCCTATTCCCCTATGTAGTACACTACTTTTGACCAGGGCCCTTATCCAATGTTCCTTCAACATTTTTTGGGCACTTAGCAAATGTTAGGTCTTGTGAGCGGAAACTTGAACGTTGTGAGAATTTTGTGCAACTTCCGGCGCGCATTTACAGTGAACACTGAGGCTGTACCCTTACCGTTTTAGACAGTAGCCAATAGGCTATTTAGGCTATTTGAGCAATATGTAGGCCTACCAACAAATCCAATGGAGCAAATCCCATAACATTTTCACATGGAAATAGCTTTTGCTTTCTATGATATAGCCTACAGGAGCATAAATGTGGTGTTCAATACAGGCCACATTGCATGAGACTTTAAAAAAAGTGTTTACATTATGAAGGGCTTGACATTAATTCTGTCTGTAAAACCATGGGCTAAATAGGTGACTGTAAATTGCATTTTATTGTGTTGTATGATGCAAGAAACCACATTATAAAATTAGTTATTTTTACCACACAGAGAATTAGACAATGTAGGTTACACCTCTGCCTATTGGCTTATTTGCATATTCAAGCCTGTCTCAAAATACAACACTGCACCTTTAATTAAGAAGTAAGCTTTTTTCCCAAATGGCATTTCAAAGACGGCTTGAAATGTAGCCTACACGTTTTGTGCTCTTGTAGGAAGCAGTAACTCCCCATTGCTGACCTATACTTATCTATATCTGGGCAAATAATATCACGCATGGCTCTGTGTTCTGATCTGAAAAGCGCATTCACTCGAGGGTGATTGAAAGACCGCTCATGGGCTACCCCCGCTCTGGCTCTGCCAAAAACAAAATCACAGACTCAATCTTGCAAAGTTAGATTTGTTTTTTAGTTTTTTGCATTGAAAAGGGACTGATATAATGTTGAGTTGAATACAGAAAAAACATTGATCCATATAGTGCAAACTAATGGGGCGAACTCAGTGAAGTTAAATCTCTTGCGTCTCTGTGCAGACTGGCATTTCTTCTGCGCAGCAGTCCTGGAGGAGGTGGGAGGCCGCGCAGTTTAGCGGGAACATTGCCCATAGGCCGCCCAGCCATGTTCATTTGTATTTTGTAACTTCAGTAGTACTCTCAAGTACTCTTATCTCAATATGATAAGGCTGCACAAACCACAATGTTCACCTAAAGTGGGCTTATTTCTACCTAAGTAGGGTGAAGTTGCCCCTAGATGCTGATCTTGTGTCAGTTTAGCATTTTCCCCGCTAATGGTTGAGAGGGAGGGGAAGCTGATCCTACAGTGGGGAAAAAAAGTATTTAGTCAGCCACCAATTGTGCAAGTTCTCCCACTTAAAAAGATGAGAGAGGCCTGTAATTTTCATCATAGGTACACGTCAACTATGACAGACAAATTGAGAAAAAGAATTCTAGAAAATCACATTGTAGGATTTTTAATGAATTTATTTGCAAATTATGGTGGAAAATAAGTATTTGGTCACCTACAAACAAGCAAGATTTCTGGCTCTCACAGACCTGTAACTTCTTCTTTAAGAGGCTCCTCTGTCCTCCACTCGTTACCTGTATTAATGGCACCTGTTTGAACTTGTTATCAGTATAAAAGACACCTGTCCACAACCTCACACAGTCACACTCCAAACTCCACTATGGCCAAGACCAAAGAGCTGTCAAAGGACACCAGAAACAAAATTGTAGACCTGCACCAGGCTGGGAAGACTGAATCTGCAATAGGTAAGCAGCTTGGTTTGAAGAAATCAACTGTGGGAGCAATTATTAGGAAATGGAAGACATACAAGACCACTGATAATCTCCCTCGATCTGGGGCTCCACGCAAGATCTCACCCCGTGGGGTCAAAATGATCACAAGAACGGTGAGCAAAAATCCCAGAACCACACGGGGGGACCTAGTGAATGACCTGCAGAGAGCTGGGACCAAAGTAACAAAGCCTACCATCAGTAACACACTACGCCGCCAGGGACTCAAATCCTGCAGTGCCAGACGTGTCCCCCTGCTTAAGCCAGTACATGTCCAGGCCCGTCTGAAGTTTGCTAGAGTGCATTTGGATGATCCAGAAGAGGATTGGGAGAATGTCATATGGTCAGATGAAACCAAAATATAACTTTTTGGTAAAAACTCAACTCGTTGTGTTTGGAGGACAAAGAATGCTGAGTTGCATCCAAAGAACACCATACCTACTGTGAAGCATGGGGGTGGAAACATCATGCTTTGGGGCTGTTTTTCTGCAAAGGGACCAGGACGACTGATCCGTGTAAAGGAAAGAATGAATGGGGCCATGCATCGTGAGATTTTGAGTGAAAACCTCCTTCCATCAGCAAGGGCATTGAAGATGAAACGTGGCTGGGACTTTCAGCATGACAATGATCCCAAACACACCGCCCGGGCAACGAATGAGTGGCTTCGTAAGAAGCATTTTAAGGTCCTGGAGTGGCCTAGCCAGTCTCCAGATCTCAACCCCATAGAAAATCTTTGGAGGGAGTTGAAAGTCCGTGTTGCCCAGCGACAGCCCCAAAACATCACTGCTCTAGAGGAGATCTGCATGGAGGAATGGGCCAAAATACCAGCAACAGTGTGTGAAAACCTTGTGAAGACTTACAGAAAACGTTTGACCTGTGTCATTGCCAACAAAGGGTATATAACAAAGTATTGAGAAACTTTTGTTATTGACCAAATACTTATTTTCCACCATAATTTGCAAATAAATTCATAAAAAACCCTACAATGTGATTTTCTGGAATTTCTTTCCTCATTTTGTCTGTCATAGTTGACGTGTACCTATGATGAAAATTACAGGCCTCTCTCATCTTTTTAAGTGGGAGAACTTGCACAATTGGTGGCTGACTAAATACTTTTTTCCCCCACTGTAGATCTTTACCTAGGGGAAACTTCACCCTGGAGCTATAAAACCTGCATTAAAAAAAGGACTATAAGTGTTCCTTGTTTCCTGCTCTGAGATTCGCTTGTTTGTTTACAAGGGAAACTTCACCCCATTGCAAAAGAGGCATCTTTGAGTTAATCTGTCTGAATTCTCCACCTACCCTGACATCTGCTGGTATGCTGTGGTAGTAGAAACAGACTGAACAGTCTGCTCATTTGAGTCACAGAATTTAATGAGTCATCACTTCAGGATTGTCTGAAATCAATGTAATGGCCTATTGTTAGCGCTGTGGTTTCCACTGTATCTTGAAACCAGGATTGTATCATGGTATTTGTATTTAGTATTTTATTATGGATCCCCAATAGCCTGTTATGGCGCCTCCAATAGCCTGTTCTGGACTTGGGGATTGTGAAGAGATCTCTGGTGGCATGTCTTGTGGGGTATGCATGGGTGTCCGAGCTGTGTGCTAGTAGTTTAAACAGACAGCTCGGTGCATTCAGCTTGTCAACACCTCTTACAAAAACAAGTAGTGATCAAATCAATCTCTCCTCCACTTTAAGCCATGAGAGATTGACATGCATATTGTTAATGTTAGCTCTCTGTGTACATTTAAGGGCCAGCCGCACTGCCCTGTTCTGAGCCAATTGCAATTTTCCTAACTCCCTCTTTGTGGCACCTGACCACACGACTGAACAGTAGTCCAGGTGCGACAAAAATACGGCCTGTAGGACCTGCCTTGTTGACAATGTTGTCAAGAAGGCAGAGCTGCGCTTTATTACTCCCAATCTTTGCTACTGTTGTATCAACATGTTTTGACAATGACAGTTTACAATCCAGGGTTACTCCAAGCAGTTTAGTCACCTCAACTTGCTCAATTTCCACATTATTTATTACAAGATTTAGTTGAGGTTTAGTGAATGATTTGTCCCAAATACAATACTTTTAGTTTTTGAAATATTTAGGACTAACGTATTCCTTACATTTACATTTACATTTTCGTCATTTAGCAGACGCTCTTATCCAGAGCGACTTACAAATTGGTGCATTCACCTTATGATAGCCAGTGGGACAACTACTTTACAATATTTTTTTTTTGGGGGGGGTAGAAGGATTACTTTATCCTATTCCAGGTATTCCTTAAAGAGGTGGGGTTTCAAGTGTCTCCGGAAGGTGGTGAGTGACTCCGCTGTCCTGGCGTCGTGAGGGAGCTTGTTCCACCATTGGGGTGCCAGAGCAGCGAACAGTTTTGACTGGGCTGAGCGGGAACTGTGCTTCCGTAGAGGTAGGGGAGCCAGCAGGCCAGAGGTGGATGAATGTAGTGCCCTCGTTTGGGTGTAGGGACTGATCAGAGCCTGAAGGGTACGGAGGTGCCGTTCCCCTCACAGCTCCGTAGGCAAGCACCATGGTCTTGTAGCAGATGCGAGCTTCAACTGGAAGCCAGTGGAGTGTGCGGAGGAGCGGGGTGACGTGAGAGAACTTGGGAAGGTCGAACACCAGACGGGCTGCGGCGTTCTGGATGAGTTGTAGGGGTTTAATGGCACAGGCAGGGAGCCCAGCCAACAGTGAGTTGCAGTAATCCAGACGGGAGATGACAAGTGCCTGGATTAGGACCTGTGCCGCAGGGTCGTACTCTGCGAATGTTGTAGAGCATGAACCTACAGGATCGGATCACCGCCTTGATGTTAGCGGAGAACGACAGGGTGTTGTCCAGGGTCACGCCAAGGCTCTTTGCACTCTGGGAGGAGGACACAACGGAGTTGTCAACCGTGATGGCGAGATCATGGAACGGGCAGTCCTTCCCCGGGAGGAAGAGCAGCTCCGTCTTGCCGAGGTTCAGCTTGAGGTGGTGATCTGTCATCCACACTGATATGTCTGCCAGACATGCAGAGATGCGATTCACCACCTGGTTATCAGAAGGGGGAAAGGAGAAGATTAATTGTGTTGTCTGCGTAGCAATGATAGGAAAGGCCATGTGAGGATATGACAGAGCCAAGTGACTTGGTGTATAGCGAGAATAGGAGAGGGCCTAGAACTGAGCCCTGGGGGACACCTGTGGTGAGAGCACGTGGTGCGGAGACAGATTCTTGCCACGCCACCTGGTAGGAGTGACCTGTCAGGTAGGACGCAATCCAAGAGTGAGCCGCGCCGGAGATGCCCAACTCGGAGAAGGTGGAGAGGAGGATCTGATGGTTCACAGTAACAAAGGCAGCAGATAGGTCTAGAAGGATGAGAGCAGAGGAGAGAGAGTTAGCTTTAGCAGTGCGGAGAGCCTCCGTGACACAGAGAAGAGCAGTCTCAGTTGAATGACCAGTCTTGAAACCTGACTGGTTTGGATCAAGAAGGTCATTCTGAGAGAGATAGCAAGAGAGTTGGCTAAAGATGGCACGCTCAAGAGTTTTGGAGAGAAAAGAAAGAAGGGATACTGGTCTGTAGTTGTTGACATCGGAGGGATCGAGTGTAGGTTTTTTGAGAAGGGGTGCAACTCTCGCTCTCTTGAAGACGGAAGGGACATAACCAGCGGTCAAGGATGAGTTGATGAGCGAGGTGAGGTAGGGGAGAAGGTCTCCGGAAATGGTCTGGAGAATAGAGGAGGGGATAGGGTCAAGCGGGCAGGTTGTTGGGCGGCCGGCCGTCACAAGTCGCAAGATTTCATCTGGAGAGAGAGAACTGGCTGAGTCGATTCAGTGGCTAGCTTTGCACTTGGCTGGCTAACAGTAGCTGCTAGGGGTAAGTTATAACCTACATTCCTTGCCACCCATTCTGAAACTAACTGCAGTTCTTTGTTAAGTGTTGCAGTCGTTTCAGTCGCTGTAATAACTGACGTGTATAGTGTTGAGTCATCCGCATACATAGACACACTGGCTTTACTCAAAGCCAGTGGCATGTCGTTAGTAAAGATTGAATAAAGTAAGGGGCCTAAACCACTGCCCTGGGGAATTCCTGATTCTACCTGGCTTCCACTAAAGAACACCCTCTGTGTTCTGTTGGACAGGTAACTCTTTATCCACAATATAGCAGGGGGTGTAAAGCCATAACACGTACGTTTTTCCAGCAGCAGACTATGATCGATAATGTCAAAAGCCGCACTGAAGTATTACAAAACAGCCCCCACAATCTTTTTATCATCAGACATTTGTGTAAGTGCTGTGCTTGTTGAATGTCCTTCCCTATAAGCGTGCTGATAGTCTGTTGTCAATTTGTTTACAGTAAAATAGCATTGTATCTGGTCAAACACCATTTTTTCCAAAAGTTTACTAAGGGTTGGTAAAAGGCTGATTGGTCGGCAATTTGAGCCATTGAAGAGGGCTTTTCTATTCTTGGGTAGTGGAATTACTTTTGCTTCCCTCCAGGCCTGAGGGCACACACTTTCTAGTAGGCTTAGATTGAAGATGTAAAGATATGGCAAATATGAGTGGCGATATCGTCTGCTATTATCCTCAGTAATTTTCCATCAAGGTTGTCAGACCCCGGTGGCTTGTCATTGTCGGTAGACAACAATACTTTTTTCACTTTTTCCACACTCACTTTATGGAATTAAAAATTACAATGCTTGTCTTTCATAATTTAATTAGTTATACTTGGATGTGTAGTGTCAGCGTTTGTTGCTGCATTTCATGCCTACGTTTGCTAATCTTGCCAATGGAAAAAATAATTTAAGTAGTTGGCAATATCAGTGGGTTTTGTGATGAATGAGCCACCTGATTCAATGAATGATGGAGCAGAGTTTGCCTTTTTGCCCATAATTTCATTTAAGGTGCTCCAAAGCTTTTTACTATAATTCTTTATTTAATTTATCTTTGTTTCATAGTGTAGTTTCTTATTTTTATTCAGTTTAGTCACATGATTTCTCAATTTGCAGTATATTTGCCAATCGGTTGTGCAGCCAGACTTATTTGCCATTTCCTTTGCCTCAACTGTACAATTTTTTGAATTCCTCATCAATCCACGGGCATTTAACAGATTTCACAGTCATTTTCTTAATGGGTGCATGCTTATTGGTAACTGGGATAAGCAATTTCATAAATGTGTCAAGTGCAGCGTCTGTCTGCTCCTCATTACACACCACAGACCAACAAATATTATAGGAATCACTACAAAACGTATTATATGACCTCTTATACACTTTGGTTTTCCTAGATATGGCTACTATACTGTGATCACTACAGCAACAACGGCTCAGCCGCGAAGTGGTAAGCCACACAAACTCACAGAACGGGACCGCCGAGTGCTGAAACATGCAGCGTGTAAAAATGTTCTGTCCTCGGTTATAACACTCCCTACCGAGTTCCTAACTGCATCTGAACACAAGAACTGTTCGTCGGGAGCTTCATGAAATGGGTTTCCATGGCCGAGCAGCCGCACATAAGCCTAAGATCACCATGCACAATGCCAAGCGTCGGCTGGAGTGGTGTAAAGCTTGTCGCAATTGGACTGAATCACGCTTCACCATCTGGCAGTCCGACGGACGCTACCTGCCCCACTGCATAGTGCCAACTGTAAAGTTTGGTGGAGGAGGAATAATGGTCTGGGGCTGTTTTTCATGGTTCGGGCTAGACCCCTTAGTTCCAGTGAAGGGAAATCTTAAAGCTACAGCATACAATGACATTCTAGATGATTCTGTGCTTCCAACTTTGTGGCAACCGTTTGGGGAAGGCCCTTTCCTGTTTCAGCATGACAATTCCCCCGTAAACAAAGCGAGGTCCATACAGGAATGGTTTGTCGAGATCGGTGTGGAAGACTGGCCTGCACAGAGCCCTGACTTCAACCCCATCTAACACCTTTGGGATGAATTGGAACAATGACTGCGAGCCAGGCCTAATCACCCAACACCAGTGCCCGACCTCACTAATGCTCTTGTGGCTGAATGGAAGCAAATCCCTGCAGCAATGTTCTAACATCTAGTGGAAAACCTTCCCAGAAGAGTGGAGGCTGTTATAGCAGCAAAGGGGGGACCAACTCCATATTAATGCCCATGATTTTGGAATGAGATGTTTGACGAGCAGGTGGCCTCATACTTTTGGTCAAGTAGTGTATCTTAGGTTCCCAGAACCTAATCAAGCATCTGACACATTTGTGCAAGATTTTAGTTCTGGGTTTCTGAGATTAGGTGCCTTTGTGGCATTGGTTGGTAATTCCTCTCTGTATGTTAGCGGGTGTGGAGGGAAGCGAATGGTGATGTTACATGACAGTCATAGAGATGAGCGTGTGGCTGGGGCTGCATCCCAAATGTCACCCTATTCCCTATTGGCCCTGGTCAAAAGTAGGGCACTATATAGGGAATAGGTTGCCATTTGGGATGAAGTCTGGGTCTTTCCTCAGGGTGTGTTGTCTGATGTAGGCCAGCCAGAGCTCTGCTGCCAGCATTTGTTGTTAGTGCCTGGAAGACCCCTGTGTTTCTGGCAAAAGGAGAGAAAAAAAACATGTCACCCTTTGACAAAATGTCTCTGCAGCGTCAGAAGAACTAGCCTAGTGATTAGCCATCTCACCTCTCTAGGATGAGTTGATTAAATAATCTGGGAGCAGTTAATTTAGGAACGCTTGTCGGTGATGTATGGAACCCAATGTTTTTGCATAATTTTAGGGATAGTATAACTCACACCCTAACTTTATTTTTTCCCTCTCATTCCCTGAAGCGGAGTGCACACAAACCATATCGTTTGGGAGCGGGTTCATGATGGATGTCTCGCTAGTTTTGTTGCCAGGCAGCAGAGGTAAGCTGTTTCTACGGCGGCGTTTGCCGGTTGGAGATACCCCCCGCCCCATATTAAAAATGCAATTTGTGCATGAAGTGTTCCGCACTTCATCTCTCCTCCCTTTCACATGCCTGTTCTCTGTTTGATGCTTTGTCCCCCCTGCCCTGCCTCCCCTTCACTCAACCTGTCTTAAAAACATGAGGTAGATGTAAATGTGTTATAATGCGTCCTGGCTTCAGCAGCAAGTGTGACAGGACTATCTAATGCGATACATTTCATTTTGCAGTTCCCATACTGGCCTGCGGGGGCGACGACTGCAGAATCCATCTGTATGTGCAGAGCAATGGACAGGTGAGCGAACTCGAATAGCTGGCATTGGCCAACAAATTAACGGACAGTAATGTAAAAATGAATAAATCGAATATGTTGGATTTACGACATGTAAACCTATTCATTTACATTGATGCTGGCCTTTTCTCCCCGTGTCTCTTGACAGTTCATGAAAGTCCTCTCCTTGCAAGGGCATGAGGATTGGGTCCGTGGTGTGGAGTGGGCGTATGTAGGTGAGGACCACACCAGTGTTTAGCAATCTGTTTCTTCACTGCCTTGTTTTACATTTTAGTCATAAATCTGTCAAATAATCTGAGATGGTATGACAAAATATGTTGAAGTATTTCTGGTATAATCTGTATATCCAGATGGCTAGTTGAGTTGTGTAACCCACTCCAGATGTACTCCAGCAGTGCTCTGTTCAGGGCTACATCACAAATGGCACCCTGGCCTTTATATAGTGCACTACTTTTGACCAGAACCCTATGGGCCCTGGTCAAAAGTAGTGCACTATATTAGGGAATAGGATGCCATTTGGGACTCAGCCCAGGGTTTGTAAAAGCTGTTTCATCTCCTTTACCAGCCCTCTCCACTGGACTCTTCCCACTCAGTCAATGAACTACTCCAAGCTGGGTGGCCATTAGTGGTGGAGAGAGATGCTGTGTCCAAAATGGCACCCTGTTCCCTTCATAGTGCACTACTTTTGACCAGGGGCCTATGGGATGCAATCAGAGATTCATTTATATGTAGCAGCCCCATAGGCATTGCAAAAGTAACCTCTCTCCAGTCTCTCTCTCCTATAAAAGAAAATGAAAATCCATCCTTTTATGACTGGGGCATCTATTTAATTTGATTTGCTTTTGCAGACAGATGTCTTTCTATAATGCATGAAACGGGTGCAGCAGGACCTAGTCAGTGCTTTAGTTTTGCCCCTCTCTATCAGATATACTGTATCCTTCAAGCAGCGTGGCTCCACAGCCCTATCTTTGAGTTCAGCTGGGGGTCTTTTTAATTCCAACCTTCAGAGGACACGGTTCAACCGAGGTTCTGACACTCTGTGGTCACTGAAGATTCCCTCTTGTTGCAGGAATAGGGGTGTTAACCCTGGTGTCCTGGCTTAAGTCCCAACCTGGCCCCCTTATACTACCATGGCCAACTAATCACCCCCTTCCTTTCAACCCCTCTCCTCTCCCTGTTACTCTTCCCCAGGTGACCTTAGTTTGAAGAGGTTGTGTGTGTTCTCTTCTCAGCCATCTTACCTAGAATGGAGCTGAAATGGTACCTTATTCCCTCTGTAGTGAACTTCTTTTGATCAGAGCCCAAATGTGATGCACTAGAGGCCTATATATGGAATATATACAATTAAAGGGATAGTTCACTCCCAAAAATATATTGTATTTTGTTCATTAGTCCACCCATAAAATTGTGCATGTCAGCAGTCAAGTTTCCAAGATGGAGCACTTTCAGTAAAGAGCAAAAACTGTAATGATGATGCCGTTAGAATTGAGTGAACAATCCCTTTAAATTAAAAATATATACTAAATAGAATCAAACTAATTTCTACCTCCATGCTGTACAGAGGGGGATCTGTTAATGGCCAGCTGTGCTCAGGATTGTCTGATCCGGGTGTGGAGGCTGGTTGCCAAATCTGGGACAGAGGGAAACACGCAGGATGAACACACCATTAGGATGACTGAGGACGTCTTTACACTGACAGACAACGGTGAGCAGACATTTCATTATCAGGCTTCATTAGAACGTTTCTGTTAATTCGAATAATTTCCTTATAAAAAATTTGATTAAATCAAAACATCAGGTTTTTGTTGATTTCATAAGACAATGAATGTCTGTCTATCAACAAGATCTGCGTTAATGTATTAATAAACAGTCGTGATCATTCATGTGAATGTCATTTCCAATGTTCATTGGATTGATGTGTTATTTTAATCAGGGGAATGTGGATTGTTCGATCGTATGATTCTAAAAATGTATTTGACTGAGTACGTTATCACACAAATGTGGATGGAGCTTAATGTACAATCATACCATTCTACTAAAGATTCATGTACACTATATATACAAAAGTATATGGATACCCCTTCAAATTAGTGGATTCGGCTATACCCGTTGCTGACAGGTGTTTAAAATCGAGCAATCTCCATAGACAAACATTGGCAGTAGAATGGCCTTACTGAAGAGCTCAGTGACTTTCAACATGGCACCGTCATAGGATGCCACCTTTCCAACAAGTCATTTCGTAACATTTCTGCCCTACTAGAGCTGCCCCGGTCAACTGTAAGTGCTGTTATTGTGAAGTGGAAACGTCTAGGAGCAACAACGGCTCAGCCGCGAAGTGGTAGGCCACACAAGCTCACAGAATGGGACCGGCAAGTGCTGAAGCGCGTAGCGCATAAAAATCGTCTGTCCTTGGTTGCAACACTCACTACCGAGTTCCAAACTGCCTCTGGAAGCAATGTCAGCACAATAACTGTTCGTCGGGAGCTTCATGAAATGGGTTTCCATGGCTGAGCAGCCGCACAAACAAGCCTAAGATCATGCACAATGCTAAGTGTCGGCTGGAGTGGTGAAAATCTTGCCGCCATTGGACTCCGGAGCAGTGGAATCGCGTTCTCTGGAGTGATGAATCATGCTTCTTCATCTGCCAGCCGACGGACAAATCTGGATTTGGCGGATGCCAGGAGAACGCTACCTGCCCCAATGCATAGTGCCAACTGTAAAGTTTGGTGGAGGAGGAATAATGGTCTGGGGCTGTTTTTAATGGTTCGGGCTAGGCCCCTTAGTTCCAGTGAAGGGAAATCTTAACACTACATTCTAGACGATTCTGTGCTTCCAACTTTGTGGCAACATTTTGGGGAAGGACCTTTCCTGTTTCAGCATGTAATGCCCCCATGTACAAAGTGAGGTCCATACAGAAATGGTTTGTTGAGATCAGTGTGGAAGAACTTGACTGGCCTGCACAGAACCCTGACCTCAACCCAATCGAACACCTTTGGGATGAATTGGAACGCCAACTGTGAGCCAGGCCTAATCGTCCAACATCAGTGCCCGACCTCACTAATTATCTTGTGGCTGAATGGAAGCAAGTCCCCGCAGCAATGTTCCAACATCTAGTGGAAAGCTTTCAGAGAAGAGTGGAGGCTGTTATAGCAGCAAAAGGGGGACCAACTCCATATTAATGCCCATGATTTTGGAATGAGATGTTCGTCGAGCAGGTGTCCACATACTTTTGGTCATGTAATGTATGCATGTTGTCTCCTCACCCCAGATGCCTCCTCAGTGTTTGCAGTGACGCTAGAGTCAGTCCTGGCCGGACACGAGAACAAGGTCTATGGAGTCCACTGGCAGCCCCCTGTCATCAAAGGTACTAGACCGTCAACCTATACGCCATTCAGTCCCCACGTCAGACTTTTCTTATTTCACTGTGATGTGGAGGTGCCATACTACTCAATGATTTGATGGTGTTGGAGGGAGAGTGAGTGATTTGTTTGATGGGCCTACCATACGCCCATTAAATCAGAAAGGGTGAACCCTAAACTCTTCTATTAGTTCACGTCACTCACTGTCTGTCTGCTGCGGTTCTTTCATTATGTTTTATCCGTCCAACCTGCGTTTCTGTATTGTGGCTCCAGGGGTGGAAGTTTCCCCTAGGTGCAAATCTAGGATCAGCTTTCCCTGCCCCAATCCTAAACTTAACCATTAGTGGGGGAAATGTGCAAACTGAACCCAGATCAGCGTCTATGGGCAACTTCACTACTGAAGTTCCTTCATTGTGATGCTCTTTGTCTCCCCCTACAGGTGGCGACCAGCATCAGTCTCTGAGCCTGCTCTCTGCGTCCATGGACAAGACCATGATCTTGTGGGCTCCAGAGGAGGGCTCGGGTGTGTGGGTGGAGCAGGTCAGTGTCAACAGGAGGCTTCTAGTTGTGGCCCAAATGGCACCCTATTCCCTATATAGTGCACTACATAGAGAATAGAGTGCCGTTTGGGACACAGCCCTCTCCTTTCACAGCTTTGTTGTTTTTCAAATCCTACACTGGTAAAGGTCAAACCCCCCCCCCCCCCCCCCCCCCCATGGCCAATATGCCACGGCTAAGGGTTGTTCTTATGCACAACGCAATGCGGAGCCCCCTGAGGTGCCTTATTGCTATTATAAACGGGTTACCAACTTTATTAGAACAGTAAACAAGTAATATTGTGTCATACCCATGGTATATTGTCTGATATCCAGGACCCAAACTACCCGGTTTATAATTTGACTTCTGTTACTGATGTGGTGTTGGATTGTAGAAATGGCATTGTTAGAGGCGGATGAAGCGGGCATTAGTCTACAGTTCTACACTGTAGGTTGGGCTTGTATGGGTTGGTTTCCTCCCTGTCTCCTTGCTATCAGTCATAGGCCTCTTTAGAGGCTGCTGCAGAGAGAAGCCACAGGAGAAGAAGGGATAACGAAAGACATACCAGATCCTTCTCTCTCCCTCCCTCCCTCCCGCTCTCGCTCTCTCGCTCTCTCGCTCTCTCTCTCTCGCTCTCTCTCTAGCTCTCTCCCTCCCTCCCTCCCCCTCTCTCTCCCTCCCTCCCTCCCCCCCCCCTCTCTCTCCCTCCCTCCCTCCATCTATCTCTCTCTCTCTATGTCTATCTCTATGTCTCTCTCTATATCTCTCTCTTTTTCTCCCTCTTGGAACACAGAACATCTGCTGTTTTCATCAGTGCTGGGCTAAATTTAAGAGAAGTGTGGAAGTTGTAAGTTCCTCCCCATCTGCCCCTGAGTTTCAGGAGTGACAGGTGAATTCTGGGAGAGACCTTAGATAACCTTCCGCAGTAACAGCGCCACCGTCCACCCCACGGCCGCCGTTATGGAGCTCTCCAGCTCCTAAAAAACTGAAATTAGTTACCTCTGGTTTGTTCAGCCATTCCTATGGGGAAAATTAATGGGGAATAGAAAACTCCATTCATTTCCCCATAGGCTTTGTCCAACGAACCATAGCGGAGTTAGTGCCTACAAAAAGACGGCATTACTATTTCTCTGTTTTGTTTTGTTTGACGAAGCAAAGATGGGGAGCTTTGTGCATCGAAACCCCCCCCAAAAAGTGCAGTACTTATGCTGCTGTTCTATCGGTAAGTTGTTTGCAGTAACTTCTTTGTTGTTGTAATATTTTAAAATGGCCATGGCAGTTTCACCATTAAGGATTACAGCTTTAAATCCCATTGTTGGAGAGAACGTATTATACTGTCCTTCTTTCCTTAGTAGTCCCGTGTAGCTCAGTTGGTTGAGCATGGCGCTTGCAACGCCAGGGTTGTGGGTTCGATTCCCACGAGGGACCAGTATGAAAAAAATGTATGCACTGGATAAGAGCGTCTGCTAAGAATTGAAGGAATGATGGATGGCGCTAAATACAGGGAAATTCAGTCTTCCAGAGATTTGAGACTGGGATGGAGGTTCACCTTCCAGCAGGACAATGACCCTAAGCATACTGCTAAAGCAACACTAGTGGTTTAAGGGGAAACATTTAAATGTCTTGGAATGGCCTAGTCAAAGCCCAGACCTCAATCCAATTGAGAATCTGTGGTATGACTTAAAGATTGCTGTACACCAGTGGAAGCCATCCAACTTGAAGGAGCTGGAGCAGTTTTGCCTTGACGAATGGGCAAAAATACCAGTGGCTAGATGTGCCAAGCTTATAGAGACATACCCCAAGAGACTTGCAGCTGTAATTGCTGCAAAATGTGGTTCTACAAAGTATTGACTTTGGTGGGGTGAATAGTTATGCACACTCAAGTTTTCTGTTTTTTTGTCTTATTTCTTGATTGTTTCACAAGAAAAAATATTTTGCATCTTCAGAGTGGTAGGCATGTTGTTTAATCAAATGATACAAACCCACAAAAAATCCATTTTAATTCCAGGTTGTAAGGCAACAAAATAGGAAAAATGCCAAGGGGGGTGAATACTTTCGCAAGCCACTCTATGTATCAAGCATCTCAGAATATTAGTGCTGATCTAGGATCATGTCCTCCCTGTCCATGTAATCTTATTTATTGCGATCAAAAAGGCAAAACTTATCCTAGATCAGCACTCCTATTCTAAAACACACCTGGAATAGCCTCTGTCTTTGTTTAGCATGATATTGCATAATATATGAAGTGATGCTGTGAACTGTTCCTGTCCTTTTTTTTCAAACGGGTACAAACCTCTTTGAACTGACAGTTTCCCGGCCTACAAAGAAAAATAAAATACGATGTTTTATTGGCACACCAACGTCTATCGTACATCTCAATGATTTAAGCCTAATAGCAGATATTTTTCCTCCCCACTGCACTCACATCGAGTGGACAGCTAAATAGGTGAAATGGTATTCACATTGTAATATCCTTTGACAAAAGGTTATTATTCATCTCAAAAACTCCACGCCCGGTCCATGGAAGCACACCGAAACAGTGGACAGAGCAAAATACAAAGACATTTTGTTACTGATTCCAATGAAATGTTCGCAATTGGGATAGATGGCATTGCTAAGGCCTTCCACATGTCCTGTCTGCACCAGAAGGAGACCTATCCCTTTTCTAGATCCGACTCCTGTCCAGTAGGGAGAAAAGGTTTTGAAAAGGGAGTGAAATTGGGGAGGTACAACCAGAACTCCAATAAGATATGCTAGTTTTCATTTTCCGTTGCAAAACGTATTGCTACGGTGTTCCCTACTGAACACGCCCCAGGACTGAGTTCGGTGAACCGAAGGCCAGGCAATAAATGGCTAGCCTTGGCTAGGTCTTAATTAACGCCTTTACAAAGGAAACCTCACCCCCTCCGTGATGATTAGAGTAATTGGTCAAATTTAGCGGAGGGTCGGGGCGAGCAGTGGGGTGGCTAGGCCCACCGCGGAGTTAAGCACCAAGTACTAACGACGAGCCATACTAGTAATTAAGCACCAGGGAGGCCAATAGACCAGAGCATCCCTCCCTCCTCAGACGTGACTGATTGTAGTTTACAGTAACCCTGCCTAGACCACAAAGAGCGAGCAGAGACGGTTGCAGAGTGGCCAGGCAAAACTCCCTAGAAGGAAGAAACCTAGAGAGGGACCAGGCTGTTTAGTATAAACCTGTGGATGGACAAAGCTGAGCAATGATGTGAACTATCCCTTTACTGTACCGTACGGCCTTCTCTTCTCGTCCGTTTCCAGACATCATTAAGTCCTCGTCTTCTGTGAAATATGCCATCCCCCTCTTTTCTGTCGTTCTTTGTTTAATTCTTCCCCCTCTACCCGCTGGCCAGCGATAAGACCCCGCGTCGCGCCTCGCGTCCATATTGTTTTCTCTCTAGTAAACAAGACTGATGACGTTTTTTGTTGTGTGCCTCTTGAGTTTTGCGTGATTTACGGCAGGCCTGTTGTATGCAGAATAAAAATCAATCTGTTTAATGTTGCGTCGCTGTCTCTCCTCGTCGGCTATCCCCTGAATGGCAGGGGGAGATAGGTGCCACTCAAAGTGATAGCGGCCGGCTTTATAGACGTCATTAGTTCAGCCTTATCGACAGGGAACTTGTCTTTGAAGGTCCTTGATGGCTGGGCCTCTTTAGGAGGGAGAATAATGGAGCTAGCAGCAGCTTGGCAGGGATGTTGTTAGTGCTATGGGCCCCAGGTTACATAATTTAAGCTACAGTCAGATCTAGGATAAACCTACTACTACAACTAGTCAACTACTACTGCTACTTCAACTACTACTACTACTACTACTACTACTACTACTACTACTACTACTACTGGGTCCCCTGTAGCTCAGTTGGTAGAGCATGGCGCTTGCAACGCCAGGGTTGTGGGTTCGTTTCCCACGGGGGGCCAGTATGAAAATGTATGCACTCACTAACTGTAAGTTGCTCTGGATAAGAGTGTCTACTAAATGACTAAAATGTAAATGCTACTACAACTAGTCTACTACTACAACTACTACTACTACTGCTACTACAACTAGTCTACTACTATTGCTACTGCTGCTGCTACTAGTCTACTACTATTGCTGCTGCTACTACTACAACTAGTCTACTACTACAACTACTACTGCTACTACAACTAGTCTACTACTATTGCTACTGCTGCTGCTACAACTAGTCTACTACTACAACTACTACTGCTACTACAACTAGTCTACTACTATTGCTGCTGCTACTACTACTAGTCTACTACTACTACTACTGCTACTACAACTAGTCTACTACTATTGCTACTGCTGCTACTACAACTAGTCTACTACTATTGCTACTGCTGCTGCTGCTGCTGCTACTACAACTAGTTTACTACTACTACTACTACTACTACTACTACTACTACTACTACTACTACTACAACTAGTCTACAACTACTACTACTGCTACTACAACTAGTCTACTACTATTGCTACTGCTGCTGCTACTACAACTCGTCTACTACTACAACTACTACTACTACTGCTACTACAACTAGTCTACTACTATTGCTACTGCTGCTGCTACTACTACTAGTCTACTACTACTACTACTGCTACTACAACTCGTCTACTACTACTACTGCTGCTACTACAACTAGTCTACTACTATTGCTACCGCTGCTGCTGCTGCTACAACTAGTCTACTACTACTACTACTACTACTACTACTACAACTAGTCTACTACTATTGCTACTGCTACTACTACAACTAGTCTACTACTACAACTACTACTGCTACTACAACTAGTCTACTACTATTGCTACTGCTGCTGCTACTACAACTCATCTACTACTACAACTACTACTACTACTGCTACTACAACTAGTCTACTACTATTGCTACTGCTGCTGCTACTACAACTCGTCTACTACTATTGCTACTACAACTAGTCTACTACTACTACTGCTGCTACTACAACTAGTCTACTACTATTGCTACCGCTGCTGCTGCTACTACAACTAGTCTACTACTACAACTACTACTACTATTACTACTGCTACTACAACTAGTCTACTACTATTGCTACTGCTGCTGCTGCTGCTGCTACTACAACTAGTTTACTACTACTACTACTACTACTACTACAACTAGTCTACAACTACTACTACTGCTACTACAACTAGTCTACTACTATTGCTACTGCTGCTACTACAACTCGTCTACTACTACAACTACTACTACTACTGCTACTACAACTAGTCTACTACTATTGCTACTGCTGCTGCTACTACTACTAGTCTACTACTACTACTACTGCTACTACAACTAGTCTACTACTATTGCTACTGCTGCTGCTACAACTAGTCTACTACTACTACTACTACTACTACTACAACTAGTCTACTACTATTGCTGCTACTACAACTAGTTTACTACTACTACTACTACTACTACTACAGCTACTACAACTAGTCTACTACTACTACTGCTGCTACTACAACTAGTCTACTACTATTGCTACCGCTGCTGCTGCTACTACAACTAGTCTACTACTATTGCTACTACAACTAGTCTACTACTACTACTGCTGCTACTACAACTAGTCTACTACTATTGCTACCGCTGCTGCTGCTACTACAACTAGTCTACTACTACAACTACTACTACTATTACTACTGCTACTACAACTAGTCTACTACTATTGCTACTGCTGCTGCTGCTGCTACTACAACTAGTTTACTACTACTACTACTACTACTACTACTACTACAACTAGTCTACAACTACTACTACTGCTACTACAACTAGTCTACTACTATTGCTACTGCTGCTGCTACTACAACTCGTCTACTACTATTGCTACTACAACTAGTCTACTACTACTACTGCTGCTACTACAACTACAGTGGGGAAAAAAAGTATTTAGTCAGCCACCAATTGTGCAAGTTCTCCCACTTAAAAAGATGAGAGGCCTGTAATTTTCATCATAGGTACACGTCAACTATGACAGACAAATTGAGAAAAAAAATCCAGAAAATCACATTGTAGGATTTTTTATGAATTTATTTGCAAATTATGGTGGAAAATAAGTATTTGGTCACCTACAAACAAGCAAGATTTCTGGCTCTCACAGACCTGTAACTTCTTCTTTAAGAGGCTCCTCTGTCCTCCACTCGTTACCTGTATTAATGGCACCTGTTTGAACTTGTTATCAGTATAAAAGACACCTGTCCACAACCTCAAACAGTCACACTCCAAACTCCACTATGGCCAAGACCAAAGAGCTGTCAAAGGACACCAGAAACAAAATTGTAGACCTGCACCAGGCTGGGAAGACTGAATCTGCAATAGGTAAGCAGCTTGGTTTGAAGAAATCAACTTTGGGAGCAATTATTAGGAAATGGAAGACATACAAGACCACTGATAATCTCCATCGATCTGGGGCTCCACGCAAGATCTCACCCCGTGTGGTCAAAATGATCACAAAAATCCCAGAACCACACGGGGGGACCTAGTGAATGACCTGCAGAGAGTTGGGACCAAAGTAACAAAACCTACCATCAGTAACACACTACGCCGCCAGGGACTCAAATCCTGCAGTGCAAGACGTGTCCCCCTGCTTAAGCCAGTACATGTCCAGGCCCGTCTGAAGTTTGCTAGAGTGCATTTGGATGATCCAGAAGAGGATTGGGAGAATGTCATATGGTCAGATGAAACCAAAATATAACTTTTTGGTAAAAACTCAACTTGTCGTGTTTGGAGGACAAAGAATGCTGAGTTGCATCCAAAGAACACCATACCTACTGTGTAGCATGGGGGTGGAAACATCATGCTTTGGGGCTGTTTGTCTGCAAAGGGACCAGGACGACTGATCCGTGTAAAGGAAAGAATGAATGGGGCCATGTATCGTGAGATTTTGAGTGAAAACCTCCTTCCATCAGCAAGGGCATTGAAGATGAAACGTGGCTGGGTCTTTCAGCATGACAATGATCCCAAACACACCGCCCGGGCAACGAAGGAGTGGCTTCGTAAGAAGCATTTCAAGGTCCTGGAGTGGCCTAGCCAGTCTCCAGATCTCAACCCCATAGAAAATCTTTGGAGGGAGTTTAAAGTCTGTGTTGCCCAGCGACAGCCCCAAAACATCACTGCTCTAGAGGAGATCTGCATGGAGGAATGGGCCAAAATACCAGCAACAGTGTGTGAAAACCTTGTGAAGACTTACAGAAAACGTTTGACCTGTGTCATTGCCAACAAAGGGTATATAACAAAGTATTGAGAAACTTTTGTTATTGACCAAATACTTATTTTCCACCATAATTTGCAAATAAATTCATTAAAAATCCTACAATGTGATTTTCTGGATTTTTTTCCCTCATTTTGTCTGTCATAGTTGACGTGTACCTATGATGAAAATTACAGGCCTCTCTCATCTTTTTAAGTGGGAGAACTTGCACAATTGGTGGCTGACTAAATACTTTTTTCCCCCACTGTAGTCTACTACTATTGCTACTGCTGCTGCTGCTACTACAACTAGTCTACTACTACAACTCCTACTACTATTACTACTGCTACTACAACTAGTCTACTACTATTGCTACCGCTGCTGCTGCTACTACAACTAGTCTGCTACTACAACTACTACTACTAATACTACTACTGCTACTACAACTAGTCTACTACTATTGCTACTGCTGCTGCTACTACAACTAGTCTACTACTACTACTACTACTACTACTACTACTACTACTACTACTACTACTACTACTAATGCTACTACAGCTAGTCTACAACTATTGCTACTGCTGCTGCTGCTACTACAACTAGTCTACTACTACTACTACTACTACTACTACTACTGCTACTACAACTAGTCTACAACTATTGCTGCTGCTACTACAACTAGTCTACTACTATTGCTGCTGCTGCTACTACAACTAGTCTACTACTACTACTACTACTACTACTACTACTGCTACTACAACTAGTCTACAACTATTGCTGCTGCTACTACAACTAGTCTACTACTATTGCTGCTGCTGCTGCTACAACTAGTCTACTACTACAACTACTACTACTATTACTACTACTACTACTACTAGTCTACTACTATTGCTACTGCTGCTGCTGCTACTACAACTAGTCTACTACTACTACTACTACTATTACTACTGCTACTACAACTAGTCTACTACTATTGCTACTGCTGCTGCTGCTGCTACTACAACTAGTTTACTACTACTACTACTACTACTACTACAACTACTACTACTGCTACTACAACTAGTCTACTACTATTGCTACTGCTGCTGCTACTACAACTCGTCTACTACTATTGCTACCGCTGCTGCTGCTACTACAACTAGTCTGCTACTACAACTACTACTACTAATACTACTACTGCTACTACAACTAGTCTACTACTATTGCTGCTGCTACTACAACTAGTCTACTACTACTACTACTACTACTACTACTACTGCTACTACAGCTAGTCTACAACTATTGCTACTGCTGCTACTACAACTAGTATACTACTGCTACTACAACTAGTCTGCTACTACAACTAGTCTACTACTACTACTACTACTACTGCTACTACAACTAGTCTACAACTATTGCTGCTGCTACTACAACTAGTCTACTACTATTGCTGCTGCTGCTACTACAACTAGTCTACTACTACTACTACTACTACAACTAGTCTACTACTATTGCTACTACAACTAGTCTACTACTACTACTACTACTACAACTAGTCTACTACTATTGCTACTACAACTAGTATACTACGACTACTACTACTACTACTAGTCTACTACTATTGCTACTGCTGCTGCTGCTACTACAACTAGTCTACTACTACTACTACTACTACTACTACTACTAGTCTACTACTACTACTACTATTACTACTGCTACTACAACTAGTCTACTACTATTGCTACTGCTGCTGCTGCTGCTACTACAACTAGTTTACTACTACTACTACTACTACAACTAGTCTACAACTACTACTACTGCTACTACAACTAGTCTACTACTATTGCTAATGCTGCTGCTACTACAACTCGTCTACTACTATTGCTACTACAACTAGTCTACTACTACTACTGCTGCTACTACAACTAGTCTACTACTATTGCTACCGCTGCTGCTGCTACTACAACTAGTCTACTACTACAACTACTACTACTATTACTACTGCTACTACAACTAGTCTACTACTATTGCTACCGCTGCTGCTGCTACTACAACTAGTCTGCTACTACAACTACTACTACTATTACTACTACAACTAGTCTACTACTATTGCTACTGCTGCTGCTGCTGCTACTACAACTAGTCTACTACTACTACTACTACTACTACTACTAATGCTACTACAACTAGTCTACTACTATTGCTACTGCTGCTGCTGCTACTACAACTAGTATACTACTGCTACTACAACTAGTCTGCTACTACAACTAGTCTACTACTACTACTACTACTACTGCTACTACAACTAGTCTACAACTATTGCTGCTGCTACTACAACTAGTCTACTACTATTGCTGCTGCTGCTACTACTAGTCTACTACTACAACTACTACTACTACTACTAGTCTACTACTATTGCTACTGCTGCTGCTGCTACTACAACTAGTATACTACTGCTACTACAACTAGTCTGCTACTACAACTAGTCTACTACTACTACTACTACTACTACTACTACTGCTACTACAACTAGTCTACAACTATTGCTGCTGCTACTACAACTAGTCTACTACTATTGCTGCTGCTGCTACTACTAGTCTACTACTATTACTACTGCTACTACAACTAGTCTACTACTACTACTAATGCTACTAGTCAACTACAACTACTACTACTGCTACTACAACTAGTCTACTACTATTGCTACTGCTGCTGCTACTACAACTCGTCTACTACTATTGCTACTACAACTAGTCTACTACTACTACTGCTGCTACTACAACTAGTCTACTACTATTGCTACCGCTGCTGCTGCTACTACAACTAGTCTACTACTACTACTACTACTATTACTACTGCTACTACAACTAGTCTACTACTATTGCTACTGCTGCTGCTGCTGCTACTACAACTAGTTTACTACTACTACTACTACTACTACTACTACAACTAGTCTACAACTACTACTACTGCTACTACAACTAGTCTACTACTATTGCTACTGCTGCTGCTACTACAACTCGTCTACTACTATTGCTACTACAACTAGTCTACTACTACTACTGCTGCTACTACAACTAGTCTACTACTATTGCTACTGCTGCTGCTACAACTACAACTCCTACTACTATTACTACTGCTACTACAACTAGTCTACTACTATTGCTACCGCTGCTGCTGCTACTACAACTAGTCTGCTACTACAACTACTACTACTATTACTACTGCTACTACAACTAGTCTACTACTATTGCTACCGCTGCTGCTGCTACTACAACTCCTACTACTATTACTACTGCTACTACAACTAGTCTACTACTATTGCTACCGCTGCTGCTGCTACTACAACTAGTCTGCTACTACAACTACTACTACTATTACTACTGCTACTACAACTAGTCTACTACTATTGCTACTGCTGCTGCTGCTGCTACTACAACTAGTCTACTACTACTACTACTAATGCTACTACAACTAGTCTACAACTATTGCTACTGCTGCTGCTGCTACTACAACTAGTATACTACTGCTACTACAACTAGTCTGCTACTACAACTAGTCTACTACTACTACTACTACTACTACTACTACTGCTACTACAACTAGTCTACAACTATTGCTGCTGCTACTACAACTAGTCTACTACTATTGCTGCTGCTGCTACTACAACTAGTCTACTACTATTGCTACTGCTGCTGCTGCTACTACAACTAGTCTACTACTGCTACTACTACTACTACTACTACTACAACTAGTCTACTACTATTGCTACTGCTGCTGCTGCTACTACAACTAGTGTACTACTACTACTAATGCTACTACAACTAGTCTACTACTATTGCTACTGCTGCTACTACTACTACTGCTACTACTACAACTAGTCTACTACTATTGCTACTGCTGCTGCTGCTACTACAACTAGTCTACTACTACTACTACTACTACTACTACTACTACTACTACTACTACTACTGCTACTACAACTAGTCTACTACTATTGCTACTGCTGCTACTACAACTAGTGTACTACTACTGCTGCTGCTGCTACTACAACTAGTCTACTACTACAACTAGTCAGCTGCTGCTACTACTACTACTACTACTACTACTACTACTACTACTACTACTACTAGTCAGCTGCTACTACTACTGTTGCTGCTGCTATTACTACTGCTGCTGCTGCTGCTGCTGCTACTACTACTACTACTACTACTACTACTACAACTAGTCAGCTGCTACTACTACTATTGTTGCTACTAGTACTACTACTACTACTAGTAGTAGTACTACTAGTACTAGTCAACTACTACTACTGCTACTGCTACAATATTACTACTACTACTACTACTAGTCAACTACAACTACTGCTACTATGTTACTGCTACTATATTACTGCTACTACTTCTACTAATACTACTACTAGTCAACTACTACTACTGCTACTGCTACTGCTACTATATTACTGCTACTTCTACTACAGTGCCATCAGAAAGTATTCAAACCGCTTGAGTTATTCCACATTTTGTTGTTACAGCCTGAATTCAAAATTTATTAAATATATATCAAATGACCTTTGATCATCCTTGAGATGTCACTACAACTTGATTGGAGTGCACCTGTGGCCAATTCAATTGTTTGGACATGATTTAGAAAGAATCACACCTGTTTTATATAAGGTCCCACAGTTGACAATGCATGTCAGAGCAGAAACTATACCATGAAGTCCAAGGAACTGTCCGTAGATCTCCGAGATGGAATTGTGATGAGGCATAGATCTGGGGAAGGTTTTAAAACAATTTCTAGAGTGTTGAACGTTTCCAAGAGCACAGTGGTCTCCATCATTGGGAAATTGACAAAATATGGAACTACCCAGTCTCTGCCTAGAGCTGGCCGTCTGACCAAACTGAGCAACCGGGCAAGAAGGACCTTGGTCAGGGAGATGACCAAGAACCGAATTACCACTCTCTGACAGAACTACAGAGTTCCTTGGCTGAGATGGGAGAACCTGCCAGAAGGACAACAGTCTCTACAGCACTTCACCAATCTTGGCTTTATGGGAGAGTGGCCAGACGGAAGCCACTCCTGAGAAAAAGGCACGACAGCATGCCTGGAGTTTGCAAAAAGGCACGTGAAAGACTGAAAGCATAAGTCAAAAGATTCTGTGGTCTGATAACATTTTTACTATGCTATGAGGATGCTTTTCAGCGGCAGGGACAGGGAGACTGGTAAAGGATAGAGGGAACCATGAATGGAGCCAAATACAGGCAAATCCTTGATGAGAACCTGCTTCAGAGTGCAAACAACCTTAGACTGGGGGCGAAGATTTACCTTCCAACAGGACAATGACCCCAAGCATACAGCCAAAGCAATGCTGGAATGGCTTCAGAACAAGTATGTGAAAGTCCTTGAGTGGGCCAGTCAAAGCCCAGACTTGAATCCCATTTGAAAATCTGTGTAAAGACTGGAAAATTGCTGTTCACTGCCACCCATCTAACTTAATAGAGCTTGAGCAAATCTGCAAGGAAGAATAGGTAAAAATCTCTAAATCCACATCTGCAAAGCTGATCCAGACATACCCAAGACGACTCAAAGCTGTAATCGCCGCCAAAGTTGTTTCTACAAAGTATTGACTCAGGGGTGTGAATACTTATGTAAATAAAGATATTTCAATACATTTGCAAAAATGTCTAAACATGTTTTCACTTTGTCATTATGGGGTATTGTGTGTAGATGGGTGAGAATCTATTTAATCCATTTCTAATTCAGGCTGTAACACATCAAAATGTTGAATAAGTCAAGGGGTATGAATACTTTCTGAAGGCACTTTACTACTACAACTAGTCTGCTATTACTACTACGACTACTACTACAGTGGCTTGCAAAAGTATTCACCCCCCTTGGCATTTTTCCTATTTTGTTGCCTTACAACCTGGAATTAAAATTGTTTTTTTGTGGGTTTGTATCATTTGATTTACACAACATGCCTACCACTTTGAAGATGCAAAATATTTTTAATTGTGAAACAAACAAGGAATAAGAAAAAAAAAAAACAGAACTTGAGCGTGCATAACTATTCACCCCATCAAAGTCAATACTTTGTAGAGCCACCTTTTGCAGCAATTACAGCTGCAAGTCTCTTGGGGTATGTCTCTATAAGCTTGGCACATCTAGCCACTGGTATTTCTGCCCATTCTTCAAGGCAAAACTGCTCCAGCTCCTTCAAGTTGGATGGGTTCCGCTGGTGTACAGCAATCTTTAAGTCATACCACAGATTCTTAATTGGATTGAGGTCTGGGCTTTGACTAGGTCATTCCAAGACATGTAAACCACTCCAATGTTGCTTTAGCAGTATGCTTAGTGTCATTGTCCTGCTGGAAGGTGAACCTCCGTCCCAGTCTCAAATCTCTGGAAGACTGAAACCGGTTTCCCTCAGGAATTTCCCAGTATTTAGCGCCATCCATCATTCCTTCAATTCTGACCAGTTTCCCAGTCCCTACCGATGAAAAACATCCCCACAGCATGATGCTGCCACCACCATGCTTCACTGTGGGGATGGTGTTCTCGGGGTGATGAGAGGTGTTGTGTTTGCACCAGACATAGCGTTTTCCTTGATGCCCAAAAAGCTCAATTTTAGTCTCATCTGACCAGAGTACCTTCTTCCATATGTTTGGGGAGTCTTCCTCATGCCTTTTGGTGAACACCAAATGTGTTTGCTTATTTCTTTCTTTAAGCAATGGCTTTTTTTCTGGCCACTCTTCCATAAAGCCCAGCTCTGTGGAGTGTATGGCTTAAAGTGGTCCTATGGACAGATACTCCAATCTCTGCTGTGGACCTTTGCATCTCCTTCAAGGTTATCTTTTTTGTCTCTTTGTTGCCTCTCTGATTAATGCCCTCCTTGCCTGGTCCGTGAGTTTTGGTGGGCGGCCCTCTCTTGGCAGGTTTGTTGTGGTGCCATATTCTTTCCATTTGTTAATAATGGATTTAATGGTGCTCCGTGGGATGTTCAATGTTTCTGATATTTTTTTATAACTCAAACCTGATCTGTACTTCTCCACAACTTTGTCCCTGACCTGTTTGGAGAGCTCCTTGGTCTTCATGGTGCCGCTTGCTTGGTGGTGCCCCTTGCTTAGTGGTGTTGCAGACTCTGGGGCCTTTCAGAACAGGTGTATATATACTGAGATCATGTGACACTGATTACACACGTGGACTTTATTTAACTAATTATGTGTCTTTTGAAGGTAATTGGTTGCACCAGATCTTATTTAGGGGCTTCATAGCAAAGGGGGTGAATACATATGCACGCACCACTTTCCGTTACTTATTTTTTAGACGTTTCTGTAACAAGTTATTTTTTTCATTTCACTTCACCAATTTGGACTATTTTGTGTGTGTCCATTATATGAAATCCAAATAAAAATCCATTTATTTTACAGGTTTTAATGCAACAAAATAGGAAAAACGCCAAGTGGGATGAATACTTTTGCAAGGCACTGTACATATCCTTTAAATGTTGATATTTGGTTGAGTAGCACATCCATGGCCACATTTGGAGGTTACTGTAACTATACGTTTCTTCTTATGTAACCATATAAAGCGTGCATCTTCAAGATAGCATGCAGTCATTGCAGGTCTGTGGAGATCTTCACAATTGCTTTAATAATCTGCGCAGAATCTCGAACGGCACTGATCACTTGCAACATGTACTTTTAATGTAATCTCAACTGCAATCCAGGACATTTGGTTCTGCTAGTACTGTAGATGAAGTACAGTGATATCACAGTAATCTGTTGTATAAATAAACAAAATATCTGACATAGTATTCCCATTTGAACTTTAAATGGTTGTTATTAGTTGTTGTTCGTTGTTATTGACTAACTGCCATCATACTTGAGTCATTTAACCAATATGGAAACATTAAAGTAGAGGCGCCTTTGGGCCCAAGTTCCACAATACTTTTCTTCTTTGACTGCCTTTGTTTCTACCTGAGTGTACGTGCGCTTTGAAATTATTTACTTCTTAACACATTTGATCAATGCTGTCTTCTCATTGGAGAGATTATTTGTTATTGATGTTGATACCATGGCCGGCTCCATCCTTAGCTCTCCCTCACATCACAATTTTGCCTGAGGGCACCAATCTTGGAGTTACTGTACAGTGGCTTGTGAAAGTATTCACCCCCTTTGGCATTTTTCCTATTTTGTTGCCTTACAACCTGGAATTCAAATGGATTTTTGGGGGGTTTGTATCATTTGATTTACACAACATGCCTACCACTTTGAAGATGCAAAATATTGTTTATTGTGAAACAACAAACAAGAAATAAGACAAAAAAAAAGAGAAAAAACTTGAGCATGCATAACTATTCACCCCCCCAAAGTCAATACTTTGTAGAGCCACCTTTTGCAGCGATTACAGCTGCAAGTCTCTTGGGGTATGTCTCTATAAGCTTGGCACATCTAGCCACTGGGAACTTTGCCCATTCTTCAAAGCAAAACTGCTCCAGCTCATTCAAGTTGGATGGGTTCCGCTGGTGTACAGCAATCTTTAAGTCGTACCACAGATTCTCAATTGGATTGAGGTCTGGGCTTTGACTAGGCCATTCCAATACATGTAAATGTTTCCCCTTAAACCACTCGAGTGTTGCTTTAGCAGTATGCTTAGGGTCATTGTCCTGCTGGAAGGTGAACCTCCGTCCCAGTCTCAAATCTCTGGAAGACTGAAACAGGTTTCCCTCAAGAATTTCCCTGTATTTAGCGCCATCCATCATTCCTTCAATTCTGACCAGTTTCCCAGTCCCTGCCGATGGTGTTCTCGGGGTGATGAGAGGTGTTGGGTTTGTGCCAGACATAGCGTTTTCTTGATGGCCAAAAAGCAAAATTTTAGTCTCATCTGAACAGAGTACCTTCTTCCATATGTTTGGGGAGTCTCCCACATGCCTTTTGGCGAACACCAAACGTGTTTGCTTATTTCTTTCTTTAAGCAACGCCCTCCTTGCCTGATCCGTGAGTTTTGATGGGCAGCCCTCTCTTGGCAGGTTGGTGTGATGCCATATTCTTTCAATTTTTTTATAATGGATTTAATGGTGCTCTGTGGGATGTTCAAAGTTTCACATATTTTTTTATAACCCAACCCTGATCTGTACTTCTCCACAACATTGTCCCTGACCTGTTTGGAGAGCTCCTTGGTCTTCATAGTGCCGCTTGCTTGGTGGTGCACCTTGCTTAGTGGTGTTGCAGACTCTGGGGCCTTTCAGAACAGGTGTATATATACACTGAGATCATCTGACAGATCATGTGACACTTAGATTACACACAGGTAGACTTTATTTAACTAATTATGTGACTTCTGAAGGTAATTGGTTGCACCAGATCTTATTTAGGGGCTTCATAACAAAGGGGGTGAATACATGTGCACGCACCACTTTTCCGTTATTTATTTATTTGAATTTTTTGAAACAAGTATTTTTTCCCATTTCACTTCACCAATTTGGACTATTTTGTGTATGTCCATTACATGAGATCCAAATAAAAATCCATTTAAATTACAGGTTGTAATGCAACAAAATAGGAAAAACGCCAAGAGGGATGAATACTTTTGCAAGGCACTGTACTTGATCAATCCAAACAAGGAAAATTGATTAATTCATTGACTATCGTTGAGGCCAGAATAATATTCTGAGTTCTCATATTTTGCAACACTTCTGGACAATTGATTACATTCCATAGGATAGTGGAATGTGCCCATAAATCACTTAACACAGATATTGGATAGCTTTGGCTAGATTGGACACACGCCAAAGTGCTGAGGGAGCAGAATAAGTTGTTCTCTCTGTCTCCTCTCTTTCCACCCACCCGCTGCGGGGTTGATAACAACCGGATGCATCCGGTTTTCAGGTGAAAGGACCCGACTTCCACTTTTTGACGTTAAAAAGGCGACACTGACTCCATCTTAACAACTCCTCCACATTTACAGTGGAGAAGAGAACCTCAACAGTTTTTTCTCTCTCGTCAGGACCAGAAAGAAAGAAATGCCTGCTAAATTAGATTATTCTCTCTCTCCTCTCTACTCTCTACTGTCTGGGAGGGGTCTGAGTAGGGAGGGGAAAACTGAAAACTAGCTGTTATTAGCTGAGAGGTTTGGAACTCTCTTTCTTATTGGTCTGTTAACTAATTTACAGCCTGGTGATGTCACCAGGCAGGCCAAAACTTCAACCCACCAAAACAGGCTGGACTTTTAGGCATTCTTTTCAAACAGCTCTTACGCTAAGGGCACTATCATTATTTTCAAAATGTCACAGTATTTTTCCAACCCCATAGTGTGGAAATATACAGGTAACTGCCAAATAAAGGAAACACCAACATAGGGTCTTAATAGGCCACCACGAGCCAGAACAGCTTCAGTGCACCTTGGCATAGATTCTACAAGTGACTGGAACTCTGTTGGAGGTATGCGCACCATTCTTCCACGGGAAATTCCATCATTTGGTGTTTTGTTGATGGTGGTGGACAACACAGTCTCAGGCGCCGCTCCAGAATCTCCCATAAGTGTTCAATTGGGTTGAGATCTGGTGACTGCGACGGTCATGGTATATGGTTTTCATGCTCATTGAACGATTCATCCTATGGGGGCATAGCCATGGTAGGCAAAATAATGGCCTGCCCAGCATTTTTATACATGACCCTAAGCATGATAGGATGTTAATTGCTCAATTAACTCATTAACCTCACCTGTGTGGAAGCACCTGCTTTCAATATACTTTGTATTCCTCATGTACTCAAGTGTTTCCATTATTTTGGCAAATTTCTATTTTATTTTTATTTGTTTTACTTCAGTTTATTTTAGTAAATACTTAACACTTTTTTCTTAACTGCATTGTTGGTTAAGGGCTTGTAAGTAAGCATTTCACTGTAAGGTGAATGTGACAAATAACATTTGATTTGATTTGAACTGTATATAAAACACAGGAAAATCAAATTTTTTAGTGCACTTGGCCTTTAATCCTACTGCAAATGCCACTGGTTACACAACCCACAAGAAACAGTGTTTTTAATGTGGTCTGTCTTGTGTTATTTTGATTTGTTTTTAGTATTGTTTTTCCATGGATATTAGTGTCAGGAACTGGATTAATGCGTACATGTGAGGGCTTAATTTGCATAAAATTATATTTATTTTACGTCGTAATGTTATCACTCAATTATAATCCTCTTTTCCCCCACAATTCTCTCTGCCTGAAATGTACTTGTTTACCACTTAAGCCATCTTCATTTCGCTATTGCTAATTGGCGAATGACTTCATTGGAAAATTGTCAGAATCGGGGCCCTTATCATAAAGCCTCCCAGAGTAGGAGTGCTGATCTAAGATCAGTTTAGCTTTTTCCATTATACTGAATAAGATTATATAGACGGGGGGACCTGATCCCAGATCAGCACTCTTGAATATGGGCCCTGATAGACTTATCCCACTCACTCAACCAGTGAAAAGAGATCATTCTGGCTCTAGTTTATATATTGAACTACATACTTTCTCTCTACATAATTAAATATAGCATTATTTAAGTATGGAGCATGTGGTTGTGATGTAGAAAGAATATAATGTATTCTCTATTGGCTGTTACAGCTGGGGTTACTGATCATTTTCAAATGAATGGGATTTTTCGATACATGCTTATAGTCATATAGTGGGCAGACGTGTTAGTGTGCATCCCAAATGGCACCCTATTCCATATGGGCCCTGGTCAAAAGTAGCACTATATAGCAATTAGGGTGCCATTTGGACATAAGCTACTTGTAAGATCTATGGAGCGATTACATTCCCAGGTCAAAGGCTCTCTCACCCGAATCCAATTTATACAAATCCTAGTCTAGTCTTAATATGTTCACGAGCTATGCCCTTTTTGGTGCCCATTTCTTTAATGTGATATGGAGCGCTGTGACTGCTTTCATTATCGCATTAGATGATAAATTAATTTCCAGAAATAACACCAATTTATTCCCCTCTAATAATGAGTCTTACAGCTTTGTGTAATTACTTCTTCTGGCTTGACTGTCTGATTTGTTTGTCACCAAGCCTTTGTGCTTGGAGGGTGTTTGTTAATAAGAGATGGTTGGATGGGACATCTGGGATTATCTATTGGTCGTTACTAATTAGTAGGGGCAGGCATTTTCCCTGACCAGCCTAGAACTAAGGTTATTGCTATCTGGGATCCCTGACCAGCCTAGAACTAGGGTCCTTGCTAGCTGGGATCCCTGACCAGCCTAGAAGTAGGGTCCTTGCTATCTGGGATCCCTGACCAGCCTAGAACTAGGGTTCTTGCAATCTGGGATCCTTGACCAGCCTAGAACTAGGGTCCTTGCTATCTGGGATCATTGATCAGCCTAGCACTAGGGTCCTTGCTATCTGGGATCATTGACCAGCCTAGAACAAGGGTTCTTGCTAGCTGGGATCCTTGACCAGCCTAGAACTAGGGTTCTTGCTACCCGGATCCCTGACCAGCCTAGAACTAGGGTCCTTGTTATCTGGGATCCCTGACCAGCCTAGAACTAGGGTTCTTGTTATCTGGGGTCCCTGACCAGCCTAGAACTAGGGTTCTTGTTATCTGGGATCCCTGACCAGCCTAGAACTAGGGTTCTTGCTAGCCAGGATCCCTGACCAGCCTAGAACTAGGGTTCTTGTTATCTGGGATCCCTGACCAGCCTAGAACTAGGGTTATTGCTATCTGGGATCCCTGACCAGGCTAGAACTAGGGTTCTTGCTAGCCGGGATCCCTGACCAGCCTAGATCTAGGGTTATTGCTATCTGGGATCCCTGACCAGGCTAGAACTAGGGTCCTTGCTATCTGGGATCCCTGACCAGCCTAGAACTAGGGTCCTTGCAATCTGGGATCCCTGACCAGTCTAGAACTAGGGTTCTTGCTATCTGGGATCCTTAACCAGCCTAGAACTAGGGTCCTTGCTATCTGGGATCCTTGACCAGCCTAGAACTAGGGTTTTTGCTAGCCGGTATCCCTGACCAGCCTAGTACTAGGGTCCTTGCTAACCGGGTCCTTGCGACGTCCCTACCCCATTGAAGTTGACATTTTAAAATGGTTATGGTAAGGGTTATGGTAAGGGGTAGGGGTAGGGGTTAAGGTTAGGGTAGCGATGTCCAAATGATCCCGGATAGCACTAACCCTATATAACTAGGGCCCAGAGTTTTTCCCTGGTTGCAACGTCACATGGTCAGTAAAAAGTCCTGGCCCCACTGCTCTGACTCCCAACAGAGTCATTATACACTGTGTGTTTTGGAGGTGACCCAAAAGATGGGACCCAAATAAACTACTCAAACAGGCTAGAATAAAGGGCAGAATAAAGGCTGCATCCCAAATGGCCCCCTATTCACTATAGTGCACTACTTTCGACCAGAGCCCTATGTGCCCGGTTTTAAAAGTAGTGCACTATGTAGGGAATACGGTGCCATTTGGGAAGTAACCAGTGTGGATTTCTATTGGATTTTCAGTGAGACTGCACTGATGCAAAGGTTCTGACCTAAAAAAGGGATCACTCATCACACAGCTGATGCCAGCAGTTGTGTGTGGGTTTAGCTGGAATGTCTGGAGCCATGGGTTTACTTTAGATGATGTCAAATGACTGCCCCATTTCTCTCACTCACTCCTCTCCAGGTACGTGTGGGGGAGGTGGGGGGAAACACACTGGGTTTCTACGGCTGCCAGATGAGTCCAGACGGATCCATGATCCTGGCCCACTCCTTCCACGGAGCGCTGCATCTCTGGACCCAGGCCCACGAGGAAGAGGTGAGACTCCTATTATTTTCTGTTCTACATCTCTGGACCTACAAAACAAGGCAAAAAGGTGAGATTCCTATTATGTTCTATTCTATAGACTACTGATTGAGCGGCACTGTGATGGGTCTATCTCAAATGCGATTCAATCACAGTGAGTTCCCAGTCAGCCACACTGTTAGAGAGAGACTGTGCTAAGTGTAATTAGGCTGACTGACTGACTAAAGACCCTGGCTGTCAGTGTTCAGACCTGACTCTGAGTGGCTGACTACTATGTTACCCTGGGAACAAGACCTGACTGAGTGGCTGACTACTATGTTACCCTGGGAACAAGACCTGACTGAGTGGCTGACTACTATGTTACCCTGGGAACAAGACCTGACTGAGTGGCTGACTACTATGTTACCCTGGGAACAAGACCTGACTGAGTGGCTGACTACTATGTTACCCTGGGAACAAGACCTGACTGAGTGGCTGACTACTATGTTACCCTGGGAACAAGACCTGACTGAGTGGCTGACTACTATGTTACCCTGGGAACAAGACCTGACTGAGTGGCTGACTACTATGTTACCCTGGGAACAAGACCTGACTGAGTGGCTGACTACTATGTTACCCTGGGAACAAGACCTCACTGAGTGGCTGACTACTATGTTACCCTGGGAACAAGACCTGACTGAGTGGCTGACTACTATGTTACCCTGGGAACAAGACCTGACTGAGTGGCTGACTACTATGTTACCCTGGGAACAAGACCTGACTGAGTGGCTGACTACTATGTTACCCTGGGAACAAGACCTGACTGAGTGGCTGACTACTATGTTACCCTGGGAACAAGACCTGACTGAGTGGCTGACTACTATGTTACCCTGGGAACAAGACCTGACTGAGTGGCTGACTACTATGTTACCCTGGGAACAAGACCTCACTGAGTGGCTGACTACTATGTTACCCTGGGAACAAGACCTGACTGAGTGGCTGACTACTATGTTACCCTGGGAACAAGACCTGACTGAGTGGCTGACTACTATGTTACCCTGGGAACAAGACCTCACTGAGTGGCTGACTACTATGTTACCCTGGGAACAAGACCTGACTGAGTGGCTGACTACTATGTTACCCTGGGAACAAGACCTGACTGAGTGGCTGACTACTATGTTACCCTGGGAACAAGACCTGACTGAGTGGCTGACTACTATGTTACCCTGGGAACAAGACCTCACTGAGTGGCTGACTACTATGTTACCCTGGGAACAAGACCTGACTGAGTGGCTGACTACTATGTTACCCTGGGAACAAGACCTGACTGAGTGGCTGACTACTATGTTACCCTGGGAACAAGACCTGACTGAGTGGCTGACTACTATGTTACCCTGGGAACTAGACCTGACTCTTAGTGGCTGACTACTCTGTTACCCTTGTTGTTTCACACTACTGAACTGAGTTGAGCTGTACTGGCCTGGTTCAATGTGAAAGCAAAATATCTGAGTCAGCACAGTAGGGTTGTCACTATACCAGTATGGCCATACTAGGAAGTAGGAAAGGAAAGGACTGAATGTCTTGAGGAAAACAGTCCTAATGTTGGAAAAAACAGCCTTATGTTTTCACCCAGAGTCACATTTGTTTATTTTGCAAGCTATAGCACACAATATTGTACAAAAGTAGGTTATAAAGGACCCTAGAGTGAATTCTGCTTCGTGACAACACTACAGCACAGTGTGGTTGGGTCGGCAGGAAAGTGGGAAGAAGGTATCAGGTTCAGTAGTAGTGGAGGAGGTATCAGGTTCAGTAGTAGTGAAGGAGGTATCAGGTTCAGTAGTAGTGAAGGAGGTATCAGGTTCAGTAGTAGTGAAGGAGATATCAGGTTCAGTAGTAGTGAAGGAGGTATCAGGTTCAGTAGTAATGAAGAAAGTATCAGGTTCAGTATTAGTGAAGGAGATATCAGGTTCAGTAGTAGTGAAGGAGGTATCAGGTTCAGTAGTAATGAAGAAGGTATCAGGTTCAGTATTAGTGAAGGAGATATCAGGTTCAGTAGTAGTGAAGGAGGTATCAGGTTCAGTAGTAATGAAGAAGGTATCAGGTTCAGTATTAGTGAAGGAGATATCAGGTTCAGTAGTAGTGAAGGAGGTATCAGGTTCAGTAGTAGTGAAGGAGGTATCAGGTTCAGTAGTAATGAAGGAGGTATCAGGTTCAGTAGTAGTGAAGGAGGTATCAGGTTCAGTAGTAGTGAAGGAGGTATCAGGTTCAGTAGTAGTGAAGGAGGTATCAGGTTCAGTAGTAGTGAAGGAGGTATCAGGTTCAGTAGTAGTGAAGAAGGTATCAGGTTCAGTAGTAGTGAAGGGGGTATCAGGTTCAGTAGTAGTGAAGGAGGTATCAGGTTCAGTAGTGGTGAAGGAGGTATCAGGTTCAGTAGTAGTGAAGGAGGTATCAGGTTCAGTAGTGGTGAAGGAGGTATCAGGTTCAGTAGTAGTGAAGGAGGTATCAGGTTCAGTAGTAGTGAAGGAGGTATCAGGTTCAGTAGTAGTGAAGGAGGTATCAGGTTCAGTAGTAGTGAAGGAGGTATCAGGTTCAGTAGTGGTGAAGGAGGTATCAGGTTCAGTAGTAGTGAAGGAGGTATCAGGTTCAGTAGTAGTGAAGGAGGTATCAGGTTCAGTAGTAGTGCAAAAAGGGTATGTCTGTGTGTTGTCCCAGGGAGAGTGGAGTCCAGGGGTGGTGATATCTGGTCACTTCAATGCAGTGCAGGACCTGAGTTGGGACCCTGAGGGGGACTTCATCCTCAGTGTGGGGTCAGACCAGACCACCAGGCTACTAACACCATGGAGGAGGAAGGACCAAACACAGGTACATGTAACCCAGGGCTCTTCAACCCTGTTCCTGAAAAGCTACCGTCCTGTAGGTTTTCGCTCCAATCCCAGTTGTAACTAACCTAATTCATTTTATCAACCAGCTAATTCTTAGAATTAGGTACGCTAGATTAGGGTTGGAGTGGCTCTCCAGGAACAGGTTTGGAGAGCCCTGAAGACCCCTTTCACTCCTATAGGCAGACCCACAGATGCACTGTAGACATTAATAGACATAGAGGCGTATCAATAAGTACCCTATAGACGTCACATTGAGCAGGTTGACTTTATTGTCATTAGTCTTGTCCTGGAGGCAGAACTGAGCGATTTCCCCTTAGATAGGCCAGCTGCAAAGTCAAAATTGGCTAGGTTTTTGGTCTTAATTTAAGGTTAGGGTTAGGCATTAGGGTTAGGGTTAGGTTTAAATCCGATTTTATGACTGCCAGCTAGTGACCAATCTGCAGAGCTGCCTCCAGAACAAGCCCATGTTGATGCCCCTACCGAGCCCTAGTAATAAAACCATACTGCAATTCTATTTGACCACAGGAAAAAAAGGTTGTGTACTACTGCATGAACACTTTAATGTAAGTCGATTGAATTGAGCCTTTTTTAAGGCCTTTAACCAAACGACTGGCAACATTACTGTGGCCCGAAAACTCAAAGTACTTTTATTGCTCAAAGTGCTTATTCCTCTTGGTAATGGCCAAATATCATCCTCCTGTTTTTGCATGTTTTTAATATGGCAGTGTTATATTGTGGACTGCGTCATTTTGCGTTTACAGTAGAATATTAACAGTTTGTGAAGATAAAATAGTTTTACTAGCCCTACATTCTCTCATAGAGGACTTGTTAAGGTTTAAAGGAGTCAGCAATTTGTTGTTTAAGTTTTTACTGTGATGTGTCTGTCTGGCAGGAAAACCTTGTTAAGAAGGGCAAATGCGTTTTTCTGTCTCGTATTCAGGCACGTAACCACATTCAAATGGCTTATTTCTCTCTGAGGTGATTTTTTAAAAAGAGAATAGTGCGTTTTAGATCAGTACCACTTTTCATAATACCTATTGTTGGGTAAAAATTCCAAGGATTGCATAAAACTAATAAAATAATATATATTTCTAAAGATGGATACTTCTGTCAAAGTTATGCGCATGTATTTGTTACCATCACATTTCCTAACCCCTGCTCTGAACTCATCACAACGTCACATCGTACACCAGGGATACATTTAGGCGTATAAAATGCAAATAACAAACAAGATATAGGAAAGATATAGGCTGTGTCCCAACTGGCACCCTATCCACTATAATAATAATATAATAATAATAATAATAATAATAATAATATAATAATAATAATATGCCATTTAGCAGACGCTTTTATCCAATGCGACTTACAGTCATGTGTGCATAAATTTTTACTTATGGGTGGTCCCGGGGATCGAACCCACTACCCTGGTGTTACAAGCGCCATGCTCTACCAATTGAGCTACAGAGCACCATATAATGCCTATATATAGTGGGGAAAAAAAGTATTTAGTCAGCCACCAATTGTACAAGTTCTCCCACTTAAAAAGATGAGAGAGGCCTGTAATTTTCATCATAGGTACACGTCAACTATGACAGACATATTGAGATTTTTTTTCTCCAGAAAATCACATTGTAGGGTTTTTAATGAATTTATTTGCAAATTATGGTGGAAAATAAGTATTTGGTCACCTACAAACAAGCAAGATTTCTGGCTCTCACAGACCTGTAACTTCTTCTTTAAGAGGCTCCTCTGTCCTCCACTCGTTACCTGTATTAATGGCACCTGTTTGAACTTGTTATCAGTATAAAAGACACCTGTCCACAACCTCAAACAGTCACCACTCCAAACTCCACTATGGCCAAGACCAAAGAGCTGTCAAAGGACACCAGAAACAAAATTGTAGACCTGCACCAGGCTGGGAAGACTGAATCTGCAATAGGTAAGCAGCTTGGTTTGAAGAAATCAACTGTGGGAGTAATTATTAGGAAATGGAAGACATACAAGACCACTGATAATCTCCCTCGATCTGGGGCTCCACGCAAGATCTCACCCTGTGGGGTCAAAATGATCACAAGAACGGTGAGCAAAAATCCCAGAACCACACGGGGGGACCTAGTGAATGACCTGCAGAGAGCTGGGACCAAAGTAACAAAGCCTACCATCAGTAACACACTACGCCGCCAGGGACTCAAATCCTGCAGTGCCGGACGTGTCCCCCTGCTTAAGCCAGTACATGTCCAGGCCCGTCTGAAGTTTGCTAGAATGCATTTGGATGATCCAGAAGAGGATTGGGAGAATGTCATATGGTCAGATGAAACCAAAATAGAACTTTTTGGTAAAAACTCAACTCGTCGTGTTTGGAGGACAAAGAATGCTGAGTTGCATCCAAAGAACACCATACCTACTGTGAAGCATGGGGGTGGAAACATCATGCTTTGGGGCTGTTTTTCTGCAAAGGGACCAGGACGACTGATCCGTGTAAAGGAAAGAATGAATGGGGCCATGTATCGTGAGATTTTGAGTGAAAACCTCCTTCCATCAGCAAGGGCATTGAAGATGAACGTGGCTGGGTCTTTCAGCATGACAATGATCCCAAACACACCGCCCGGGCAACGAAGGAGTGGCTTCGTAAGAAGCATTTCAAGGTCCTGGAGTGGCCTAGCCAGTCTCCAGATCTCAACCCCATAGAAAATCTTTGGAGGGAGTTGAAAGTCCGTGTTGCCCAGCGACAGCCCCAAAACATTACTGCTCTAGAGGAGATCTGCATGGAGGAATGGGCCAAAATACCAGCAACAGTGTGTGAAAACCTTGTGAAGACTTACAGAAAACGTTTGACCTGTGTCATTGCCAACAAAGGGTATATAACAAAGTATTGAGAAACTTTTGTTATTGACCAAATACTTATTTTCCACCATAATTTGCAAATAAATTCATAAAAAATCCTACAATGTGATTTTCTGGATTTTTTTTTCTCATTTTGTCTGTCATAGTTGACGTGTACCTATGATGAAAATTACAGGCCTCTCTCATCTTTTTAAGTGGGAGAACTTGCACAATTGGTGGCTGACTAAATACTTTTTTTTCCCCACTGTAGTGCACTACCCCTATTCCCTATACCCTATGGGCCCTGGTCAAAAGTGTTACAATATAGGGAATAGGGGTGGCATTAGGGACGTAGCCATAGGTGACCTCTTCTAACATTTCCTCTACTATCTCTTACACCCTCTGTCCTCCCCACAGCCCACCTGGCACCAGGTTTCTTACTATAATACTATACCTCAGTATCTCTTCAGTATATCTAATCCCCCCCTGTCCTCTGTGTCTTAACTACAGCCTACCTGGCACGAGATCTCTCGCCCCCAGATCCACGGCTATGATATGCAGTGTCTGGCCATGGTGGGGCGCTTCCAGTACGTCTCCGGGGCCGACGAGAAGGTCCTGCGGGTGTTCCGTGCCCCCCGCAACTTTGTGGAGAACTTCGCCAACATCTCTGGCACACCTCTGGAGAAGCTGCTGGCCTCCAGTGTGAGTAGCAGTTCCAAAATCCTGATTTGCTATTGGTCGGCGTATCAACATCCCGCTTTGTTATTGGTCGAGTGTAGTGTCAATCAACCCCAGTTGCTTCCTACATCACCCCCAATTGCTACTGTAGGGCCTTTCCGCAGTTCCTCACCCTATGTCCTCCTTCTCAACCGTATTGGAGGAGAAGGTCCAAGGTCCCTCCCCTCTGACCTTCTTCTCTAATGCGAGGAAAGAGGATGCAAAAAAAAAAGGAAGAAAAGATAGAGAAAAAGCCTACACCGTTGAGATTCCCTTTTGAACCCTCTCCCCTGTATGTATGTTTGTGTGTGTCTGTTTCCCTTTATCAGGACACTGTAGATCAACCAGAAGGAGCCAGTACTCCTGCCCTAGGCCTCTCCAATAAGGCTGTGTTTCAAGGTATGGCTCTAAGGCTGCATTTACACAGGCAGCCCAATTCTGATATTTTTTTCAGTAATTGGTCTTTTGACCAATCACATAAGCTCTGAAAATGATCAGATGTGAAAAGATCTGATATGATTGGTCAAAAGATCAGAATGGGCTGCCTGTGTAAGTGCAGCCTACGTTCATCCTAAACTTGGTCTTTCTGCATGTAATGGTCAATGTCTCGTTACATCTGGCTGATTCTGATAGTTTCTCCTTTTGATTGACAGGTGATCTTGCTCCCAAGACCAATAAAGAGGAGGGAACCGGGTTCAACAGTGTTTCTGACCAATACCAAGAGTCCTACTTCCACCCTCTCACAGTTAATGGTATTGCATACTGAAAACATATATTAGTCCAAGTTAAAAACAACAAAGCTTTTTATGTCTGAGGCTTTACTCCCACAAAACATCAGACTTACATAAACCATAAATTTTTTTGTTTGTTTACTGGGTCCCTATAGAATTCGCCAGTGCAGCTCTCTCTCTCTCTCTCTCTCTCTCTCTCTCTCTCTCTCTCTCTCTCTCTCTCTCTCTCTCTCTCTCTCTCTCTCTCTCTCTCTCTCTCTCTCTCAAAGTTAGTAGACACTCTGCTCTGCATGTTAGAAGAGGGGGATGAATCCGAACTACTGGAGATAGGAGGAAGAGAAGCATGAGGGAGGGGGAGGAAAAGAGAGGCAGAGAGAGAATGGCAGAGGGGAGGGAGAGAGAGGGATGGAGGGAGACCGAATCGGGGGGTTGGGGAAGCTTTGGGTACCTTGGCTGTAGGCAAACGGTGTCAGGGTTGTCATTCACTGTGATTTGTAAAAAGCTCCTTATTTATTTATTTAAAGTCTGAGATCATAGTTAGAATAAAGGCTTACGGTTTCTTCAGAAAGTATTCATACCCCTTGACTTATTCCACATTTTGTTGTTACAGCCTGAATTCAAAATTGATTAAATATATTTTTTTCTCTCACCCATCTATACACAATACCCCATAATGACGAAGTGACAACATGTTTTTAGAAATGTTTGCAATTTTATTGAAAATGAAATACAGAAATATCTCATTTACATACCGTGCCAGTCAAAACACCAGTTTGGACACACCTACTCATTCCAGGGGTTTTCTGTAGTTTCTGTAATAGTTTTTTTTACTATTTTCTACATTATAGAATAATAATGAAGACATTAAAACTATGAAATAACACATATGGAACCAAAACTAAAAAACTAAAAAGTGTTAAACAAATCAAAATATATTGTATATTTGAGATTCTTCAAAGTAGCCAACCTTTGCCTTGATGACCGCTTTGCACACTCTTGGCATTCTCTCAACCAGCTTCATGAGGTAGTCACCTGGAATGCATTTCAATTAACAGGTGTGCCTTGTTTAAAGTTAATTTGTGGAATTTCTTTCCTTCTTAATGGGTTTGAGCCAATCAGTTGTGTTGTGACATGGTAGGGGTGGTATACAGAAAATAGCCCTATTTGGTAAAAGACCAAGTCCATATTATGGCAAGAACAGCTCAAATAAGCAAAGAGAAACGACAGTCCATCATTACTTTAAGACATGAAGGTCAGTCAATCTGGAACATTTCAAGAACTTTGAAAGTTTCTTCAAGTGCAGTCGCAAAAACCAAGCGCTATAATGAAACTGGCTCTCATGAGGACCGCCACAGGAATGGAAGACCCAGAGTAACCTCTGCTGCAGAGGATAAGTTCATTAGAGTTACCAGCCTCAGAAATTGCAGCCCAAATAAATGCTTCACAGAGTTCAAGTAACAGACCCATCTCAACATCAACTGTTCAGAGGAGATTGCGTGAATCAGGCCTTCATGGTCGAATTGCTGCAAAGAAACCACTACCAAAGGACACCAATAAGAAGAAGAGACTTGCTTGGGCCAAGAAACACGAGCAATGGACCAGTGGAAATCTGTCCTTTGGTCTGATGAGTCCAAATTGGAGATATTTGGTTCCAACCGCTGTGTCTTTGTGAAACGCAGAGTAGGTGAACGGATGATCACCGCATGTGTGGTTCCCACCGTGAAGCATGGAGGTGTAATGGTGTGGGTGTGCTTTGCTGGTAACACTGTCTGTGATTTATTTAGAATTCAAGGCACACTTAACCAACATGGCTACCACAGCATTCTGCAGCGATACGCCATCCCATCTGGTTTGCGCTTAGTGGGACTATCATTTGTTTTTCAACAGGACAATGACCCAAAACACACCTCCAGGCTGTGTAAGGGCTATTTGACCAAGGAGAGTGATGGAGTGCTGCATCAGATGGCCTGGCCTCCACAATCAACCGACCTCAACCCAATTGAGATGGTTTGGGATGAGTTGGACTGAAGAGTGAAGGAAAAGCAGCCAAGAAGTGCTCAGCATATGTGGAAACTCCTTCAAGACTGTTGGAAAAGCATTCCTCATGAAGCTGGTTGAGAGAATGCCAAGAGTGTGCAAAGCTGTCATCAAGGCAAAGGGTGGCTACTTTGAAGAATATAACATATTTTTGGGTTACTACATGATTCCATATGTGTTATTTCATAGTTTTTGATGTCGTAACTATTATTCTACAATGTAGAAAATAGTCAAAATAAAGAAAAACCCTTGAATGAATAGGTGTGTCCAAACCTTTGACTGATACTGTAAGTATTCACACCCCTTTGCTATGACACTCCAAATTGAGCTCAGGTGCATCCAATTTCCTTTGATCATCCTTGAGATGCCACTACAACTTGATTGGAGTCCACCTGTGGCCAATTCAATTGTTTGGACATGATATGGAAAGAAACACACCTGTTTATGTAAGGTCTTACAGTTGACAGGGCATGTCAGAGCAGAAACTATACCCTGAAGTCCAAGGGACTGTCTGTAGATCTCCGAGATGGAATTGTTATGAGGGATATATATATATATATACAGTGGGGAAAAAAAGTATTTAGTCAGCCACCAATTGTGCAAGTTCTCCCACTTAAAAAGATGAGAGAGGCCTGTAATTTTCATCATAGGTACACGTCAACTATGACAGACAAAATGAGGAAAAAAAATCCAGAAAATCACATTGTAGGATTTTTAATGAATTTATTTGCAAATTATGGTGGAAAATAAGTATTTGGTCAATAACAAAAGTTTCTCAATACTTTGTTATATACCCTTTGTTGGCAATGACACAGGTCAAACGTTTTCTGTAAGTCTTCACAAGGTTTTCACACACTGTTGCTGGTATTTTGGCCCATTCCTCCATGCAGATCTCCTCTAGAGCAGTGATGTTTTGGGGCTGCCGCTGGGCAACACAGACTTTCAACTCCCTCCAAAGATTTTCTATGGGGTTGAGATCTGGAGACTGGCTAGGCCACTCCAGGACCTTGAAATGCTTCTTACGAAGCCACTCCTTCGTTGCCCGGGCGGTCTGTTTGGGATCATTGTCATGCTGAAAGACCCAGCCACGTTTCATCTTCAATGCCCTTGCTGATGGAAGGAGGTTTTCACTCAAAATCTCATGATACATGGCCCCATTCATTTTTTCCTTTACACGGATCAGTCGTCCTGGTCCCTTTGCAGAAAAACAGCCCCAAAGCATGATGTTTCCACCCCCATGGTTCACAGTAGGTATGGTGTTCTTTGGATGCAACTCAGCATTCTTTGTCCTCCAAACACGACGAGTTGAGTTTTTACCAAAAAGTTATATTTTGGTTTCATCTGACCATATGACATTCTCCCAATCCTCTTCTGGATCATCCAAATGCACTCTAGCAAACTTCAGACGGGCCTGGACATGTACTGGCTTAAGCAGGGGGACACGTCTTGCACTGCAGGATTTGAGTCCCTGGCGGCGTAGTGTGTTACTGATGGTAGGCTTTGTTACTTTGGTCCCAGCTCTCTGCAGGTCATTCACTAGGTCCCCCCGTGTGGTTCTGGGATTTTTGCTCACCGTTCTTGTGATCATTTTGACCCCACGGGGTGAGATCTTGCGTGGAGCCCCAGATCGAGGGAGATTATCAGTGGTCTTGTATGTCTTCCATTTCCTAATAATTGCTCCCACAGTTGATTTCTTCAAACCAAGCTGCTTACCTATTGCAGATTCAGTCTTCCCAGCCTGGTGCAGGTCTACAATTTTGTTTCTGGTGTCCTTTGACAGCTCTTTGGTCTTGGCCATAGTGGAGTTTGGAGTGTGACTGTTTGAGGTTGTGGACAGGTGTCTTTTATACTGATAACAAGTTCAAACAGGTGCCATTAATACAGGTAACGAGTGGAGGACAGAGGAGCCTCTTAAAGAAGAAGTTACAGGTCTGTGAGAGCCAGAAATCTTGCTTGTTTGTAGGTGACCAAATACTTATTTTCCACCATAATTTGCAAATAAATTCATTAAAAATCCTACAATGTGATTTTCTGGAGGAAAAAAAATCTCAATTTGTCTGTCATAGTTGACGTGTACCTATGATAAAAATTACAGGCCTCTCTCATCTTTTTAAGTGGGAGAACTTGCACAATTGGTGACTGACTAAATACTTTTTCCCCCCACTGTATCTGGGGAAGGGTATAAAACAATTTCTTGATTGTTGAAAGTTTCCAAGAGCACAGTGGTCTCCATCATTGGGAAATTGACAAAATATGGAACTACCCAGTCTCTGCCTAGAGCTGGCCGTCCGACCAAACTGAGCAACCGGGCAAGAAGGACCTTGGTCAGGGAGGTGACTAAGAACCCAGTGTCCACTCTGACAGCACTACAGAGTTCCTTGGCTGAGATGGGAGAACCTGCCAGAAGGACAACAGTCTCTACAGCACTTCACCAATCTGGGCTTTATGGGAGAGTGGCCAGATGGAAACCACTCCTGAGAAAAAGGCACATGACTGCACGCCTGGAGTTTGCAAAAAGGCACGTGAAAGACTCCGAGCATAAGGCAAAAGATTCTGTGGTCTGTTGAGACATAAATTGAACTATTTGGACTGAATGCAAAGCGCTATGTCTGGAGAAAACCAGACACATCTCATCACCCATCTAACACCATCCCTACCGTGAAGCATGGTGGTGGCAGCATCATGCTATGAGGATGCTTTTCAGCGGCAGGGACTGGGAGACTGGTAAGGATAGAGGGACCATGAATGGTGCCAAATACAGGCAAATCCTTGAAGAGAACCTGCTTCAGAGTGCAAATGACCTTAGACTGGGGGCGAAGATTTATGTTCCAACAGGACAATTACCCCAAGCATACAACCAAAGCAACGCTGGAATGGCTTCAGAACAAGAATGTGAAAGTCATTGAGTTGCCCAGCAAAAAAAAAACGAATTCAATCCCACTGAAAATCTGTGGAAAGACTTGAAGATTGCTGTTCACCGCCGCTCCCCATATAACTTAATAGAGCTTGAGAAAATCTGCAAGGAAGAATGGGTGAAAATCCCCAAACCCAGATGTACAAAGCTGATGCAGACATACCCAAGATGACTCAAAGCTGTAATCGCCGCCAAAGGTGCTTCTACAAAGTATTGACTCGGGTGTGAATACTTATATCAATTATATTTTTCTGTATTTCATTTTCAATCAATTTGCATTTCTAAACATGTTTTAACTTTGTAATGATGGAGTATTTCTTTTAGATGGGTGAGAAAACAAATCAATTTAATCCATTTTGAATTCAGGCTGTAATGCAACAAAATGTGGAATAAGTGAAGGGGTATGAATACCTTCTGAAGGCACTGTATTTGATTACAGAGTTATGATATTGATGGCTCTAGTCTACAGGGTTCTATGTGTGTGTTTGTGCGCACGTGTGTGTGTGTCTGTACAGAGCGAAATTATAATATTGATGTACAGGGCTACTGTGTGTGTGTGTGTGTGTTCGTAGAGGGCTATGGGGAGAGGGAAATGAAGCAGACACAGAGTTGTTAACAGAATAATGAGTTAACAGAATAATGCCATGTCTCTGATTCACTACTAGAGGGGGTAAAGGGAGGGAACAATTAGGGAGAAATGGGAAGCCTGGGACAAATAAAAAAAAGAGGGGGAACTAGGCTTTCAATTTCATGTGTAATGAAGGAGAGGATGGGTTGTGTAAGTGGCTGCGTCCCAAATGGCAACCTATTCCCAACATAGTGCACTACTTTTGACCAGGGCCAATAGGACTATAAAGGGAATAGGGTGCCATTTGGGACACGCTATGTGTCTGAAGGAGTAGATGGTGAATAGAAGTCGTCTTGCCATGGGTGGAGAATGAGAGAGGGGGTACATTTGATTCTCATTTCGCAGCACCCCTCAAAGCTAACAGCCGTTGAAAATTGGGAGATAAAGCCTCGTTCAAAATTGCTTTTCAGAAATAGCAAGTTGAGGGTTACACATTGGAGCTAAATGCTAACGATGAGCGCTGTGAAGAAAACGAGAAAACGTTGTCTTGAGGCGGTCAATTGTGTTCTTCATTCTGATTCGTGTCTCCAGTGTGCCTCGCGTCTTTAATTCCCTCTCTCTTTCTTTTTACTCCTTTTACTCCCTCTCTCCCTCCCTGCTTAACGTTAGGTGGGTTGTTAAACAAGAAAATCACAACAGCCAGACACTTAGGTACAATCTTAATTTAGTCAATAGGAAAATGGTTCCCATTTTGAATTATAAAACAAGCTAATGTTGAATATGTTGAGTAGATATGTAAGGATTTTGAAATTGACTTTCTTTGTTATTTTGTGTGTGTGTGTGTGTGCGCTCGTGAATCCACAGAGCCCCCTCCAGAGGACCACCTCCTCCAAAATACACTATGGCCTGAGGTCCAAAAACTGTAAGTGTCCCATTATCCTTCTAACTAGTCCTTTCCTTTCCATCCTCATATGCACGCATGCGTGCACACACAATAACCCTTGTTATTGTTATTTTATTGTTATTTTATTGTGTTACTATTTTATTTTTGTATCTATTTGTTTATTTTCGTACTTTTTAACTGCATTGTTGGGAAAGGGCTCGTAAGTAAGCAATTTCACTGTTAAGTTTGAACTTGTTGTGTTCGGTGCATGTGACAAATACAATTTTATTTTATTTGACACACATTTTCTGTTTCAATGGCTGCGTTTATACAGGCAGGCCAATTCAGATCTTTTTCCACTAATTGGTCTTTTGACCAATCAGATTAACTCTTTTGCCAAAAGATCAGAATTGGGCTGCCTGTATAAAGGCAGCCAATGTCAGAGAGCACAACTTTTGCACCCGCTTCATCAACTACAGAATCAGATGGGGCCTTGACAGCAAAATTGTTTTAGCACTGTTTCCTACTGTATTGGAATGTATATGAGGCATGTGTGATTTCAACCTTTTGTGAGCAGCATCCATTTTCCTTGCGATAACGTTTTGACACATTTCTCATATTTATAGACAAATAACTGGTTATTTTTTGTTTCGCTGCCTGTGAGGATTAATGTGTCTGAAAATTTAGTTTCTAAATGCCCTTCAGAGACAGCCATCCAGCCAGTCAGCCAAAAGCCCCCCCACCACCAATCAGAATGCAGATTTCCCCCCCATGCCCCATGAGCCTCTTCTCTCCCCAGTAGAATATATCGCCTCCATTTGTGGCTAATGTTAAATCCATTTACCAGTCAATCCTGCATTAACATGACATACAGCTTGAAAGTGCAGCCATTGTGTTTTTGAATAGCACTTTTCTTACTCCCATTTGGCAAGGAATTAATTGTATAATTGGATGCTTAATAGCTAACATAAAAATAGATAAGTGGCATATTATTTTTGTGGTTCAATGATTTTGTGGTGGTGTATCTATTTTGTGTATATTTCTGAATATGAAATGTTTAGGTTTGGTAGGTTGAGAGGATGAGATGTTTCTCCCACCTGGCTGAAAATCTATGGTTTGGTGATTGCTCACTTTTAAAACATCAAGTAGATTTTCCGCGGCCTGAAAGCAATTAAAGGTTGAATAATTAGCCAGTGCATAATCACTTTGTTTGTGTGTGTTTGCGCTTGCGTTCAGTCCGTCATTCAAGAGTCCTGTACCTCACTGTTTAATTCCACAGTCTAAATAGCTCCAGCAGTCTTATTTACCAGTAAGGTATCTGTGTTGTCTTAAGCTTTCCAGCCTGTCTAAGGGGCATCTCCATAATGCCATACAGAAAACTCTCTGGCTTGTGTTCCAAATGTAACCCTAATCCCTATGGGCCCTGGTAAAAAAGTAGTGCGCTACATAGGGATTAGGGTGCCATTTGGGACTTGGCCTCTGTTCCAAATGCGCCTGTTTAGAACCTGGCAGCTCCGACACGAGAAGTGAGATTCTATTGAGATTGTTAGATGCAGAATTTGAAAGATTTCAGGACAATTGTTTGTGCTTCAAGTTTGACTACTTGGCTTTTATAACAGTCTTATCAGTGACTAAGCTCTCATCACTCCTCCTCTTCCCTCATTCCATTCCCTCCTTTCTCTCTCTTTATTGTTCCCTCTTTCTTTTTTCCTCTCCCTCCCTCCGTCTCTCCCTCCCTCGGTCCCTCTCTCCCTCGGTCCCTCTCTCCAGGTACGGACACGGCTTTGAGATGTTCTGTCTGGCGTCTGACAGCGGGAGGACGGTGGTGGCGTCTGCATGTAAGGTAGCGTGACAAGTGAGGGGCCAAAAGCCACACGACTACCTGAAACTACCACACACACACACACACACACACCTCAAATTGTAGTCATTAGTGCTACTGCAGTCTGTTGCAAGGACTAGTGACTTGTTTCCCGGACACAGATTAAGCCTAGTCATGGACTAAAAAAGCAATGGAGAACCTCCATTGAAAATGCTTTTTTTATTTTAATAACTGTCCTTAATTTTTTAAAGATCAGTTCCTCTTCCGTATTCGGAAAGTGTTCAGACCCCTTGACTTTTTCCACATTTTGTTACATTACAGCCTTATTCTAAAATTGATGAAATTGTTTGTTTTTTTCATCATCAATCTACACACAATACCCCATAATGACAAAGCAAAGACAGGTTTTTAGAAAAACTGAAATATTACATTTACATAAGTATTCAGACCCTTTACTCAGTACTTTGTTGAAGCACCTTTGGCAGTGATTACAGCCTCGAGTCTTCTTGGGTATGACGCTACAAGCTTGGCCCACCTCTATTTGGGGAGTTTCTACCATTCTTCTCAGCAGATCCTCTCAAGTTCTGTCAGGTAGGATGGGGAGTGTCGCTGCACAGCTATTTTCAGGTCTCTACAGAGATGTTCGTTCTGGTTCAAGTCCGGGCTCTCGCTGGGCCACTCAAGGACATTCAGAGACTTGTCCCGAAGCCACTCCTGCGTTGTCTTGGCTGTGTGCTTAGGGTCGTTGTCTTGTTGGAAGGTGAACCTTCGCCCCCAGTCTGAGGTCTTGAGCGCTCTGGAGCAGGTCATCAAGGATCTCTCTGTGCTTTGCTCTGTTCATCTTTCCCTCGATCCTGACTAGTCTCCCAGTTCCTGCCTCTAAAAAACATCCCCACAGCATGATGCTGCCACCACCATGCTTCACCGTAGGGATGGTGCCAAGTTTCCTCCAGACGTGACACTTGGCATTCAGGCCAAAGAGTTCAATCTTGGTTTCATCAGACCAGAGAATCTTGTTTCTCATGGTCTGAGAGTCTTTAGGCGCCTTTTGTCTCCAAGCAGGATGTCATGTGCCTTTTACTGAGGAGTGGCTTCCGTCTGGCCACTCAATCATAAAGGCCTGATTGGTGGAGTGCTGCAGAGATGGTTGTCCTTCTGGAAGGTTTTCCCATCTCCACAGAGGAACTCTGGAGCTCTGTCAGAGTGACCATCGGGTTCTTGGTCACCTCCCTGACCAAGGCCCTGCTCCCCCGATTGCTCAGTTTGTCCGGGCGGCCAGCTCTAGGAAGAGTCTTAGTGGTTCCAAACTTTTTTTGATACACTTCCCCAGATCTGTGCCTCGACACAATCCTGTCTCGGAGCTCTACAGACAATTCCTTCAACCTCATTACTTGGTTTTTGCTCTGACATGCACTGTCAAATGTGGGACCTTATATAGACAGGTGTGTGCCTTTCCAAATCATGTCCAATCAATTGAATTTACCACGGGTGGACTCCAATCAAATTGTAGAAACATCTCAAGGATGATCAATGGAAACAGCATGCACCTGAGCTCAATTTCGATTCTTGTAGCAAAGAGTTTGAATACTTATGTAAATGTGATATTTATGTTTTTTTTTAAACTGTTTTTGCTTTGTCATTATGGGGTATTGTGTGTAGATTGATGAGGATTTTTATTTATTTAATCCATTTTAGAATAAGGCTGTAACGTAACAAAATGTGGAAAATGGGAAGGGGTCTGAATACTTTCCGAATGCACTGTGTATATACAGTATCAGTCAAAATATTTTTACTATTTTCTACATTGTAGAATAATAGTGAAGACATCAAAACAAGAAATAACACATATGGAATCATGTAGTAACCCAAAAAGTGCTAAACAAATCAAAATATATTTGATATTTTATATTCTTCAAAGTAGCCACCCTTTGCCTTGATGACAGCTTTGCACACTCATGGCATTCTCTCAACCAGCTTCATTAGGAATGCTTTTCCAACAGTCTTGAAGGAGTTCCCACATATGCTGAGCACTTGTTGGCTGCTTTTCCTTCAAGAGCAATGGACACGAGCAATGGACATTAGACCGGTGGAAATCTGTCCTTTGGTCTGATGAGTCCAAATTTGAGATTTTTGGTTCCAACCTCCGTGTCTTTGTGAGATGCAGAGTAGGTGAACAGATGATCTCCGCATGTGTGGTTCCCACCGTGATGCATGGAGGAGGAGGTGTGATGGTGTGGGGGTGCTTTGCTCGTGACACTGTCTGTGATGTATTTAGAATTCAAGGCACACTTAACCAGCATGGCTACCACAGCATTCTGCAGCGATACGCCATCCCATCTGGTTTGCGCTTAGTGGGACAATCATTTGTTTTTCAACAGGACAATGACCCAAAACACACCCCCCAGGCTGTGTAAGGGCTATTTGACCAAGGAGAGAGATGGAGTGCTGCTTCAGATGACCTGGCCTCCACAATCACCCGACCTCTACCCAATTGAGATGGTTTGGGATGAGTCAGACCGCAGAGTGAAGGAAAAGCAGCCAAGAAGTGCTCAGCATATGTGGGAACTCCTTCAAGACTGTTGGAAAAGCATTCCTCATGAAGCTGGTTGAGAGAATGCCAAGAGTGTGCAAAGCTGTTTTTTGTTGACGTGTACCTATGATGAAAATTACAGGCCTCTCTCATCTTTTTAAGTGGGAGAACTTGCACAATTGGTGGCTGACTAAATACTTTTTTCCCCCACTGTACACACAGCTACAGATCACACTCAGGGTCCTGTGAAGAGAAGCACATTCTCCATGTTGCCTGCCAACATCCTCCCTGTCGCTGCCATCCCTCATCACTCCTACACACACACACACACACACACACACACACACACACGCATACACACACGCCAGGGTTACTGTCTGCTCTACTGTCAGTTTGCCTTGGTCAGGTGTGGCACTAGTGCTCTGGGCGACAGGTACGAACACACACACACACACACACACACAAGCACAATTGGGAATGAACACACTGAAAGAGACACACACAAAAATACACATAGACAGACAGATGGACACACACGTTAGCACACAGAGGAAGGCAGATGTCACGTGACCTGGGTGGACTAGCGGTCAGTGACGCCGCGTACAGCAGGGTTGCTGTGGTTTCCAATTTGGCCCATTATCTTTCCTACTGTCTCTCCTTTATCCAATAAAAACCATTGGCCAACATATACAGTTGAAGTCGGAGGTTTACATACACTTAGGTTGGAGTCATTAAAACTCGTTTTTCAACCACTCCACAAATTTCTTGTTAAGAAACTATAGTTTTGGCAAGTCGGTTAGGACGTCTACTTTGTGCATGACACAAGTAATTTTTCCAACAATTGTTTACAGACAGATTATTTCACTTATAATTCACTGTATCACAATTCCAGTGGGTCAGAAGTTTACATACACTAAGTTGACTGTGCCTTTAAACAGCTTGGAAAATTCCAGAAAATGATGTCATGGCTTTAGAAGCTTCTGATAGGCTAATTGACATCATTTGAGTCAATTGGAGGTGTACCTGTGGATGTATTTCAAGGCCTACCTTCAAACTCAGTGCCTCTTTGCTTGACATCATGGGAATATCAAAAGAAATCAGCCAAGACCTCAGAAAAAAATTTGTAGACCTCCACAAGTCTAGTTCATCCTTGGGTGCAATTTCCAAACGCCTGAAGGTACCACGTTCATCTGTACAAACAATAGTACAGGGACCACGCAGCCATCATACCGCTCAAGAAGAAGACACGTTCTGTCTCCTAAAGATTAATGTACTTTGGTGCGAAAAGTGCAAATCAATCCCAGAACAACAGCAAAGGACCTTGTGAAGATGCTGGAGGAAACGGGTACAAAAGTATCTATATCCACAGTAAAACAAGTCCTAAATCGACATAACCTGAAAGGCCGCTCAGCAAGGAAGAAGCCACTGCTCCAAAATCGCCATTAAAAAGCCAGACTACGGTTTGCAACTGCACATGGGGACAAAGATCGTACTTTTTGGAGAAATGTCCTCTGGTCTGAAGAAACAAAAATAGAACTGGCCATAATGACCATCGTTATGTTTGGAGGAAAAAGGGGGAAACTTGCAAGCCGAAGAACACCATCCCAACTGTGAAGCACGGGGGTGGCAGCATCATGCTGTGGGGGTACTTTGCTGCAGGAGGGACTGGTGCACTTCACAAAATAGATGGCATCATGAGGAAGGAAAATTATGTGGATATATTGAAACAACATCAGTCAGGAAGTTAAAGCTTGGTCGCAAATGATTCTTCCAAATGGACAATGACACCAAGCATACTTCCAAAGTTGTGGCAAAATGGCTTAAGGACAACAAAGTCAAGGTATTGGAGTGGCCATCACAAAGCCCTGACCTCAATCCTATAGAAAATGTGTGGGCAGCGTGTCCACTGAAAAGTGAAAAAGCGTGTGCGAGCAAGGAGGCCTACAAACCTGACTCAGTTACACCAGCTCTGTCAGGAGGAATGGGCCAAAATTCACCCAACTTATTGTGGGAAGCTTGTGGAAGGCTACCCGAAACGTTTGACCCAAGTTAAACAATTTAAAGGCAGTGCTACCAAATACTAATTGAGTGTATGTAAACTTCTGACCCACTGGGAATGTGATGAAATAAATAAAAGCTGAAATAAATCATTCGCTCTACTATTATTCTGACATTTTACATTCTTAAAATTAAAATAAAGTGGTGATCCTAACTGACCTAAGACGGAATTTTTACCAGGATTAAATGTCAGGAATTGTGGAAAAACTGAGTTTAAATGTATTTGGCTAAGGTGTATGTAAACTTCCGACTTCAACTGTATTTTGTAATATTATTACGTGAGTAGACTATACCAGGGTTGCTAGTACATAATGTTTACGTCAAAGCTTAATATCGGTGTTCACCAAACAGAGGGTGAGGAGAACAGGGCGTGACATAAGTTGGGGAAAGCGGAACTTTATGCAAATACTCGCCGATATCGAGCCACAATTGACCAATCGAAGCTCAATATAGCTCCTACTGGGATTGGATGTTGATACCTAGCGCTACCTAGCATGCTCTCAGCTTGTTAGCAACCACATGGCAAGCCACGTTGGACGAGGCTAGCTTGGATAGGCAATACATCTTCCCCAGTTAACATGGGCTGTAAGTCTAAGCTAGTTCAGTATTGTCCTCCAAGTGCTTCTCTTCTTCTCTGGTTCTAGGCCTCTAAGGCTGAGCACGCAGCCGTGCTGCTCTGGAGCGCCACCACCTGGCGCCAGCTGCAGGTGCTGCCCTACCACAGCCTCACCGTCACCCAGATGGCCTTCTCCCCCAACGGACACTTCCTATTGGCCGTGTCCCGGGACAGGACCTGGTCGCTATGGAGACGGGACTACCCCGCTGCCACCCGTACAGACACAGGTGAGCTGAAGGGTCATGTCATGTCTGTCTGTCTGTCTTCTTCGTTGTTGATTTGATTTTTTTACTGGTCACTTTTCATTTTATTTTCTCCCTGCTTTAGGAGTTAGTTCAGGTTCATATCAATGGTTTATGCAGCCAAGAGCTAGTTTTGTTTAAGTTAACCTAGGGATAGTTCAAGTGGTATCAATGAGCCTGTAAAGAGACTTTCCCTGAGCTTGCATCCCAACACTCAGTACGGCTAGCACTGGAGAATACAACAAACACAATAGCAGAATGAGCTGAACCACCACATATTTTAAGACCAATGTGTTCCTCTAGCACCAACAACCAACGTCTTCAATCCCCATTTAAACCCAGTCAGGTAAATCACCAGTGACATGGCCCTAACCGGCGGTGCGACTGTTTTTCTTTACCTATTTTCCTTTTTGGCGGGAGCCTTGGTGGGTTCCCCTGTGCCCGGCGGACTGGCAGTCTATTCCAGTTGAACCTTGAATTACTCACAGGCTAACACACACATACATATACACACACACACACACTAGCTTAGCAGTGTCCTCCCAGCCCCCCAGACCAGGGGAGTTTAGACAGTGTCAGGTGTGATCAAACACCCTGCTCTCCCAGCGCTCCCTGTCCTCCCGCGTCACACACCCACAAATCTCTATCAAACTGATGTGGACGTGTTCCCCCCTCTCTTTCCCTCCCTCCCTCGCTTTCCCTCTCTTCCTCGCTCTGTCTGTCCCAAATCTCTCTCTCTCTCTCTCGCTCGCTCTCGCTCTATCTCTCTCTGCTTAACCAGTCCAGACTTGCCAATCGGGGGGCTGGAAAGCCCAGTGCTGCCCCCGCCAGGAAAGGGATGGAGAGTGGCTGGAAGTAGAGAGAAGACAGGTCTCTTCCTGTGTGTGTGTGTGTGTGCGCTGATACAGACAGAGAGACAGAGCCAGCCTTATCCTGTCTGTCTAGGTGTGTGTGTCTGGACGTGGGCTGATACAGACAGACAGAGCCAGACACCCTGCCTGAATACAAATAACCTCTCTAGAGGGGGAAAACAATACCGTGGCTGGCTGCTGGAACTACACAGACAGCAGTGTGTCTCTCTAGATGGGTGGCTGCTGGAACTACACAGACTGCAGTGTGTCTCTCTAGATGGGTGGCTGCTGGAACTACACAGACTGCAGTGTGTCTCTCTAGAGCGATGGCTGCTGGAACTACACAGACTGCAGTGTCTCTCTAGATGGGTGGCTGCTGGAACTACACAGACAGCATTGTGTCTCTCTAGAAGGGTGGCTGCTGGAACTACACAGACAGCAATGTGTCTCTCTAGAGCGATGGCTGCTGGAACTACACAGACAGCAGTGTGTCTCTCTAGAAGGGTGGCTGCTGGAACTACACAGACAGCAGTGTGTCTCTCTAGAGCGATGGCTGCTGGAACTACACAGACAGCAGTGTGTCTCTCTAGATGGGTGGCTGCTGGAACTACACAGACAGCAGTGTGTCTCTCTAGAAGGGTGGCTGCTGGAACTACACAGACAGCATTGTGTCTCTCTAGAGCGATGGCTGCTGGAACTACACAGACAGCATTGTGTCTCTCTAGAGCGATGGCTGCTGGAACTACACAGACAGCATTGTGTCTCTCTAGAGCGATGGCTGCTGGAACTACACAGACAGCAGTGTGTCTCTCTAGAGCGATGGCTGCTGGAACTACACAGACAGCATTGTGTCTCTCTAGAGCGATGGCTGCTGGAACTACACAGACAGCAGTGTGTCTCTCTAGAGCGATGGCTGCTGGAACTACACAGACAGCATTGTGTCTCTCTAGAGCGATGGCTGCTGGAACTACACAGACAGCAGTGTGTCTCTCTAGAGCGATGGCTGCTGGAACTACACAGACAGCAGTGTGTCTCTCTAGAGCGATGGCTGCTGGAACTACACAGACAGCATTGTGTCTCTCTAGAAGGGTGGCTGCTGGAACTACACAGACAGCAGTGTGTCTCTCTAGAGCGATGGCTGTTGGAACTACACAGACAGCAGTGTGTCTCTAGAGCGATGGCTGCTGGAACTACACAGACAGCAGTGTGTCTCTCTAGATGGGTGGCTGCTGGAACTACACAGACAGCAGTGTGTCTCTCTAGAGCGATGGCTGCTGGAACTACACAGACAGCAGTGTGTCTCTCTAGAGCGATGGCTGTTGGAACTACACAGACAGCAGTGTGTCTCTCTAGAAGGGTGGCTGCTGGAACTACCCAGGATGCAGTGTGTCACGACCAACATTAATGATAGACATCAGGGGGAGGAGTAACTGAGGCTCTGGGTTTATTTGTTTGTCATTAGAGAGATTCATTGTTACCGCTGAGCAGTTATGTACTGTTTAGACAGACTGTTTCTTTGTGTGTGGCATGTAGCTTTGTGTGTTTCAACACTAATGCAAAGTGGAAGGTAGATGGATATTTGAAATAATATCATATATTGTTTGTGGGTGTGCTCCTTCCCTGTCCAGAACCTCATTTCTCCCTGTACACACACACCAGGAAGGACATTGCTGTACACACACGCATCATATGGTCATGTGACTGGAGCGTCGACAACAAGTACTTTGTGACGTCGAGTCGAGACAAGAAGGTAAATATTCTACACCAGCAAAACCTTAGTGTTATTAGCAGAGGTAGCTTGTATTCTCCAGACTTCAACATCTACAGTGAGGGAAAAAAGTATTTGATCCCCTGCTGATTTTGTACGTTTGCCCACTGACAAAGACATGATCAGTCTATAATTTTAATGGTAGGTTTATTTGAACAGTGAGAGACAATAACAACAACAAAAATCCAGAAAAACGCATGTCAAAAATGTTGTAAATTGATTTGCATTTTAATGAGGGAAATAAGTATTTGATCCCTCTGCAAAACATGACTTAGTACTTGGTGGCAAAACCCTTGTTGGCAATCACAGAGGTCAGACGTTTCTTGTAGTTGGCCACCAGGTTTGCACACATCTCAGGAGGGATTTTGTCCCACTCCTCTTTGCAGATCTTCTCCAAGTCATTAAGGTTTCGAGGCTGACATTTGGCAACTCGAACCTTCAGCTCCCTCCACAGATTTTCTATGGGATTAAGGTCTGGAGACTGGCTAGGCCACTCCAGGACCTTAATGTGCTTCTTCTTGAGCCACTCCTTTGTTGTCTTGGCCGTGTGTTTTGGGTCATTGTCATGCTGGAATACCCATCCACGACCCATTTTCAATGCCCTGGCTGAGGGAAGGAGGTTCTCACCCAAGATTTGACGGTGCATGGCCCCGTCCATCGTCCCTTTGATGCGGTGAAGTTGTCCTGTCCCATTAGCAGAAAAACACCCCCAAAGCATAATGTTTCCACCTCCATGTTTGACGGTGGGGATGGTGTTCTTGGGGTCATAGGCAGCATTCCTCCTCCTCCTCCAAACACGGCGAGTTGAGTTGATGCCAAAGAGCTCGATTTTGGTCTCATCTGACCACAACACTTTCACCCAGTTCTTCTCTGAATCATTCAGATGTTCATTGGCAAACTTCAGATGGGCTTGTATATGTGCTTTCTTGAGCAGGACGCTGCAGGATTTCAGTCCTTCACGGCGTAGTGTGTTACCAATTGTTTTCTTGGTGACTATGGTCCCAGCTGCCTTGAGATCATTGGCAAGATCCTCCCATGTAGTTCTGGGCTGATTCCTCACCGGTTCTCATGATCATTGCAACTCCACGAGGTGAGATCTTGCATGGAGCCCCAGGCCGAGGGAGATTGACAGTTATTTTGTGTTTCTTCCATTTGCGAATAATCGCACAAACTGTTGTTACCTTCTCACCAAGCTGCTTGGCGATGGTCTTGTAGCCCATTCCAGTCTTGTGTAGGTCTACAATCTTGTCCCTGACATCCTTGGAGAGGTCTTTGGTCTTGGCCATGGTGGAGAGTTTGGAATCTGATTGATTGATTGCTTCTGTGGACAGGTGTATTTTATACAGGTAACAAGCTGAGATTAGGAGCACTCCCTTTAAGAGTGTGCTCCTAATCTCAGCTCATTACCTGTATAAAAGACACCTGGGAGCCAGACATCTTTTTGATTGAGAGGGGGTCAAATACTTATTTCCCTCATTAAAATGCAAATCAATTTATAACATTCTTTACATGCGTTTTTCTGGAATTTTTGGTTGTTATTCTGTCTCTCACTGTTAAAATAATCCTACCATTAAATTTATAGACTGATCATTTCTTTGTCAGTGGGCAAATGTACAAAATCAGCAGGGGATCAAATACTTTTTTCCCTCACTGTATTCACTTAGGTCTGGGCGCGTGTTCACAAAGCGTCTCAGAGAAGAAGTGCTGATCAAGGATCCGTCTCGCCTTTTAAATCATAATGAATTAGAGGAGGGGGATCTGATCCTAGATCAGCACTCCTACTCTGAGACCCTTTGTGATACAGGCCCTGAACTCCAGCTTAAGACTCCTCTGACATCAATACAAGATTCACATTACATTTAATTATGTGTTAAGCGCAAGTCAGGATTCAGCCTTTAAAGGTTGTTAGTTACAAATGAGCTCCTCAGTAAGTAAAGGTCACAATGGTAAGGAAGAAGTAGTATGATGCTGTTCATCGTAGGCTGCGTCCCAAATGGCACCCTATTCCCTTTAGACTTGACACTTCCATGCGACTTCTGCTATCAGAATACGAAGATCGCGTTGAAAAGACGTGTCCAGATGCACAAAAGTCGCATTGTGTTCAGATTGTGTTCAGATCTGGCTGACCACTTCAAGTGGTGTGTAGGGACACATTGTGTACGGATTTCTGCTCAGTCTGGACGCAATCAGGCTACCGAAAGCTCATACAGTGGGCGACGTCATCAGCACTTTGCCCACAAGTCTCCAGAAAGCGAGAAGCACCTTTTTTCATTAAATGTTGGAGGAAATACGTTCCTAGCGTGTGAGGAACGTGTTTGCTGGCTTCATAAATGCTAGCCAGCTAGCTAGTTTATTAGGAAAACGATTAGTTATCCTAACCTGTTGTCAATCCCTTTAGCTTTGCTTGCTAGCTTGCTGGCTAGTTACAGCGGTTAGCTAGTTAGCTACAGTAGTTAGCCATCAAGTTGTTGTTGTGTTATTATCAGATTTAGCCTTTTCCACCGTTTGCAGAATGCATACTGGCATTTCAATATAGCGCAGGAAAATGGAATCCGGACACACTGTGGACACGGTAGACACATTTAAATGTAGGTGTAGACGCATGATGTGTTCGGAATTCCATGATCAGAACTCCATGATCAGAATACAAAAGCTGCATGAACTGTCAAGTCTAGTCACGGCCTTGTAGTGCACCTCTTTTGAGCAGGGCCTATAGGGAATAGGGTGGCATTTGGGATGCACAATGGCCTATGTTAGTATGAAGTGACAGTATAACTTAATTCACCTTTTCCTTTACATTGACATTTACGTCATTTAGCAGACGCTCTTATCCAGAGCGACTTACAAGAGCAGTTAGGGTTAAGTGCCTTGCTCAAGGGCACATTGACAGAGCCTTTTCGGCTTGGGGATTCTAACCAGCAACCTTTCAGTTACTGGCCCAACGCTCTAATCGCTAGGCTACCTGCCGCCCTTTACAGGTGATAGTATGGGGTGACTGCAGTAGTTCTGAGGCCAGTGTGACCCCTGATGAACCTCCAGTCATCCAGCCCTGTTCCTCCATATTAGATGTAGGAGACTCGGCCACTGCTGTCTCCTTTTGCCCCGTCCTCTGCCCCGACAACAGGTACCATAATACAGCACTTATTTGCACAATTCCAAATCGACCTCTTGCCCCTTCACCCTAGGCACTACTGCAGATCTGAAATGATTGGATACTGGATAGGTATAAGCAGTATGCCGGAAATGTATACGCAGCCTATCAGAAGGCAAGAAGGCATAGGGAAGCTTTAGCCTATCGCTTAAATCCTATTGCTTAAACCTATTCATGCCACATATGTAGTGTGTACAGTGAGGGAAAAAAGTATTTGATCCCCTGCTGATTTTGTACGTTTGCCCACTGACAAAGAAATGATCAGTCTATAATTTTAATGGTAGGTTTATTTGAACAGTGAGAGACAGAATAACAACAAAAAAATCCAGAAAAACACATGTAAAAAATGTTATAAATTGATTAGCATTTTAATGAGGGAAATAAGTATTTGACCCCCTCTCAATCAGAAAGATTTCTGGCTCCCAGGTGTCTTATACAGGTAAAGAGCTGAGATTAGGAGCACACTCTTAAAGGGAGTGCTCCTAATCTCAGTTTGTTACCTGTATAAAAGACACCTGTCCACAGAAGCAATCAATCAATCAGATTCCAAACTCTCCATCATGGCCAAGACCAAAGAGCTCTCCAAGGATGTCAGGGACAAGATTGTAGACCTACACAAGGCTGGAATGGGCAACAAGACAATCGCCAAGCAGCTTGGTGAGAAGGTGACAACAGTTGGTGCGATTATTCGCAAATGGAAGAAACACAAATCTCCCTCGGTCTGGGGCTCCATGCAAGATCTCACCTCGTGTAGTTGCAATGATCATGAGAACGGTGAGGAATCAGCTCAGAACTACACGGGAGGATCTTGTCAATGATCTCAAGGCAGCTGGGACCATAGTCACCAAGAAAACAATTGGTAACACACTACGCCGTGAAGGACTGAAATCCTGCAGCGCCCGCAAGGTACCCCTGCTCAAGAAAGCACATATACAGGGCCGTCTGAAGTTTGCCAATGAACATCTGAATGATTCAGAGGAGAACTGGGTGAAAGTGTTGTGGTCAGATGAGACCAAAATCGAGCTCTTTGGCATCAACTCAACTCGCCGTGTTTGGAGGAGGAGGAATGCTGCCTATGACCCCAAGATCACCATCCCCACCGTCAAACATGGAGGTGGAAACATTATGCTTTGGGGGTGTTTTTCTGCTAAGGGGACAGGACAACTTCACCGCATCAAAGGGACGATGGACGGGGCCATGTACCGTCAAATCTTGGGTGAGACCCTCAGCCAGGGCATTGAAAATGGGTCGTGGATGGGTATTCCAGCATGACAATGACCCAAAACACACGGCCAAGGCAACAAAGGAGTGTCTCAAGAAGAAGCACATTAAGGTCCTGGAGTGGCCTAGCCAGTCTCCAGACCTTAATCCCATAGAAAATCTGTGGAGGGAGCTGAAGGTCTGAGTTGCCAAACGTCAGCCTCAAAACCTTAATGACTTGGAGAAGATCTGCAAAGAGGAGTGGAACAAAATCCCTCCTGAGATGTGTGCAAACCTGGTGGCCAACTACAAGAAACGTCTGACCTCTGTGATTGCCAACAAGGGTTTGCCACCAAGTACTAAGTCATGTTTTGCAGAGGGGTCTAATACTTATTTCCCTCATTAAAATGCAAATCAATTTATAAAACTTTTGACATGCGTTTTTCTGGATTTTTTTGTTGTTATTCTGTCTCTCACTGTTCAAATAAACCTACCATTAAAATTATAGACTGATCATGTCTTTGTCAGTGGGCAAACGTACAAAATCAGCAGGGGATCAAATACTTTTTTCCCTCACTGTATGTTGGATTTAGTATGTTCAGTATGCTTCCCTTGTAGCCACCACACAGGTGGCACCACCTGTCTGCCTAGTGCCCCGCCTTTGAGTTGCACATGCACTTTATTGCCAGACAGTTCCTGAATTTGCAATATGATGTTTCTGTGTTCATTCGTCTTTTGTGTGATCTGTATTTAACTATTTTGTATGTTTATGTTTAACCCTGCCTGCAAACCAAATTTACATCTGGGGACAAAGTTTGATTGAATGATTGATTGATGCTCCTCCAGCTACCTGTTGGCGGTGGGGCTGGAGAGTGGCCAGGTCCTGCTGTATAAGTGGAGACCTAGTGAGGAGCCTGCTGGAGCTGGAGCGTCAGACTGGACCAGATACGGAGAGACAGACACCTCGTATCCTTTACGCACACGCACACACACTGATGTGCACATGCACACACACACACAATCCCAAGTTTTCATCACACATTTAAGTTTTTAAAATAGCCTTTTAACCACCCACGTACCTTTTGGCACTGACTAACTACCAATACTTTTATTACCACTGGTTCCATTATTCTACACTGGAGCCTCCTCAAGAAAACATCTCTCAATGACAAATACCCAAAAAGGTACTCTGACTTTTTAGGCAGGAGTTTCTATGACTCTGACAAGAGTTTTAAGGGTACATCCCAAATGGCACCCTATTCCCTACCCTATGGGCCCTGGTCAAAAGTAGTGCACTATGTAGGGAATAGGGTGCCATTTGGGACGTACCCTTAAAACTCTTGGCAGAGTCATAAAAACTCCAACCTAAAACATCTAAGTACCTAGACTGAGCGATATGACGTAGGTGCAGCAAGTAAACAGCATAGTGGGTTAATTTCTGCAACAACTAAGAGGTTTGAAGCGTGAGGCTCAACTTCTCTGCTGTTTTGGTCCCGTGGCTACCACGCTGGAACAGCGTGAAGAGAACCTGTGCACATGCGCAGATACTGTGTGTGACTTTGTGAGAGCAAAGTCTTGCATCTCGCTCATCTCAATATCTGCGGTGCTGCTTGTGGCAACGTCATTTCGCTGAGTGTACCTTTAACCGTGGAAAAATATTATTCCCAGGTGGTTTTGAATAGCTGTGTAATAACAGAGTGTCATTGAGGAGGAAATACAATCCACAGACTCTTTTTGTGAAGGCCCCACCGGCTGGTGTTTCCACTGAGTCATGAAGAGAAGGATGTGAAATCCATGGTCTGAAGAGCCTGTGGAAATGTTCAAACAGTGTTCTAATGTTACCTGATCTGTAAAAGTTTGGATTATTCTTCTACTACTGCAGAAAACAACATGCTGTAGCTCAAAATATAAATGTTGAAATTGTAAATTAGAAAGTCTGTTCCCCATCATCTTTTTATATTTTTGAAATTTTAGACATTTTTACAAATGTATTAAAAATAAAAAACAGAAATACCTTATTTACATAAGTATTCAGACCCTTTGCTATGAGACTCGACATTGATCTCAGGTGCATCCTGTTTCCATTGATCATCCTTGAGATGTTTCTACAACTTGATTGGAGTCATGATTTGGAAAGGCACACACCTGTCTATATAAGGTCCCACAGTTGACAGTGCATGTCAGAGCAAAAACCAAGCCATGAGGTCAAAGGAATTGTCCGTAGAGCTCCGAGACAGGATTGTGTCGAGGCACAGATCTGGGGAAGGGTACCAAAAAATATCTGCAGCATTGAAGGTCACCAAGAACACAGTGGCCTCCATCATTCTTATATGGAAGAAGTTTGGAACCACGAAGACTCTTACTAGAGCTGGACTCCCAGCCAAACTGAGCAATCGGGGGAGAAGGGCCTTGGTCAGGGAGGTGACCAAGAACCCGATGGTCACTCTGATAGAGTTCCTCTGTGGAGATGGGAGAACCTTCCAGAAGGACAACCATCTCTGCAGCACTCCACCAATCAGGCCTTTTTATGGTAGAGTGGCAAGCCGGAAGCCACTCCTCAGTAAAAGGCAATGACTGCCTGTTTGGAGTTTGACAAAAGGCACCTGAAGGACTCTGACCATGAGAAACAAGATTCTCTTGTCTGATGAAACCAAGATTGAACTCTTTGGCCTGAATGCCAAGCGTCACGTCTGGAGGAAACCTGGCACCATCCCTATGGTGAAGCATGGTGGTGGCAGCATCATGCTGTGGGGATGTTTTTCAGTGGCAGGGACTGGGAGACTAGTCAGGATCAAGAGAAAGCTGAACGGAGCAAAGTACAGAGAGATCCTTGATGAAAACCTGCTCCAGAGTGCTCAGAACCTCAGACTGGGGCGAAGGTTCAACTTCCAACAAGACAATGACCCTAAGCACACAGCCAAGACGACGCAGGAGTGGCTTCGGGACGAGTCTGAATGTCCTTGAGTGGCCCAGCCAGCCCGGACTTGAACCCGATCGAACATCTCTGGAGAGACCTGAAAATAGCTGTGCAGCGACGGTCCCCATCCAACCTGACAGAGCTTGAGAGGATCTGCAGAGAAGAATGGGTGAAACTCCCCAAATACAGGTGTGTCATACCCAAGAAGACTCAAGGCTGTAATCACTGCCAAAGGTGCTTCAACAAAGTACTGTCGTGACGTGACTAACTTTAATGTGTGACTGTTATTTATCGAATCACCTAACTATGTTAAATTGTCACTAAATTAATCATGTAACAATTAACTCATTAGGAATTTGGGGCACCACGGAAGAAGTTATTTAACGAGTTACCATCTCCCAAATTAAACTCTTAGAAGATATATATGTTATATATCGATAACAGTCACTTATCAAATAATTACCTCTTATCAGTCTCATTCTGAACGTCGCATAATCCTTGAACCTGCAAGAACCCAAACCTTATTGATGAATCAGCAATACACAAATTGGCTTAATTATTTATTTACTAACTAAATAATAACACAATACAAACACACACACACACAGGTTATTGATGAAAACAGGTCCCTAGTGGACTGGACTAACAATAGCATGAATGCTTGGGTAGAAGGAGGGTCAGAGTGGAAGGGAGAGGCAGAGATTCAAACTATTGTGGTTACTTTGGAAACTACGCTTACGGAAATACAAATGCTTAAAACCCCACTAAACGCTCATTCGGATTAGAAATGCAACATGTATTTACGTGTAGCTGTCCTCGATAGTTGAGTTGATGATGTAGGGTTCTGGTTTGCCCACCAAAGATCCCAATGTCCTTGGTAGAGTTTCTGGTCGTAGTGGTGGTTAGAATGGATACTTCAGATGTATCAGCGGTTGTCTGAGCGGGATTGTCCTTCCCAACTTGTGTATTTAGTGAATGTTCTCTAGACGCCTATATACAGTGGGGAGAACAAGTATTTGATACACTGCCGATTTTGCAGGTTTTCCTACTTACAAAGCATGTAGAGGTCTGTAATTTTTATCATAGGTACACTTCAACTGTGAGAGACGGAATCTAAAACAAAAATCCAGAAAATCACATTGTATGATTTTTAAGTAATTAATTTGCATTTTATTGCATGACATGAGTATTTGATCACCTACCAACCAGTAAGAATTCCGGCTCTCACAGACCTGTTATTTTTTCATACCTGTATTAACTGCACCTGTTTGAACTCGTTACCTGTATAAAAGACACCTGTCCACACACTCAATCAAACAGACTCCAACCTCTCCACAATGGCCAAGACCAGAGAGCTGTGTAAGGACATCAGGGATAAAATTGTAGACCTGCACAAGGCTGGGATGGGATACAGGACAATAGGCAAGCAGCTTGGTGAGAAGAAAACAACTGTTGGCACAATTATTTGAAAATTGAAGAAGTTCAAGATGACGGTCAATCACCCTCGGTCTGGGGCTCCATGCAAGATCTCACCTTGTGGGGCATCAATGATCATGAGGAAGGTGAGGGATCAGCCCAGAACTACACGGCAGGACCTGGTCAATGACCTGAAGAGAGCTGGGACCACAGTCTCAAAGAAAACCATTAGTAACACACTACGCCGTCATGGATTAAAATCCTGCAGCGCACGCAAGGTCCCCCTGCTGAAGCCAGCGCATGTCCAGGCCCGTCTGAAGTTTGCCAATGACCATCTGGATGATCCAGAGGAGGAATGGGAGAAGGTCATGTGGTCTGATTAGACAAAAATAGAGCTTTTTGGTCTAAACTCCACTCGCCGTGTTTGGAGGAAGAAGAAGAATGAGTACAACCCCAAGAACACCATCCCAACCGTGAAGCATGGACGTGGAAACATCATTCTTTGGGGATGCTTTTCTGCAAAGGGGACAGGACGACTGCACCGTTTTGAGGGGAGGATGGATGGGGCCATGTATCGCGAGATCTTGGCCAACAACCTCCTTCCCTCAGTAAGAGCATTGAAGATGGGTCGTGGCTGGGTATTCCAGCATGACAACGACCTGAAACACACAGCCAGGGCAAGTAAGGAGTGGCTCCGTAAGAAGCATCTCAAGGTCCTGGAGTGGCTTAGCCAGGATCTGGAGAAGGTCTGTTTGGAGGAGTGGGCCAAAATCCCTGCTGCAGTGTGTGCAAACCTGGTCAAGACCTACAGGAAACATATGATCTCTGTAATTGCAAACAAAGGTTTCTGTACCAAATATTAAGTTCTGCTTTTCTGATGTATCAAATACTTATGTCATGCAATAAAATGCAAATTAATTACTTAAAAATCATACAATGTGATTTTCTGGATTTTTGTTTTAGATTCTGTCTCTCACAGTTGATGTGTACCTATGATAAAAAATTACAGACCTCTACATGCTTTGTAAGTAGGAAAACCTGCAAAATCGGCAATGTATCAAATACTTGTTCTCCCCACTGTATGCCAGCTGCAGACTGAGATGAGGTCTAGTGCATTGTCTTCTTCTTCACCTCGTGTAGAGGTTGAGAGTTTCAGAGTTTCTCCATTTCAAACGTGTGGACTAACAGCTTCACGCTTCCTGGTCTGGTAGAAATTCAACCATTTGCAACATCCAGCTTATACCGTAAGCTGCTTGGTTTCCTTTGGTAATGGAGTTGTAGTTTTAAACCATTTTGTAACGTTCACGCTTCACGTCTGCTGGTCTTGTAGAGTGTCAACCATTTTAAGCCGTGGGGCTTCCTGGTCTGAGGTTAATTTGTTTTTCAAGGCTTTTTATGCACTCGGGGTAAAAGGGGCATTCCATCATGTTTGTGCTCATCTGGGCGTGGCCACTGACTGAGAACAAATCAATATGGAAAACAATCATCTCATCTAGAATGCTAAAATCACATTTATCTTCACAAACGTATTATTATACTAAATAATTTGTTTTATACAACAATTGGATGCAAACCTCATAACTGGGAAGTGTACACCCCCAGAGATACAGTTTTGTTGTTCCACCATCTTTAAAGACATCACAACATAGTAAGGAATTTGACATGATTGTTTTTTAAGTCCCCACTGACCATTTCCCACATTATTTTAAGTAGGAATATTGTTTCATTATCCACTTTTGGATGTTGGAGTCTTGGCGGGAAGACTTCCTTTGTCTCACAGGGAAATTCCCTCTCCCAATATTGCATGGCACGGAAAATAACATTTCTGCAAGGAATTTATGACCGATCATGAAACTGGCCCCCAGGAAACGGGGGTGTTCAAACCTTTGCCTTGCCGGCATCTTTGATCCTCAGCCCATGAGGGCAAGTCATGACAGTATTGAGTAAAGCGTCTGAATACTTATGTAAATGTGATATTTGAGTATTTTTAATACATTTGCAAAAATGTATAGAAACTATTTTTGCTTTGTCATTACGAGGTATTGTGTGTAGATTGATGAGGGAATATATTTTTTTTAATCCATTTTAGAATAAGGCTGTAACGTAACAAAATGTAGAAAAAGTGAAGGGGTCTGAATTCTTTCCAAATGCACTGTATTTCCATGTGCCTAACCATGTCCTTTATATACAGTCTGCTTGAGGGAGACAGAACAACACACTGCTGCACTATGACTGTTGTACACTGTCACCACTCTTTGTCTTGTTTCCTTGACAACACCTCCCCCCTCCAGTCAGAGTCATGCGTTGACAGTGAAGAGGCTGCGCTGGAGGCCGAGGGCGGGCCGGGCTGGCCGGGCTGGCCAGGGGGGCGAGGAGGAGGGCGAAGGCAGGGTCACAGGAGCAGACAGCTCCTGGGTGCAGCTGGCCAGCGCCGGGGCAGACCACTCTGTCAAAATATTCAACATCAATAGACTGGCTGTGTAGCTAGCGTTGGGTCTGGGACACTGACACCATTAGATAGTGGCATCCTGACACTGCTGACTGAGACTACAGGGCTGTCTGCCTGGAGTGGAGAGGAGAGGAGTGGAGCAGAGCTGGGGCTGGTCGTTCACTGGGTCATTCCATTCACCCTGTGTGACAGCCAGCCAGCTCAGACAAGACAGCCAGGCAGTCACAAGGCCAGGTTTGGTGGGCTGGTTTCAGGAATCCCCCAGCCCAGGACTTCTCTGTTTCTCTGGATGGAGCTCTGGTCTTTATTTTGACCCTGCAGTCATCATCTTCTCCACTCTTAAGGTCTGGGACAAGGGATATTAGGCTCACCGTTTCAGCATACTTTTATGTTGAAATGTATTCATTTGTTAGGGCTCAGTAACTGTCAAATCATATTTGAAAGTCCCCTGTTTCTTTTTTACCATATCGTCTTTCTTTCTGATGTGTTGCTGTCTCTGTTTAACACAGAATATGACACAGTACTGATACTTTTAATGTAAAAAAACGTACATATCTGAATAAAGCGCCTGTTGTTAACATTGATTGATTCCTGTGAGTTACAATCAGAACCAGTTGACCCCCATGACAATGACAACTGCATGACTTTAGTATCTTTCATCACACTGTAGCAAAATGTAATAGCATACTGTTGATATTGATATGCCATACAATTTACTTGAAATATACCACAAATGCTCAGTAGATACCCTGCCCCTTCTCTTTTGCTTGATACAGTAGAGTACTACAGTCGTGGTCAAAAGTTTTGAGAATGACACAAATACACATTTTCACAAAGTCTGCTGCCTCAGTTTTGATGATGGCAATTTGCATATACTCCAGAATGTCACAAAGAGTGATCAGATGAATTGCAATTAATTGAAAAGTCCCTCTTTGCCATGAAAATGAACTTAATTCCAAAAAAACATTTCCACTGTATTTCAGCCCTGCCACAAAAGGACCAGCTGCCATCATGTCAGTGATTCTCTCATTAACACAGGTGAGAGTTGACGAGGACAAGGCTGGAGATCACTCTGTCATGCTGATTGAGTTAGAATAACAGACTGGAAGCTTTAAAAGGAGGGTGGTGCTTGAAATCATTATTCTTCCTCTGTTAACCATGGTTACCTGCAAGGAAACACGTGCCGTCATCATTGCTTTGCACAAAAAGGGCTTCACAGGCAAGGATATTGCTGCTAGTAAGATTGCACCTAAATCAACCATTTATCGGATCATCAAGAACTTCAAGGAGAGAGGTTCAATTGTTGTGAAGAAGGCGTCAGGGCGCCCAAGAAAGTCCAGCAAGCGCCAGGACCGTCTCCTAAAGTTGGTTCAGCTGCGGGATCGGGGCACCACCAGTGCAGAGCTTGCTCAGGAATGGCAGCAGGCAGGTGTGAGTGCATCTGCACGCACTGTGAGTCGAAGAGTTTTGGAGGATGGCCTGGTGTCAAGAAGGGCAGCAAAAGAAGCCATTTCTCTCCAGGAAAAACATCAGGGACAGACAGATATTCTGCAAAAGGTACAGGGATTGGACTGCTGAGGACTGGGGTAAAGTCATTTTCTCTGATGAATCCCCTTTCCGATTGTTTGGGGCATCCGGAAAACACATTGTCCAGAGAAGACAAGGTGAGCGCTACCATCAGTCCTGTGTCATGCCAACAGTAAAGCATCCTGAGACCATTCATGTGTGGGGTTGCTTCTCAGCCAAGGGAGTGGGCTCACTCACAATTTTGCCTAAGAACACAGCCATGAATAAAGAATGGTACCAACACATCCTCTGAGAGCAACTTCTCCCAACCATCCAAGAACAGTTTGGTGACGACCAATGCCTTTTCCAACATGATGGAGCACCTTGCCATAAGACAAAAGTGATAACTAAGTGGCTCGGGGAACAAAACATTTACATTTTGGGTCCATGGCCAGGAAACTCCCCAGACCTTAATCCCATTGAGAACTTGTGGTCGATCCTCAAGAGGCGGGTGGACAAACAAAATCCCACAAATTCTGACAAACTCCAAGCAGTGATTATGCAAGAATGGGCTGCCATCAGTCAGGATGTGGCCCAGAAGTTAATTGACAGCATGCCAGGGCAGATTGCAGAGGTCTTGAAAAAGAAAGGTCAACACTGCAAATATTGACTCTTTGCATAAACTTAATGTAATTGTCAATAAAAGCCTTTGACACTTATGGAATGCTTGTAATTATACTTCAGTATACCATAGTAACATCTGACAAAAATATCTCATAACACTGAAGCAGCGAACTTTGTGAAGACCAATACCTGTGTCATTCTCAAAACTTTTGACCACAACTGTAGGGTAGAATAGGGTGCAATTCTCAAGGACAGAGCCAGAGGAAACCCATGGGACCTGGTCAAAAGTAGTGCACTATATAGGGAATAGGGTGGCATTTGGGACGCAGACATGGTTAGGATTTACTGTGCACGCAGCAGAGTGAGCCATGATTACGTGTTGAACATCAATCTAGGCACGGCAGAGTGTAAGTGGAGGACATAACTCTAATCGCTCAGCATGTATATGGAGACATTATTCAATCTGGGGGCCCCTTGCCCTTGTGGGAAATGGCTGTTTTTCAAGAGGAAAGGGAATTGGATGACTATGTTGACAGTGTCTAATGCTATACATATGGCGATTTACACACCGTCATCTCCCATACAAATGACTCTAATTATTTGAATGCTTCTGTATTTCCACAGATGATTCATGATGGAAAGATATGGATGTAGTACTAGACATTTTTTAAAGTATAATTTCATAACGCTAAGAGCTCTATTCCATCTGTATTGCTGAAACATTACAGGAAATGTAAAGGTAATTTCCTATTGAGCCGACATCTGCAGCGTTTACCATGAATGCAGTCTCTACTAACGCTAATTGCCTTAACGTTTAAATTGCGCAATAGCGCTGAATTTCCACGATATGGATTGAATAGAGCCCTAATTTGTATGGGCTTCTGTACCTTCTAGCCTCGGTACTGTCTTGACTAGCACACAGTAGCCTACAGTATGTGGTAGCCATTTTGTTTTCCAGAATGGGATTTCCAAACCTGAAAAACCACATGTAGGCCTACCACATGCCTGATGTCACTTTATTCTACCCCAATCTTCCCTTTATACAGCTTGACTTTTACTGAGACAGTTCAGATTAAACATCTTTCAGTAGCACCCCTTCCCTTCCACACCAGTCATATACAGTAGCTGCCTAACCAGTATCCAAACAGTATACTGTATCTTCCACACTATCAGTAGTGGTGGTAGGCTACTAGGCTAGCTGGGCTCACAATCCCTTTCCCACAGTAGCTTTGCAATATGTATAAAGTGTCCTTTGAATCAGTGGATCACATTGAGACTCCAGATCAGATTCCTATCGCCATTCGAACAGAAAACAGATTATTACATAATACCAAATTGGCTTTGACATCTGAGGTCGGAGCGAGCAGCTTGAAGTCTACAGAGGTCCATAGGTACAGTACAGTAGGCCTTGAGGTTGCCTTGCTGTAGCCTCTGCCCTATCTCCCTTTCTGGGACTGTTCTGGGCCGCTGAGCCCTCTGTCTAGCACTGACAAGGTAAATATTTGAGAGCATGATGGAATGGCCTCTTCTCCTCTGACACGAGGACTCAACACACATTCCTTACAGCCTGTTTGCCACTGGGCCTTGACAGTTGTATTATTTATCATCCTCTACATACTGAGCTTTTCATTACTAATGTATTGGCCACCTTGGCTTTATGTGTAATATGTGCAGATTGCAGACAGCTGAGCTCACATGCTGAGACCTGGCCCAATTTCATTTTACCCCCACATCATAGCTAGTTATCAAATCAAGCTTTATTTATACAGCACATTTCAGACATGGAATGCAACACAATGTGCTTTACAGGAAAAAACTAATAAAAACAATTAAATATTTACTATACAACAAACATAAGAGGATAAAAAACAATAGAATAACAAAAACTGAACGACAAAAAAACACCCTAAGGAAAAGCAAAGCTAAAAAGGTGTGTTTTAAGATCTATTTTAAAAATGTCCCCAGTTTCGGACCCCCTCAAGTTCTTTGGCAGGCTATTCCAAAGGCTGGGGGCATAGTAACTAAAGGCTGCCTCTCCATGCGTCTTGGTCCTAGGCTTTGGGATAGTTAAATGGCCAGTACCTGAGGGACTGACTGGGTACATAATTTAAAAGCATGTCTGACATGTATTGGGGTGCACAATTGTAGATTGATTTAAAAACCAATAGAAAATTAATTCTAAAACTCACAGGCAGCCAGTGCAGACCCCTTAAAACCGGTGTAATGTGTGCCCTCAGTCTGGTCTTGGTCAGTACCCGTGCTGCAGCATTCTGTATGTTTTGCAGTTGACCAATGGCTTTCTTGGGTAGAGCATTACAGAAGTCAAGCCTGCTTGTAATAAAAGCATGGATGAGTCTCTCTGTATCAGCCTGAGAGAGAAAAGGCTGCACCTTAGCAATGTTCCGCATGTGGTAAAAACTATTTTGGTCACATTCCTAATGTGTGATTCGAAATTGAGTTCAGAATCTAAAATAACCCCTAGTTTTTTTTACGTGGTTTTTTATCTTTATTGCCTGTGAATTAAAACATTAAAATAGTTTATCTAGACTCACAATTTAAAGCAAGAATGACTGGTCTGACATCGAACTATATAAAATATACCTTTTTTGAGAAAGGGCATTGGCAAGATTAGTACCCGTGACCTTCTGGCCCCTATCCCAGTGCCTAGTCCAATACGCCAGCAAATGGGAGGGCACCAAACACATTTTTTTTCACATTTATAAAGCTGTTCAGTAAATTAGTCATTCAGAAGATTTGAAATGTCAGTTAATTATGTTGGGTAAGGTTGGGTGAAAAAAGCTGCATCAGGATTCGAACTGGCAACCTTGGCCTTTTCTCAATTAGATTTGCTCAACTCCTGCGTCCTCTCTCCTCCCTCCTAAAACAAATTTAGCTAGTTGTGCAAGACATTTTATAGATAAAAGGATTAGTAGCGTATAGTTTTAAAACGTTTGCATGCTTTTCTCCTTCGAGAAAACAATAGCTGATTCAAAGGGGGTGTGGCAGATTTCCTGTAGGATACACTCGTGCTTCCTCGCAAAAAGGAGTCTTTCGAGGAGGACCGTCTTCCATTTACCTACTAACAAATTGACACACTCCTAGACCACGGTTTATTGGTCACTGAGAAGAAAACCCCCTAGTGTGTCATAACCCGTGTTTAACACCCGCCTCCCTGCAAGCATTTCCTTTATTTAACTCTCACCTGTAAACTCCTTCCACTGACCTGTCACTAAGCTCTGCCCACTGAGCATTCATCCAACCAATCAATTCGTCCCTGACTACATCCGGAGGTGGTCAGGAAGATCTGATCACAATCAGCTCTTTTAATCGCCTACACCTGTCTTAAAATGTGGGCACAATCAGAATGTGGACAAAATCAGGACACATGGGCTGCATTTACACAGGCAGGCCAATTCTGATATTTTTATTTTATTTTTATAATCAGTATTTTGACCAATCAGATCAGCTCTGAAAAATATCTGATGTGTAAATATCTGAGACCAATTAGTGGGAAAAGATCGGAATTGGGCTGCCTGTGTAAACGTAGCCTTGTTAGCACCAGGTATAAACAAGGCTCATGATGCTATTGAAAGATTTGTTGTGAAACTACTGTATAGTAATCTTAGGCCTTTCACTTAGGCAGTTTTAGTTTTTTTGCTCGTCTTAATGATGACCAGTGATGGAAATAGAAATTAAATCACTGTAACAATTTATTAATCAACAGATTATTTGCGATCATTTTATTGAAAAATCTGATGATCCCATGTGTTGAATAAAAATAAGCTGATTTAGTGTACATATGTAAGAGACACATACAGACAATAATACCTCACAAATGTACACTTTAGTCATGTAACAAATTATTTAAAATGCCCTAATGTTTAAATAAATGTCCAGTGTTATATACATTATGTCTTGTCAACAAGACAGAAGCGTTTCAAAGGCTGGGGTTTCATATACTTTTGAACTGCAGGATTGTGGGCATTTAAAGCAGGTTCAGACTACTGTAATATCCTGATTGACATTTTTACCCACAGTGCTTTGCGCCAGTAAATAATTGCACTCCATTCTTTGTGGTCATGCATTAATTTGGACTCCTAGAAGGGTTCTGAGGTTAGGAAGAAAAGTAGGTCATGAATTCTTAAAGGTCCAATGCAGACTTTAATCTCAATATCAAATCATTTCTGGGTAACAATTAAGTACAGTGGGGAAAAAAAGTATTTAGTCAGCCACCAATTGTGCAAGTTCTCCCACTTAAAAAGATGAGAGAGGCCTGTAATTTTCATCATAGGTACACGTCAACTATGACAGACAAATTGAGAAAAAAATATCCAGAAAATCACATTGTAGGATTTGTAATGAATTTATTTGCAAATTATGGTGGAAAATAAGTATTTGGTCACCTACAAACAAGCAAGATTTCTGGCACTCACAGACCTGTAACTTCTTCTTTAAGAGGCTCCTCTGTCCTCCACTCGTTACCTGTATTAATGGCACCTGTTTGAACTTGTTATCAGTATAAAAGACACCTGTCCACAACCTCAAACAGTCACACTCCAAACTCCACTATGGCCAAGACCAAAGAGCTGTCAAAGGACACCAGAAACAAAATTGTAGACCTGCACCAGGCTGGGAAGACTGAATCTGCAATAGGTAAGCAGCTTGGTTTGAAGAAATCAACTGTGGGAGCAATTATTAGGAAATGGAAGACATACAAGACCACTGATAATCTCCCTCGATCTGGGGCTCCATGCAAGATCTCACCCCGTGGGGTCAAAATGATCACAAGAACGGTGAGCAAAAATCCCAGAACCACACGGGGGGACCTAGTGAATGACCTGCAGAGAGCTGGGACCAAATTAACAAAGCCTACCATCAGTAACACACTACGCCGCCATGGACTCAAATCCTGCAGTGCCAGACGTGTCCCCCTGCTTAAGCCAGTACATGTCCAGGCCCGTCTGAAGTTTGCTAGAGTGCATTTGGATGATCCAGAAGAGGATTGGGAGAATGTCATATGGTCAGATGAAACCAAAATATAACTTTTTGGTAAAAACTCAACTCGTCGTGTTTGGAGGACAAAGAATGCTGAGTTGCATCCAAAGAACACCATACCTACTGTGAAGCATGGAGGTGGAAACATCATGCTTTGGGGCTGTTTTTCTGCAAAGGGACCAGGACGACTGATCCGTGTAAAGGAAAGAATGAATGGGGCCAGGTATTGTGAGATTTTGAGGGAAAACCTCCTTCCATCAGCAAGGGCATTGAAGATGAAACGTGGCTGGGTCTTTCAGCATGACAATGATCCCAAACACACCGCCCTGGCAACGAAGGAGTGGCTTCGTAAGAAGCATTTCAAGATCCTGGAGTGGCCTAGCCAGTCTCCAGATCTCAACCCCATAGAAAATCTTTAGAGGGAGTTGAAAGTCCGTGTTGCCCAGCGACAGCCCCAAAACATCACTGCTCTAGAGGAGATCTGCATGGAGGAATGGGCCAAAATACCAGCAACAGTGTGTGAAAACCTTGTGAAGACTTACAGAAAACGTTTGACCTGTGTCATTGCCAACAAAGGGTATATAACAAAGTATTGAGAAACTTTTGTTATTGACCAAATACTTATTTTCCACCATAATTTGCAAATAAATTCATAATAAATCCTACAATGTGATTTTCTGGATTTTTTTTCCTCATTTTGTCTGTCATAGTTGACGTGTACCTATGATGAAAATTACAGGCCTCTCTCATCTTTTTAAGTGGGAGAACATGCACAATTGGTGGCTGACTAAATACTTTTTTTCCCCACTGTACCTTACTGTGATTGTTATCAATTAAAATGGTTAAAAAAAAGAAACAAAATAGCTTCTTAGCGAAGAGCAATTTCTCAAGCAAGAATTTTGCTAGGACTGTCTGGGAGTGTTCTGAATGGGGAGGGGAAAACTAAAAACTAGCTGTTATCGGCAGAGAGGTTTGGATCTCTTTCTTATCGTTCTATTAACAAATGTACTGCCTCAACTCCATCCCACCAAAACGGGATGACATTTCAGGTGGTCTTTTCAAACAGCTCTTACACTAAAAGGGCATCATCATAATTTTCACAGTATTATTAGTGTGGAAATATATATAAAACCATAGTTTTTATTCTGATTTTTCAGGGGATGATGCAGCATCCTCAGCACCCCTACTTCCTGTGTATATGTATAAAACACAGGACAATCATGTTTTGAGTGCACTGGGCCTTTAAACAACCTTGCCTTGTGGATAAAACAGTTGTTTTAATTGACGTTAAAATTAAGATAACTGAGCTCCAAATAACAAAAAAATAAACAGTGCATTACTTCACTTCCATTTTCTTGAAAAGCTAAATGTAAAGAGCAGTAGCCTAAGGGTAGACAACAGTACATCAATAGGTCTTTGAATACGGGTACACTGAAACAATCTCTGAAGTTCTTTAACCTATTTTCAATTTTTTATAGATCAAAGCAAACATTTTATGGAGTTATTTTCAGTCTCACTTTATTTAACGATGATGTGAAAAGTAAAGGCTGTCCATAACATTGACAATTAAAGTAGAAGGCTGTTCAAACCCCCCATAACAACCAATGGTTCCAAAATGTTATATTGTTCCAGTGTGATACTTATTTTATAGACGTTTTCATATCTATCTCAACTGTACATACCATAGTTACAGATACTGTAAATAAAAAAGTTTCCATTGAGTTCCAAGTATCATCATCGGTGTAGTGAACGTCAAGGTTTCTTATGAAAAATCAATGTTTAGAATGTAAAGATTTGGATATATAGTTCTTTCTGGAATAAGAAAACAAGTTATTGCCCCTCTCATACATATATTTAGCATTCAACATAAGGTTCATATTTTTTTATTGAACTTTAATTCTACAATGTTTGCATGGAATACCACATATGAAATTGACAAAAATAGTTACAGAATGAAGTTAAATTTTTCCCACTTTATATATATTTCTCATATTCTTATATTTTGGAACATAGATTTTCCAGAAACCCTAATGACAATATACACAAATATATGAATATGTGTGTGTGTGTATATATATATATATATATATATATATGTGTGTGTGTGTGTGTGTGTGTGTGTGTGTGTGTGTGTTTTCACCTTTAAATGGAAAGAAACAGAAGAACTGAGGACCCCTGGCTAATACAGAACATTAGCATAAATAAGCAGTGTATTACAAGTTATGAGCCCTTTAACTACCAACATTGCATTTGAAGAACTATCTTTGTAAATGTTAAATTAATAATAGAAAAATAGGCCACATTGAAAAGCAAAGTAACAATACCTGATAACCAGCATTTGGCATTTTGTAAGAACAATAAAAAGTGACACAGGTGCCGGGAAAGGAACAATTTTTAATATGTTATTGAACATTCTATAGGTTAGTTCTGATATAGCTAGCCAAAGCTATTATGTGTTGTACACTTTTATTGCCCTCAGCATCTTGCAGCAAGTATAATGCTGCATGTAATTTACATTACATTGTGTGTGAGAGGGGGATTTCTCACTGAGAATCGTGGCTTTGACATTGACTGCTTGATGATGTACTCTTGAAGAATGTGACCAGATTGCTGAACAACAGGTTTGCAAACTAAAAGCAAAGTAAACAAATAAATAAAACATTTAAAAAACTGACTTGGGAGTGAGAAGAAACAACAGAGTGGATTTGTCATGACAGTTGCAAAAACAGAGGTTACTCTTATGTGAATATACATTTTATTTCATGCCATCTTGAGAAAGCCAAATACCAAATATTCCATACGTACATTGACACCTTCAGGGTATCAGCAAATTTTACACAATCACATATAATGTAATATATAAAATGTTTTTTTTTTTCTGAATGAACAACCAGACCCAGTGTCTCACTGATAGAGGAGAAAGAAACCTTTTGGCTTCATGGAAGGTCTGTGCTGCTGTGTTGCTGTTCTGGACAGGGTCTCCTTAGCCCCAATTGGCTCCAGGCTAGGGCGAGGAGCTCAGACAGGAGTCACACATGGATGTGTCCAATAGCAGACCTGCTCCTCCCCCGCCCATCACTCGTCCTCCAATGGGTTTCTTCCTTGCGGTGGCTGACAGACATCATCAGCGTTCAGACGCCAGGTCCAGCTCACAGAGCAGCCCACTCTCTGGAGTTATCTATCCCACACTGTACTGGTCCCGTGTAGCTCAGTTGGTAGAGCATGGTGTTTGCAACGCCAGGGTTGTGGGTTCGATTCCCACGGGGGGCCAGTATGAAAAAAATAAATATGTATGCACTCACTAACTGTAAGTCGCTCTGGATAAGAGCGTCAGCTTAATGACTAAAATGTAATGTAAAATGTACTGTATGTCCCAGGTGTTGGAGCATTGAATAGGAAAGAAATCATGACAGGTTGTACAATTTACCGATGCTTGTTTAGTTTAGTTTGCCCAGCCCACACCACCAGCACTACCTACTGGACCTGCTGTGTACTGTGGCTCCTGCAGGCTACAGGATACGACTACAGGCACAGTGCTCAACAAACGTATTTTAACCAAGACACCAATGGTGAAACCAATCTATTTAGACTTCTGATGATGATACGTAGCTTATTCATGGATTTCATCCACTTTGTGTTTTTCTTGTGACAACAGTTGTACAAATAAAATGACGATAGCAAGCTATGTCTATGGCCCTTTTTACTACAAGAAATGACCTTTGGGCCAACTACACAGAAAAACTTTTTAACAGCAACTATGAGGTATGTTCCACTGTTGCTAAGTGCCAGGTGATTTTTCACAACATCACTGTATAGTAGACCTGTCATGATTTACTGACACTTCTCTCCCAGTCTGTGGTGCCATTGTTCCTGTGACTGACAGTGCTGTGGTCTCCTGGATAGGGTTCACATACGGCTCACATGCATTTTCCACTTGCCATTTCGGTAATTGAAATTCAAATGTACTGATTGAAACAGCTTCAAATGTAATTTCACTGTTTCGAAACTACTAATGGAACCTAAATGACAAACCCACATCCTTATCACTCTTCACTATCTGAATATATTTATTGTCAACAGAACTTTTTCCCGAGTTTTTTATCTCAGTTTCTCACCACTTTTGATGTTGCCTGACCATGCACCTATTTCATTGACTTATGAAACATGGTCATTAGAAAGCCTCTCCTTCAGCCTCACAACAGTCAGGTAACAGAGCAGGCCACCTGGGCTCTGGGTGCTGCGTTGGGTGGTCCCCACTCCCTACATAGAGTGACATGACAGTTCCTGGACCATTTACACTGGTGGGGCAAAGACCAACCAGCTGTAATGGAAGCTTGCTGGTCCTCAGACTGATCTTTGGCAAAGCCTTGTCTGGACACCTAACACCACTAGGATACGGTGTGCACTTTACCTAATGGTGTGTATCTTTATGTGTTTGTGTAGGTGAGTATTTGTTTGAGTTTATGTCAACACACGTACTGTACATAGAGTCACATTACTATTCTCATTATTTCCTGGAAATTTGTTTGGTTCTGTTGCCCTCTAAACCCAGAAAGGCATTATCCTGTACTGTAGTATTTCATGCTTGTATGGAGACAAATTAAACTATGGGAGTTGAAACACATTAAAGACCTATGAAAAGAGATAGTATAATATCTTAAAGAAAAACTAATGGTGCAAATTTAGCAAAGTGGAAAATAAGCTGTGTGAATATTACACCAAGTTAAAATAATTGGCCCCTGGCTGGTGTCTTTCGACATTTTGCTAGTCACAGAAAAATGACTTACTTCTTGCTATGAGCCAATCCATTTAACATAATTAACACAATACAATGATGCAGTAATATTACACAAACCAATTTGTCTTACATTTTGCTTTGTAGGACGCCAGTTTTTTAGTTTTTATAAGAGTTTTTTAGGGCCTACCCTGATACAGACCTGCCCCCCATCCCCCCATATGTTAATTCACAGCATACTCAAAGCTTACGGTAAGTCAAAGTCAGTATGATATTTACATGTTTGTTCAAAATGGTGACTTGTGATGAATCCTACGTCAGTCCGATCTGGAACTTCTTTGTTCCTATAGTAACGCCTTCTAGGCATTGAAGTAGCGAAACACTAACTTTTTGACAAGCACACACATAGCCAAGTGTATGACAAAAAAAACATAAAAACCCTCCAAAGCAGATACGCTACAGGTCTGGTCAGGTCAGGTCTGGTACTCCGCTGCCTGAGGGGGTGGGTGAGGGGGGGAGAGAGACCGAGGGAGGTTGTTGCTATGGATCGTGTTGTCGTTTGTAAGGTACCCTCTCCCCTTTCTCTTCCCAACCCATGGTTCTAGAGAGGGGTTCTAGAGACCGAGGCATGAAGAGTGGAACAAACTTCCCCCTCCCTGGTCCAACACACATATTATTCCACTATCGCTGATGACCTCAGTCTGTTTTTTAAACATGGATGTCTTTCTTGGAAGCGGCAGGGGCGACTGATGCTCACAGGCCTGAGACCATGACCCGGTAGGATGGGGGCATGTGTCTGTGCCGCGGGCTGGAGCTGGGGCTGGCGTTGGGGCTGGTACAGCTGGCGTCCACCCCCCCTATGGAGGGTAGGTAGGCATGGTGCAGGATGGGCAGCTGCAACGACAGCCTGCGCTGTATGCTGTAGACAGAGAGAGAAAGAGAGAGAGACATGGTGATGAGTGGTTTAACATAGTAAGCATAATTAAACATCATTATATTCACCTGACTAAATAAAGGTTCACATTGAAGGAGTATTTTTCCCATGTGTGCTGTCAAAGTGTTAAACCCTCTAAAAAATATATATTTCTAAATCTCTGTGGTGCTACATTAAGGACCTACTGTACATACAGTATAGTACAAGTATAATAACTATTTTCTGCCTCTCTCTCTCTCTCTCTCTCTCTCTCTCTCTCTCTCTCTCTCTCTCTCTCTCTCTCTCTCTCTCTCTATCATTCTCTCTCTCTCTCTATCATGCTCTATCATGCTCTATCATGCTCTCTCTCTCTCTCTCTCTCTCTCTTGCTCTCTCTCTCTCTCTCTCTCTCTCATGCTCTCTCTCTCTATCATGCTCTCTCTCTCTCTCTCTATCATGCTCTCTCTCTCTCTCTCTCTCTTTCGTGTCTTTTCTGTGACGGTTTCATCCTCCTGCTTCCGCTCATGTCCTCACTCTATCATGCTCTCTCTCCCTCTCTCTCTCTCTCTCTCTCTCGTGTGTTCTCTCTATCCAGTCCCAGTTAGATGAACGTAGGAGGAAGAGAGAGGAGAGCTGGGAGGACGGGGGGACGGGGGGGGGGAGAGGAGGAGGGAATGAAGGGCTCTCAATGATGCATAAACTATTTTTTCCCTCTCCGATGAAGTCGACATTCCCCAGCCTGGTTATTAATAAGTGAAGGTAGTTCTTTATTTGTCACCGGAGTGTGCTATGAGTGTTCTGGATCACCACATTTTAAGAGTTGGGACAACATGCAGTCAGTCAGCTGTGCTCTGCTGGTTATGTGTGTGTGTGTGTGTGTGTGTGTGTGTTTTTGGTTTTACTATCCTTGTGGGAACCAGAAGTCCTCACAAGGATAGTAAAACATTTTGCTGGTCCCCACAAGGAAAAAGACTATTTTAGGCTTAGGGGTAAAGTTTAGGGTTAGGGTTAGAATTAGGGTTAGAATTAGGGTTAGGAGTTCAGACCTGGGATAACTATAGTTTTAACTATAGTTTGTGGAAAGTAAAAAATATTTGAATACAGATCACAGAAAGTACCTACTTTTGTAAACTATTTGAATACAAATCTGAGAAAGTGACTACTTTTATGAAAATATTGGATTGGCTGACTTAAACTAATGCTATATATCCATTGCTTAGCTGAAATGGAATGTTTGTATCCTGTATATTGACTTTGATGTGTTTGTCTCAGCTAGCTATCTTAAGATGAATGCACAACTGTAAGTAGCTCTAGGTAAGAGCATCTGCTAAATGACTGAAATGCCAAATGTAAATATTTTACATATAGATCTCATATTACTGTATTGATTTAAAAAATAAAATAATTGATGTCAATAATGTATCATTCGCACATTTCTTTTAAAAAAATGTAGCTACTTGTTACATTTGACTGTGTAAAGCCTAGCAGTACTACTTATTTCTCTGAGAGTGAACCGGATATATAGCATTTTGCAGCAAAACATGATTATTTGTCTCTCTGAAATGAAACCATCAAGTGATAGATTTGAAACAAATACGTCTGTCATTGAACAACCCTATTCCATGATTAGATGGTGAAAAAACACATCTCTTTTATAAGTTCTTTAAACAATAAAAGCTAATTTACCAAGATTTCTGAACATTGATCTATAGCATTTTGGAATGAAACTCTTCATTTGATCTACACAATACATTTATATCTGAACATTTGTAAATGTTCATTCTCCTGAATGTCCACCACCCCAGGTTTACATAATCAAGTCAAACCAATTAACCATTTATATGTTGTACAGATAAGTGTTCTTGTTTCAAACACACACTATACCATCTTTAAAGGGATTGTTTACTCAGAATACAAACTAACATGACTTTCAATCTACCTTGGCTGTATTTGATTCAAGAAAGCAGTTTTGGGATATTTCGTTTTCTTTCTACACTTAATAGGCACATTTTGTTACCGTTAGCATTCTCAGTAACACTTAACATTAAAAAACGTATTGTGCCTGTGTACAACTGAAATTACTTTTGGAGCAAACATTTTACTAGCATGTTGTTACATAATACTTTGGTAATAGTTTTTGTAACTACTGTACACAAAAGGAATAGTGACTGTTCCTTATTCCACTTATGTAATAATATTATTATGCAATTATAAAGACATTTCAAAGTCCTATGTAACAACAATGTTGCTAATGTTATAATCACAAAGTTACTACACATTTTTTTAAACACGGGGAACATCACTTGAATGATCTACCTTTAATAAAAGAGATGTCTGACTTTATTTACTACAGTGTAGTAGTAGTAGATAGATTATTACAATTCCTTAATAAAAATATTTTTGAAAGTCACTTGAATGCTATTACACCAAGTATGGCTGGTGTCAAGTGTTACTGTATTATCTTATGACACTCATTATGAAAATATAATTGTTCGTCATTTTGAATCTGCAAACATGGTCTACTGTAATTGGAGGTGATTCCATGTCCCTCATGTATTTAATTCTAGGCTATAGGCTATATGAAGATTCATATCTTAGAGCCGTCCAAACCATGTGCTTATGATCATATACAGTGAGGGAAAAAAAGTATTTGATCCCCTGCTGATTTTGTATGTTTGCCCACTGACAAAGAAATGATCAGTCTATAATTTTAATGGTAGGTTTATTTGAACAGTGAGAGACAGAATAACAACAAAAAAATCAAGAAAAACGCATGTCAAAAATGTTATAAATGATTTGCATTTTAATGAGGGAAATAAGTATTTGACCCCCTCTCAATCAGAAAGATTTCTGGCTCCCAGGTGTCATTTATACAGGTAACGAGCTGAGATTAGGAGCACACTCTTAAAGGGAGTGCTCCTAATCTCAGTTTGTTACCTGTATAAAAGACACCTGTCCACAGAAGCAATCAATCAATCAGATTCCAAACTCTCCACCATGGCCAAGACCAAAGTGCTCTCCAAGGATGTCAGGGACAAGATTGTAGACCTACACAAGGCTGGAATGGGCTACAAGACCATCGCCAAGCAGCTTGGTGAGAAGGTGACAACAACGGTGCGATTATTTGCAAATGGAAGAAACACAAAATAACTGTCAATCTCCCTCGGCCTGGGGCACAATGTAAGATCTCACCTCATGGAGTTGCAATGATCATGAGAACGGTGAGGAATCAGCCCAGAACTACACGGGAGGATCTTGTCAATGATCTCAAGGCAGCTGGGACCATAGTCACCAAGAAAAAAATTGGTAACACACTACGCCATGAAGGACTGAAATCCTGCAGCGCCCGCAAGGTCCCCCTGCTCAAGAAAGCACATATACAGGCCCATCTGAAGTTTGCCAATGAACATCTGAATGAGTCAGAGGAGAACTGGGTGAAAGTGTTGTGGTCAGATGAGACCAAAATGGAGCTCTTTGGCATCAACTCAACTTGCCGTGTTTGGAGGAAGAGGAATGCTGCCTATGACCCCAAGAACACCATCCCCACCGTCAAACATGGAGGTGGAGACATTATGCTTTGGGGGTGTTTTTCTGCTAAGGGGACAGGTCAACTTCACCGCATCAAAGGGACGATGGACGGGGCCATGTACCGTCAAATCTTGGGTGAGAACCTCCTTCCCTCAGCCAGGGCATTGAAAATGGGTCATGGATGGGTATTCCAGCATGACAATGACCCAAAACAAAAGACCAAGGCAACAAAGGAGTGGCTCAAGAAGTAGCACATTAAGGTCCTGGAGTGGCCTAGCCAGTCTCCAGACCTTAATCCCATAGAAAATCTGTGGAGGGAGCTGAAGGTTCGAGTTGCCAATCGTCAGGCTCGAAACCTTAATGACCTTGGAGAAGATCTGCAAAGAGGAGTGGGACAAAATCCCTCCTGAGATGTGTACAAACCTGGTGGCCAACTACAAGAAACGTCTGACCTCTATGATTGCCAACAAGGGTTTTGCCCTTGTCAGAGGGGTCAAATACTTATTTCCCTCATTAAAATGCAAATCAATTTATAACATTGTTGACATGCGTTTTTCTGGATTTTTTTGTTGTTATTCTGTCTCTCACTGTTCAAATAAACCTACCATTAAAATTATAGACTGATCATGTCTTTGTCAGTGGGCAAACGTACAAAATCAGCAGGGGATCAAATACTTTTTTCCCTCACTGTAATTAGACTAATTCAACGAACTGTTGTAGGTTTTGGTTCTTCATCAAATATTTGGCGGCCATCAAGTATAATTTGTTTTTGTATTCAAATACCTTCAAACATTATTTGGTTTTCTGAGAGGTATTCAAAATATTTTCTAATATTCTTTGTTTTTCTGAGACCTGTATTTGAATATCAAATAAAATAGTTGCCTTTTAGTTGAAACTCTATATAAATTATATTCGATCACCTCGAGTATTTAAAAAGTTGGTATTTTCAAAGAAACAACAAAATACAACAAATGTCTGCCCCGGTCTGTTAAGGTTAGGGGTTAAGGAAAATAGGATTTCGAATGGGAATCAATTGTTAGGTCCCCACAAGGATAGTAAAACAAACATGTGTGTGTGTGTGTGTGTGTAGGTGTGAAGAAAGAAAGATGATTGGGACCTTATTGGTCCATCTTTCACAGAGCTGGTTGCCAGAGCAACCACCATGCAGTGCTGCTGGTGGTAGCAATAGTCTACTGAAAAAGTCAACAAGAAGAAGAAAAAATGAATTAGAAGGAGGGAGGAGGGAGATGTTTTGAAGAGAACTCACTGTTCAGGTGAGTTGATATCCTCCAGGGGACCTCTGTTTATTCTGGAAGGGTCCATGGAGCCCCACTGCGCCTGAGGCTTCTGCTCAAGATGATTCTTCAGTATAGATTTCTCCCCCTCTGCAAAGACACAGAGAGATGCGGGATTAGTCACCATACAGGCTGTAACACTACGCCACAATATGCCTCCCTATGCCCTTTGACCAGGACCCGATAGGACTCCGAAAGTCGTGCACTATATAGCAGTGGTATTCAAAGTCGCAGTTGGGTCGCCAAAATGTACAGTTGAAGTCGGAAGTTTACATACACCTTAGCCAAATACATTTAAACTCAGTTTTTCACAATTCCTGACATTTAATCCTAGTAAAAATTCCCTGTCTTAGGTTAGTTAGGATCACCACTTTATTTTAAGAATGTGAAATGTCAGAATAATAGTAGAGAATGATTTATTTCAGCTTTTATTTATTTCATCACATTCCCAGTGTGTCAGAAGTTTACATACACTCAATTAGTATTTGGTAGCATTGCCTTTAAATTGTTTAACTTGGGTCAAACGTTTCGAGTAGCCTTCCACAAGCTTCCCTCAATAAGTTGGGTGAATTTTGGCCCATTCCTCCTGACAGAGCTGGTGTAACTGAGTCAGGTTTGTAGGCCTCCTTGCTCGCTCACGCTTTTTCAGTTCTGCCCACAAATGTTCTATAGGATTGAGGTCAGGGCTTTGTGATGGCCACTCCAATACCTTGACTTTGTTGTCCTTAAGCCATTTTGCCACAACTTTGGGAGTATGCTTGGTGTCATTGTCCATTTGGAAGACCTGTTTGCGACCAAGCTTTAACTTCCTGACTGATGTCTTGAGATGTTGCTTCAATATATCCACATAATTGTCCTTCCTCATGATGCCATCTATTTTGTGAAGTGCACCAGTCCCTCCTGCAGCAAAGCTCCCCCACAGCATGATGCTGCCACACCCGTGCTTCACGGTTGGGATGGTGTTCTTCAGCTTGCAAGCGTTCCCCTTTTTCCTCCAAACATAATGATGGTCATTATGGCCAAACTATTTTTGTTTCATCAGACCAGAGGACATTTCTCCAAAAACTACGATCTTTGTCCCCATGTGCAGTTGCAAACCGTAGTCTGGCTTTTTTATGGAGGTTTTGGAGCAGTAGCTTCTTCCTCGCTGAGCGGCCTTTCAGGTTATGTCGATATAGGACTCGTTTTACTGTGGATATAGATACTTTTGTACCTGTTTCCTCCAGCATCTTCACAAGGTCCTTTGCTGTTGTTCTGGGATTGATTTGCACTTTTCGCACCAAAGTACGTTCATCTCTAGGAGACAGAACGCGTCTCCTTCCTGAACGGTATGACGGCTGCGTGGTCCCATGGTGTTTATACTTGCGTACTATTGTTTGTGCAGATGAACGTGGTACCTTCAGGCATTTGGAAATTGCTCCCAAGGATGAACCAGACTTGTGGAGGTCTACCATTTATTTTCTGAGGTCTTGGCTGATTTCTTTTGATTTTCCCATGATGTCAAGCAAAGAGGCACTGAGTTTGAAGGTAGGCCTTGAAATACATTCACAGTTACACCTCCAATTGACTCAAATTATGTTAATTAGCCTATCATAAGCTTCTAAAGCCATGACATCATTTTCTGGAATTTCCCAAGCTGTTTAAAGGCACAATCAACTTAGTAAACTTCTGACCCACTGGAATTGTGATACAGTGAATTATAAGTGAAATAATCTGTCTGTAAACAATTGTTGGAAAAATTACTTGTGTCATGCACAAAGTAGATGTCCTAACCGACTTACCAAAACTATAGTTTGTTAACAAGACATTTGTGGAGTGGTTGAAAAACTAGTTTTAATGACTCCAACCTAAGTGTATGTGAACATCCGACTTCAACTGTACACACAAAAAAATTAGATTGCAGATGTTTGTAAGTGAGAATATACACACCTTTATGAGAAAGATACATTGAAAAACTAAATGTTATTGAGTAAATACATTTATTGGTTTCATGAAAATGTAATGAATTGAAGGTTATTTGTTGATATAAAAATCTAAATGTACAGATTTGGGGTGTGGCCGGGTCGCGAGATATTCTTAAATAAAAAAGTTTGAATACCACTGCTATATAGGGTATAGGGTGCCATTTACGATGCCCCCACTGTATATGTCCTCTCTCCTTGGTTCAGATCAAAACACCTGAGAAGCTAAGGCCACAGAAGGATGTAGCTATTAATACAGTAGCTATTATAAGTCATATTAATAGCTACTGTATCATTACAAAATGCATGTCAAGCACTCTCTCAAAACAAATGCTAAGTATGAAAATATTGACTGAAGATTTTTGAAATCTTAATTTGTCTGTTAGAGCTTCAATTTTCTGATACAATATCTGTTGAGAATTACATCAAAAACACTAAAAACACTTCTGTTCTATGAGTTCAACACATGTCAAATGGAGCTCTGCTGGTAGCATAGTCAGAGCGACAGAGAAAGAGAGAGAGAGAGAGAGAGAGAGAGAGAGAGAGAGAGAGAGAGAGAGAGAGAGAGAGAGAGAGAGAGAGAGATAAATGAGGAGAGACAGAGAGAGATGGAGAGAGAGATGGAGAGATGGAGAGAGAGGGAGACTGCTGTGCTTCATGATGTTGTGGGAAATATTTCAGTCCAGGGGGGGAACAGACTCATCACCGTGGGAGACAGACGGAGAGTGTGAACACGGTTGGAATGAAAGTAAACAGCCTTGTCAGTCTTTCAAACAGCACCTGGGGAGGCCCGAAAGTATCCCCTTTTGCGTCTATTTTTTCCTCTCCAGTTGTCCCAGATTTTAACCTCTTAGCATAACATTGACCTGATTTGAAGATCACACCGCAGCATTGTGTCCTCAATATGCATCTAAAGAGGAGGAGGTGGAAACTATTTAGATAAAAATAACCTCCCTCTGATGGAAAAAAGCTGCTTCCTTGTACTTCTTTTCTCTGATTGTTAGATAGGGCTACTGCAGCGGATATGTTAACATAGCATAATGGATTCATATGGACTTGGTTGCATATGAGCAATTCATGCGATTCACGGTATAATCCTGTTTAGAGATTACAAAATGCATAAACCCACCTCTGAAAAAAGTGTCGGTGGGACGGTGTCAAAGTGCAAGTGCAATTTATTGTGAAAAGTCACTACCTCCTGAGCAATAACCTTGTTCTGTGTTATTCTCCAGATCCTCTACAGCATCCATAGACTCAATTGTCAGACCAAACTCTGTTCAACTGGGGGAATTCAACTGAGGGAATTCCTAATATGGGTGGTGTCATAGTCCTTGAGTCATTCAACCCCACCGCTCAACCTCCACCAGGCCACACGATGTGCTGATGAATATTCATGGCCTACGGAGAGTGTTGCTCGTGCTTGGTTGTGATTGTAATCACTGTTGACACTGTGTCGTACTCATAACAGCCACTCATTCACAGCGTTTAGTCCAGGAAGTCTCATGAATACTGATTGCTGCAGTTAGAGGAGCGATGAGGATTCTCAGGCAGAGATATGGATGTGGTGATGTGCTCTAAGATGTGGCTGAATCCTTATGGTGAATATAATGACCCATTATATGTCTGTCTGTCAGCCTGCATTCTGAACAGAAGCTTATCATTGAATAATCAACAAACTTGGGGTTGGGATACTGTAGTACTGAACTAATAGAGGCACTGTGGTGTAGTTGTCGACAAGATATCAAAATCAAATAAAATGTTATTTGTCACATGCCGAACACAACTTTACCTTGAAATGCTTACTTACGAGTCCGACATCAAAACTATGAAATAACACATATGTAGTCATGTAGTAACCAAGAAAGTGTTAAACAAATTAAAATATATTTTATATTTGAGATTCTTCAAATTGCCTTGATGACAGCTTTGCACACTTTTGGCATTCTCTTAACCAGCTTCATGAGGTAGTCACCTGAAATGCATTTCAATTAACAGGTGTGCCTTCTTAAAAGTTAATTTGTGGAATTTATTTCCTTCTTAATGCGTTTGAGCCAATCAGTTGTGTTGTGACAAGGTGGGGGGGGGGGGGGGGGGTATACAGAAGATAGCCCTATTTGGTAAAAGGCATAGTCCATATATCATGGCAAGAACAGCTTAAATAAGCAAAGAGAAACGACAGTCCATCATTACTTTAAGACATGAAGGTCTGTCAATATGGAACATTTCAACTTTGAAAGTTTTTTCAAGTGCAGTCGCAAAAACCCTCCAGCGCTATGATGAAACTGGCTCTCATGAGGACCGCCACAGGAATGGAAGACCTAGAGTTACCTCGGCTGCAGAGGATAAGTTCATTAAAGTTACCAGCCTCAGAAATTGCAGCCCAAATAAATGCTTCACAGAGTTCAAGTAACAGACACATCTCAACATCAACTGTTCAGAGGAGACTGTGTGAATCAGGCCTTCATGGTCAAATTGCTGCAAAGAAACCACTACTAAAGGACACCAATAATAAGAAGAGACCTGCTTGGGCCAAGAAACACGAAATTTGTCCTTTGGTCTGGAGTCCAAATTTGAGATTTTTGGTTCCAACCGCCGTGTCTTTGTGAGACGCGGTGTGGGTGAACGGATGATCTCTGCATGTGTAGCTCCCACCTTAAAGCATAGAGGAGGAGGTGTGATGGTGTGGGGGTGCTTTGCTGGTGACACTGTCTGTGATTTATTTAGAATTCAAGGCACAATTAACTAGCATGGCTACCACAGCATTCTGCAGCGATTCCCATCTGGTTTGGGCTTAGTGGGACTATCATTTGTTTTTCAACAGGACAATGACCCAACACACCTCCAGGCTGTGTAAGTGCTATTTTACCAAGAAAAAGAGTGATGGAGTGCTGCATCAGATGACCTGGCCTCCACAATCCCGCGACCTCAACCAAATTGAGATGGTTTGGGATGAGTCGGAACGCAGAGGGAAGGAAAAGCAGCCAACAAGTGCTCAGCATATGTGGGAACTCCTTCAGGACTGTTGGAAAAGCATTCCAGGTGAAGCTGGTTGAGAGAATGCCAAAAGTGTGCAAAGCTGTCATCAAGGCAAAGGGTTGCTATTTGAAGAATCTCAAATATAAAATATACTTTGATTTGTTGAACACTTTTTTGGTTACTACATGATTCCATATGTGTTATTTCATAGTTTTGATGATGTCTTCACTATTATTCTACAATGGAGAGAATAGTAAAAATAAAGAAAAACCCTTGAATGCGTATGTGTTCTAAAACCTTTGACCGGTAGTGTATATATGTTTTTAAAATAGTAACAATAAAATAACAATAACGAGGCTATATACAAGGAGTACTGGTACCGAGTCAATGTGCAGGGGTACGAGGTAGTTGAGGTAATTGAGGTAATATGTAAATGTAAGTAGGGGTAAAAGTGACTAGGTAATCAGGATAGATAATAAACAGAGTACCAGAAGCATATGTGAATAGTCTGAACGTGTGTCTATGTGTGAGTGTGTGTGTATGGGCATCAATATGCATGTGTGTGTGTGTGTTTTGTGTATGTAGTGTGTGTGTGTGTGTGTGTGTGTGTGTGTGTGTGTGTGTGTATTGGAGTGTCAGTGTAGTATGTGTGAGTGTGTGAGTAGAGTCCAGTGAGTGTGTGCATAGAGCCAGTGCAAGAGAGTCCCAGACTTGGAGCTCCGGTACCGCTTGCCGTGCGGTAGCAGAGAGAACAGTCTATGACTTGGGTGGCTGGAGTTTTTGACCATTTGGTATAGAGGTCCTGGATGGCAGGGAGCTCGGCCCCAGTGATGTACTGGGCCATACGCACTACCCTCTGTAGCGCCTTAGGGTTGGATGCCGAGCAGTTGCCGTACCAAGCGGTGATGCAGCCAGTCAAGATGCTCTTGATAACTTTTTGAGGATCTGAGGGCCCATGTTAAATATTTTTAGCCTCCTGAGGGGGTATAGGTGTTGTCGTGCCCTCTTCACAACTGTGTTGACATGTGGACCCTAATAAATCCTTAGTGATGTGGACACCGAGGAAACTGAAGCTCTCACACACAGAGATAGTAGTACGGTATCATAATTAGCAGACAAGAAACTGGAGTAACAATTAAAAGCTTGTTGTTGCCTATGTACTGTATTCGGTGGACAGATAGTGTTAATCTCTTCAGAGAGAATAATGTGTAGACAGTTAATGTGTCAGCAGCAGTCCAGGCTGACAGAGGTGTGTCTGGTCTAAGGCACTGCATCGCAGTGCTAACTGTGCCACTAGAGATCCTGGTTCGAATCCAGGCTCTGTCGCAGCCGGCCGCGACCGGGAGACTCATGGGCGGCGCACAATTGGCCCAGCGTCGTCCAGGGTAGGGGAGGGAATGGCCGGCAGGGATGTAGCTCAGTTGATAGAGCATGGCGTTTGCAACGCCAGGGTTGTGGGTTCGATTCCCACGGGGGGCCAGTATAAAAAGATATGTATACACTAACTGTAAGTCGCTCTGGATAAGAGCGTCTGCTAAATGACTAAAATGTAAATGTAAATGATACTGTAGAAGTGTATACAAAAGTAGCAGCGGCATGTCACCTTTGCCGTCTGTAAAGTTGCGTATGCTAAGGATGTTGTTGACGTCTCCGTAGTGGTTCTGTTTGATGTACGGGGTCTTCTCTGGGGTGTCCTGCAGCTGCATGGTCACCTCCTCCAGTTCCTTATCCAACTGCACAGATAAATTGTGTTAAAAGGGGTTAAGGGGTTAAAATAGTGTTAAGTTGTTAAAATAGAGTTGTTAAACAGTGATAGGAAAAAAGCGTCAAGGACAGATCAGGGCCGTCTATGGAAATGTATTGATTTTGATACGTTTCTATTCAACTCCATTGTACTTCAAGCACTAGCAACAACTAGAAGGGCAACAACTACTCTTACACTGAGGCAACGGCTACTCTTACACTGCTAGAAGGGAGTAGATACAGTGAAATGCAGAGAGATTTCTGGAAAAGTGATTGGCATGAGATTTCTCCTCATGTCATTCAACGTCAAAGACATAAAACATCATATATTTGTAAATTAAAGTAGAAAGGAGGATACAAGATGGTGCTACTGACAGACAGGGCCTATTAGAGATAAGGCAGGCTCTAAGTGTGACCTCTCCTACTCTCACCAATGAATAATACCATACTTTAGATACAGTAAATCCTAAAAAACAGGGTGTCATTCTGGTCACAATGATCTTCATCAACAGGAGTTTTTTCTGACCATGTAAAGTTGACCAGGGAAACCTCTGGGTACTAAATGTAGGTAACAGGTCAGGTCATGTGGTGGGGAAAGACTACTTGCCCTCTTCGTGAAACATGACGTGACACAAGACAACATAATGATGAAGTCACCTCTGTTATCTTCATGCGGAGGCGGTGGTTGTCGGTCTGCAGGCCGTCCAGTCTGGACGTGTTAGCCTGGTTCACACTGGTTACTGACGTGGACATCTTGGAGTCCTCTTTCTTCTGGTTCGTATTGAACTTTAACCTACGGTTCTGAGTAGCTGCGTCCGGATTGGTCCTCATCGTGATGAACTGCAAGTTGTCATAATAAAGGGGAGTGGCTTAGAAGGACAGGTTAAGGTGTCACATCCCATTCCTCCTCTGGTGTCATGTTACACTTACTCACTCACATTTTAATGTTTTAAATACAAGGGAAAGTACAAGGGAAAGTAGTTCATACAATCAGTAACGTTATACTTTCTGAGATCCTCTTAAGAGTGGAAATCAGTCAATTCAAATAAATTCATTAGGCCCTAATCTATGGATTTCACATGACTGGGCAGGGGCACAGCCATGGGTGGGCCTTGGAGGGCATAGGCCCACCCATTGGGGAGCCATTCCCAGCCAATCAGAATTAGTTTTTCCCCACAAAAGAGCTTTAATACAGGCATAAAAACTGCTTAGTTTCATCAGTTGTCTGGGTGGCTGGTCTCAGAAGATCCCGCAGGTGAAGAAGCCGGATGTGGAGGTCCTGGGCTGGCATGGTTACACGTGGTCTGCGGTTGTGAGGCCGGTTGGACGTACTGCCAAATTCTCTAAAACAACGTTGGAGGTGGCTTATGGTGGACGTTCCTGCAGTCAGCATGCCAATTGCACACTCCCTCAAAACTTGAGACATCTGTGGCATTGTGTTGTGTGACAAAACTGCACATTTTAGAGTGGCCTTTTATTGTCCCCAGCACAAGATGCACCTGAGCATGCTGTTTAATCAGCTTCTTGATATGCCACACCTGTCAGGTGGATGGATTATCTTGGCAAAGGAGAAATGTTCACTAAAAGGGATGTAAACAAATTTGTGCACAAAATTTGAGAGAAATAAGCTTTTTATCCGTATGGAACATTTCTGGAATCTTTTATTTCAGCTCATGAAACATGGGACCAACACTTTACATGTTGCGTTTATATTTTTGTTCAGTGTAGTTTGTTCTACAGTTCATGCACCTTGGATGGACAGGAAGTGACACTGCTATTTTCTGTCGTCCTTACCTTTGGCACAAACACCAGACAGAGAGTGATGGTACTGCAGAAGATGATGACCAGAGCCACGATGCAGAACTGCACATTGGGCTGGTCTCGCGTGAGAAAGGACACGGCTGCCCCGATGATACACATGATGCCCACATTGTACACACTCATCCCGATGTACTTGCTGTCATTCAGGGCCGGGATGCTCACATTCCTCGTCTCCCAGGCCAGGAAACAACCAAACAACTGGAGGAGAGGGGAGAGGAGAGAAGGGTAGGAGTAGAGAAGAGGAGAGAGGAGAGGAGAAGAGGAGGGTAGGACGAGAGGAGAGGAACAGAAAAGTCAGAAGAGAGGGGAGGAGAGGGCAGGAGGAGAGGGGAGGAGAAAATAAAATAGAAGGGAGACAGCTCATTATGTACACAAAATACATGAATTATACCATCTAACGTGACCTACAGCACCCTATAGCAGACAGCAGCATTGAATGTAAACTTAGAAAGCCTTTTGATTTTGGGGTCATAAATGGGTTATTTTCTGAGTGTTCACTTCATGGAGTATTCCAGAACAGAACCCCAGTGTCTCTCAACATTCTAATGAATAATGTAGGAGTTAAGCGCTGTAGAGTGGGATTAATTGAACTGTTAATGAGTCTTAAACTAAAATGACAAGTAGCAGCATTTCAGGGGCAGTCGTCACAGATGACAAATAGGTGTGTGTGTGTGTGTGTGTGTGTGTGTGTGCCATATAGAGATGATGACTCAACCCTCAGATGCTGCTCCTACTATTGTCATGTCCCAGGTTTGTCTCAGACACAAGAACTTTGAAGTCTGTCGCCCCATGTGTCTCTCTTTCTGTCCCTGTGCTCTCCCTCTGTCTGTTATCTCTCTCTTTCTGTCCCTGTGCTCTCCCTCTGTCTGTTATCTCTCTCTTTCTGTCCCTGTGCTCTCCCTCTGTCTGTTCTCTCTCTCTTTCTGTCCCTGTGCTCTCCCTCTGTCTGTTCTCTCTCTCTTTCTGTCCCTGTGCTCTCCCTCTGTCTGTTCTCTCTTTCTTTCTGTCCCTGTGCTCTCCCTCTGTCTGTTCTCTCTTTCTTTCTGTCCCTGTGCTCTCCTTCTGTCTGTTCTCTCTCTCTTTCTGTCCCTGTGCTCTCCTTCTGTCTGTTCTCTCTCTCTTTCTGTCCCTGTGCTCTCCCTCTGTCTGTTCTCTCTCTCTTTCTGTCCCTGTGCTCTCCCTCTGTCTGTTCTCTCTTTCTTTCTGTCCCTGTGCTCTCCCTCTGTCTGTTCTCTCTCTCTTTCTGTCCCTGTGCTCTCCCTCTGTCTGTTCTCTCTCTCTTTCTGTCCCTGTGCTCTCCTTCTGTCTGTTCTCTCTCTCTTTCTGTCCCTATGCTCTCCCTCTGTCTGTTCTCTCTTTCTCTTTTTGTTTTACTCTCTCTCTCACTCTCCTTTTTTTCTGTCTGCCTCTCACTGTTTTTACCGTTCTTAGGCTTCATCCCTCTTTCTTTCTCTCTAGCACACACCCCTCTCTCTCACTCTCTTCCTCATCCCACCCTCTCTCTCTCTCTTCATCTCTCTCCACCTGTCTGTTCTCTCTCTTCTCTCTCTAGCTCTCCTCTCTCTCTTTCTCTCTAGCTTTTTTCTCTCTTGCAAAACCTGTATCTCTCTCCCACTCTTTCTCTCTCTCGTTCTCTCTCATGGCTATAAGTGGACTTAAAGGCTGAATTATTTACAGTCTAGGGCTAGTTAAGGTATTCAAACATGCCAGCCGAAGGGAAGAATAACATTTTCAAAGTTGTCACATTTCATTTAGAAACCCTGGGCTTCTGGAGGGGCTCGGTGAACTACGTCACTGGGAGCTCTGCTTAAAGGCATGGTGAGTGTGACACACACAAACACACACACACACACACACACACACAAGGTGTGGCAGGTGAGGGGCTCACCTCACAATTAACTTAGTCACTACAGAATGGTAGCACCCTTATATAGTTGGGGAGAGAACAGTGATCAAAGAGGTGTCAAAGTTGAATACTTTTGTGTTTCCTGTATTTCTCTTTCTCACAGTGAAAGGGTGTCTTTAATAAAGGACAAGTTAATTGTCGGTAATCTATCAATGAACTCAGTTTCCTATCTATACACTAATGAAAATTCAATGCCAGGCCATGTGCTCTTTCTCTATGTGTAAAGTAGGAGTCATACCCCAGTATTTACATAGAATAATAGAATGTGCTCTATGCCTGATGAAATCGACATCTAACAAACAGTGAGGGAAAAAAGTATTTGATCCCCTGCTGATTTTGTACCTTTACCCACTGACAAAGACATGATCAGTCTATAATTTTAATGGTAGGTTTATTTGAACAGTGAGAGACAGAATAACAACAACAAAAATCCAGAAAAACGCATGTCAAAAATGTTATAAATTGATTTGCATTTTAATGAGGGAAATAAGTATTTGACCCCTCTGCAAAACATGACTTAGTACTTGGTGGCAAAACCCTTGTTGGCAATCACAGAGGTCAGACGTTTCTTGTAGTTGGCCACCAGGTTTGCACACATCTCAGGAGGGATTTTGTCCCACTCCTCTTTGCAGATCTTCTCCAAGTCATTAAGGTTTCGAGGCTGACGTTTGGCAACTCGAACCTTCAGCTCCCTCCACAGATTTTCTATGGGATTAAGGTCTGGAGACTGGCTAGGCCACTCCAGGACCTTAATGTGCTTCTTCTTGAGCCACTCCTTTGTTGTCTTGGCCGTGTGTTTTGGGTCATTGTCATGCTGGAATACCCATCCACGACCCATTTTCAATGCCCTGGCTGAGGGAAGGAGGTTCTCACCCAAGATTTGACGGTGCATGGCCCCGTCCATCGTCCCTTTGATGCGGTGAAGTTGTCCTGTCCCCTTAGCAGAAAAACACCCCCAAAGCATAATGTTTCCACCTCCATGTTTGACGGTGGGGATGGTGTTTTTGGGATCATAGGCAGCATTCCTCCTCCTCCAAACACGGCGAGTTGAGTTGATGCCAAAGAGCTCGATTTTGGTCTCATCTGACCACAACACTTTCACCCAGTTCTCCTCTGAATCATTCAGATGTTCATTGGCAAACTTCAGATGGGCCTGTATATGTGCTTTCTTGAGTAGGGGGACCTTGCGGGTGCTGCAGGATTTCAGTCCTTCACGGCGTAGTGTGTTACCAATTGTTTTCTTGGTGACTATGGTCCCAGCTGCCTTGAGATCATTGACAAGATCCTCCCGTGTAGTTCTGGGCTGATTCCTCACCGTTCTCATGATCATTGCAACTCCACGAGGTGAGATCTTGCATGGAGCCCCAGGCCGAGGGAGATTTACAGTTCTTTTGTGTTTCTTCCATTTGCGAATAATCGCACAAACTGTTGTTACCTTCTCACCAAGCTGCTTGGCGATGGTCTTGTAGCCCATTCCAGCCTTGTGTAGGTCTACAATCTTGTCCCTGACATCCTTGGAGAGGTTTTTGGTCTTGGCCATGGTGGAGAGTTTGGAATCTGATTGATTGATTGCTTCTGTGGACAGGTGTCTTTTATACAGGTAACAAGCTGAGATTAGGAGCACTCCCTTTAAGAGTGTGCTCATAATCTCAGCTCTTTACCTGTATAAAAGACACCTGGGAGGCAGAAATCTTGCTGATTGAGAGGGGTCAAATACTTATTTCCCTCATTAAAATGAAAATCAATTTATAACAGTTTTGACATGCGTTTTTCTGGATTTTTTTGTTGTTATTCTGTCTCTCACTGTTCAAATAAACCTACCATTAAAATTATAGACTGATCATTTCTTTGTCAGTGGGCAAACATAGAAAATCATTAGGGGATCAAATACTTTTTTCCCTCACTGTATGTAGACACAGATATATTTACCATATGTGTGCTTTGTGTGTGGCAGAGAACTTGTTATTGAACATCTCTTCCTTCCCTGTGTCTCACAGACTACCTCCCTAACCATGAGTAGGCCTTTGTAGGTATCGATGGACGTGCACACACACACACACACACACACATGCGTGCACACACACGCACGCACACACACACACGCACACACAGTAGAAAATGTAGATAATGGCGCCGGAGGAGATGGCTGCCGTTTTACAGGCTCCTAACCAATTGCGCTATTATGTGTTATTGTGTGTTTTTTCGTGTTATTTGTAACTTATTTTGTACTGCCACCGTCTCTTATGACCGAAAAGAGCTTCTGGATATCAGGACAGCAATTACTCACCTCGTACTGGACAAAGATTATTTTTTATTTCATCGAGTCGGACGCGAAGGATTTACTTCAGACACCCGACAACGCCCAAATCCCTGTCATTCGCAGGAGAAAGAGACGGAGATATCGGGGACATAGGTCGGGGTGCCTTGTAAGGATCCGACGGCGAGTGGGTAATTTGCCTCTTCCATCAGCCCTATTAGCCAACGTACAATCATTGGATAACAAAATTGACGAGCCACGATCACCAATATCCTACCAACAGGACATTAAAAACTGTAATATCTTACGTTTCACCGAGTCGTGGCTGAACAACAGCTGGCGGAGTTTACGCTGCATCGGCAAGATAGAACAACGGCCTCCGGTAAGACAAGGGCGGTCTCTGTATATTTGTAAACGACAGCTGGGGCACAAAATCTAATATTAAGGAAGTCTCGAGGTTTTGCTCGCCTGAGGTAGAGTATCTCATGATAAGCTGTAGACCACACTATTTACCAATTGAGTTTTCATCTATATTTTTCGTAGCGGTCTATTTACCACCACAAACCGATGCTGGCACTAAGAACGCACTCAATGAGCTGTATAAGGCCATAAACAAACAGGAAAATGCTCATCCTGAGGCGGCACTCATAGTGGCCGGGGACTTTAATGCAGGGAAACTTAAATCCGTTTTACCTAATTTCTACCAGCATGTTAAATGTGCAACCAGAGGAAAAAAAACTCTAGACCACCTTTACTCCACACACAAAGACGCATACAAAGCTTACCCACGCCCTCCATTTGGCAAATCTGACCACAATTCTATCCTCCTGAATCCTGCTTACAAACAAAAACTAAAGCAGGAAGCCCCAGTGACTCGGTCAATAAAGAAGTGGCCAGATGCTAAGCTACAGGGATGTTTTTCTAAGCTACCAGACTGGAATATGTTCAGGGATTCTTCCGATGGCATTGAGGAGTACACCACATCAGTCACTGGCTTCATCATTAAGTGCATCGATGACCTCGTCCCCACTGTGACCGTATGTACATACCCCAACCAGAAGCCATGGATTACAGGTAACATCCGCACTGAGCTAAAGGGTAGAGCTGCTGCTTTTAAGGAGCGGGACTCTAACCCGGACGCTTATAAGAAATCCCGCTATGCCCTCCGACGAACCATCAAACAGGCAAAGAGTCAATACAGGACTAAGATTGAATCGTACTACACCGGCTCTGACGCTCGTCGGATGTGGCAGGGCTTGCAAACTATTACAGACTACAAAGGGAAGCACAGCCGCGAGCTGCCCAGTGACACGAACCTACCAGACGAGCTAAATCACTTCTATGCTCGCTTCGAGGCAAGCAACACTGAAGCATGCATGAGAGCATCAGCTGTTCCGGACGACTGTGTGAACACGCTCTCCGTAGCCGATGTGAGTAAGACCTTTAAACAGGTCAACATTCACAAGGCCGCAGGGCCAGACGGATTACCAGGACATGTACTCCGAGCATGCGCTGACCAACTGGCAAGTGTCTTCACTGACATTTCAAGCAGACAACCATAGTCCCTGTGCCCAAGAACACTAAGGTAACCTGCCTAAATGACTACAGACCCGTAGCACTCACGTCTGTAGCCATGAAGTGCTTTGAAAGGCTGGTCATGACTCACATTAACACCATTATCCCAGAAACCCTATACCCACTTCAATTTGCATTCCGCCCCAACAGATCCACGGATGATGCAATCTCTATTGCACTCCACACTGCCCTTTCCCACCTGGACAAAAGAAACACCTACGTGAGAATGCTATTCATTCTCAGTGTTCAACACCATACTACCCTCAAAGCTCATCACTAAGCTAAGGACCCTGGGACTAAACACCTCCCTCTGCAACTGGATCCTGGACTTCCTGACGGGCCGCCCCCAGGTGGTAAGGGTAGGTAACAACACATCTGCCACGCTGATCCTCAACACAGGGGCCCCTCAGGGGTGCATGCTCAGTCCCCTCCTGTACTCCCTGTTCACCCATGTCTGCATGGCCAGGCACGACTCCAACACCATCATTAAGTTTGCCGACGACACAACAGTGGTAGGCCTGAGCACCGACAACGATGAGACAGCCTATAGGGAGGAGGTCAAAGACCTGGCCGTGTGGTGCCAGGATATCAACCTCTCCCTCAACGTGATCAAGACAAAGGAGATGATTGTGGACTACAGGAAAAGAAGAACCGAGCATGCCCCAATTCTCATTGACTGGGCTGTAGTGGAGCAGGTTGAGAGCTTCAAGTTCCTTGGTGTCCACATCACCAACAAACTATCATGGTCCAAACACACCAAGACAGTTGTGAAGAGGGCACAACAAAGCCTATTCCCCCTCAGGAGACTGAAAAGATTTGGCATGGGTCCTCAGATCCTCAAAAAGTTCTACAGCTGCACCATCGAGAACATCCTGACTGGTTGCATCAATGCCTGGTATGGCAACTGCTCGGCCTCTGACTGCAAGGCACTACAGAGGGTAGTGCGTACGGCCCAGTACATCACTGTGGCCAAGCTTCCTTGCCTACCAGGCGGTGTCAGAGGAAGGCCATAAAAACTGTCAAAGACTCCAGCCACCCTAGTCATAGACTGTTCTGTCTGCTAACGCACGGCAAGCGGTACCGGAGCGCCAAGTCTAGGTCCAAAAGGCTTCTTAACAGCTTCTACTCCCAAGCCATAAGACTCCTGAACAGCTAGTCAAATGGCCACCCAGACTATTTGCATTGTCCCCCCAACTCCCACCCCCTCTTTTACGCTGCTGCTACTCTCTGTTTATTATCTATGCATAGTCACTTTAACTATACCTACATGTACATATTACATTTACATTTACATTTACGTCATTTAGCAGACGCTCTTATCCAGAGCGACTTACAAATTGGTGCATTCACCTTACAAGCAGTAGTACAACCACTTTACAATGTATTTTTATATATTTTTTGTATGTTTTCTATTCATATATTTTTATTTTATTTTTATTTGTAATCTTTAAAAAAAAATTTTTTTTTTTTAGGGGGGGGGGTGCCCCTGCACATTGACTCTGTACCGCTACCCCCTGTATACAGCCTCGCTACTGTTATTTTTACTGTCATTTTACTGCTTTTATTTTTTACTTATCTATTGTTTACTTAACACTTATTTTGCTTAAAACTGTATTGTTGGTTAAGGGCTTGTAAGTAAGCATTTCACCTGTTGTATTTGGCGCATGTGACAAATAAAATGGATTGATTTGATTTGGCACACACACACACCACAGTCTCTCTTCTTACTCACCATAAGCAGGCCCTTGTAAGCGTAGACGATCCCCAGCCAAATGGTCATGTGTGTGTTCTCACAGTGTTCCAGGAAGGGCCGGATGGCTATGTCCTGCCCCTGGGGGTCCGCCTGTAGGGATACACAGAGAGAAGAGATGGGCTGGTGAGTGGTGGGCTCCTAGTGCATGTCAACAACAACAACAACATCATCAGCAACAACAACAATCAATATCTGAACACTCTTCCAAAAAAATTAGTTAGATAGCATCACCCAGTTGATTATTTCCTTGCTCTTTATTAACAATAAAATATATGTGACATATTCCGACAGTTCTTTGTCCATGCTGTCAATTAATATCCGCTTCCATCATGACAAATCTGGAGTCTCAAAGGAATATATGAGAAATGCAGGAAAAACAAACCCTTTCCCTCTATGCAGGTGTTTCATATTTGACCACTCACTCTCTGGCACGTTGAGACTAGGGCTGCGTTCAAAATGGCAGCCTATCCCCTATGTAGTACACTACTTTTGAGCCCATAAGGCTTTAATCAAAAGTAGTGCATTATATAGGGAATAGGTTGCCATTTAGGATGCAAGCCTAAGGGCTGCTTTGGAGGGACAAAAGGTACACAGTTTGCCATGAACGTGGGCTACTGACGGATA